>NC_080162.1:24354807-24954807 GCF_950295315.1 Erinaceus europaeus
GAAGCATTTGCATTAAATTCAGTTTCAGAGGAAATGACATTTGGGTTAACACCCAACATAAATAAATATGTATATGACCTTGAAGTAGGCAGGCTAATATGGTTAATAGTTGATTGTTATTTTTCTTTTTTTAAATTAATTAATTAATTTATTTATTTATAAAAAGGAAACGTTGACAAAACATAGGATAAGAGGGGCACAACTCCACACAGTTCCCACCACCAGAACTCCGTATCCCATCCCCTCCCCGATAGCCTTCCCACTTCTTAACCCTCTGGGAGTATGGACCCAAGGTCATTGTGGGATACAGAAGGTGAAGGTCTGGCTTCTGTAATTGCTTCCTTGCTGAACATGGGCGTTGGCAGGTCGACCCATACTCCCAGCCTGTCTCTCTCTTTCCCTAGTAGGGTGGGGCTCTGGGGAAGCAGAGCTACAAGACACATTGGTGGGGTTGTCTGTCCAGGGAAGTCTGGCTGGCATCTGGCTAGAATCTGGAATCTGGTGGCTGAAAAGAGAGTTAACATACAAAGCCAAACAAATTGTTGATCAATCATGAACTTAAAGAGTTGGGGGGGGGGGGTCCTCCATTTTGTAGATTGCTAATAGGCATATTTTAGTTATTTTCCAAATGGACTGTGGCTATACTATTTTTTTTTCCTGAGCCTGAAATCTGATATGCCAGTGGATCCAAGTTATTGTCTGGGGAGATGATGTCATGTCTAGAAAAGGGCTAGAAAGCTGGATCAGGGAAGAGAGTAGCTCCCTAATATGGGAAAGGGGTATAAATATTGTTGACTGTAAACCCCATCGATTTTATTTGGTATGGGGCTCATATTCAGCTTAGGAGCCTATGTGACCTCTGCATCCTTGTAGATCTGAGCTCACATTCTGTGATCATAAGTAGGAATATTCCAATCTGCCCCAATATCGACCCATCTTCCTCACGTGTAGCATAGAGTATGTTGTCCATCTTCCCTTAGGAGGATGAAGCATTCTCTACTATTATTGATCCAAGTTGAAGGCAAGGTTCTATGGGGGGCTCACAAAGTGGTCTATTTTGTTGTTCCTAATAGAGATTACTGGTAATAAGGTGAGAGGGATTTGAAGTCTAGGCTGTTCGGGAATCTAGGACTCTCTGAATAGAGCCCTAGCTAATGGGGTAGCCTGATAGTGACTAAAGAGTCATCATTAAAGCATGTCAGTCTCTTGCCCTTATTCAGCTTTTGTAGTCCTTGCTTTGATAAGGTTAGCTTTGGAGTGGGGAAATAACTGTAATAAGAAGTAGATGAGGAGGATATCTAAGTTTAATTAAATACTATTTCATTAGGAACTTTATACGGACTCACTGAAGACTATTGTGTACTTTTGCTTTCAGGTATATATTTTCCCTAATTCATGGATACATGTGAACATATGCTCTATCTCAAGGGACCTGGTATATATCTAGGTTTTGGGACTTTGTTAGGAAGTGAACCACCTGGAATGGAATTAGAGAATACTATGAAAGGAAAGGTCTCACTTGAGTAATGAGGTTGAAGGGTTAACATTCCATGCCTGAAGTCTCTGGACACAGTCTGAAGTGAAGCATGCTGGGGTGGTACTCGTTGCGTTGATTAGGTTGGGATCAGTGGATGCAATATTATTTGGTATAACTTGAGAGAAGTACGCAGGAAAGTGAGCCCCACCCTAGAGGTTCCAGGACTAGGGGAAATATAGGCTCTATAGAGGATGTGGGAGGTTCCGGCTGTTTTAGGATTAAGAAGACAATAGATAGTTATTGCTATAATCATATTATTTGGCAATTGGGTTAACTTTGAAAAGAATCCCTTTGTTAGGATTTGTTGTATCATGCACAACATCACCATAATTTATGTCCTTTGACATTATTTGTATATAGCTGTGCCGCCAGTTGCTTCTGTTCTCCCTGGCCTAGGCTTTTGAAAGAGTCAACATATCAAAGACTCAGCCTATGTATTAAAAAGACTCGATAAGTGCTTTAAAAAGTTTGAGACATACAATCAATTTTTCCCCTCTCATATTAATTAAATAGTGATTTATATGACAATTCAATAGGAGTGTGCATAGACACCATTCCCACCACCAAAAGACTATATCCCCTCCCACCCACTCACCCCACCCCCAGGAAGCCGAATGTCCATCCTCCCCCTCACCACAGGGTTTTTACTTTGGTGCTCTACTCCAAATTCAGTCAAATCCTGCTTTGAGTTTCCCTTTCTGTTCTTCTTTCTCAACTTCTGTTTATGAGTGGGATCATCCCATATTCATCTTTATCTTTCTAACTTATCTCACTAAACATAATTCCTTCTAGCTCCTTCCAAGATGGGTCAGAGAAGGTGGGTTCATTGTTCTTAATAGCTGCATAGTTTTCCACTGTGTATATATACCACAGCTTTCTCAGCCACTTAGCTGTTGTTGGGCACCTGGGTTGCTTCAAGGTTTTAGCTATTATGAATTGTGCTGCTATGAACATAGGTATGCACAATTGTTATTTTTCAATGTGGTACCAAGAGAAATGGACTCAGGGTCTTGTACCTGTGCAATATTGCCAGGTAGATTTAGACCTTTGGGTTCAACCTTTTTAAAAAAAAAGAGAGAGAGAAGAGAGTGAAAGCACATGATAGAAAGAGAAAGGGAAAGAGGGAAGGAGAGAGTGATAGATGAGAGACACCATAACACCAATCCACTACTCATGCAAATTACCCTGGAGCTGTCTGTGATCCTTCCATGCAGTACCAGTACTCAAATTCAAACCCTCACCCATGCAGATGAGCTATTTTATGGCCTCTATTTAGTGTTTTTTTTTAATATAGAGACAAAGGGGGAGAGAGAGAGAGAGAGAGAGAATATGAATAAGAAAAAGAGGAAGTGACCACAGCACACAGCCAGCCAAAATTTCCTTCAATGTGGTGGGGGCTGTGCTTGAACTTGTATTTAGTGAATTTCTGGAGACTCTTAGAGAACAATCTTATCCCAGATTATTGTTAAAGATTTAATTATTAATTTACTTACTTAACGAGAGACAGAGAATGGGAAACAGAGACAGAAAGATCAGAGCACTGCTCTATCATAAGCGTCCCTAAAGAATTTTTATTTGGATTCTTTTGATGAAGTGAAGCAAACAGATAAAGGGAAGCAGCAATAAATGCAAAGCGAGGGTGGGAAAGAGAAAGTGTGAAAGAGAGAAAGAGGCTCATTAGTCCTCCATCCTTGACGTCCTATTTGTTTTGCCTTTCTTGCTTTCATGTGGTTTAGGGAATTGAACCCAGGGCCTCACACATTCAAGGCAGGTGTTCTATCACTGAACAGTCTCCCCAATCCTCAGAAAAAATTGCAAATCTGCCAGATTTTGTGAAATTCTCTTGGCTATCGGTATTGAAGTCTCTTACAAATGTGAGTGCTGTATAAAGGAGACAATTTAGGAAGACCTAAAGCTTTAAATTAATATAAGAAAACCTACATTAACCTAAGAGAACTTTGTAGGAAAATGGTATTAACAAAAAATTCTGATACAAAATAAAATATCCTTAGAATAACGAGAGAAGCTGTGGATCAGAGTGCCAGACTAGTGTGATCAAATAGACTTGATAATCAATGAGTGTGGCAGACCTCAATATCTGATCAGTCCATATCAAGTATCGAAAAGTACCCATTTTGAGAGGTTAATTTTACCAGGACATTTATTCTTAGAGGAAACTGAACTGATCTTCAAAAGAAGACAGCAGGTAACTTACAGAGACAGCAGGCCCAAAGAAACGGAAAGGCCAAGTTATATACTGGGTCTGAACAGTAGATCTCTAGAAAATGCTGGTAGGGAGTACTTTATTTGGAATTGGTTATGATTCAACCTTGAGAAAAAAATTCTTCAGATATTTCTTTCACTGTGTACTCTGGAATGTGCAAGATGGCTTCATAGGAATAGCTGCTTGTGTGTTGAATTCCTACGCTCTCTAAGGAGGTATGCTTGATTTGAGTGGAAAATTAAGTGTCCTACCCACCTCAAATCACTTCAGAGAGTAACAAAATGTCCTGACTCCAAAGGTTTAGTAAATAGCAAAAGCTGTAGGAGATCACAAGCCAATTCAACACATACAGAATAGCTTTAAAGTTTGCTGCCTACCTTGAACCTCAAGGAACATGAACACAGACAGTGCTATTTGAACAAGCTTTCTCAACTCAGCATTTTTCTGGTGTTTTACTCTTGACAAAGGAAAGTTGCAGATTGTTTTTTTTTTCTCTAATCTACAGGAATGCTATATTATAGGATCACTGAGTTGTAAATTGAATTTGGGGTCAGGAATCCTTCGTAGGCCAAGCCATGAGAGTCACACAAAAATGTTAGAAGGAATTATGTAAGCATTTTTTAAGAGACAGAGACAGAGATGGAGAGATAAGTAGATAGATAGAGAGAGAGGACACAATTCTAAGCTTCCTTCAGTGTAGTGAGGGCTAGGCTTGAACCTGAGTCAAGGTCACGACAAAGCTGTACATTACCCAAATGAGCTTTTTCATTGGTATGTTACGTATACTTATGTAAATGAAGTATATAAAGTATGAGAGAATTGGGGCAAGAAAAAGAGAGAAGTCTGAGTCAGGAAAAAAAGCATGGATGTGTAGATGTATGCTTACTAAAGTGAGACTAGCTAATATAGATAGGAAAAATAGATGGTGGGTGTTAAGAATACACAGTTGAGGGTGCTGGGGAGATAGCATAATGGTTATGCAAAAGACTTTCATGCGTGGCCAAGGTACCAAAGGACCCAGGTTCAATCCCCACCATAAGACAGAGCTAAGCTAAAAAGAAAAAAAGAAGCTACTGAGCCCTTTTAACTATACAATTAAAATTATTTATGATCCAGAAGAAGATATGAAAGATCACAGAAAGTAGGAATCTATGGATAACTGAGAGATGCAGAGAAGACTGCAGGTGTAGCCAAAGGGGAATTATGACCTGTGGCGGGGGGGGGGGTTTGGATTGGGGGTTGGGGGGTGTTGGGGACTGGGAGCTGGGAGTTGGGGGCTGGGGGTTGGGTGTGGGGAGTGAAGGCAAATATCAGGAAACACTCACGAAAGATATGTCTCTGATATCTGATTACTGTAAAAAATGGCGACTAATTCCTAGCACTGCTAAAACGGTATCATCTGTTTTCCATCTACACCATGCCTCGGCCTTGCGTGAGCTTAATGTGCAGCTTGGCAATAAGAGAATCCGGCATGAAGCCCAGCCAGTCTATCTTGGCGTTACTCTCGATCGCACTCTGTCATTTCACGAACATCTCATAAAAACTGCAGCAAAGGTGGGCGCGAGGAATCACATCATTGCAAGACTGGCCAGCTCCTCATGGGGCGCGAGCGCTTCCACACTGCGATCATCCTCTCTGGCATTATGCTATTCCACTGCAGAATACTGTGCCCCAGTATGGTTCCGTAGCCCCCATGTCCACTTGGTCGATTCCAAATTATATTCCTCCATGAGGATAATTTCTGGAACCATCCGTTCCACCCCGGTTCCATGGCTGCCAGTTCTTAGCAACATCGCCCCACCAGATATTCGTCGGGATGCGGCATCATCTAAGTTCATTTCCCACGTCTACGCTCGACCGGACCTGCCAATATACGCGGATATCTTCGCCCACCCTGTCCAACGCTTGACGTCTCGTCACCCAATCTGGTCCCCTACACCTACACTGAACTTCTCTGTTCCAGACTCTTGGAAACAGAGCTGGCAGTCAACTGAGGTAAAGAACAAACACCTCATCACAGACCCCTGCAAGCGTCAACCCGGCTTTGACCTAGCACGTTATGACTGGGCCCTCCTCAATCGCTATCGAACAGGCCATGGCCGGTGCGCCGCTATGTTCCACCGCTGGGGAGCCAGAGACGACCCGAACTGCCCCTGCGGCTCCAGACAGACTATGACCCACATAGTCAACGACTGCCACCTCTCCAGATTCAAAGGAGGTCTCAAAACTTTACATCAGGCTCAACCTGACGCTGTTGACTGGCTACAGAAGAAGGGCAAACGCTAGAAGAAGAAGAAGAAGAAGAAGAAGAAGAAGAAGAAGGAGAAGGAGAAGGAGAAGGAGAAGGAGAAGGAGAAGGAGAAGGAGAAGGAGAAGGAGAAGGAGAAGAAGGAGAAGGAGAAGAAGGAGAAGAAGAAGAAGAAGAAGAAGGAGAAGAAGAAGAAGGAAACATATTTAGTCTGCAATTCATGATTTCTTTTCTTTTGTTCTCTTTCATATTCTCTTTATTGGTCATTAAAAATTGCTGATCTCACTTCAATAATAATTCACACTATCAGAGAAGTATGAAACATATCCCCCAAGTCCCCAAGCAGACTTCTTTCTTGCTCATGCCAAGAAATTCTGTGCATCACCTACTCTTGACTACTCTGGAATGCTTATGCAAATACTCTGTAGAGTTGAGTCATATTTTGGAGCTGACTGTAGTGTACATGTTACTAGGGAACCTAGTTAGGATTTCCTGCTCCAGGAAATGATCTGATGAGTTTTAAACTAAAAGACAAACCTGTTTTAAGGTTTGGCGCAGAAAATAATTTTCTGCAATGTAGATTTAAGTGAAAAAGTTTTTATGATTATAAAAATTATATGTGGATGAGAAAAAGTTAGAATCAAATGGGGAGTTATCTTTAAAACTTCACAGAAACAGAATGACTTCTTATTAATTCTTCCAGGAAACGTGTGTGTGTGTGTATGTGTGTGTGTGTGTGTGTGTGTGTGTGTGTGTGTGCATGTGCGTGTACCTGTGTGTGTGTGTGTAAGAATATATATTTTTTATGCTGTTGGAGTCTGACACATGAGTGGTGTTTTACAGCTAGCAGGACAGTTTTCGCACCCTTTTAAACAATTTCATACCCACGCATGCACGCACGCATGCACACACACACAGTTGGAGAGACACAGAGAATGGGAGAAGCACCATAGGACTGCTCCAGCATTCATGGTGCTTTCTCTGCTTACTGAGGTGCTCTCATGTGAACCAAGGCTTGAACTGAGGGTTTTAAGTATGATGAGGTATGCTCCCTCCAGGGTCAGCTATGTCCTGCTTGAAGTTATAAAAGAGTATATTATTTCTTTCCAAAAGCACATGTAGGAGAGTTTGTTTTAAATATTTTTTTGCATTTATTTTCCCTTTTGTTGCCCTTGTTGTTTTTTATTGTTGTTGTAGTTATTATTGTTATTGTTATGATGTCGTCGTTGTTAGATAGGACAGAGAGAAATGGAAAGAGGAGAGGAAGAGAAAGACAGACGCCTGTAGACCTGCTTCACTGCCTGTGAAGCGATTCCCCTGCCGGGGCTCGAACCAGGAGCCTTACTCCAGTCCTTGTGCTTTGCACCACCTGCGCTTAACCTGCTGCGTTACCACCCGACTCCCGGAGAATTTGTTTTTTAAATGGTTGAGTACTAATACTGTAGGGTTATTGTCTTATTTAACCATTTCCTTATTGAAAGATGTCTAAGTTCTCTTTAATGTTTTTTTTTTTCTCCCAAAAGTTACAATGTTTTAAAAAGTTTTTTCCTTTTTCTTTCTGGGGTTATTTGGGTACTCCTTCTAAATGTAATATGTCTAGAATATTGTTAATTCCATATATATACATTAATTCCATATATATGTAATATGTCTAGAATATTGTTAATTCCATATATATGTGGTAAGTAATTATACTTCATATTAAGCAAGAAGATGACTTTTTTTTAAAGATTTTTTTTGTAATTTTATTTATTTATCTTCCTTTTTGTTGCCCTTGTTGTCTTTTTATTGTTGTTGTAGTTGATGTCATCGTCGTTGGATAGGACAGAGAGAAATGGAGAGAGGAGGGGAAGACAGAGAGGAGGAGAGAAAGACAGACACCTGCAGATCTGCTTCACCGCCTGTGAAGCGACTCCCCTGCAGGTGGGGAGCCGGGGGCTCGAACCGGGATCCTCATGCCGGTCCTTGCGCTTAGCGCCACCTGCGCTTAACCCGCTGTGCTACCGCCCGGCTCCCAGAAGATGACTTTTTAAAAGAGTATTTGTTTAACTTAAAGTTAACTTACTTATCTTTAACCAGAGACAGCAAGAGACAAGACCACTACTTTAGCCCAGGCAGAGCTGGAGAGCAAGCCTGGAGTCTCATGGTCACAAATCCTGCACTCTACCTCATAACCCACCTCCTTGGTCACTGAAAACGACCTTCTGTTGCACTATTTCCACTTGTAATTTTGGAGGTGTTTAAAACAGTGTATTGTCTTGGTAGATAGAAGATGACACGTTATGTTAAAGTAGATAAGAAAGATCATCTTTCCAGTTACAGGCTTATGTACTTAGACTATTTGGGCTCTTATGCAAATGAACAAAGCAACATCTTAGAATTGCAGGATGCATATAGAGTTTTCATGCTTGATAAAATTGGGGATAAGCAATTCCAGAAGAACTTCTCATACTGTAAAGAACATCATCCCAGGGGTCAGGCAATGACACATGCATTAGAGTACACCCTGCAGTGTGCCATGACTGAGGTTCAAGGGCCTGGTCCCCATCTGTGGGCAGAAACTTCACAAGAAGTGAAACAGTGCAGCAGATATGTGTGTGTTGTGTGTGTGTGTGTGTGTGTGTGTGTGTGCGTCTACCCTCTTTTTCATTCTCAATTTCTTTCTCTATCCATAAACAAACAAAATAAATACATAAACATTTAAAAACAACACCACCTTGACCAAAGGTGGATTTAATAAAAGCACAAAGAAAAAGAAAAAATAATTTAAGTCTAGTAAGACATTGTGAATTCTAGTAAGACATGGTAAAGGGAAAAATAGCATGACATGGACCAATAGGTAAAATGCAATGGGATAGATATAGGTATGTGCAAAGTGATTGCAACTGAAGTTTTTCCAGGAATGTCACAGCTTTTCAGCCTAGATCGGTTGTGTTCAGAGTGGGATGGCCGTAGACTGTCACAGCCTTTCAGCTACAGAGATTAGTGAGCAGCTGTTGAGTGGGGGACTTATTTCTGAGCTCAGGTTCCAGGGTTGACTTTAGAAATGCCTCTTAGATGACTGGCATGAATATGTTCCCTGGAGATGCCAATCATGTTTTCTGGGGTGGGGTGGAAGGACTAAACAAATTAAAACCTTCACTTGACTATTTAGTTATCTATAGCCCCCAAATACTATTTTAGTCAAATCTTGAAGAATTAGCACAGATGTTACAATAATACTATGTTTCTGTTTATTTTAACTTTCTTTTCTTTTTTTTAACAGTTATTTTTTTATGTATTGTTATCTTTATTTATTGGATAGAGACAGTCAGAAATCAAGAGGGAGGGGGGTGATAGAGAGGGAGAGAGACAGACAGACACTTGCAGTCCTGCTTCACCACTCGTAAAGCTTTCCCCCTGCAGGTGGGAACCGGGGGCTCAAACCCGGATCCTTGCACATTGTAATACATGTGCTCAACCAGGTGCGCCACCACCCAGCCCCTTAACTTTATTTTCTAAAGCTACAAATAATTTCCCAAAATTTAGAATCCTTTTTGCTTATCATGCATCTCCTCCAGATTAAAAAAAACCAGGCATGAGAATTAACCATAATAATAAACAAACGATAAGGGGATCCTCTTCTATGTAAATTTAGAAACCCTCAGTTTTTAAAAAAAATTATTAATTTCTTTAAAAAAGGAGACATTAACAAAACTGTAGGATAGGAGGGGTACAACTCCACACAATTCCCACCACCAGATCTCTGTATCCCCTCCCCTCCCCTGATAGCTTTCCCATTCTCTATCCCTCTGGGAGTATGGACCCAGGGTCATTGTGGGTTGCAGAAGGTGGAAGGTCTGGCTTCTGTAATTGCTTCCCTGCCCTCAATCTTTTTGTTGAGGTGTTCAATGACAGTTCATTATGATATATTTTTTTCTTGTAGAAAGTAGTTTTTTTTTCAACAGACAGTGCAGGAAATAATAATGGGAGTTATTTCCAGAGTGCATGGCATTCTATTTGATAGTTTAGTTAAATTATGAAATCAAGAAAATGCACTAAAATGGCTTTTCATATAATTTTCATTAAATTACCAACTTGTTCTGCTTTCATAGAGTACACAAGATCAAAGATGGTAAGAAAATGGTGTTGCTTCTAAAGAGTGTAAAAATGTCAATATAAAGATGCTTTGAAATGAGCTGAGTATTTGATATATATACAGGTCTCTGAATTCGCTCTGACAGTACTGGTTCCCGGGCTCCTTCTCTACTCTACTCTGCTACATATCACAGTCATTAAATCATTGCAGGATGTAGGGTTAATTGCAACATATCTAAATACCATTAGTTATGAATGACAATTCCGGGCGTGCCATTGAGATTTCCAGCATACCTAGTTAATGAGTTATTAATTTGGTGACTGTTTTACAAACTTGAACCCTGAAGTGCAAAGCTTTGCACAGTATCTATTTCCCTGGTTACACTTTTCATAACTCTATTCTTGGTAAAGAACAGCCAAATCAAACAAGCTATTTATTGTTGCTATTCTGAAGGACTCAGATGCCGATTACCAGTTGCTTGGAATTTGTCCGTAATTGACTAGGTCCCACAATAGGTAACTCTGGAAGTGACAGGCAGCCTCAAGTATGCTTCTCCCGCCTGTTGATTGGGCCTTTTAGAAAACCCGCCTCATCAACTCGGTCGAGGGCGGCAATTGGTCAGACGCCTGTGAGTGGCGGGTTTTAGCTCCGCCCCGGCCGTCCGCCGCGCTGCCTGGGTCGGCGCCGTTTCCAGTTGAGAGATGGCGGCCGCCGCAGGTAGATCGCTTCTGCTGCTCCTCTGCTCCCGGGGCGGCGGCGGGGGAACCGGCGGCTGCGGGGCGCTGACTGCCGGCTGCTTCCCGGGGCTGGCAGTTAGCCGCCACCGGCAGCAGCAGCAGCACCACCGGACGGTGAGCGAGCGCGCCCGGCGGCTCCGGGGAGGGCGGGGCGGCGCTGGCGTGTGGGAGTCGCCGGCAGGCAGGCCGCCGGGGCAGCGGGCGAGTTCCCTCAACTCCCGGTGGCTGCCGAGGTTGCCGGGCGCCGGGGAGCCGCCGTGCCCTTCAGGCTCCTGCGGCGGCGACCAGGGAAGGAGGGAGGGCGGGCGGAGGAAGCGGAGAGGAGGAGGGGCGACGGCGGGGATGTTCCCGCAGGACCGGGGACACCAGGGCGGGGAAGGGACGGGACTTGCACCTCTCACTGACCCGCCTCCGATGTCGCTTCCCTCCCTCGTTCTATCCGAACAGCTCTGCCCCTTTGCTTCCGAACTGACACCCGTGCAAGTTGTCCCCCTGCCCTCCTCCTCCGGGCGGGTTGGGGTGTCCTGAGTTGCCGCGGCTGCCTTCCTTGTGTGTGTCAGGAGAGTGGCGGGGCCATGCTGCTGGCAACTGTCTCCGGAGAGCAACCCGGGACCCCGGTGGGGCCGCTCCCTGCCGTCTCCCGCCCTCCCCCTGGGAACGGACGAGCAGAAAAATCAAACTTTGTATCCCTCCCTGCGACTTCTCCCTCCGTGTGTGGGCATGGGAGACAGCACCCTTACGATGGATGCTGCATTGCTTCAGGAAGCAAGCTCCCCGGATCCTCAGAAGTCCTCGGTAGTCTTTTTAGAAGGTTGCTTTATAAGCTTGTGCACATGTGCCTGCAGAAAGAAGGGTGGGCAGCAGGTGGGGCGGGGGGGGGGGGGCGAATATGACAAGTTCTTCACCGAGTCAGGGATTCGATGGTTGTATTAACCAGCTATTGTTGGATTTCATTGGCTGACAGTGAAAGGGAGTTTCTGTTTGAACAGCAGAGAGAGAGAGAGAGACAGAGACAGAGAGACAGAGAGACAGAGAGAGAGAGTGTGTGTGTGTGTGATGCCCCCCTCCCCCAATTTCAAGAGATCAACTTGGCATGGAGTTATTGACCTAACAAGACAGCAGGGTATCTTCCCTTGAATTTCCTAGACCCATATGTCTTGGTCTCTAGCCAACTCTGACAGAGTGTAGGTTTTATTCCCATGGTTGAGTTGTATAGTGTGGTAATGAGAGAACCACTGCAGACTGTGATTGGTGAAACTAGTACCTTCAGCCCTTAATAAATATTTCCACCTGTCTTGCTCTGATTACCTTGCTCTTGAGAGGCTTTCAGGCGGTAACCCAGTACTGATGACAGGACAAAATTAAATATCTGAAAGAGTCACAAAAAGAAGTAGCACCCTGTAAATGCAAGATGACATTGTTATTATTAGTCACAAGTATGAGCCTTTTCCTCACTTTTGTGAGAAAATTGTGCTTCTTCCTATCTGGCACATTGACATATTGCTTTGCTGAAGCTTTTGGGTGAGAGCCGAGCCTTTCCACAGTTCAATTTAGATTTGCATGTTTCATAGCCTCCAGTTATATGTTTTGTTCTCTTTGAAAACATAAGGCTAGTTCCAAATCTGATTTTATTCTCCTTCAATTTATTTACAGATTACCCAAGCTATCTTTATTTCTGTATTTTGATAATGCATGACCCAAATTTGCACAGTTTCAGACTGTTTGGGTGTGGTGTTCACTTAGCATTTTCACATTTGTGCCTTGTGTATTTCCTATTATGTGAGTCTGTCAGGCTTTTGAGTGTCTTTAGTGTGTGGGTACTTCATGAAAGTTCTTCTGTGCTATTCTGGGGTAGGTGAAAAGTAATATGCTGAAAGCACAATTAGAATGAAGTGTCATTTCTGAAGGACAGAAGTGTTATCATGGGAATGGTGACTTGTAAATTAACTTAGAATTAATTGTAAGATTTTGAAAAAAGTTGTACTTGCTCATCTAGAATATGTAAACAGTTTTGTTTGTTTTTTTTCCTTTTTCTATGATTACTCTCCGGACTTGATGTATGTAGCAATGTGTTATTCTATAATTCCTTGCAAGATTTAATGTTAAGGACATGACTTAAAAATTTGGTTAACTTGGGGCGGGGCCGTGGTGCACCACATTAAGAGTGCATAATACGATGCTCAGCGCAAGGATCCTGTCTGAGGCCCTGGTTCTTCACCTGCGGGGGGGGGGGGGGGGGGGAGGTGGCTTCACAAGCAGTGAAACGGGCCTGCAGGTGTCTTCTGTCTTTCTCTCTCCCTCTCTGTTTTCCCCTCCTCTCTCGATTTCTCTCTGTTCTATCAAAAAAGAAAGAAAGAAAGAAAAAAAGAATGGCCAAAGGAGCAGTGGATTCATACCACAGCAATAAACATGGAGGCAAAAAGAAATCAATCTGGTTAATTCTTGACATTTTATACCTGGAAATTAGGCCCACAAAGTGTGGTTCAGAAAAAGGGGGCAGAAATTTGGCCAAGGTTATGCAGCTAATATGCAACACTTTTAGGACTCCATTTACCCCAGACAGTCTGGTCTCATTTTTGTGCTCTTGGTATTATCAGGTAAGCTCCTTTACACCATTCTGTTCTCTTAGAAAAACCACTGTCAGAAAGTATTGGACAAACACAGACTCTAAGTGAAAGGATGGAAAACTATCATACAAGCTAATGGACCACAAAAAAAAAAAAAAAGAAAGAAAGAAAGAAAGAAAAAAAGGCAGGAATAGCTATTCTCATATTTGACACAATAGACTTTAAAGTAAATAAAATAGTAAAAGGCAGGGATAGACATTACTTAGTGCTCAGAGGGTCAGCCAGCCAAGATGACTTCACAATTATTACCATCTCTGCACCCAGTGAGGGCCCATCTAAATACATCAAACATCTACTGAAAGAGCTACAGCATTATATCAATAGCAACACAGTAACAGGAGGGAAGTATACGTTATTCAAAAACTCACAATTTGCAAGAATTCTCTTGGATAAATAAATGTTCCTGTTAGGCATATGCATTGTGCAAATGTGGGGACAAACTGCTTGTTCTCTTGTCCCTGAAAAACACTGAGACTGAATCTTGTACAGAAGAGATTGTGTGTGTGTGCGCGTGCGCGCGCAGCAGATGACACTCTGCATTGGACGACGTCGTCAGTCCTGCCTATGCCACTCTTGCTCAGTTATTGGAGGCTCAGTAAATTAGATTCAGAGGAGCATAACTGATACCCCTTGTTTTAAAATTCATCATCCCCTCACCCCATAATCTTGGAGAATTAAGTCCAAAGCAAAAAAAAAAAAAAAAACAAAGTCAGCAGATAGATGTGATTGTAAGGTTATCACAACTACCTCTCTCCCTTTACCACCCCAGTTAAAACATCATTCAGCTGAGAAACTAGGAGTTAAGGTAGGGATGAACTTACTCTGTTTTTAGCACCATCTAGTGTGCTTATTCCCTCCCCCAGGGAAGAGGCTATCATTGCTTCTCAGTTTGTGACATACAGTAAGACTAACAAAGCGTGCTAGTTGCATGCCCTTCTGTGCGCTTAGTGAAGTTAGCTGTTACTTTTTAGGATGCTTGGGGACTACCTTCTACTTTGAACTGTGTGAGTCCTTTGCTGAAACAAACTGTCTCGTCTCTGATTATGACAGCCTGACGGTTGGCATTTCCTGGTTACTAACGGCTATGCTGAATTACTAAATCTCTTAATTAGGCCCTTCATTGTGCTCCCAGTAGTTTGTGGGTTTCTCTTCTTTATACACTGTAGTTCTTTGGCAGTGAAATAATTTCACTTTAACCTAAAAGATGTTTTAAAGTGTATTTCATATGAGACAGTTTCACATAGAAAATGGAGAGAGAATACCCAGATTCATACATGCGGTTTCGGGAGCCTCAGCTGTGCAAGTCTTGCACTCTACCAGTTATACCATTTCCCTGGCCAACCTGAAAGTTTTAGTGAGAGTTGCGTCGCCTGACGGGAGGCAAGTCCCCATTCTGTATTGGGTTCCACGTAGTCTGACCCCAAGTTACTTTGCCAGGGCCCAGTTGCTGACCGCAAGTTATTTAACACAAATGCTCCACTGCACTTAAACCAGTCAGTGTTCCATACATCTGGTCTAAATGTTTCTGCAGTTTGGTCTTAACCACTGCTCTAACTCCTAAGGTTTGTTTCAGGTTAGAGATTGACCTACTAATCTTCACTGAACCTAACACCCTCACTTTACAGGCATTTTGCTAAGTTATGTTTGTGGTTAATGACTTTGGGGATTAAAATTCCTTTAAGCAGAGATGGATTTTAGAGGTCTTAGTCTGAATCTCAACAAGTATGGTTTCTGGCTTTTAATTCATAGTTCTATTCTGTTTTCTCTGGATTATGGGAGGATGTATTATTTTTAGGACACCAGTTGACACTGACTTGTCTTGTTCTTTCATGTGTTGGTGCCTTCACTGACAAAGAAGGTAATGTGTATCTTGTTATTTTCATGTCTTAACAGATTCCAGCACAGTGTTAGGTGCAAAGATGATACTCAGAGAAGAATTAATTGAATATGCCTCATCTTACTTGCTTCCAAATGAAAAGATGTGCTCCCTCAACTCCACGTTTCCCTTACCTTCATTGGTTGACTTATGTAAAATTTCGTGTTGCTTGGGTAACCATGTTTAGGGAATTGCCAGGTGCTGTCTGTGGTTATAGATCTGCTTCTTTATGGTTAGCTGATGGAGAGAATTGGTACTAGTGGATTAGCTTCATAGTGGAACTAGCTTTCTGCCCAGAGGCAACAAAAGTATGATAAATACCCAGATTATTATAACCATATATTTGAAACAAATTAAATTTGTTGCTGTTTTAGTCTATTATAATAGTAGACATTTTTGGGAGTCGGGCGGTTAAGCACACGTGGCGTGAAGCACAAGGACTGGCATAAGGATCCTGGTTCGAGCCCCTGGCTCTCTGCCTGCAGGGAGTTTGTTTCACAGGCAGATCTGCAGGTGTCTGTCTTTCTCTCCCCCTGTGTCTTCCCCTCCTCTCTACATTTCTTTCTGTCCTATCCAACAACAACGACATCAACAACAACAATAAAACAAGGGCAACAAAAGGGAAAATAAATGATAAAAAATATTTAAAAAATAATAGACATTTTTGAAGGCTCTGGATAAATCTATTTAGAACTCACTTGCTTATAAAGCATTTGAATGAGTACATTTAAATTTATTTTAAAAATTGTGATTATTTGAACTTTCAGATGTTCCAAGGGACTCTTTTATTCTTTATGAAACTCTACTCCAAGAGAAAAATCTAAATAGAAAATGCAGCATCAAGGATGGTATATCAAAGACAGTAAATTCAATATTAATAACTTTTTGTTAGGGGACACTGGTGTTTGAAGTTGAACGTACAGAATAGCCATGGTCTAATGCAGTAACTTATATACTGACACCATTACCTTCTAGCAGCCACTGAGATGTTTTTATTTCTTATATTATAGCTTTGTTGTTTTGTGTGTCTTCTTAAAAGTCACTGTTTTTTCCCCTGTGATTAAAGACAAGATTAAAGATTACCCTACCCTATAAGATCTTGAGATAGTCACCATTCTGTATTTGACTGCTTAACACCCTGTTATGACTCAACATTAATATTTACATTACTAGAATAACATATTTTTTGTAAAGTTAAGATGCTATCATGGGAGATAAGAATTTAAAAGAATCATAGAATTTAGAGCTTGTAAAGACCTCGGATTAAGGAAATAAGAATAGTGAAATGACTTTTTCAGCAGCCCAACAAGTTGCTACAGGACTGTAAGAGGCTCACACATTGGAGCTTTTTTTTTTTTTTCTACTCACCAGTTTTCCTGTGAAATCACATAGATCTGTGCTTCATGTTTAAACTGATTGAGACCATTTTTAAAATGTGAGTTGGGGGTCAGATTCTTCCAGTAAGCTCTTATATTCATACTCAGTCTGAGTAATTACTGCTTGATTTAGATCAAGCTTAATGACACCTGCCCCCAAATCCTGCCCTCTACAGGTTAAATGAAACTATCCATCTCACTGTCCTTTGCTAAATGCTGGTAATGAGACAGCTTCTGTAAAAATGAAAGTTGACTTCAAGCAAAGTAATTTTAATAGGTTTCATGAATCATTGACCCATAAACAGAAGAGTAGTAATATCTATTTTAACTTTAGAGAAAGTTAATTTAGCAACTGATAGGTTTTCAAACAGTAGGAAAATAGATTACCTGGAATTAGTTGACCTTTATAGCTTTAGGAGTATATTGTGAGAGGATAAATAGAAGAAAGTTTCTAAGGTTCAAGCGCATTGTATTACCTCAGTTAATTGTAACCATAACCCTACGAGAAGCATAAGTACCCCAGTTTTATTGATGAGGGAATTGAAGATGAAAGAAACTCACTAAAGTATTACAAGCTGTTTTAATTCTAGGGATGCAGAGATAGGGTAAACCAAATGTTTCAGGTTGCAACTTAAAAAAAGAATTACTAGTGATTTTAATATTGATGTACAAAATTACAAGGTAATAGAGGTACAACTACCACCAGAAGAGTTCTGATCCCCAATTCCTCCATTGTAAGTTACCGTAAGGTTGTAGATGTGGGTTAACTATTATTTCTACAACTGTTTGTCCATATTTGTATATATTTGCCCATTTTTTACCCTATGGTCCTATCTTCTCTTCCTTTCCAAGTCATACATACACCTATTCCTACATCCAAATGTCTCTTTTTCATCTTCTCTCTGGGTCCTGATGGAATTGGAGTTCAGAGCCCTCTGATCATCTTCCCCTATCATTTCTCCCCCACTGGGAGTATGGACCAAAATTCTTTATGGGGTATGGAAGGTGGAAGTTCTGGCTTCTGTAATTGCTTCTCTGCTGGACATTGGCAGGTTGAGCCATACCCTTAGCCTGTTTTAGATTGCAACTTAAACCTAGGTCTGACTAGAATTAAAGCTAGGTTCCAGCTTGGATCTTTCTTTTCATCTTCTTCAGCCATGTAACTTTTTAAAGCATCTGCTGCATTTTTCTTCCAAAATATGAAAATTCTTCCCACTAACTGCATTTCTTAAATCCCTTTCTCCAACCTGTTCTTTGGGCAGTCACTGACAAGGTTTTAAGATAGTCTAGATATCACCCCTAGGATATTATTTCCTAAGGATCTATGTAATATAAAGATTCTAAAAAGGCTAGTAAACCTGGTAATTACTGAGCACTGCTTCAGGATTAGACACTTTATGACACTGTATACTTGCCTAGTGTATTTCTTAATCTTTCAGGCAAAATACTACTTCTGTTGTACAGATGTGAAAATAAAGACAGTTTAAATAAATAACCTGTAGTCATTCATAAAATATCTGTTGAGCTCCTACTTTGTGAGATACTGTATTAGAAAAGAGAGATCCCTAACTTTTATCATCTGACTAGGAGACATCAACAAACAAGATTCTAATTGACTGTATGTAAAGGGTGGGGTTGTACTGTTATATGGAAAACTGGGAAATGTTATGCATGTACAAACTATTGTATTTATGGTTGACTATAAAATATTAGTCCCCCAGTAATAAAATAAAAAGAGAGTGTATGGGGTGGGAATAACTTACAGAGGTTCAGTTGGAGCTCTTAGACCTAGCCAGGATGGCTGGGGAAGCTCCGTAGGTAAGGCCTCAGTTGAGCTGAAATATGTAGAAATAAAGTGTGTACAGAATTGGGAAGGTATGGCTGACCTTCCAGACAGCTCCAGGATGTCCCGTAATAGATGAGGAAATAAGAGGTGTTTGAGAAACCACCTGCAGTTTGCTAGGACCAGGATATGGGCAAGAATAGCCAGAGGTTGGCCAATAATAATATCTATCAAATGCACCATGTGCCAAGCACACTTTATGTAGATGATCTCACTTAGTTCTTGTGACACCCTACTAGTAGGAACTGTTATTCTCTTCTTTTTTGTTACAGATAGTAAAACTGAGCTCAGTTTATTTAAATGATTTGTCAGTATCACAGATGGTAAGTGACACTCTCCTAGTTAAGTGTTTTATCCAGGATCACACAACTAGCAAGGGCTGAGGAGAGGGGAAAAATATGACATGCAGACATAGTCTGACTTCAGAGCCTGTTTCTTTTTTCTTTTTCTCTTTTGCCTCCAGGGTTATTGCTGGGGCTCACTGCCCCTGCATTATGAATCCTCTGCTCCTGGAGGCTATTTTTTCCCTTTTGTTGCCTTTGTTGTTTTATCATTGTTGTTATTGATGTCGTCATTGTTGGATAGGACAGAGAGAAATGGAGAGAGGAGGGGAAGACAGAGGGGGGAGAGAAAGAGAGACACCTGCAGACCTGCTTCGCCACCTGTGAATCGACCCCCTGTTGGTGGCGAGCCGGGGGCTCGAACTG
Source organism: Erinaceus europaeus (assembly GCF_950295315.1). Lineage (NCBI taxonomy): Eukaryota > Metazoa > Chordata > Mammalia > Eulipotyphla > Erinaceidae > Erinaceus > Erinaceus europaeus. The sequence continues at coordinate 24,374,061 of NC_080162.1, forward strand.
GGATCCTTACGCCAGTCCTTGCTTTGCGCCATGTGCGTTTAACCTGGTGCACTACCGCCTGACCCCTGAGCCTGTTTCTTAATCACCTCTGAGCCTGTTAAGATGAGAGAGCAGACTTTGATTAGACTTATGAAGGAGTTGAAACTTTCTATGTGTATCAGCTTTTTAAATTAATTTTTTAAAATTATTTACTATTGGAGAGAGAGAATCGGGGCACATAGAGATGGAGAGAGACAGAGAGAGACACCTGCAGCACTGCTTCACCACTCCTGAAGTATTCTTCCTGCAGGTGGGGACTAGGGGCTTGAACCTGCGTCCTTGCATATTGTAATGTGTACATTTAACCAGGTATGCCACCACCTGACCCTGTGAATCAGTTTTTTTTTTTTTTCAAATTCAACCCACAATAGAAGTAAATTTTATGTACTCATGTTTTATGAAACAACAGTTTTTACTATGTGTAATGTGTGCATGGTATTTATTCTCTTTCATTAAAAAAATTATGGTTGGGACTCACTTAAATTTATTTTAAAGTCTTAGCTACAGTTTGGAAAAATGTGAGTCAGTAGGTGAGCGTCTGAAGAATTTCAAATAGAGTAGTTCTGTGATTAGGTTTGCAATTTTAGGTAGGTCACACTGGCAGCAGTGTGAAGGTTGATTTGGGGAGGAGTGGACTAGAAAGGCAGAGACTAGTAGGAGCATCTTAATGGACCAAGCAAAAGATGTTGGAGCTACGACAGCACTATTGGGCTAGAAAAAAAATAGAGAGAAGGGGATTGAAGGAAGTAGAACTGATAGAATTTGGTGATTAAATGTGGATTCTCACTCACCTAGAGTCAGATAGAAAGCAGTTCAGTTAAAAAGACTGTCTGACTTACTTCTCAAGGAAATATAAAAAGATACAAAGAAATGGAAAGACATTTCTGGACTGGAAGGATTAACATCATCAAAATGTCTGTTCTTCCTAGAGCCATACGCAGACTTAATGCAGTCCTTATAAAGCTCCCACCAAATTTCTTCAGAAGAGCAGAAACACAAACCATTGGAGAGGCCATGGGGAGTGGAGATGGGCAGGGGAGGGATTCTCCTACATTGCTGATGGGGAAGTAAGTTGGTCCAAACTATGGAAAACAGTATGAAGATTCACTAGAACTTGAGAAATGGACCTACCTTATGACCCAGCAATCCCTCTTCTAGGGATTTACCCAGGAAAAACAAAACACCTGTTCCAAAAGACCTATGCACACCAAGGTTCATAGCAGTACATTTGTAATAGCTCAGACTCAGAAGCAACCCAGATGCCCAAAGACGAATGGCTAAGGAAGTTGTGATACATATATACAATGGAGTACTAAGCAGCTGTTAAGAAATGAGATCTACTCCTTTGTAATATCATGGCCATGTTGAGTGAGACAAGCCAGAAAGACAAAGAGCAATACCAAATGATCTCATTTATAGGTTGAACTTAAGAACAAAGGACTGTGAGGCAAACACATAGGGTGAAACTTGGATGGGGAGTGGCGTATTGCACCAAAGCAAAGGACTGTGGGGAAGGGGTGTAAGGGACTGGATGAAGGGACATTGGGATGCTGTTGTGTCTTCTCCGCACAAGGGGAGACGAGGGGTTGTGCCTGTGTGTTAAGACTATACTGTAGACCATTAACCCCCAAATAAAATAAATAAAATAAAATAGACTATTATTCAGGTATGGAAACTTTACTTCTTGACTTTATTTCTTATACTATCATGATAAATATGCTTCTTTCTTGTCTTTTTTGTGCCTTTTTGTTTTAAAGATTCATTTATTTTATTTAAAAATTATCTTTATTTATTTTTATTGAATAGAGACGGCCAGAAATTGAGAGGCAATGGGGTGATAGAGAGGGAGAAAGAGAGAGAGAGAGACATCTGCAACACTGCTTCACCACTCGCAAAGCTTTCCCCCTGCAGGTGGAAATCTGGGTCCTTGCGTATTGTAGCATGTGTGCTCAACCAGGTGTGCCACCACCTGGTCCCAAGATTTATTTATTTTATGAGAGAGAGAAAGAGATACATCAATGGACCCGTGGACTAACCGACTGGCTAGAGCAGAACCCTGTATATTAGGTGATAGTGAGTTCAGGATTGAACTCAGAACTCATGCAAGTCCTGTTCTTAACTGCCTCCCCATCATGTCTGTTTTGTCTTTTAAATTGTACTGACTTGGTTTACTTATTTAAAAATATTTTAATATTTATATATCAAGTAAGATGCCCATCTTATCCCCATATTCTTGCCTCTCCTTCCATTCTTTATACTGTCAGGGTCTGGAAGATTTGCACTGCAAATCTTTGTTGAAAGAGTGTGCTTTGAGTATCACACACTTCCACACAGCGTAAACTCTTTATATTTTTTTGTTATTAGCACTGTGCTCCAAGACTGTAAGATTACAATGTATAGTTCTGCACCATACCCACCACCAAAGAGCTACGTCCCCCACCTCCCAGTGATAACCACTGAAGTTCTCACAAGTCTTAGAAGCAGTTTGCTTACCTCTGTTATTTCATAATTTTGTAAATCATTATCAAATCACTTAAAAAATTGCTTGCTTCTGTTTTTTTTAATTCAAGTTTATATGTATCCAGTCTCTAGATTCCACATCTGAGTGACACCATCCAGTAGTTGTCTTTCATCTCTTTACTTATTTTGCTAAGCATAGTCACTTTCAGTTCCATCCATTTTCTCTCAAATGACACAATACCATCTTTTTGTTGGGGAGAAAAAGGAACTTGCTACACTGCTGGTGGGAATGCAAACTGGTGCATTTGGAAGACTGTATGGAAAGTCCTTGAGCAAATAAAAATGGAATTTCCTTATGATACCACTCTTAGGCATGTATCCAACAGACACTCAAACACTAATTCGAAGGGATATATGCACCCTTATCTTTGTGGCTCTGTTATTCACAATAGCCACAGCAGAAACTCTCACTTTATGTTTTAATCACACACTTTAGTGTAATTTTCTTTGATTTCATTTTCTTATGACTTTCCATTTTTGTGATTTTAATTTTGTTTAAGTGGAACTGTTGAGTATCATTTGATGATCTTATCTTGCTGCCTTTTTTTTTTTAACTAGTCATTTGAAAATATGAAATCTTAGTAAAATTTTAGCAACCTTTTTTTTTTTTTTTTCCATAGTAGAAACATATGAGGCCAGGAGATAGCTCAGTGGGGCACGTAAGTGCCTTGCCATGTCTGAGGCCCTGAGTTCAGTCCTCGACACCACACTGGAGCACAGCAAACAGCACCAAGGGAGTGGACGGCAGAGTGGTGTTTTGGTTTTTCACCTGTCTGTCTCTCTCTCTCTCCCACATCTCTATCCTCTCATTCTGTCTTTGTTTCTAAGAACATAGACTTAAACAGTTGGACTAGAGAGGCTGCTCAACTGTGTCATGCATGTGAGAGATAGATTCATTCTTTGGTACCATATTTAAACTCTGTGGTGGAGATAGCTAAATGCTTTCATGACTGAGACTCCAAAGCCCCAGATTCAGTCCCCAATACTACTGTAAACCAGATCTGAGCAGAGAGGGAGAGAGAGAGAGAGAGAGAGAGAGAGAGAGATTGAGATTCAGAGATTCATACTGCTTTACCACCTCAATTTCTCTAGAGAGGGTTCTCAATCAAAATACATAGTGGGAACATTTTATTTCAGTGATTTTCTAGCATTTAATTGATGAGAAACTATACTCCTTTTTTTTTTTTTTTTTGTGGTACCAGTGAATGAACCCTGGACCTCATAAATGTTTGATACCACTGAACAGCTCCCCAAGGCTAATTTCTTTTTAAACTCTTTCTTTTTGGAGAATGAAAGAGAGGGAGAGTCTTCAACCATCACACCCGGAATGTGCCTGATCTTGGAAGCTGAGCAAGCAAGCTTGGGCCTGGTTAGTATCTGGATGGAGGAGAAAAAGAGACATCACACCTCTGCGGTACTATCCCTGGGCCTCCCTGGCGCCGTCTGTGTTAAAGTGTGCTAATGTGCCCGTTCTCTGGGCTCCTAGATATTCTAATACAAAAAATATTTGATAGCTATAACATTTTTAGACAAATTATAATATCACAACTTTGACAGTTTTTAGACAAATTATCACCTCTACCAGAAGAGATTGTATTTGTAACATACTGTTGGTCATTTTTTCAAAATCTTATGGGAGCAACTTCACTGGTCTGGTCATTTATATTCCACGTATAAAGAAAACCAAATCCCATAACTTCTTTATCCAGTCAGTAGACATTTAGCTTGCTTCCATGTTTTGGCTATTGTGAGCAATGCAGCCCTGAACTGTCTCTTGGACACTCTGAGAACAATGGTGGCCGTGGCACAAGGTCTTGGAGGAGGGTGCGGTGATTAGCACACACCATGCATGGATAGGAGCCAAATTTTGTCTTGTAAAATATTGACAATTCACTAATAAATAATTTTAAAAAATCTTATGGAAGTAAATTCATCACAGAATTTTTAACATTTTTTTCTAAGACAGAAATGGTGAGATAGTGGTGAGCCTGGTAGAGCAGACATTTTACCATGTACAAGGAGCTGGTCATCTACCTACAGAAAGGAAGCTTCACGAGCTGTGGATTAGTGCTGCAGTTCTGTCTCTCTCTGCCTTCTCTGTTCTATCAAACGAAGGGGCATTGGTCCGTCTCTCTCTCTCTCTCTCTCTCTCTCTCTCTCACTCTGTGTGTGTGTGTGTGTGTGTGTGTGTGTCCCCTCTCTGCTCTCTGTTCTATCAAATGAAGGGGCATTGGTCCGTCTCTCTCTCTCTCGCTCTGTGTGTGTGTGTGTGTCCCCTCTCTGTTCTATCAGAAGGGAGTTGGTGGCTGTCAACTGGACTAGTTGTGGAGACACCAAGCCCCAGCAATAACTCTGGTGGCAATGTAAAAAGTGGTATGTGTGTGAGTGTGTGTGTGTACACACGTGTACACCTGACCTTCCTAGTCATCAAAGTAACTGAAGAGTGTTAGGAACCATATGATATAATAGAAATAGGAATTTGAGTTCTGCTCTGTTCTTCATTAACTTGCTGTTTGACTTGGGCAAGTGACTTAACATCTTTGATGTGAATATTTTTTCAGTTGAATAAGGATGTTTAATAAAGTTAACCTAAAAGACTAGTTTAGTTGTTAAGATGTGTATAATTTTTATATAAGACTTTATGATTAATTTTTATATTACTTCATTTGTTGTCTTGTATGAAGTAGGGAAGCTTCCAGTGGTGAGGGGGAAGGAATGGAACACGGAACTCTGGTAGTGGCAGTTGTATGGAATTGTATCCCTGTTATAATCTTGTTACTCACTATTAAATCATTAATAAAGAAAAAAGTAATGAATCCAAGTGTATTTGCTTATTCTCACTAGAGTGAGGGGCTCACCATAAAGAAAAATACTCTTCTATTTTTTTTTAGACATTTACACACTTCTGATGTCTTGGTGAACGGTTCTCCCTGCAATCCCTGTAAACAGTTGACTATCCCTGAAGTTCCACCTTTCTTCTTTTCTCCCACCCAAACTGTTGAGGGGGTAGGGAAATGTTTTTAAAAATGTGATGGAAATGCACTATTGGGTTAATATTTGTAAAAATTGAGGTAATGTTGGTTTACCAGACTGTATATGTCTTTGGGGTACAATTTCACACCTCTTCAAAATATGTGTCTACTAATAATTTGCTAATTCTGAGTTGTGGCTAACCAGCTTGAAACAGAAAATGCTTCTTCTTTCTCCTTGGCTATCAAACTACAGGAAGTCTGAATGTGGAAACCTTAACAAGATAGTTAGTTGCCCATAGTAGGCTGTTCACCCAAACTGTGAACTGAACCTGTCCAGTGTCAAGAACAGATACTCAGTCAGTATTGAGTGAATGAGAGTCAGTTAAATGGTCCTTGAGATCAGGGTCTGAATTCTTCAACTCTGTAGATTGCACCCTGGTAGTTCACTAGTTCTCTGGGCTTCAGTACTGTAGTGATGGACACCATATAGATAACAACATCTAAAAATCGTCAAGGTTCATAGATTATGCTGATACAAGTAGGGATAGATGAGAAACTGAGGAAAAACATAACAGAAAAAGATGATAGTGCTTTTCTAAGTAATTTAGAAGTTGACACAGTGTCACCTACCTGGCAAGTATGTGGACTGAGTCGGGGAGAGGAGGGAAGGGTGAAGGGCTGCGCACTGCAGACAAGAGAAGAATGCTGCTGATTTCCTACAGATAGATTTCCAAAGATGACAAAGTGTTGGGATGTTTATTTTGGAACCAATATTCTGTGTTTCCATTCTGCCCCCACTGTAGCCAGTATCTTGCACTGCCAGAATTCTGTTAGCTGCCACAAAGCAGCATTGTGGCACATGGCCAGATGTGATAAAGAAAAAAAAAAAAAAATCTAGGCCCAGAATGTAGCTCAGTTCTCAGGGTCTACCCTGAATTCAGTTTCCTGCATCCAACCAAAAATGCAAAAATTCCCTCATTTTTCCTTTACAAACAGTATATAATTTAAGAATACACCAAAGAACTAGTTAAAGATAGATTGAGTAGGGGACCAGGTTGTTGCACACCTGGTTAAGTTCAAATATTACAGTGCACAAAGATCTGGGTTCAAGACCCTGACCCCCACCCGCAGGGCAAAGCTTCAGGAGTGATGAAGCAGGGCTGCAGGTGTCTCTCTAGCTCTTTCCCTCTCTGTCTCCCTACCCCCTCTCACTTTCTTTCTGTCTCTAACAATAAATAAATAAATAAATAAATATAAAAGAAATATTTTTAAAAAGACAGATTGAATGAATTGGAATGAGAAGGTTAAAAGTTTTGAGTAATGATTTTGTATAAATAACTCACTGTATGTATACATGTTAACAATTTCAGTTTAGTTTCTTAATTTTTTTCTTGTTTTGAACCCAAGGAAAATTATATTTTTTTCCATTTTCATCATTGACTTAAGCCTCAAAATAAAATGTTGTCTAAGCACAGTTGAAATGGCAAAACAATTGTAATACAGCATATTAAAGAATTTTAGAATTCTGGCTCACTCCATAGCAAAGTCAGCCCTAGCTAGCATTTCTTAAACTTTGATATCTCATTCTGCACTGGTGTCTGACTCAGAATAAGATCATGTTCATAGCTTGACTAAAAGCTACAAAATCAGGTGCACTTTAAGTAGATAGTGATTTTTAAAAAGTAATTGTTCGAGCTTTTAGTATGAAAGGGACTGTAATAGATGATTTATTTTTTATTTTATTATTATTATTTTGCCTAAAGTGAATGTTCTTGGGAAGATTAAAAATAGCAGGCAAGCTGAGACCCTGAGTTATGGGTTGAAAGTCACATCACAGCCAGTCTAAGAAAAGACTAGATAACTACAGAGGAGCAGGTTCACAGGGAAGCTCACTGCATCCCATGGCTACAGGATTTTCGCCAGGGGAGGTGGAAGGTGGGGGAGGGGGTACTGTGGAGTTCCTTCATAAGGGAACTGCATCGCGTGCCATTAAACATTAGAAGGGGTAAGGTTCCTTCTTTTTAAATTATTAAGTATGTAATGTCTTTAAACCTGAATAGAATTAGCAGTTGGGGAGGTAATTCAGCAGGTGGAGCATAAGACTTACATGCAGAAGATGTGAGTTCCAGCACTGTCCTTGCATATGCCAGAGGGATGCTCTGGTTCTTTTTCACTAGTAAATGCAAATAATTCAGTTGATAGAACACAGGACTTGGATCCCTGAGGCTTTCAGTTCCAACCCTGATACTGCATGGAATAAAACGATGCTCTGGTTTTCCTTCTCTCTGTCTTGTGAAGCTCTCTCTCCAGTTTCAAAAATAAATCTTGGGGGCATGGTGGTAGCACAGCTGGTTAAGCGCAGGTGGCATGAAGTGCAAGGACCAGCTCATGGATCCCAGTTGGAACCTCTGGCTCCCCACCTGCAGGGGGGTCACTTCACCAGCAGTGAAGCAGGTCTGCAGGTGTCTATTTTTCTCTCCCCATCTCTGTCTTCCCCTCCTCTCTCCATTTCTCTCTGTCCTATCCAACAACAACAATGTCAACAATAACAACAACAACAAGGGCAACATAGTGGGAAAAATGGCCTCCAGGAGCAGTGGATTCACCCAAGTGCATGCACCAAGCCCCAATGAAAAAGGAAAAAAAAAGAAAGAAAGAAAAAAACATACGTCTTTAATATGTATTTAAATGTAGACACTTATAACAGGGAAATGAGAAGTTATCCCCATTTGCCTATAACTGCACTGTAAACCAGTAAAATGATATTTTAAACATATATATTTGGTTCTTTAAAAAAGCAAGTTGAGGGTGGCTGTGTGTTGGTGCAACCCAGAAAGCCTGGGATCCTGGTGGAAGCCGGGGATCCTGGTGTAAGTCCTGTGCCCTGCCTGCAGGGGGCAAGCTTCAGGAGCAGTAGAGCAGGAGAGCATGCTGCAGGTGTCTCTTTTTCTCTCTCCTCTCTGTGTCTCCTTGTATCTCAATTTCTGTGTCCTATCAATAAAAGAAACAAAATGATAGAAAAATAAAATAAAATGACAGCCAGGAGAGATGGATTTGTTGTTCAGGCATTGAGCTCCAGAGATAGCCTTGGTGGAAAAAAAAAATACAGTTACAAATAAACAAGTTGAATAATATGTTTCCTTTAGTTTAAGAAATTAAACATTGTAAGTGTATTCACTGCTGCCCTAAGTATCCTTTCTCGGTTCTCTCAAGTAGCATTTTCTCCAGTTTGGTGTTCAACACTCCCACGTTTATATTTATGCTTTTGCTGTACGTGTGTGTATGCACCTTCTGTAGTTTTATAAGCATGTCTTACATATTATTTAGAAGATACACCGTATATATTCTTATGCAATTCTTTTGTGCTATCATACTTTAAAATACTTCCGTAGTTGAAATGTATTTCTGATTCATTCCTTTTTCAAAATTACTTTGTGATGTTTCATGATCTTAAACACATTTAACCATTCTGTTGATGGAAAGGCTTTTTATATGAATATTTTGGGAGGACAGAAAAGAGGAATGTATTATGTCATTTTTAAAGTTAGGCTAAGAATGTTGTTTTGACTTTCCAAAACACTACTTTCCTTTTTTTGGTATGGAATGTCCCTGTTTACCATATTCTTGGGAAAACCCTTTATACTTCCTGAGAGAAGGAAGGGAGAAAAGAGTAGTTTTTTTTTAAACAGATGAACATGCCTTGTGTAAAATGTAGAGCAGCATCTGCTGTAAACCAAGGAGCTCCCAGGGGACTGAGCTGCAGCAGCAAAAGCTTGTTTTACTCTGATAAAATTCCCAAGAGTTTTTAAGTGTGGACAAGCTGTAGGTAGAAACTTAGTGACATTACTTCACTGTTTCTTTTTGTATGTTTGAAAGAATTTGCAATTTGGAACTTTTACTTTGTAAATAAAAAGTGTGTGTTTTATATATAGTGAAAAGACAGACTGTTCCTAAATTATGTCATGGTCTTATGGAACGAAAGAAAACAAAGTCTTTGAATGAGGAGAGGTATTTCTCTCTCTTTTTTTCATTTATTTATTACTTATTTTTAAAAATAATTTTTACTAATGGTTTAATGATTGATATGATAATGGTATAAGAGGGGTACAATTCCATACAGTTCCCTGTTGGGTAGTACGCCAGCTCCCCCCTGCTTAACACTGGTCTATTTACATAATCACTGTTTTACCTGAACTCGCCCTACCTGCAGGGCACTGGTTTAATCCCACTGGTTCGCACTCTCTTTTCGCTCCACTCCCTCTTCTAGTCACACCTGTTTTCCACCGTTTAATCCCACTGGTTCGAACTCTCTTTTTGCTCCGCCCCCTCTCCTAGCCACACCCTTTTTTTTACACCCTACCACTTCCTTCCTGGAGAGTATAAATGCAGATGAATAAAGCCAGCATGGCATTGCATTCCAGCTCAGCCACGAGAGTTCCTGGTTCCTCTCCTGTGTCACTGAGTAGGTAGCAGCCTAGGTTGGCTCCAGAAGAGTTCTCTCCAACCCAGAGAGCATGTGCCCGGGAAGAAACACCCTCAGGCTTGCCCAGCATCTGGCACCTGAACAGGGACAGGCAGTTCCCACCATCAGAGTTCCATATCCCGTCACCTCTACTGGAAGCTTCCCTATTCTTTATCCCTCTGGGAGTATGGACCAAAGACCTTTATGAGATGCAGAAGGTTATAGGTCCTTCTTTTATAATTGCTTCTCTTCTTGGACATGGATCTTGACAGGCCTCATGCCTGTTTCTGTCTTTCCCTAGTGGGGTAGTGCTCTATGGTTGTGGGGTTCCAGGATGCATTGGTGAGGTGAGGAGAGATATTTCTTTATGAGGCTGGTAGTTGATGAGATTTTTTTTTAAATCACCAGGGCTTCACTGCATGGGAAGGGCTTTACGAGAGAGAGAGAGAGAGAAGGAGAGTATAGTAAAGAGAAAAGGGGTGGGGGGAGAAAAAGAGAGAAAGGACCAGACTGAACCTGGGTCTCATATGCATGGCAAAGCAAATGCAGAATCCAAGTGAGCTATTTTGCCAGTCCTTTTTAAAAATAATAAATCTTATACATATTTGTCATTACATATTCTTTGTAGTTATTTTAAAAAGATATTCACAGATAAATGTTTTTTTCTTCCCAGACTGTCTTTCACTTAGGATAGCTTTGATAACGGCTTGAAGATTTTTTTTTTTTAATCAGAATACACAGTAGAGATCTTCATTCAGGTTGTTCCGTGAAATGATTTGCTATTACTGTGCAAGAAGTGCTGAGACAGCAGGGGAAACACTAATAAATGGGATGCTTTCCAGGGACTGTAGCTAAAGCAAGGCAGACACAAGCCAAAATTAAGAAAATGTTAGTTAGGTACCCAAAATGTAGTCTGGCCAGATATGTTATTAGAAGTAGCCATCCATCCTAATTAAATTGAGACCAGGGCAGTTTGGTTGCCAGACTGTTAAAAAGGTGACTCAACTTTGAGTATATTAGGATTAGTAGATCCTGCAAGAATGGTCTTTTGGCTAAAACCTATTTAAAATAGAAATTTAAATTATCTTTGCCTTTTAAATTATTGGACAGATTTCTGTACTTCCAGAATGATAAGACTCAACTGCCTGTTTGGTTCTGCTATTGTGTTTCTGAGGGAAAGAGTGCTGAATGAACCCTCAGGTACAAGTAGAAAGCTTTTTTTTTTTTTTTTTTGGTGGAGGGAGGTTAAAGAAGTAGTGATGATTACATGAAGAATGTTTTTTGTTTTTTCACTATTGCATTTTTTTTTCAAATCATCATTTCTCCTCTTCCCCCACCCCCAGCTATTTTACCCACAATTGTGCAGGTATACAAAGAGGACTGGTATATGAACAGACTTCCTTTTTTTCCCCCTTAATTTCTTTATTGGAGGATTAATGGTTTACAGTCAGCAGTGAAATACAATAGTTTGTACATGTGTAACATTTCTCAGTTTTCCACATGACAGTTCAATCCCCACACAAAGGAACCTTTGTGGGAAAGTCATTTGGTCCAACATCTGTAGAGAACAGTCTGGAGAACTCTCAGAAGGCTAAAAATGGACTTACCCCATGACCCTGAAATTCTCCTGGGGATATATCCTAAGGAACCCAACACATCTATCCAAAACAATTTGTGTATATATCTATGTTCATAGCAGCACAATTTGTAATAGTCAAAATCTGGAAGCAACCTAAGTGTCCAACAACAGATTAGAGGCTGAGAAAGTTGTGGTATATATCCACAATGGAATACTACTCAGCTATTAAAAATGGTGAATTCACCGTTTTCAGCTCATCTTGGATAGAGCTTGAAGAAATCATGTTAAGTGAAATAAGTCAGAAACAGAAAGATGCATATGGGATGATCTCACTCACAGGCAGAAGTTGAAAAACAAGACCATAAGAGAAAACACTAAGCAGAACTTGGAATGGAGTTAGTATATTGCACCAAAGTAAAAGACTGGGGTGGGTTGGGAGGAGGCTTCAGGTCCTGGAACAGGATGGCAGAGGACCTAGTGGGAATTATATTGTTGTGTGGAAAACTGAGAAATGTTATGCATGTACAAACTATTGTATCTACTGTCGACTGTAAAAAATTCAACCCCCACTAGGTCCTCCTCTGCTATCATGTGAATAGACTTTCAACAACCCGGCACATCCTAATAAAGTGCTACTGGAGTTGGGAAAAGAAAAAAATAATAATGAAATTGTCCTTGTTTTCGAACGATTTCTGATTCACTTGTCATCATTCATTTTTAACACTAAAAACAACCGCTGATTCAACCTCCTAGTAATTTTGGATTTATTTTAGGATATAACCTATATTCTTTTTATAAGAACCCTCTGATTCTAGAAGATGCTATAGTAACTAGCAGCTAACAATGACCTAAGCAAGATCTTTTCAGAATTTCTTTTTGATCCTGGCATTATATGCTGAGGTGCCCATATCTGCAAACACAGGAGGGCCTTCACCTTTGTCATTGACTTTACTTTTTTCTATTCTTTTAGGTCTTTAACTATCATTCCTACTACAGTGGTTGGCAAGATGCCGTTTCTACCTCATTCTCCATGCCAGTGACATCTTAGCTGCTAGAGTGTGGAGCTGGCCTGTGGGCAGCAAGTAAGTGCCTTCTTTACTATTTGGCATGGTTTTTGCTTACTCTGCAAAGCCATGTAGAGGAACTTCTTAAGATTAGTTTGTAAAAAGGCACTTGCTTGAGCCTTATTGGCCGACTCTTTGCTCCAGCCTGCTGTTGAACATCTGGTAGCCACCAGCAAGGTGACTATAACAGAAGAGATTATTGTTGCTAGGGCAGCCCTGTGATACATTTGATCTGATACCTGTTAGACCACTGATAGCAGTGAACAATACCTGTTCCATCCTGAATGTGCCAGGGCTCACGTTAGCTTAGTACCAACTGGGTTGCATGGAAACAACACTTCATCTAGGAAATGTAATGCACTTGACATGTATTTAAATTAATTTAGCTTAATTTTGGAGTAAGTGATGGTAGATATTAATGGGGTTTGTTTTTCTCTGTTTTTCACTAAAGTTGCTAAAATGTGGTGTTTCACTTTTGCAGGCCACCTTGTAAAGTTTACCTAGATAAATTAACACATCATCCCTGTTGCCTCATAACAACCATGTAAGGGAGAGTGTTTTCCTGCTCTGTCATAGGTATTGGTGATGTGGCCTGTTCACGCAGGGGAAACTTGAACATTCTCAGGTATGTGAAGATCACAAATTCATAAGCATTTTATCACTGCAAACCAAGCACAGTTTAGCATGACCTCATGATACAGTTTTTTTAAAAAAATATTTTGGCAATTGACTTTCCTACCCTAACTGTTCTAGAACAAGGATAATCAAAATACTCAATACCACTGTCTGTTTTTGAAAATAAAATTGTATTGGAATAAAAGACTCATTCACTTGTGTGTATCATCTTTGGCTGTTTTTTTTTTTTTTTTTTGTGTGTGTGTGTGTGTGTGTGTGTGTGTGCTGTAGCAGCAGAGCTGTGACACAGACAAAGATGGCACACAGAGCCTAATACTCTCTGGATCTTTTAGAAAACGCTTGCCAACTTCTGCTATAGAAGAACCATATACTTCCAGCTGTATTTAGATAAATGCTTGTTAGAACCACAGTCGATTTCAAATAGCCTTCTAAAGAGAATGTCAAGTCTTGGAGGCTGGGCAGTGGCAAACCCAGTTAAGCACACATAGTACTAAGTGCAAAGACCCACAAGAAGATCCAGGTTTGAGCCCCCGGCTCCTCACCTGCAGGGGGGATGCTTCACAAGCAGTGAAGCAGGTCTACAGGTGTCTGTTTCTCTCTCTCCCTCTATATCTCCCCCTCCTCTCTCAATTTATCTCTGTCCTGTCCAATAAAGTGAAAAGGATGGCCACCAGGAGCAGTGGATTTGTGGTGCTGGCACCAAGTCCCAGTGATGACTCTGGAAGCAAAAAAAGAGGGAGGGAGAATATCAAGTCTTGTGTTATAATGTGGACTAGCAAGTAAATATTTACAATACATATACAGTGGTGGGATTACTAATACAGGTCAATGGAATGGAAAGCTATTATGATAATTTTGCTTCTTTCATTTTTTAAAAAAATATTTTATTTATTTATTCATGAAGAATGATAGGCAGAAAGAGAAAAAGAACCAGACATCACTCTGGTTCATGTACTGCCGGGGATTGAACTCAGGACCTCATGCTTGAGAGTCCAATGCTTTATCCACTGCACTACCTCCTGGACCACACTTCTTTAATTTTTCTTTCATTCATGTTTTCTCTCTTGCCCCATAATCCCTTCTAAGTAGTAAGTACTCATTTTAGTAATAGGATTTATTTTTTTTTCTAGCTACTCTAAAGTCTTTATAGAATAGATATAACATGTTTAATAAAGATGTCTAACAGAGTCAAACAATGGTAACCTAAGGGCTGCTTGCTGAATGAATTAAATGTTATAGTTAAAATATACTTGAGATCATGGAAGTTGAGGACCAGCAATGTTCAGAGAAATAGTCAAGCAGATTAGTGGTAGAACTGAAACTAGAGACAGGGTCTTTGCCTTCTTGCTCACAGTTCCTCCCACCAGGCCTTATACAATGTTTTCCATGCTAGCTATAGGGCACAGTGTATTTTTCCCCCTATATCCCCACAGTATAAACAAATACTCAGATATTTAAACTATAAAGTTATAATTTATTAGAGAATTAATCTCATTTGGCATTTATATGTTTTGATTTTATTGTTTAAAGGTAATTGGGTTATTGCTTCTCAGTGAAGCACTAAGTTCTTATAATGTATGCTCAAAAGGGTTCGTTTAGTTGGAATAAAAAATAAAGTTTGAGACTTGCTTATAATTTTGTAACTAGGAGCAAAATGAACTTGGTGTAGATAGAATGCTGCTTCTCTCAGATATCTATGTGGCTAAGCCCATAGATAGAAAGTTGTGTGTGTGCATGAAAGCATGTGTGTGTAACAAACAGCTTGGAGCGCATTTAGACTCATGTCTTGCATTTAGCAGATCTATTACAATTTGAAGACTGTACTGCTGGTTTTTTTTTTTTTAATTGCCACTGGGGTTATTGCTGAGGCTTGGTGGCCTGCATGATGAATCCACCATTCTTGATGATTATTCCTTCTCGCTCCTACCATTTTCTTCTTTTTCCCCTTTCTTTTGTTCTTCGAGACAGAGAAATTGAGAGGGAAGGAAGAGAGAGGAAGGAGACAGTCACCTGCAGCACTGCTTCACCACTCATTAATCCCCCCCACACACAGTGGGGGGATTGTGGGCTTGAACCCTGGTCCTTGCAGGTGTGCAGGTGTCTTTCTATCTTTTTAGCATCTGTGTTGCTAGAATGAAGAATTTTCATACATATGCCCCCCCACCCCGCCCCACTTCTCCTGTTAACATATCATTAGTAAGATATGTTTGTTATAATCAAACAAATGAATATTGATCAGTTATTAATAAAGTCTCTACTTTATTGCCTTAATTTTGTCTCAGTTTCTTCTGTAGAGAATTAAATACATTTTTTATTAGCATGTTGACTTGTGTAGAAGGCATTTTTTTGTACTCAGAAGTTCTAAAAATTTTTGATTAATGGTGGGTTACAAGATTGTAGGTTACTGGGCATAGTTCCACATCGTTACCCACCACCAACATTCTATGTCCCCATCCTCCGACCTCCCAAATATAACAAAAGTCGTAGAAATAGTTACTGCTAAATAAAATAATAATAATAATAAGTAACTATTGTAAGATATAGTTACTGCTGGGGCTTGGTGCCAGCAATACAAATCCACCTTTCCTGATGGCCTTTTTTTTTTTTCTTTCTATTTTATTGGTTAGGACAGAGAGAAATTGAGAGGAGAGGGAGAGAGAAAGATATACACTGCTTAACCAGGTACACCACTGTCCAGCCCCTTAATTTAATTTTTATTAAGTAAGTTAATTTGAATATCTTTTTTTTTCTCCCCACCTACCCACCCCAGAGTCTTTTACTTTGGTGAAATATGCCAATTCCAGTTCAGGTTCTACTTGTGTTTTCTGCTCTTGTTTTTCAACTTGTGCCCAAGAAGTGCATTTTTGTGGTCCAGAAGGTGGCGCAGTGATAAAGCTTTGGACTCTCAAGCATGAGGTCCTTAGTTCGATCCCTGGCAGCACATGTGCCAGAGTGATGTCTGGTTCTTTCTCTCTCCTCCTGTCTTTCTCATAAATAAATAAAATCTTTAAAAAAAAAAAAGTACATTTTCTTTTGCTGTACTTGAAAAAACCTTCTCTATTTTTCTTTTAACTATTACAGGAATGTTGGTCTTTTTCTTTGTGTTTTATAAGAGCTTTATATATTGTAGAAACTATAACCCTTTATGATCCGAGTACAGTTTTTTTCCAATTTGTAATTCTTAAAAAAAATCCAAGTCTTAGTGCTGGCTGGTGATATACCTGGTTGAGCACACCATGTGCAAGGACCTGGGTTTGAGTCCCTGCTCCCCATCTGCAGGAGGAAGCTTCACGAGCAATGAAGCAGGTTTGTAGATGTCTTTCTCCCTCTCTACATCCTCCTCTGTTGTTGAGCCAGATGTTGTTGTGCGCAGGCCGCGGAGAAGAGAGAGGGGGTCCGGAGCGAAGAGGAAACACAAATCTTTATTTGCACTGGCACCTCAGAGTTGGGTGCTAGAGAAGCAGGTTGGGCCACGTGGAGGTAGCGAAAATGGCCGCCTCACGCAGTAACCTTTCCTGCGTCTGAACTCCAGAGTGAAGCGCCGGCGAGGTGCGGAAAACGAAGGGTTTTTATAGGAGTAGTTTTCGCGAGAATGGGAAGGGGGAGGAGTAACCATAGCACTCCAGGATAGGATGATAACTCTCGTGAGAATGGGAGGGGGGAGGAGTAACCAAAGCACTCGGGATATCGCGGGGATATAGACAATGTGCCCTGAGGGCACAACATGGCTGAACAGGCACTCCGACTCTCACGGGAACTAGTAGCCTGAGGGGAAAACATGGCAGATGTGAATGCATCTGCACAATTTCCCAGCACTACTCCTCTCAATTTCTCTGTCCTAAGTAAAATAGAAAGAAAAATAAATATAGTTTTTAAAAGTTGAAGACACATTCAACTAAGGCACATTTCAGGACCTGTGCTATATGTGAAGATATATTATGTGTGGGAATGAGGAGGTATAACCCTGTAAACATTCATCCTGAAAATATGAACACAGTTATATGGATGGCAATGAAATTAAATTCTTATTTCCTCCTCTTTATATAAGAACAAATTTCAGCTGAAAATGTGGAGAAATTTTTATTTATTTTCATATTTTATTTATTTTATTTTCTTTATTGGGGGATTAATGCTTTACAGTTGATAGTAAAATATAGTAGTTTGTACATACATAACATTTCTCAGTTTTCCACATAACAATGCAACCCCTACTAGGTTCTCTGTCATCCTTTTCCAGGAACTGTATTCTCCCCCTGACCCAAAATCTTTTACTTTCGTGCAATACACCAACTCCAGTCCAAGTTCTGCTTTGTGTTTTCCATTCTGATCTTGTTTATCAACTTCTTCTTTTTAAAAAATATTTATTTATTACCAGAGAACTGTTCAGCTCTGGTTTATGGTGGTGCAGGGGATTGAACCTGGAACTTTGGAACCTCAGGTTTGAGAGTCTCTTTGCATAACCATTATGCTATTTACCCCTGCCTGTTTTTCAACTTCTATGAGTGAGATCATCCTGTATTCATCCTTTTGTTTTGAAATCACCATTTTTAATAGCTGAGTAGTATCCCATTGTGTATATATACCACAGCTTGCTCAGCCACTCATCTGTTGTTGGACACCTGGGTTGCTTCCAGGTTATGGCTATTACAAATTGTGCTGCTATGAGCATAGGCATACACAGATCTTTTTGGATGGGTATGTTAAGTTCCTTAGGATATATCCCCAGGAGAAGAATTTCAGAGTCATAGGGTAGGTCCACTTCTAGCCTTGTGAGGGTTCTCCAGACTGCTCTCCACAGGGTTTGGACCAATTGACATTCCCACCAGCAGTGCAGGAGGGTTCCTTTGTCCCCACAACTTCTCCAGCATTTGCTGCTGTTACCTTTTCTGATGTATGACATTCTCACAGGAGTGAAGTGGTATCTCATTGTTGTCTTTATTTTCATTTCTCTGACAGTCAATGACTTGGAGCATTTTTTCATATGTTTGCTGGCCTTTTGGCTCTCTTCTATGGAAAATATTCTGTTCATATCCCCTGCCCATTTTTGGATGGGGTCATTTGTTTTCCTACTGCTGAGTTTGGTGAGTTCTTTATATATTTTGGTTACTAGCCTCTTGTCTGATGTATGGCATGTAAAGATCTTGTCCCACTCTGTGGGAGGTCTCTTTGTTTGGGTATTAGTTTCTTTTGCTGTGCAGAAGCTTTTTAATTTGATGTAGTCCCATTGGTTGATTTTTCCCCCCGGTTTTCTTTTTCTTTTTCTTTTTTTAAGTTTGTTTATTTATAAAATGGAAACACTGACAAGACCATAGGATAAGAAGGGTAGAATTCTCATCACCAGAGCTCCGTATCCCATCCCCTCCACTGATAGCTTTCCTATTCTTTAACCCTGTGGTACTATGGACCCAGGGTCACTACGGGGTGTAGAAGGTGCAAGTTCTGGCTTCTATAATTGCATCCCTGCTAAACATGGGCATTGACAAGTTGATCTATACTCCCAGCCTGTCTCTCTCTTTCCCTAGTAGGGAAGGGCTCTGAGGAAGTAGAGCTCCAGGACACATTGGTGGGGTCATCTCTCCAAGGAAGTCTGGTTGGCATCATGGTAGCATCTGGAACCTGGTGGCTGAAAAAGAGTTAACATATAAAGCCATATAAACTGCTGATTAATCATGAACCTAAAGGCTGGAATATTGCAGATGAAGATTTGGGGTCTCCATTTTGGAAATAGCTAGTAGGTCTATTGTAGGTATAGTCCAAAGGGCCTATAACTTTATTAGTTTTTTCCTGAGCCTGACATCTGATATTCAGTAGACCCAGGTTATTGTCTGGGGAGATGATGCCATGGCTGGAACAGGGGCTAGAAAGCTGGATCAGGGAAGAGAGTAGCTCCCTAATATGGGAAAAGTGTATAAATATTGTTGACTGTCATTGGTTTATTTTGTTTAGTTTTTTTTTTTTTTTTGTAATTGGATTCATTTCATTGAAGATGTCTTTAAAATTTATGTGGAAAAAAGTTCTGCCAATATTTTCCTCTACGTATGCGATAGTTTCTGGCCTAATATCCAAGTCCTTGATCCACTTGGAATTTACTTTTGTATTTGGTGAAATATAGTGGTTCAGTTTCATTCTTCTGTATGTTTCAACCCAATTTTGCCAACAATATTTGTTGAAGAGACTCTTATTTTCCTATTTACTAGTCTGGGCACCTCTGTCAAAGATTAAATGTCCATAGGTGTGGGGGCTTACTTCTGGGCTTTCAATTCTACTCCACTGGTCCGCATGTTTATTTATGTTCTAGTAGCAAGCAGTTTTGATGACAATGACCCTATAGTACAATTTGAGATCTGGAAGTGTGATGCCTCCAGTTCTGTTCTTTCTTCTCAAGATTGTTTTGGCAATTCTAGGTCTTTTCTGGTTCCAGATAAACATTTGTAGCATTTGTTCTATTCTCCTAAAAAAATCGGTTGACATCTTGATGGAGATTGCATTAAATTTGTGTATGACTCTGAGTAGTATATTCATTTTAATGAAGTTAATTCTTCTAATTTATGAACATGGAATATCTTTCCACTTCTTTGTGTCTTTTTCTATTTCCTTGAGTAGTGACTCATAATTTTCATTATACAAGTTTTTCATTTCTTTGGTTAGGTTTATTCCTAAATATTTTATTGTTTTTGTGGCTACAGTAAAAGGACTTGATTTCTGGATTTCTTCTTCTGCTACCTTAGTGTTTGCATAGAGGAATGCCACTGACTTTTGAATGTTAATTTTGTAGCCCAACACCTTACTATGTTGCCTGATAATTTCCAAAAGCTTCCTGCTGGATTCTTTAGGTTTTCTATGTATACTATCATATCATCTGCAAATAGTGAGAGTTTGACTTCTCTTCCAGTCTGTATCCCCTTAATTGCTTGCTTTTGCCTTATTGCTATGGCAAGAGCTCATGTGGAAAAATTTTCTCCCATTAGATCTACATGAATATGGAGTGTATATGCTTACTTCTTGATGGAGTCTTTGTTACTAGATATGCTACTATAAAGAATAGCAGATCTTTGTCCCCGTTGATGGCACAAAACAGATTATGTTGAATAGATCTTTGAGTAACCTGGAAGATTAGATGTGTTTATTTATAATAGTCCTTTTTATTTTCATTTAAAAATACCATTTTTTTAAGTGTCTAAACGTAGTGGCTTTTATATAGCTGTGTATTTATTCCTTAATGTCTTGTCTTCCCATTTTACTGCAAAGTAACTATGCAGTGTATTTCCTTCCATATTTTCCCCAATACTTGAGTTATCATCCTTTCTTATTTCTTGTCTGTCAGCACACACATTGACATACATATATACAGTCCTCTAGACACACATGCGTGTTTGAATGTTGCTTTGTTTTTAAAAAAATTGGGACATATTATGCATATAAATATATTTTTATTGCCATTTGGGTCCTTGGGTCTTGGTATTCTCACTATGAATCTACTGCTCTTGGTGGCCAATTTTTCCTTTTTTTTTTTTTCCTCCTTCTGACTTTATTTGATAGACAGAGAGAAATTAGAGGGGAGGAGTAGATACGGAGCAAGAGAGGAAAATAGACACTTGCATACCTGCTTTACTGCTCTTGAAGCTTTCTCCCTTCAGGTGGGGAGCTGGGGTCCAAACCCAGGTCCTTTTGCTAGATAATATGTGTGCCACAGCCCAGACCACATATTTTAGATTCTTCATCTTGTTTTCCCATTCAGTAGTAATTATTGAATAGAATTTCCTCTGTCAATTCGTATAGTTGTAAACCATCTATTTAATGACTGTTGAACATATGCTAGTATGTATGAGAATCCGTTGGTGCACCTGCATCTTATCCAGTGAATTCCTCTTTGATGGACATTTGGTCCCACCACCTCCCCCCCCCTTTTTGTGACTGAACATTGTGTAGTAATCACCCTGTGTTGGCACATTTATTTTGAGAGAAAGCTTCAGAAGTGGAGGTGGGGTGGGTGGTGGCGCAACTGGTTGAGCGCACATGTTACAATGCAGAAGGACCTGGGTTCAAGCCCCCAGTCCCCACCTACAGGAGAAAAGCTTTCCTAGTGGTGAAGCAGTGCTGCAGGTATTTCCTGTCTCTCCCCTCTCTCTCCCTCTCAATTTCTGACTGTCTCTATCCAATAAATAAAGATAATAATAATTAAAAAAAGATTCAGCTGTGGGATTCCTGTTTTAGTGGGTATATATGTAATATATATATATATATATGATTTTAAAAATTACTGTCAGATTTTTTTCCAAAACCAACAGCATATAAGAGTCTTTCTAAGGTCCCTTCTGATATATGTAAACCACAAAATTCAATTATGTAGCCTTTCATAGTTGTCAGTTATAGGATATGCTGACTTTCTGAAGCACTTTGAAGAACTATCTTTATAAAATTGATTGTTTTTCTGTGTCCTGACTGCCTGTGATATTTTAATAAAAAAATTAAAATATTTTTCCAAGTTGTAATTCATGTGTCAAGTACCAATGTAATACTAACAGAAAAGAAAGTATGGAATGAGAAGTAAAGAATATTTTGGTAATAGATCTTTATTTTTAATTTGGGTATTTGTATGGTTACAAGAGTATTAATTATAAGATTCTCTTTCTGTAGTAGTCTCTCAGCTTGAACAGATAAATATAGTGCACCAGTGTTCCGAGAGGGACGCTGTAGAAAATGTGTGGGTAGCAGATAACATCTAGAATAAAGAGCAGATGAGAATGCTCATTGAGGAGTAGTGTCCTTGAAGCATCATCATATACAACATTTCCAAGCCTGCCATTCAGAGGCATTCAGAACTTTACCCATTTTACATATCGGATACTTTTTTCATCTAAGCCCCACACATTTTTTCCATAATAGATTGTATCCATCTTTTCAATATTCAAGTGTCATCTCCTTCATAAAGCCTTTATGAATTCTCACTGATTTTTCTTTTAGTTTTTTTTTTTTTTTTTTTGCCTCCAGATTTATTGCTGGGGCTGGGTGCCTGCACTAAGAATCCACTGCTCCAGGCAGCCATTTTTTCCATGGTTGTTGTAACTGTTACTGTTATTGCTGTCACTGTTGTTGGATAGGACAGAGAGATTGAGAGAGGAGAGGAAGACTGAAAAGGGGAGAGAAAGACAGACACCTGCAGACCTGCTTCACCGCTTGAGAATCGGCCCCCCAGGGGGCTCAAACTCGCAGTGGTCCTTGTGCTTCATACTGTGGGCACTTAATTGGATGTGCTACCTTGTGCCCCCCCCTTTTTAGTTTTTAATTCCTATAGTACTGATGAAGCAATAGAGGTTTCTTCTTTAATGTATTTTCTGAGTTTCTGATAGTACAGTGCCATTGTAAATACTGATTATATAGGGATGAATAGGCAGACAGTATTCCTGACCTCATGAAATTTATATTTTTGTGGGGAGAGGCAACCAAACGACTAAAATGATTAATGAAAAGACACCAGGCAGTAAGGATCTGGTTAAAAACATCTGTGAAGAATGAATCAGATATTTTAGTTGTAATTGCAAAACCCACTGTAGATAGTTGAGACAGAAAGGAAACAATAAGGATGTTATCTCACAGAATCTTTGGGAGAAGCTGGAGAATCAGTCGTGGAGTCTAGGCTACATCAGGAGAGATAATACTGCTATTGTCCTTGGAACAGATATTAGAAGTTGTATTGTCTGTACTCTCCCTTCCTCTCAATTTCTGGCTGTTATGTCTATCCAATAAGTAAATATAATAATAAAAAAATCAGAAGTGGGATTCCTGGCTTAATGGGTATATATGTAAATATACATATACATGTATATGTATATATATATATACACATATATATGTCTATTCTGAGTCTGAGATGCACCTTCTAGAAACTTTGCTATTTTTGCTTCTGAAAGAAAACTGATCTTGCTCTGAAACGTCCCTCAGAATGAATTCCACACAATGCCCTGCTTAGATCATTTTCTTCCTAACACAAATGTGTTGTGGCCTACAGAGGTGAGGTCATATACTTGCTTCCTGTTTGCAGCAGAGGCTGGGGAATTGTATTTAGAACTTTTGTCTTGGGGAGGCAGGACTTCTGAGATGAGGACTTCTACCAAAGAAGGAAACCTGTTCAAAGATACCAGGTAGGGCCTGAGAGATAGCTCACCTGCTAGAGTGCATGCTTCGCCAGGCGCACCACCTAGGCTTGAGCCTGAAAACCTCATGGGAATGCCAGTGAACTAGGAGGAGGTACCACTACTGTAATGTCTCTCTTTCTCTCCCTGCCTCCCTCTTGCTATCCAAAATACAAAGAATGAAAATGTGTTCCGGAGAGCAGTGAACATCATGCGTGAGGAAGACCCCAGCACAACTAAAACTAAATGAATTTTTAAAAGGATGCCAATTAAAAACCTTGGTAAATTTGTGATATTCTTGATTGCATAGTTAATTTGAGTAGTCAGGAAAGCTCACTCAGAGGTGAAGATGCTTAAATTGAGATCTAAATACTGAGGAGAAACCTACATGATGAAATGGGTGAAGAATATGTCAATAGAAGCAGCACAGGGAAAAGCTTTGCTTTGAGCTTACAGAGGGGTACACAGGATGGTGAATTAACTTGGTGGGTCAGACAGGCCACAGGATGGCTGATGCTGCTGGAGGAAGTGTGCTCTGAGATAACAAAAGGGTGTTTTGCTTCAACAGAAGTTCAAGGACACTTATCTTATTTTTCTCTCTCTGAGGTGCCCTGTTGGGAATAGGGATGTAATTATAGATGTGGAGAAAAGAAAGGTATTTATTAAACCCCATGAGTTGTTGGATATCTTGGAGTGACTCAAATGATCTGTATACTGTTTAGAGGAAGAACAGCATGAGGTTTAAGAAAAGAAAAAAAAAAAGATAACAAATGCTAAGAAGACTCCATGTCCGTAAAGTACCATCTGTCTTCATTCTAAGCTCCAGCCTGGTGGGCTTTGAAATAAATAATTTTTTTTTCTTCAGAAATTTTTGAGAGAGAGAGAGAGAGAGAGAGAGAGAGAGAGAGATATCCTTACTTGTCCTTAGTATGTCCAGGCCAAAAAAGAGGTCAAAATAGATTTCTCTTAACTTCACAGCTAGGAACAATGTTTAGTGATGACTGTTATAAACAGTGCACTGACTTTAGCTCTGGTGATTGTCTTAGAATAGCAAAAGATTCCAAGCCCCGATGAACACTGATTGATTTTTCCTATTAAATAATTTTATTATATAGTGAAGTGATAGAAAACTGCTTTGTTAGAGTTCTTCTTTTATTTTTAAAAAATATTTATTTATTCCCTTTTGTTGACATTGTTGTTTTATTGTTGTTGTTATTGGATAGGACAGAGAGAAATGGAGCGAAGAGGGGAAAACGGAGGGGGAGAGAAAGATAGACACCTTCAGACCTGCTTCACCGCCTATGAAGCGACTCCCCTGCAGGTGGGGAGCCGGGGCTCGAACCAGGATCCTTATGCCAGTCCTTGCGCTTTGCGCCACGTACACTTAATGCGCTGTGCTACCGCTGGACTCCATTCTTCTTCTTCTTCTCCTCCTCTTACTCCTCCTCCTCCTCCTCCTTCCCCCCCCTCCTTTTTTTTTTTAAAGAAAACAATCCCTGAGAGAGAAGTGAGACAAAGTTGCTGTTGGAGCAGTTATCACTCTGAAGAAAGTCAAATGCTTCTGTTTTCAATTTCCCCAGTTCAAACTGGGATAGATATTCCAGATGCACCTAATTTTCTCATACTGTAGAGTGGCATTTGGACTTTCGCTGGATTGGCAAGACTGTAGGTGATAGTATTTTTGGAGTTTCTCAGTATTTGCACTCCTTATATTTTGTAGCAGATAATTCTCTGTGATTGTGTAGTAAGATATTTAGCAGTATCCCCAGCCTACTAGATACCAATCTTCCTACCTACTAGTTGTAATAATAAAAAATGTTACTAGACGTTGCCCATATCACTCACTCCTGGTTAAGAACTACTGCTTTCAGTGCTGGGTGGTGGTGCACCTGGTTGAGTGTACATGTTACAGCATTCAAGGACCCGAGTTCAAGCTCCCGGTCCCCACCTGTAAGGGGAAAAGCTTTGCGAGTGGTGAAGTAGGGCTGCAGGTGTCTCTCTCTGTCTCTCTCCCTCTCTATCACACCCTTCCCTCTCAATTTCTGGCTGTCTCTATCCAGTAAATAAATAAAGATAAAAAAATTTTTAAAAAGAACTACTGCTTTAATATATCTTTACTGCCTACTTAAAAAACTTATTTGACCTTCCTAATAGTACCTGATGGCCACCTATTTACTATCTGTAATTTACACAGAATGCATCTATAGTTCAGGGATGTAACCTCTGTGCCCTAAATACACAGAACATTTTGACATAGGTTAGTAATGAGGAAAAAAAAGTCATGGGTGTGCTTATTCTTTGAATTTTTCCAACAATACTTTTGAAGATCATATAAAGTAATGTGGATGCAAAAGTCTATTGTGGGTGATGGTAGCGAATGTAAAAGTTGACTTCTACATAATTATTTTTCCTGTTCCCCATTGTGCAGTAGCTGTATGGCTTCTGAATTTGACCTTAGCCCCATGTGTGAGCTCTAATTAGCCTAAGCCAGTAGTTTTGAAACTGTGGGACATAACCTATTAAAGGGCTGTACTAATCAATTTAGTAGCGTGGCAGTCAACTCAAAAAATTTCTGCAGGAAAAATATCACTGCAGGTGTCAGGACATACATAAGATAATTGACTGTTCATTGTTTGTATATGTGTTTGTTTTTGTCCTCTCCTATCTCTCTTCCCACCCACCCCCTACCTTCTCTCTCTCTCTCTTTTTGGAGTAGGTTGTCAAACACTATTCTTAGGCCAACTTTTTTCGTTCCTTTTATTTTAGATGAGGAGCTGGATAGAAGGAGAGATACCACAGCACTGACTTTCCTTCTAGGGAGCTTCTCTAGGTGCTGCCTCTGGCACACCCAGGTGTGGCTGGGACTTGAACCTGGGTCTGTCCTCATGGTGAAGCCTGCACTCTAGTGGGTCAGTTTTCTCCTGGTCCCTGAAACATCATGTTTGTTTGTCTTTAGCCAGTGCATCACACCTACACACTACTACCACTCCTAGTGGGCTATCCTCTCATTATCCTTCTCTCTTCCTAGATAGAGAGTGAGAGACAGAGAGAGAAGGACAGCTACCACAGCCTGACTCCACCACTTGTGAAGCTTTTTCCCCTTGCATGGTGCCTTCATGTGGCACCTGGGACCTTGAACGCAGGTCCTCCCTCGTGGGTGGTAAAGTGTGTGCTCTACCAGGTGAGCTGTTTCTCAGATAAACTTATTCCTATTGTTGCTTATGATTGAAAAGGTTAAAAAGATCCTGGTCTAAGCCAGCTATTAATAATTTCACTCCAGCTCCAAATGATCGATTCAGGAGCCCAGGTCTAACCCAGTCTGTACATGGACATTTCTGGTCACATGATCTCATTTGACCCAGTTATATGAAGGAAGATATTTGGGACAACGGAAGGTTCATTCTTCTACTTCGTGAGTTTAGAGAAGTCTTCAAACTCTGTAGCTATGGCTGCTCTCTTAGAAACCATAGGTAAAGTTATTCATTGAGGTTGAAAACAGACAAAACCTGGTTTCTGGGGACACTGTGGGACTGCTGAATGACCTGGCCTTAAAATCCACTCCTCTCCCTCTCCCTCTCCCTCTCCCTCTCCCTCTCCCTCTCCCTCTCCCTCTCCCTCTCCCTCTCCCTCTCCCTCTCCCCCTCATCCCCCTCTCTCCAGTGTTGTACTAGGTGATTTATTTATTTTTCTCCTCTTCTATCTCTGGGTCCTAATGGAATTGGAGCTCAGAGCCCTGTAGTCACCTTCTCCAAAATTCTTTATGGGGTGCAGAAGGTGGAAGGTCTGGCCTCTGTAATTTAAAGCCCACTCTTACCTCTGGTCTGGGACTTAATAGACAACTTATTTTCTTTATGTTTAAGCCAGTCTGAGCTTTTCTTTTTCCCCCTCTGTAGGGATGAATATAGACAGACAGAGAAAGCAGTTACGAGGGCACTGAAACGTCCTCTCAGGGCCATACTGCTTACTCTTGGTGCCAGAGCTTGAACTCGGGCCACCCTCATGATGCGGTGGGTGTTCTTCTACATGAGCCATATCTCCAGCCAAAAAATAAAGTGGCAACCATTTTATTTACTTATTTTACTTCTATTATTTGTTATTTTTGTGGTTTTTAAAATTAATTTTTTTCTATTAGTCACAGTGATTTACAAGGTTATCAGATAATACTGGTATAATTCTACACCACTCACAGCAGCCAAGTGTTGTGCCCCCTATTCTCTAAGGATAACTACCATAGTTCTCCCAAGGTCTTAGAGATGAGTTGGCTATTTTATTTTTCTTCTTACCAGAGCACTACTCAGCTCTGATTTATGGTGGTGTCAGGGATTGGACCTGGGACTTTGGAGCCTCAGGCATGAGAGTCTGTTTGCATAACCATTATGCTATATACTCCAGTCCTATTTGTTGTTTTTTTCAAGTTCCTGTGGTCACACCATTTTTTTTTAATCTTTGCTTTTTTAAAAAAAAATTATTTAAAATAAGGGGACATTAACAAAACCGGTCATACCATTTTACAGTCCCACTAGTGGTTTCAGTTTCCCTACATCCTCAGTAACAGTTATTTGCCATTTTTATTCTAGTCAACCTGCTGGATGTGAAGTGATGTATCATTGTGCATTTTGGTCATCTGCATTTCCCTAATGACTAATGATGCTAGACACACTTCCATGTGTTTCTTAGCTATTTGCTTGTCTCCTTTGGAAATGACTATTCAAATCCTCAGCCCATTTCTAGGTTGGGTTCTTGTTCTTTCTATAGTTGAATCATAAGTGTAGGAAGATTTCCTTTAAGCTTCCTGTATTTCATTGTGACTAGCATACATTCATTTTTTTAACTGAAAACTCAGAAATTTATATTAAAGAAAGCAATCATATGTCCTTTTATTGTTTTCCAGTTTTCACAGTGTCAGTTGTTAAGAGAGTAAGCCCAATCACAAAATCCTAGGGGGAATTGTTGATCAACCAAGACAGGTGAGTGTAAGGATTATGAAACACCACTATTAGAGATCAAATGTGGTAGGATCTGGTGAACTGCTTGAAATCCCTTTAATTCCTGTGGGATATTTGATGAGCAAGAAAGCCATAGCTGCTGAATGTGTTAACCAGATGTTGGTATCTGGCACACTCCTTAAGCAGACTCCATCAGGAAGTTGAGAAACACTGGGCCTTGCAAGACTTTTTTATACATAACATTTTGATTATATATTTGCTTTATCCTCCCTGATCAGGAATTTGGACATTCAAATAATTCACAAATAGTTTTACTGGGTCAGGGCAATGATTATATAGCTATTATGTGTACCGTGTGTGTGTGTGTGTGTGTGTGTGTGTGTGTGTGTTAGTAGTAGTAGCAAACGAATGCTGCTCAGTTGATTCTTAACTTGATTAAATTTCCATCGAGAGCATCCATGTGACCAAGTTTGTCCTTTTGATTCTTTTCACTTAAATTTAGTGGAATTAATCTGAATGTAGGTTTGTACTGGGGGGAGGGGAGTTCTAGTGCTGTAGCGTCTTTTTCTATGTCTCTCTCTGTCTTTCTATTTATTTGCAAAAGGTGACCTAGACTATTGAGGGCCTGGCAAAAAGAAGAATAAAAAAAAGTAGGAAGGGTTGTAAAGACAGACTTTGGTGATAGACTAGATTTCAAGCTGTGCCATTTGCTGCCATTTTCACCTGGGACAAGTCACCCTGAGCTTACTTAACAGTCTCCTCACCAGTAAAACAGAATGAATGAAATCTAGTCTATGAGGCTGTAAAGCTGAAATGACATAATGTGTGCTATGGCGTTACATGTCTCAAGTATGTGTATTTTAGGGAAAAGTTTGATAGTCTTATTTGACTTAAAATGGAACATACACCCAATTTAAAAAAATAGTGGATTTTAAATTTTAGACATACACACACACATCAACCAGAACTCCACTTTAGCATATTCGATGCCAGAGATTAAATCTAGTACCCCAGACTGAGCTATTTTTCCCAAGTGCTTTACGCAGTCTTGCTAAAGCTTTCTGATAATTTACTTTTATAAAAGATCAAGCATGTTTGGAATTGTACCCCTCTTATCCTATGGTTTTGTCAGTGTTACCTTTTTATAAATAAAAATAAAAAACAAATGAAGCATGGACCTATACTTACAGTAACATACTTTTCATTATAACGGTAATCTATGCTTGTGAACAGAATTTGAAAAATTGCTTTTCAGATATACATCTTAAACAATGTAGAAAACTGAGGAAATCCCTCTTCTGGTCGAGCACAAGGCTTACATGTTTAGGCTTTCCCCAGCTCCCAGCCAGGCTCTGTCATCAGTTTGCAGGTGCTGGATTGTGTGCTAAGTTCTCTTTCTCTTTCTCATGTGAAACTCTCTCACATAAAATCTTAACAAATGAAAAGATAGGTAGGAATCTGAACAAAATCTATAAATGGGAATATGGTCCATCCAAGAAGAAAAGAAAGAAAGAAGGAAAAAAAAAACCCTCAAAAGTAAATTAAAAAAAGACGGTAATGGAAATGACCATTAAGAACTGGAGGAGGGGGAGTCAGGCAGGTTAAGCACAGGTGGCGCAAAGCGCAAGGACAGGCGTAAGGATCCTGGTTCAAGCCCTGGCTCCCCACCTGCAGGGGAGTCGCTTCCAAGTGGTGAAGCAGGTCTGCAGGTGTCTCTCTTTCTCTCCCCCTCTTTGTCTTCCCCTCCTCTCTCCATTTCTCTCTGTCCTGTCTAACAACGACGACATCAATAATAACAATAAAAAACAAGCAATGAAAGGGGGGAACATGCGAGAGAAGCTTCTTGTTTTACTCAGACTTCAAAGATGTTCTGAAGCCCCATCAGTAATAGTAATAAATTATGAATGTTTTAAAGAGGAAGCATTAAAGTATTCTGGTTGTCTTTCTGAATAGGACTGTCAGAGTAGCAGCTACTACTGTCCGACATAGTAGTCACTGGTCACATGTGTCTTGAAAGGTGGGATGTAAATTGTTTACATGTTAAAATGATTGTTTTGGATATATTTTGTAAAATGACATTTATTCTTTGTTAATGTTCTCTTTAACATTGGCTAATGTGACTGCCAGAATTTTAAAATTGTATAAGTAACTCTTGTTATACTTCTGTTGGTAATACATTGAGCAGCATTCTACTAAAGGGATCATAATAGTTACTGTTAATTTTGAAAAATAAAAGTGAAATTAAATATCTTGAATATTGAACCAAATAATAATTTCCTCGAGAGCAATATGGAAAAATAAATACTTTGTGTTATTATTATTTTGTGAACTTGAACTAGGAAGGGTTTTAATAAAAAAAAGTACACAGATGTCTAAAGGTGGGGAGTTATAAGTTATGGTGACCATGATAACAGCAGGGTGGAAAAATGATAGCAGTAGGCAGATACTATGCTTTGTCTTTTATTTTATTTATTTATTTATTTATTTTTTGGTAATTATTTATTTATTTTTATTTATTCCCTTTTGTTGCCCTTGTGTTTTTTTTATTGTTGTTATTGATGATGTCATTGTTGGATAGGACAGAGAGAGGAGGGGAAGACAGAGAAGGAGAGAGAAAGACAGATACCTGCACACCTTCTTCACCGCTTGTGAAGTGACTCCCCTGTGGGTGGGGAGCTGGGGGCTCGAACCGGGATCCTTATGCTGGTCCTTGCACTTTGCGCCACATGCATTTAACCTGCTATGTTACCACCTGACTCCCTATTTTATTTTATTTTTTTAGCACTTAAAATTATACACCTAAAAATAAACTTTTTAATTTTGAGATTGTTGCATATTTCCATGCAGTCGTAAAGCTTATTGTTTTAGGGAAAACCTGTGTGTCCTTTTCCCTGCTTCCTTCAGTGGAAACTATCTAATAGAATATCACAGCCAGGATATTGGCTTTGATACCACCCACGAATTTTATTAGATTGTCTCAGTTTTACTTCTCAGTGTTTGTGTGTGAGGAAGAGGGTGGACAAAGAGAGAGGGACTTAGTTTTATGCAATTTCACCACAGGTATCGGTTCTGGGTTCCCTACCATAGTCAAGGTACAGGGCAGCTCCATTTCTTTCCTTTTTCTTTTCTTTCTTTCTTTCTTTCTTTCTTTCTTTCTTTCTTTCTTTCTGTCTTTTTTTTTTTTTTTTAACCAGAGCACTGCTCAGCTCTGCCTCTTATGGTGGTGAGAGGATTGAACCTGGGACTTTGGAGCCTCAGACATGAGAATCTCTTTGCATAGCCATTATGCTATCTAACCCCTCCCTGTTCTCCATTTCTTTATACTTGTCATTTCATTAACTTCCTATAAAGGAATTTATATAGTATGTAACCTTTTGAGATTGACTTTTTTTTTAAATTCGTCATTGGAGCCTTGCCATGTACATGATTTTACCACTAGTACATGACTTTTTTTTTTTTCCATTTGTTTTATCTCATATAGAAGGGGCTGAGCAAGATGGGCACTGAGAGAAAGATGCTACCGAACTAAAAGTTTCTCTGATACTGTGTTGCATATGGTACTAGGGCTTGAATCTGGGTTTTTATGCCTTCAGGGTTATTGCTAGGGCTTGGTGCCTGCACTGTGAATACACTGCTCCTGGAGGCTATTTTCCCCCTATTTTTGTTGCCCTTGTTGTTATTATTGTTATTCCTGTTGTTGTATAGGACAGAAGAAATCAAGAGAGGAGGGGAAGACTGAGAGGAGGGGAAGACTGAGAGGAGGAGAAAAAGGTAGACATCTGCAGACCTGCTTCACTGCTTGTGAAGCAACCTTCCTGAAGGTGGGAAGCTGGGAGCTTGACTTGAGTTCCTTAAGCTGGCCCTTGCACTTTGCACCATGTGTGCTTAACCCTTTGCGCTACTACCCAGCCCCCTGGCAAAGCTGATCAATTCATACCAACTGATACTGCATCTGCTAATACCAACTTCAGCAATATAACCAGTACCACCTTGTCATGTTTCACTTTGGACCGTGTCCAGAGATGTCCAGCATGGAATGTCAACCTTTCAGCTTCATTACTCTGCCACCAGGTTCCAGATGCTACCATAATGCCAAACGGGACTTCCCTGGACAGATGCCCTCACCAATGTGTCCTGGAGCCTCACCTCCCCAGATCCCTGCCCCACTAGGGAAAGAGAGACAGGCTGGGAGTATGGATCAACCTGCCAATACCCATGTTCAGTAGGAAAGCAATTACAGAAGCCAGTCCTTCTACCTTCTGTACCCCATAATGACCCTGGGTCCATACTCCCAGAGGGGTAAAGAATAGGAAAGCTATCAGGGGAGGTGATGGGGTACAGAGTCCTGGTGGTAGGAACTGTGTGGAAATGTACTCCTCTTATCCTATAGTCTTGTCAGTATTTCATTTCATAAATAAAAATAATATAAATAAGAAAAACTTAGTTCTTGGGGCTGGCTGGTGGCACACCTGGTTAAGTGCACATGATACTATGTGCAAGGACCTGGGTTTGAGCGCTTGCTCTCCACCTGTAGGGGTGAAGCTTCATGAGCAGTGAAGCAGATCTGCAGTTGTCTCTCTGTCTTTCTTTATATCTCCCCCACTCTCAATCTCTATTCTATCTGCCGGGCTAGCTTCGTGGGCGGGAGACCTGGAACTCGTGGCAGCATGATAATACAATTCTTTATTGATGTGGGTGCCCCAGAGTCGGGTGTGAGTACAGCGGGTTAAGCCATGTGGTGCCAAATCACAATGGCCGCCTCTGGCTCTGCATGCCAGCCCTTCTCCAGATCGAGAGGTGGGAGAGTAAAGGAGAGCAAAACCAGGAACAGAAGTGGGTTTTATGGGATAAAACCGGAAGTGGCAAGTCGGAAATGGCTAGGAAAGGGGGTTGAGAGAGGCAAAAGGCATGCTGGGAAGGTGGAAGCATCCTTGGCAACTGTTGTGATCGGTTTAGCTGTTGGGATTAACATATCCTGCAGGCAGGGCGGGTCTCAAGGTAGAAAGAAGATAGATCAGGCAAAACAATGATTATGCAAATAGGCCATACTATCAGCAATGCAGCATGGAGCAGGGGGAGCTGGTTTAATGCCTGACAGTATCAAAGAAAAAAGAAAGGGAAAAGTGGCTGTTGGGAGCAGTGGATTCATCATACAGACAGTGAGCCCCAGTGATAACCTTTAGTGACAATAAACTCAATATTAAAACTATTCTCCTGGGAGCCAGGAGGTGGTGCAACGGGTTAAGCATACATGGCGCAAAGCGCAAGGACCCATGTAAGGATTCCGGTTCGAACCCCCAGCTCCCCACCTGCAGGGGGGTCGCTTCACAGGTGGTGAAGCAGGTTTGCAGGTGTCTATCTTTCTCTCCCCTCTCTTGTCTTCTTCTCCTCTCTCAATTTCTCTCTGTCCCATCCAACAACAATGACAGCAGTAACAACAACAACAAGAAACAACAAGGGCAACAAAAGGGAAAAAATTAAAAATAAAGTTTCTTAAAAAAAAACTATTCTTCTTTTTGAGCCTACAGTTACAGCTTCACATATATGTGATGCCATGCTGGGTACCCATCTTTTTTTTTTTTCCATTATTTTAGGGAGAAAGGCAAAGAGAGCAGGAGAGACCATAATACAGGATGAAACTAGTAAGTTCTGGGGCTCAGATCCACCAGTACTGCACTCATAGTAAGACATCTGCTCTACTGGATGAATTGTCTTCTGGCTCCATCTTATTTCTAAAAGTAAATGAGAGTGGGAAAAAAAGTTGTGTTCTCCTAGGAAAGTCTCTTGACATCGTTTGCTTTCCTTTAGATGGTTTTATTTTATCCCCCATAACTCCAAGGTCTCTTTATACTTGTTGATAGACATTCTGATCAATACTTGCCTCTTGGAGATGTTTAGAAATGTTGCTTAGCTGCCTTATATAAATATGCTGTAAACAAAAACGTGAGTCATACCTCCTCACATTAGTATCTTAGTAAGTGTTCACGGGGGACTTTTAGTGCTGCAGTTCTCTCAGATCTTTAAAATGTAGAACATGTGTCAGTGATGAAATTTACTACTGTGAATTCTTTGCCTTAGCTCAACAGTGTGCACTTGATGTTCTTAAAACCACAACCATTTACAAATCTAATTGAAGGGTAGTCCTGGACCTTGTTTCTTGATGTTAGCACAAAGGTGTGTGTGTGTGTGTGTGTGTGTGTGTGTGTGTGTGTGTGTAAGACAACATAAAAGAAATGGTTTTCTTAGTATTTGGTGAAAGAGCTTTGACAAGCTAGTTACTTTCAATGTTTAAAAAAGTTTCCAGGGTGGGGTAGATACCATAATTGTTATGCAAAGAAACTCTCATGCTTGAGGCTCCAAAGTCCCAGATTTATTCCCTACACTACCATAAACCAGAGCTGAGCACAGCTCTGGTTAAAAAAAAAAAAAAAAAAGAAGATAGAAAAAAGTTTTTATATAGACTTGTGTATATTTCACTGTAATGTTTCCCAGAGTTTTTTAGTGAAACATGTAGGGCATATGATTTGTGACTTAAAATTCTTTCTTTCTTTCTCTATTTCTTTCTTTCTTTCTTTCTTTCTTTCTTTCTTCCTTTCTTTCTTTCTTTAAGAAAGGGTAAATTAACAAATCCATAGGGTAGGAGGGATACAACTCCACACAATTCCCACCACCCAATCTCCATATCCCACCCCCTCCCCTGATAGCTTTCCCATTCACTATCTATCCCTCTGGGAGCATGGACCCAGGGTCCTTGTGGGTTGCAGAAGGTGGAAGGTCTGGCTTCTGTAATTGCTTCCCCGCTGAACATGACTGGTCGGTCCATACTCCCAGTCTGCCTCTCACTTTCCCTAGTAGGGTGGGTTTCTGGGGAAGCGGAGCTCCAGGACACATTGGTGGGGTCTTCAGTCCAGGGAAGCCTGGCCGGCATCCTGATGACATCTGGAATCTGGTGACTGAAAAAAGAGTTAACATACAAAGCCAAACAAATTGTTGAGCAATCATGGACCCAAAGCTTGGAATAGTGGAGAGGAAGTGTTAGGGGGATACTCACTGCATACTCTAGTGTACTTCTGCTTTCAGGTATATATTTTGCACTTGTTTATGGATACGTGTGAACATATGCTCTCTCTCACAGAAACTGGTGTATATCTAGGTTTTGGGACTTTGTCAGAAAGTGAACCACCTGGGATGGAATTAGAGTATACTATGAAAGGAAAGGTCTCACCCGAGTAATGAAGCTGAAGGGTTGTCATTCCACACATGAAGTCTCTGGACACAGTCTGAGCTGAAGCATGTTGAGGTGGCAATCGTTGTGTAGATTAGGTTGCGATCAGCAGGTGCAAATTATTTGATATGGATTGGGAGAGGCATACGGGAAAGTGGGCCCTACCCAATGGTTCCAGGACTGGGGGAAGTAGAGGCTCTATAGTGGAGATGTGAGGTTCCTGCTGTCTTAGGGTTCAAAAAGACAATGGATAGTTAATGTTATCATCACATTATTTGGTAATTGGGTTAACTTTGAAAAGTCCTTTTGTTATGGTTTGCTGTACAGTACCCAGTATCTTGTATATAGCTGTGCTATTGGTTGCTTCTGATCTACTTGGTCTAGGCTTTTGAGAGAGTCTGCATATCAGTTACACAGCCTATATATTGAAAAGATTCAGTTTGTGTTTTGAAAAACTTCGAGACATACAATTAATTTTCCCCCTCTCATATTAATTTTTTTTAAAATTTTTTATTTAAGAAAGGATTAGTGAACAAAAGCATAAGGTAGGAGGGGTACAACTCCACACAATTCCCACCACCCAATCCCCATAACCCACCCCCTCCCATGATAGCCTTCCCATTCTCTAGCCCTCTGGGAGCATGGATCCAGGGTCGTTGAGGGTTGCAGAAGGTAGAGGGTCTGGCTTCTGTAATTGCTTCCCCGCTGAACATGGGCGTTGACTGGTCGGTCCATACTCCCAGTCTGCCTCTCTCTTTCCCTAGTAAGGTGTGTCTCTGGGGAAGCTGAGCTCCAGGACACATTGGTGGGGTCTTCAATCCAGGGAAGCCTAGCCAGCATCCTGGTGGCATCTGGAACCTGGTGATTGAAAAGAGAGTTAACATACAAAGCCAAACAATTTGTTGACTCTCATATTAATTAACTAGTGATTTATTTGACTACATTTTACTAGGAGTGTACATAAACACTATTCCCACCACCAAAAGATTGTGACCCATCCCTCCCACCCACTCCCACCCCCCACTGTCCCAGGAAGCTGCATGTCTTCCCCTCACCACAGGGTTTTTACTTTGATGCCCTACTTACTATTTGGTCAGGTCCTGCTTTTAGTTTCCCTTTCAGATCTTCTTAGTCAACTTCTGTTGATGAGTGGGATCATCCCATACTCATCTTTATCTTTCTGACTTAGCTCACTTAACATAATTCCTTCTAGCTCTGTCCAAGATCTTTGGGTCAGAGAAGGTGGGTTCATTGTTCTTGATAGCTGCATAGTATTCCATTGTGTATATATACCACAGCTTTCTCAGCCACTCATCTGGTGTTGGGCACCTGGGTTGCTTCCAGGTTTTAGCTATTATGAATTGTGCTGCTATGAACATAGGAGTACACACCTCTTTTTGGTTGGGTGTTATGGAGTCCTTGGGGTATAACCCTAGGAGAGGAATTACTGGATCATATGGAAGGTCCATGTCTAGCCTTGTGAGAATTTTCCAGACTGCTCTCCACAGAGGCTGTACCAATTTACATTCCCACCAGCAATGTAAAAGGGTTCCTCTGTCCCCACAACCTCTCCAGCATTTGTTGCTGCTGTCCAGTTTCTGTGTGAGAGAGCATATGTTCACACGTATTCGTAAACTACTGCAAAATATATACCTGAAAGCAGAAGTACACTAGAGTTTGCAGTGAGTAACCCCCTAACACTTCCTCTCCACTATTCCAAGCTTTGGGTCCATGATTGCTCAACAATTTGTTTGGCTTCGTATGTTAACTCTCTTTTCAGCCACCAGGTTCCAGATGCCATCAGGATGCCGGCCAGGCTTCCCTAGACTGAAGACCCCACCAATGTGTCCTGGAGCTCAGCTTCCCCAGAGACACACCTTACTAGGGAAAGAGAGAGGCAGACTGGGAGTATGGACCAACCAGTCAACGCCCATGTTCAGCGGGGAAGCAATTACAGAAGCCAGACCTTCTACCTTCTGCATCCCACAATGACCCTGGGTCCATGCTCCCAGAGGGCTAGAGAATGGGAAAGCTATCAGGGGAGGAGGTGGGATATGGAGATTGGGTGGTGGGAATTGTGTGGAATTGTACCCCTCCTACCTTATGGTTTTGTTAATTAATCCTTTCTTAAATAAATAAATAAATAAATAGAAAACAAAAAGAAAACAACAACAAAAAAGGGGATGTAATGGCAGGAACTTGATGTTAGAGCAGTATAGGAACAAGGATGGTAATACAAATGAAGAGAAACTGCAGTACATAAATACTCAGCAAATCCTGTACTTTTCAAGTAGAAGTTCTATTGCTAGTCTCAGACTCAGGTCTCAAACAGCCCATAGTCTAATTGTAAGAGATTTATACTTTAAAACAACTCTATATGATTTCTTATGAAGGAAAGTTAGCATTGTTTCTCCTTGTACTGCTTCTTAACTTTCGACCAGTTCCAGAGTAGGATATCCCTGGTTATAAGCACCAGGGACAGCAGATAACAACATATCTTCCTGCTTTAAAGTGGTTGTGAAGTAGGGGTGGGGGTTATTCAGGTACAGTTGCTGCTTTATTGGTCATTAGGACTTGCAGGCTTCTGGGGTTAGTGCAGCTGGTGTAATCTTGTGGTTACTTTAAAAGAATAATCTTTCTCGTTTCTCCTAGACTGAGACTGGGGGCAGAGTTAAGAGTGTCTTATAAATAAAAGCCACTGGGGAAACTCCCTAAGCTCTATTAAATGGATAAAGTTTGTATTATAATAATCAGAAGGAGTTCATTTGAGGAAGAGAGAGGAGGAATTGGAGTAAAGTTATATGAGTAAATACCCTGAGGACTCAGCAATGTCTCCCACTCATCCCTTCTTAGTTATGTGTGGGAGAAAAAAAATGGCCTCATTGAATACAGAACAGAGACAAACATATATTAAAATAAATGGTGTGTACCCTGTGTAATAGATTTAGTTTTTTACATGAATAAAGAGAGCAGAGAATATTTCTCTGGGTTTTGATTTTTTAATACATTAAAAAAACAAAGTATTTCTAGAAAGTTCATACTAAGTAGGGAACTGGATCTTTTTTTGGGGGGGTCTTGAAAAAAGGAAATGTTGGGTACTCATAGCCTCCTATTTCAATAGGTAAGCATTATAAATAATGAAGTATAAGGAAATATTATGTGAAACTTAAATTTTCTTGCCTGTGGGAATTCGGTAATTGGCACAGATTCCATTAGGGTCACCCTACTGCATAAAAGCATTTGCTGCCCTGCTGCCCAGAGAATCAAATGTGAAATCTGTGCTCTGCTGTTCAAAGTTATTCATGATTTGAACTTCATCTAGCCTTCCAGGTTCTCTTTCTCGTCTTTGTTTTGCCACCTCAGCTCTTTCTGTGCTAGGTTCTTGAGAGCTCTGGATTCAATCTCCAGCATCACATTAAATATTTTTAAAAATACTGTTAAAAATTGTGATTAGCATAATGTGAATGTTATTAAGGTATATTATTTCAAATAGCATCTTTAAAAAAAATTAAGTGTGGGAGTCGGTAGGTAGTGCAGCAGCTTAAGCGCACGTGGCGCAAAACACAAGGACTGGCATAAGGATCCCGGTTCCAGCCCCCGGCTCCCCACCTGCAGGGGAGTCGCTTCACAGGCGGTGAAGCAGTTCTGCAGGTGTCTATCTTTCTCTCCTCCTCTCTGTCTTCCCCTCCTCTCGCCATTTCTCTCTGTTCTATCCAACAACGACAGCAACAACAACAACAATAGTAACAACAATGATAAACAACAAGGGCAACAAAAGGGAATAAATACAATAAATATTTAAAAATATATTTTAAAAAATCCTAAGTGTTGGGAACTGGGAAGATGATAAATTCTCTAGGTATGTCCTTTTAAAAACTCTTATCTTGGGAGTCGGGCTGTAGCACAGCGGGTTAAGCGCAGGTGGCACGAAGCACAAGGACCGGCATAAGGATCCCGGTTCGAACCCTGGCTCCCCACCTGCAGGGGAGTCCCTTCACAGGCGGTGAAGCAGGTCTGCAGGTATCTATCTTTCTCTCCTCCTCTCTGCCTTCCCCTCCTCTCTCCATTTCTTTCTGTACTATCCAACAACGACAACAACAATAATAACTACAACAATAAAACAACAAGGGCAACAAAAGGGAATAAATAAATTAAATATTTTTAAAAAAGAAAAAAAAAACTCTTATCTTAAAAAGGTTCATTTTTAGTTCTAGACAAAGTTAGCACTTAATAGCCTCCCTTCCAGCCATTTTTCTGTTTATGAAATAGAAAAAAAATTCCACTTTAAAGAAGGCCAGCCTCTTATGCTCATGTGTGCTGACTTTTTGGAAGTTTTGTATTGTATAATTATTCAAAACCTCTCCTTTTAAATTGGCTTAATTTATGAAGCAAAGTAAGATTTTCATTGCTATTCTTCTCTGATGTTGTCACTCCATGTCTTTTGATCTTGCTTAAAACCTCTTGCTAGCTGTTTAGTGGCCCACCTGAAAAAGAATGCTCTTGGGATCTTCCCCCTTCTAGTGTGAAGCTTTCATTATGCAAGATGGGAAGCTCTATAGTTTATGTCTGATTGTAGCAGTGAAGTGACAGACTACCCTGTTAGAAACAGTACCCCTCCAAAGAAAAAAGCTTATTTGTCAATTTTGTTGGAATGTTGTGAAAAACTAAGGTTCAGTGTTGTGATTTTTTTCAGTTCTGTATTTCTGACTTCTCTCCCTATTTCTATGTATATTTTATATTTTGTTCTTCTGATTTCTAAATTAAGTTCTGGTGAGGTCCTAAAGCTAGTGTAATACAAGCGTGAGTTCAGACCAGCAGATACCATGAGTCATTTATTCCTTTGCGGGGGCGTTGCCAATACATTGCTGTTAGGTGCGGTTGTATCTCTTAATGAAGTGGCAGACGATCAGATCCTTTAATGCAGCTGTGGCAGGGAGATGATGAAATTTGCTTCTGAAAGATAGAGGGGTTACTAGATCTCTAGTAGGTGAAGAATTACTGGCTGAGTAAAAATTCTAGATGGGGACCAGGAAATAGGTACAACTGACCCAGTGTGGTTTCTTCTTGCAGCAGTGTACATGAGAATGCTGTGTCATAGTGTCATAATATGGAGGAAGGGAATCCCAGGGTCATGGTGTCTCTCCTTCCTGCTCTGTCATTCTGTCTTTGTGGTGGAATTGCATTTGCACGAATCCTTGGCAACACAAACAGAAGATTAAAAAAAAAAATCTGCTTGTAGTCAGCCTACTGTAGGCTGTCCCAGTATATTCTCATAGTTGTTCATAAAATATGAATGCATTTATTTTATATATTGAATTATAAACACAATTAACAATTCTTTTCCATCACAGATACAACAGTTAATAAGTTTCATAATTGAGCTCTTGAGAAAGCAGCATTGAGTTGACCAGGACTCACTGCAGGTTTCACTAGTACAATAAGTAAATTATGTCAGAAAGAAGCCCCTGTGATTTTTTTTGACACCAGCAGAAAAGGGTAAACATGTAGGAACAGTCTTCTTTTGAAAGTGGGAAGTATTTTCAGACTAGGTGGAATGAAAGACAGCTGTCCTGTGAGAAGATTGTCCATGTTCTCTGTGGTCTGTGGTCACTGCTTATTTACTTTTCCACTGCCATGCTTCTAACTTGACTGACTGTGGCTTGTGAATTATTTGTGTCTAAAACTTCTACTTGGTTAGTGAGCTTGTTTCCATTTGCTTCTATTTTTCTATGTATAATGTGCTTCTCTGTCATTGTGGGGTTTCTTCAGACTTGGAAGTATATTTTATTTATATTCTGTTGTATTGCCATTCCCAACCCCAAGCTTCTCATCATTTTATAAGCATTTCACTGAGTTTTAAAAAAGACATCTAAGTCTCTGGTTACATAAATATAAATCTCAAAAATGAATATAATTCTTTTAAAAAATATTGTATCTGTTTTAATGAGAGACAAAGCATTCCTCAGCTCTGGTTTTTGGAGGTGCTGGGGACTAAATCTGTGACCTCAGAGTCCCAGGCATGAAAGTATTTTGAAGGGAGTTGGGCAGTAGCGAGGCAGGTTAAACGCATGTGGTGCCAAGCACAAGGACAGGCATAAGGATCCCGGTTTGAGACCCCGGCTCCCCACCTGCAGGGGAGTCACTTCACAAGCAGTGAAGCAGGTCTGCAGGTGCCAGTCTTTCTCTCCCCCTCTCTCCATTTCTGACTGTCCTATCCAACAACAATGACATCAATTACTACAACAATAATAACTACAACAATAAAACAGCAAGGGCAACAAAAAGGGAATAAATAAATAAATAAATATTTTTAAAAGTCTTTAAAAAAAAGAAAGTATTGGGGGTCGGGCGGTGGCGCAATGGGTTAAGCGCATGTGGCGCAAAGCTCAAGGACCGGCGTAAGGATCCCAGTTCGAGCCCCTGGCTCCCCACCTGCAGGGGAGTCGCTTCACAGGCAGTGAAGCAGGTCTGCAGGTGTCTGTCTTTCTCTCCCCCTCTATGTCTTCCCCTCCTCTCTCCATTTCTCTCTGTCCTATCCAACAACGAACAACATCAACAATGGCAATAATAATAATAACTACAGCAAGGCTACAACAACAAAGGCAACAAAAAGGGGGGAAAATGGCCTCCAGGAGTGGTGGATTCATGGTGTAGGCACCAAGCCCAGCAATAACCCTGGAGGGAAAAAAAAAAAAGTATTTTGAATAATCATTGTGCAGTCTCCCAGCCTATTAAGACAATTTAAAAAATATTTTATTTATTTATTAATGAGAGGGGTAAGAGACTTGAAAGAACCAGACATCACTCTGGTACATGTGCTACCGGGGATTGAACTCAGGACCTCATGCTTGAGAGATCAACATTTTATCCTCTGCGCCACCTCCCGGACCACAGCCTATTAAGACAATTCTTATATTTACAATTAGGTTGATGTTTTCATTTACAAATTAATAGCCATGGTTTTCATATATTTTCTTTAAAGTTTTTTTTTTATCTTTATGGGATAGACAGCCTGAAATTGAGAGGGAAGGGGGTAATATAGAGGGTGAGAAACAGAGAGACACCTGCAGCCCTGCTTCACCACTTGCAAAGCTTTCCCCCTGCAGGTGGGGACCAGGGATTTGAACCTGGGTCCTTTTACACTGTAATGTGTGCACTCAACCAGGTGTGCCATCACCTGACACCTGGTTTTCATATATTCCTGGACCAAAGTGACTATTGCCTTGTAGGGTTCATATAGAATACAGTGGGAGATGGTTGTCTTGCCCAGCAACCTCTGCCCATATTAAGTATACCGAATAATGAAGTCATTAGTTTAAAAGGATTTGTTACCCATGAGCAGGATCTGAATTAGGGAGGTTAGAGACAGGTGAAGTAAACTTGAACAGTATTACCTAGTACACATCTTTATTTTACCTTCTTACTTGCAGATGTATATACTCTTATTGGAAGAATGGCTATGAAGAAATTAGGAAAGATTTGGTATGTGTGCGATTGCATTTGATATCAGCTAATTTGAGTTGAAAATAGTCCTTGTTTCTTGCAGTAGGTTTACTGACTGAAGTTTTCCTGCTGCCTCATGGCAGTTGATCCAGAGAAGCTGAGCAAGGTCCTTTTCTGTAGTATAATTGAACCCGGCTTTGACCTAGCACGTTATGATTGGGCCCTCCTCAATCGCTATCGAACAGGCCATGGCTGGTGCGCCGATATGTTCCATTGCTGGGGAGCCAGAGACGACCCGAACTGCCCCTGCGGCTACAGACAGACCCACATAGTCAACGACTGCCACCTCTCCAGATTCAAAGGAGGTCTTGAAACTTTACATCAGGCTCAACCTGACGCTGTTGACTGGCTATGGAAGAAGGGCAAACGCTAGAAGAAGAATTGAACCCTACAACATTCCAGTAACATACTCATTTGTTTTTTGCAGATTATGCTATAGCTCATCTTTTTTTTTACT
This sequence comes from Erinaceus europaeus, assembly GCF_950295315.1. Lineage (NCBI taxonomy): Eukaryota > Metazoa > Chordata > Mammalia > Eulipotyphla > Erinaceidae > Erinaceus > Erinaceus europaeus. The sequence goes on from NC_080162.1 coordinate 24,417,597, forward strand.
TCTCTCCCTAGACAGTTTTATTATTTGAAAATATTTATATCATTTATTTATTTTGGATAGAGGCAGAGAGAAATTGAGAGGGAAGAGGGAGATGAGGGAGAAGGAACGAGACGCCTGCAGCCCTGTTTGATTGCTCATGAAGCTTTCCCCCTGCAGGTGGGAACTGGGGACTTGAACCCCAGTCCTTGAGCACTGTAATGTGTATGCTCAACCAGCTGTGCTACCACCTGGCCCCCCCAATATTTGAAAATAATTTAGGGGCTGGGGAGATAGCATAATGGTTATGCAAAAAGCTTTTCATGCCAAAGGTACCAAAGGTCCCATGTTCAATCCCCAGCAGATCTATAAGCCAGAGCTGAACAGTGCTCTGATAAAAAAATAATAATAATAATTGTAAGTCACTCCTTTTTTTTTTGCCACCAGGATTATTGCTGTGGTTTAGTGCTGGTGCTACAAATCCACCACTCCTATCCATCCATCCATCCATCCATCCATCCATCCATCCATCCATCCATCTATCCATCCATCCATTCTTTCATTTTCTGTTTTATTGGCTAGGACAAAGAGAATTTGAGAGGAGAGGGGGAGAAAAAGGTAGACACCTGCAGACCTGCTTTGCCTCTTGTAAAGCATCCCCACCTACCCCTCCCCTTGCAGGTAGGAAGTGGGAACTTGAACCCAAGTCCTTGCATATGATAATATGTGTACTTAGTTGGGTGTGCCACTGCCTGGCCCCCAAGTCAGCCTCTTTTTAACCTACCCTTAGTACAGGAAGTATTTTCTGTGTACTGTAGTTTTTTTTCCCTATATATATTGTGGACTGACCTTATATTTCATCCTTTGGATTTAATTTTCTTATTTTATATCCAAGGAAGTTTAAAAAACATTTTTTTGGATGGATGATTAGCTTTAGTAGTAATATAATGTTCCTATTTAGTGACAGATTGAGTACAGACTTGATCAATAGACTGGTTTCATTTTGCCAAATAGCCCCTGAAGTACAGAAGAGTTGGTAAGCCAGAAAAAGTGCTAGTTTTTGGTTGACCATTCCTAACTTTGGCATAGAATACAATACAGCAGAACTGGTGGTTATTCAAAGAAGTACACCCACTCTCCTTTCTATGAAACATCTAGTTCACACCAGAGTTTTTTTTTTTTTTTTCCTGATTCCTTCCTGAGTTCTATTTAAGTGCTACTAGAATGTTCAAATGGATAACAGTATTTCATGTTTTTCTTTTCCTTTTTCTTTTCCCTTTCTACCTGCCTTCCTTCCTTCCTTCCTTCTTTCTTCCTTTTTTTTTTTCCTTCCCCTTTTATTTCCTTTACCAGAGCAATGCTCAGCTCTTGCTTATGGTGGTGTGGGGAATTGAACCTGGGACTTTGGGTCATATATTTCTTTTTTAATCTTCAGATATTTATTTATTTATTTAAAGTTTTCTTTAAAGTAGTCTACCCCTCTTTTGATGTTGTATGACAAGATCTGTAAGTGAGTATTTCAAATCAGTATTTTAAAGCTACTTATATGGTTAGTCTATATGAGTTAAAAATATATAAAATTAAAATTTTATGAACAAATTAGATCAATTTAATTCACTAAAAGAGATGAGATTCTTTTTTGTTATCAGGAGAAAGTAAGAGATATCTGAGACCCAAGTACTGCTTTGCCATATACCGTAATGGGGTATCAAACCTGGTCTTCACACACTGCAGGCATGCTCTCTACCCACTGTACCACCTCCCTGGATGTAGTGGTCTCCTTTTTAAGCAAGCTGGTTTATTTCTCACTGTTCAAAGTCTATGTTTACTTAAAATTCTATTCAGTTTTTTCTTTCATTGGAGTAAACACCATATACCATTTTATACAGGAGTTACTACAGTGTGCTTCTTTTCTCACAAAGACTTGGCAAACACAAATACTTTGTAAAACAGTGTGTTCTCACAGTGCAGTTTTTCAGAGTCAATCTTTTTGTTTATTCTAAAGCTTTTAAAATTTTTTTATTAAATTATCTTTATTTATTGATTGGATAGAGACAGCCAGAAATCAAGAGGGGAGGGGGAACAGGAGAGGAAGAGAGCCACTGCAGCTCTACTTTACCACTTGCAATGATTTCCCCCTGCATGTGGGGACCAGGGGCTTGAACCTGAGTCCTTGTGCATAGTAGTGTGCGCTCAAGCAGGTATGCCACCACCCAGCCTCCTATTTTTATTCATTTATTTATTTATTTTACTATACTATGAATTTCTCACTATGGCCTTAGTGACTTTCTGTGAAAGCCTGTAGCCACACTTTGGCTGAGCAGCTGTTTAAACATTTTTGTTATAAAGTATAGATACATGTTATAGCATTTGCTATTTTAACAATCTTAAGTATGTGGTTCAGTGCCATTAGGTACTTTGACACTGTTGTGAAACATAATCACTGCCCATCTCTAGAACTTTCCTCACTGCCCATCTCTAGAACTTTCTTTCCTCACTGTCCATCTCTAGAACTTTCTCACTGTCCATCTCTAGAACTTTCCTCACTGTCCATCTCTAGAACTTTCCTCACTGTCCATCTCTAGAACTTTCTCACTGTCCATCTCTAGAACTTTCCTCACTGTCCATCTCTAGAACTTTCTCACTGTCCATCTCTAGAACTTTCCTCACTGCCCATCTCTAGAACTTTCCTCACTGCCCATCTCTAGAACTTTCCTCACTGTCCATCTCTAGAACTTTCTCACTGTCCATCTCTAGAACTTTCCTCACTGCCCATCTCTGGAACTTTCCTCACTGCCCATCTCTAGAACTTTCCTCACTGCCCATCTCTAGAACTTTCCTCACTGTCCATCTCTAGAACTTTCCTCACTGTCCATCTCTAGAACTTTCCTCACTGTCCATCTCTAGAACTTTCTCACTGTCCATCTCTAGAACTTTCTCACTGTCCATCTCTAGAACTTTCCTCACTGTCCATCTCTAGAACTTTCCTCACTGTCCATCTCTAGAACTTTCTCACTGTCCATCTCTAGAACTTTCCTCACTGCCCATCTCTAGAACTTTCCTCACTGCCCATCTCTAGAACTTTCCTCACTGCCCATCTCTAGAACTTTCTCACTGTCCATCTCTAGAACTTTCCTCACTGCCCATCTCTAGAACTTTCCTCACTGTCCATCTCTAGAACTTTCCTCACTGTCCATCTCTAGAACTTTCCTCACTGCCCAGCTCTAGAACTTTCCTCACTGCCCAGCTCTAGAACTTTCCTCACTGCCCAGCTCTAGAACTTTCCTCACTGCCCAGCTCTAGAACTTTCCTCACTGCCCAGCTCTAGAACTTTCCTCACTGCCCATCTCTAGAACTTTCCTCACTGCCCAGCTCTAGAACTTTCCTATCAACATTTCCTCACTGCCCATCTCTAGAACTTTCCTCACTGTCCAGCTCTAGAACTTTCCTATCAACCCATACAGTTTTGTGCCTATTTTTTAGTTTGGAGGAGAAAGATACTTCACCCGGCTCTGCCTGTATTTTGTTCCCCTATATTGAGGCTTTTTAAAATTAGTCTACTAATGTGTATCAATCCTTTCTTTTTATTTATCCATTCAGGAGGTATCTGTTGAGATTCTATGTCTGTAATAGGGCATAGGACTTAGTAGAATATCGGTTATGGTATTTGAATACAGGACTATCTGAAACTGACTACAGCAGCATTGCAGTAGTTTCTGAAAAATCTGAAAGAAAATGCTGCCACAGAATATTTGAATTATGGTCTTCCTTGAAAGAAAAAGTACTTGAGCAGAAGCTCTATGTCATATCACAAACCTGGAGAACTAAAGGACTTTTTATGGCTATAAAAATAGCTTTTGGAAAGAGAGAGAGAGAGAGAGATGGGGACCTCACACATGCAGGGTTTTACAGCTCTGAGCAACATTTCCTGGGAGGGAGAGAGGCTGAGACCATGTTGCCATAGCACCTATAATAAATACAGTGCTGGTGCTAGAGCTTGAGCCTGGATCACACACATCGAAGTCCAGGTACCCCACATAGTGAGTTATTTTTCTGACCCTAAATAATGTCTTGGATTTTTAGTTAACTGTAAGTGTCCAATAAGCATACTTTTAATTTGTGTTTTTTTAAAAATATTTTTATTTATTATTGGCTAGAGACAGAGAGAAATGGGAGGAGGGGGAGATAGAGAGGGAGAGAGACAGAGAGACACCTGCAGCACTACTTAACCAATTGTGAAGCTTTCCACTGCAGGTGGGGACCAGGGGCTCAAACCTGCATCCTTGTGCACTGTCTTCTTCTTCTAGCGTTTGCCCTTCTTTCGTAGCCAGTCAACAGCATCAGGTTGAGCCTGATGTAAAGTTTCGAGACCTCCTTTGAATCTGGAGAGGTGGCAGTCGTTGACTATGTGGGTCATAGTCTGTCTGTAGCCGCAGGGGCAGTTCGGGTCATCTCTGGCTCCCCAGCGATGGAACTTAGCGGCGCACCAGCCATGGCCTGTTCGATAGCGATTGAGGAGGGCCCAATCATAACGTGCTAGGTCAAAGCTGGGTTGACGCTTGCAGGGGTCTGTGATGAGGTGTTTGTGCACTGTAATGTGTGTGCTTAACCAGGTACGCATACATTTAATTTAATTTGTATCTATGTAAATATCTCCTTTTTAAATTAACTAAATCTGGCTCTAGAGAGCTATGTAACGTGAAATGTATTTACTGAGGCTATGTTCATCCTTGACAGTTAAGTCTGAAGTACACTGTTTTCAGGACTTGTTCTTTGATGTGTAATAAATGTCATAGGATTTCAATGCTTGAAATACTTGGAATTGCCTGCAGGAATTATATCGCCTAATATATTTTTAGTGATATATGCTATTGTTTAAATTTCTTTATTGGGGGATTAATGTTTTACAATCAACAGTAAATACAATAGTTTGTATATGCATAACATTTCTCAGTTTTCCACATAACAATACAACTGCCACTATGTTCTCTGTCATCCTTTTTGGACCTGCAATCCCCCCCCCCCCCAGACTCTTTTACTTTGATGCAGTACACCAACTCCAGTTCAGGTTCTACTTGAGTTTTCTCTTCTGATCATGTTTTTTAACTTTTGCCTGAGAATGAGATCATCCCATATTCATCCTTCTGTTTCTGATTTACTTCATTTAACAAGATTTCTTTAAGCTCCATCAAAGATGGGCTGAAAACGGTGAAGTCACCGTTTTTTAATAGTTGAGTAGTATTCCATTATGTATATATACCACAACTTGCTCAGCCACTCATCTATTGTTGGACACCTGGGTTGCTTCCAGGTTTTGGCTATTACAAATTGTGCTGCTAAGAACATATGTGTACACAGATCTTTTTGGATGGTGTGTTGGGTTCCTTAAGCTAAATCCCCAGGAGAGGAATTGCAGGATCATAGGGTAGGTCCATGTCTAGCCTTCTGAGAGTTCTCCAGACTGCTTTCCACAGAGGTTGGACCAATTGACATCCCCACCAGCAGTGCAGGAGGGTTCCTTTGACCCCACAACCTCTCCAGCATTTGCCGCTGCTACCTTTTCTGATGTATGACATTTTCACAGGAGTGGTGTCTCGTTGTCTTTATTTGCATTTCTCTGACAAAGACTTGGAGCGTTTTTTATGTGTTTTTTGGCCTTTTGAATCTCTTCTGTGGTGAATATTCCATATTCTGTACATGACCTCTCCCCCCACTTTTGGGTGGGGTCATTTGTTTTCTTGTGGTTGAGTTTGGCAGACTTTTATATATTTTGGCTATTAAACTCTTGTCTGATATATGGCATGTAAAGATCTTCTCCCATTCTGTGAGGGGTCTTTTTGTTTGGATATTGGTTTCTTTTGCTGTGCAGAAACTTTTTAATTTGATGTAGTCCCATAGGTTTATACTTGCCTTAGTCTTCTTTATAATTAGATTCATTTCATTGAAGATGTCTTTAAAATTTTTTTTTATTTAAGAAAGGATTAATTAACAAAACCATAGGGTAGGAGGGGTACAACTCCACACAATTCCCACCACCCAATCTCCATAACCCACCCTCTCCCCTGATAGCTTTCCCATTTTCTATCCCTCTGGGAGCATGGACCCAGGGTCATTGGGGGTTGCAGAAGGTAGAAGGTCTGGCTTCTATAATTGCTTCCCCGCTGAACATGGGCGTTGACTGGTCGGTCCATACTCCCAGTCTGCCTCTCTCTTTCCGTAGTAGGGTGTGTCTCTGGGGAAGCTGAGCTCCAGGACACATTGGTGGGGTCTTCAATCCAGGGAAGCCTGGCCAGCATCCTGATGGCATCTGGAACCTGGTGGCTGAAAAGAGAGTTAACATACAAAGCCAAACAAATTGTTGAGCAATCATGGACCCAAAGCTTGGAATAGCGGAGAGGAAGTGTTAGGGAGGTACTCACTGCAAACTCTAGTGTACTTCTGCTTTCAGGTATATATTTTGCAGTAGTTTATGGATACATGTGAACATAAGCTCTCCCTCACAGAAACTGGTGTATATCTAGGTTATGGGACTTTGTTAGAAAGTGAGCCACCTGAGATGAAATTAGAGTGTACTATAAAAGGAAAGGTCTCACCCGAGTAATGAAGCTGAAGGGTTGTCATTCCACACGTGAAGTCTCTGGACACAGTCTGAGGTGAAGCATGTTGAGGTGGCAATCGTTGTGTTGGTTAGGTTGTGATCGGCGGATGCAATATTATTTGGTATGGATTGGGAGAGGCATTTGATGACCTTCTCGTGGTGCATCCCGTGAGTACCCATTCATTGGGGAAACTGACGATCCTTCCTAGCCGACTGAATCCACATGGATCCCAGTCACTTTCAAAGCCAGCAGCAAGCAGCTCCTGACAGCTTTCAACCTGATGCTGTTGACTGGCTAGGGAAGAAGGGCAAACGCTAGAAGAAGGGAGAGGCATACGGGAAAGTGGGCCCTATCCAAGGGTTCCAGGACTGGGGGAAGTAGGGGCTCTGTAGTGGAGATGTGAGGTTCCTGCTGTCTTAGGGTTCAAAAAGACAATCGATAGTTAATGTTATCATCACATTATTTGGTAATTGGGTTAACTTTGAAAAGTCCTTTTCTTAGGGTTTGCTGTACAGTATCCAGTATCTTGTATATAGCTGTGCTATTGGATGCTTCTAATCTACTTGGTCTAGGCTTTTGAGACAGTCCGCATATCAAATACACAGCCTATATATTAAAAAGATTCAGTTTGTGTTTTGAAAAACTTTGAGACATACAATTGATTTTCCCCCTCTCATATTAATGTCTTTAAAATTTATGTGGAAAAGAGTTCTGCCAATATTTTCCTCTAAGTATCTGATAGTTTGTGGTCTAACATCCAAGTCCTTGATCCACTTGGAATTTACTTTTGTGTTTGGTGAAATAAAGTGGTTCAGTTTCATTTTTCTGAATGTTCCAACCCATTGTTTCCAACACCATTTGTTGAAGAGACTTATCTTTCCCCATTTAATGGTCTGGGCACTTTTGTCAAAATTAGATGTCCATATGCGTGGGGGCTTACTTCTGGGCTTTCAATTCTATTCCACTGGTCAGTGTGTCTATACATGTTCCAGTACCAAGCAGTTTTGATGACGATGGCCCTATAATACAATTTGAGATCTGGGAGTGTGATGCTTCCAGTTCTGTTCTTTCATCTCAGGATTGTTTTGGCAATTCTAGTTTTTTTCTGGTTCCAGATAAACACTTGTAGCATTTGTTCTATTCTCCTAAAAAATGTGGTTGGGATCTTGATGGGGATAGCATTAAATTTGTAGTTGGCTCTGGGTAGTATATTCATTTTAATGATGTAAATTCTTCCAATTCATGAACATGGAATATCTTTCCACTTCTTTGTGTCTTTTTCTATTTCCTTGAGTAGTGACTCATAATTTTCATTATACAAGTCTTTCACTTCTTTGGTTAGGTTTACTCCTAGATATTTTATTGTTTTTGTTGCTATAGTAAAAGGACTTGATTTCTGGATTTCTTCTTCTGCTACCTTAATATTTTTACTGACTCTTGTATGTTAATTTTGTAGCCTAACACCTTACTGCATTGCCTGATGATTTCCAAAAGCTTCTTGCTGGATTCCTTAGGTTTTTCTGTGTATACTATCATGCCATCTGCAAATAGGGAGAGGTTGAGTTCTTCTCTTCCAACCTGTGTTTCTTTAATTCCTTGCTCCTGGTTGATTGCTATGGCAATAACTTCCAACACTGTGTTGAATAGTAATGGTGATAGTGGGCAGCCTTGTCTAGTACCTGATCTGAGGGGAAATGTCTTTTTTAGTTGTCTCTAATTTGTCTTTGATCTTGCTAGTTCTGTCTTCAGCGTCATTTATTCTATTCTCTCTCCCCCTACTGTTTTCTGGAGTTCATCTATTTTGTTATCCTGTTCTGATACTGTTTTATCTTGTTCAACTAGTTGTGTTCTTAGCTTAGCTATTTTCTTCCCTGTAGGCTATGGGAGTCTGAGAGCTTTTAAAGTATAAGTAGGCTTCTTAGCTTAATCACTCTCTTGACCAAGAGATAAAGCAGGGTGTGGGAGAGATAGCACAGTGGTTATGCAAAGAGATTCTCACACCCCAAGGATCCAAAGCTCCGGGCTCAATTCAACTTCTTTGCCAAACCGGGCAGCACTGCTGAGCCCTATGAGTTTCTAAACAAGTTCCATGTATAGTCTGTAGATTCTGAGGCAACTATTCACTATGTTCTCATCAGGAGAACAATGTGGGAAGGCTCCTACTATACAACCCCACTGCTAGGCCACGGAGGTGTATCTCTTCTCCTGAGTTTCCTGGTCAGTTCTTTGTTCCCAGATGTCAGCACAGGATCTCCCCCCTGCTGTTCCAGCCTCTGAGGGCAGTAGCAATGGAGACTCAGTTTCATTTGGTGAGTCACAGGGGAGTCCTCTTCTCCCTTCAGCAGTCTTTTTGTTGTTAAAACAGACTGGAGGTGGTGCCTCAACTGGTAAACTGCTGGACTGTTATAGCTGCTCAATCTCTCCTTAGGCGCCTCTCTGTCCACGAACCACATGTGTTTACGCTTACCGGTGGTTTGGTGGGTTCCTGAAGTCGTTCTAGTCCTGCCTTGTTGTGGTCCCAGGTGGTCTCCTTTGGTATTCCTAGATGACCCGGGAGAGGAGAGGAGAGAAATACAGCTGCTGCTGCTCCGTAGCCCTGCCTTATGCTATTTTATAATTCTAGTAATGGAACATCAAATAAAATTAAAGTTTCTTATAAGTGGTACAGTATTGCAATGCTAATTAAGTAAGGGCATAGATAAAATAATTTGTTAGGCTCTTCTAACGCTTAGTTATCGAGGTCTGTAGTCATTACTAGGGGGATGGGGAGATAATTGATTAACGATCTCTGTACCGAAGTTTGACAAATAAAACAGTGTTGATTATTAAGTAAAAATTTGGCCTGCTTGAAAATTAATGTATATAAAGGAAATTCTGCATTTGATAATGGAGCTGTTTACGCCCTTTTAGGCCAACCCTGAAAAGGTGACTAAAAGGTGACTTTAAAAGCAAATACAAGACCTAAGTGTCTTGGAGCAATAGTTTGAACTCGGATAGCCTCTCATTTGCGGCATTGAGTCTGTGCTCAGTACCTCGGTTTTGCTTCATCATCCCACTCTGCACCACTCTGTGGATATGACTTGTCCAGATTGGCACTGTGTTCTCAATTGCTTTTGAGATATTTCAGGGATCACACAATGTCTAGACTAATAGTATTCACTCAGTAAATTCTTGGAGAATAACAATACTTCTAGAATCAGAAAAGTGAGGAACATTGCATTTAAAGAATATTTTAAAGTTTACTTTGGGTTTTTAGATCTGTTGAGAGTATGAACCTTGTGCTTGTTACAGCTTGATGATTTGACAATTTTGGTGCAATTGTAAAGATTTGATGATTAACTCAGTATTATGTCTGCTTTATTGTGAAGCCTTATGGAAATACATCAAAATAGAAATATAATGTCAATTTATATGTCATTTAAATCTTTTTAGTCACCACATTAAAGAGAGTAGAAGATGAAATTAATTTGAGTAATACATTTTAGTAATATATATCAAAATACTATTTCAACATGTATTCAATGTAAAAATGATGAGCTATTTTATATTCTGTTTTTACTTTGAATCTTTAAAATTGTAGTGAGCATTTAAATAGGATAAAATATATATATTTCCATTTTTATTTCCTTTTAAAACTTAATTACAATTGACATGGAGTGAGAAAGGTACATGTTCAAGTGATTTGACTTCCTTTCACTTTGACAAACAGCACATTCTAAATTGTAATAAAAATCTCTGGCCTTTCCCCACCATTAAGTAGCTTTAAAATAAGCATGGAGGCTTAGGTAGGGATCGTAAGTACGTGTTTTATCTTTTTCAGTCTGACTGCTAAGAGAGTTTCTTCTGAGAAACTTGGGTCAGGGCTAACTGTAGAGTTGAAGGCTATTGGTATACACTGTCTCAGGAAGATTGGGCTATGTGACCATGGCCATGCCAGTGCAGCTTTGCTCCCTCCCTCAGCAAATTCTAGTGGGTAACAGAAAGTGAGTTCACTGAAGTGATTTCCTTTCAGCTCTTGATTTGTCAGTGGATGGTTGTACTTCATTTTAGATTACTTTTTATTCAGAAAACACTAAAGTTGAGAGGTTTTGTGGAAAAAAAAAAAAGGCAAAAAGATTAATCTAACAGACTGGCAGTGTCTCTCACCCCTTGCAAGAAAAATTTGCAGATAGGAAACTAATAGGATATTTCAAAATTCTAAATTAAGTTTACAATATAGGTAAAAATTGCACTTTTTTTTCCTTAAAAAATATGTGTTACAAGACTTTCTTTGATATTTGACTTTTATTGTTCAGGGAATTTAATTAGGCCTTTTAAAAATTGTAACTGTCCTTGAGGAAGATGTCATTATATGACTATCTACAGCATGGACTGATAGGTATTTACAAATGGATATGTGATATGTAATGATATATACCTCAGATATGAATTACTTTGAAGAAGTCACTAATTTTTCAGAGTTTCTTAAAGTCTCTATATTATAAAACTGACTTTTGGGGTGTACATTTATGCCTTTACAGTGTGTGCTGAGGATCAGACCTAACTAATCACCTCCTGCATGGCCTCTACCGCTGAGCTCCATACCTAGCCTATATGCATCTTAACACTCAGGATGATTTGTGTAACCATTTCAACAATCAGGATACAAAGACTTCCATCACTCCTAAAATTCTCTTGGTTGCCTTTCTTTGTGGCTTACTTACCCCTGGAAACCTTTGATTTGTTTTGTTTCTCTACCCATACCTTTTTGCAAATCAACCGTTGTATCAGTTAGTGATCTTATTTAACTCAGTGCAGTATCTTTGAGAGTCATCAGTTTTTACATTCTTTATCTCTTTGAGAGAGAGAGAGAGACAGACAGACAGACAGACAAACAGACAACAGAGAGGAGAGACAACAGTGTTGTTCCTAGTGCCCTTAGGGGTCTCTCACTGCTGTCAATTTGTGCTTTCATATGTTATGCTTTGAATCCATGGCACTCATTACACGGAGAAATATATTCTCTACTTGGTGAACTACATCTCAGCCTCTGGTTTTTTTTGTGTGTGTGTGTGTATGTGTTTTGTTCTGCTGTGATTGCTCATTTATATCATCAACTCATATCTTTAATCGGATTTTTCTATTGATCATATCACAAATCCATTTTTATATTTAAAAATAGCTTCTAGGACCAAATTCTAAATGTTTTATGTGTGATTTAATATTTATTCCTGTATCAGAAAGCCCTTCCATTGACTTTTTTTTGCCTCTGGGATTATCTCTGGGGTTTGGTGTCTGCACTACAGATCCACTGCTCCTGGTGGCATTATTATTATTATTATTATTTTGGATAGGACAGAGAGAAATTAAGAAGATAGAGGGAAATAGAGAAGGAGAGAGAAAGATAGACACCTGCAGACCTCATTCACTGCATGCAAAGCAACCCCCCTGCAGATGGAGAGCTGAGGGCTCAAACCAGGATCCTCGTGCTTCGTACTATGTGTGCTTAACCCAGTGTACTACCACCTGGCCCTCCTTCTTCTGACTTTTGATGTGAAATCAAGGGTGATTCATTTGGTTTTTCATATATTTTATTTTATAAATCAATGCATATTTTCTACTTTCTAGAAGTTTACAGGGTTTTGACATATTTTATGAACTGAATTAGTTCTCAAGATAAATTCAAAGCAGTGATGCAATTTATTTAGTAACATCTGGACATATGTAGAGTTTACAATTATTTAAAAATATTTCTTTAAAAAATTTTTACGTTTTTATTTATTTATTTATTATTGGATAGAGGAAGAGAGAAATTGAGAGGGGAGGGGGAGATAGAGAGGGAAAGAGACAGAGAGACACCTGCAGCCCTGCTTCACCACTCGTGAAGCTTTCCCCCTGCAGGTGGGGACCAGGGGCTTGAACCTGGGTCCTTGTGCACTGTAATGTGTGCGTGCTTAACCAGGTACACCACCACCTGGCCCCTTAAAAAGATTTATTTCAACTGGGCTTCTTGTATGTAAGTCCTGCACTCTGCATGTTGAGCCATCTTCTGGGTCACCAATTTTTAATTTAATTTTATTTAATTTTTTTAATTTATTTTTTATTTAAGAAAGGATAAATTAACAAAACCATAGGATAGGAGGGGTACAACTCCACACAATTCCCACCACCCAATCTCCATATCCCATCCCCTCCCCTGATAGCTTTCCCATTCTCTATCCCTCTGGGAGCATGTGTTGTTTTCGCCAGCTATATTGTTTTCACCAGGCTATGTTGTTTTCGCCGGGCTGGCTTCACGGGCGGGTAACAGACGACCAGGGACTCATGGTTGAGCTGTAGGCAGTATCTCTTTATTCATGCAGGACGCAGCACAATCTAAGCCGAGCTAAGCTAAACTAACGGTACCCTAAAACTCACAATGCTGTCTTTATATATACTTGCCAAGTAGGGTGGAAACAGGATGTGACATAGAGAGGGTGGAGAGAAAAGTGACTGGTGAAAATCAGAGTGTGACAAGGAGAGGATCAGGGTGTGACAAGGAGAGGGGGTGGAGCAGGTGAGAATTCTACCACTAATCCACCAATGCCCTGAAGGGAAGGTGGTGCTTGTTAACAGAGGTTATGTAAATAGAATGAAGTGGTTATGTAAATAGAATAGTGTTAAGCAGGGGGGATTTAAACCAAATGAAACAGAAGGGGTTTTTAAAAGCAGAATTAGAAGATACCAACAAGCATGGACCCAGGGTCTTTGTGGGATGCAGAAGGTAGAAGGTCTGGCTTCTGTAATTGCTTCCCTGCTGAACATGGGCGCTGACTGGTGGGTCCATACTCCCAGTTTGCCTCTCTCTTTCCCTAGCAGGGTGGGCCTCTGGGGAAGCAGAGCTCCAGGACATATTGGTGGGGTCTTCAGTCCAGGGAAGCCTGGCTGGCATCCTGATGGCATCTGGAACCTGGTGGCTGAAAAGAGAGTTAACATACAAAGCCAAACAAATTGTTGAGCAATCATGGACGCAAAGGTTGGTTGGAATAGTGGAGAGGAAGTGTTGGGGGGGTATTCACTGCAAACTCTAGTGTACTTCTGCTTTCAGGTATATATTTTGCACTTGTTTATGGATACGTGTGAACATATGCTCTCTCTCACAGAACCTGGTGTATATCTAGGTTTTGGGACTTTGTTAGAAACTGATCCACCTGGGATGGAATTAGAGAATGCTATGAAAGGAAAGGTCTCATGTGAGTAATGAAGCTGAAGGATTGTCATTTCATACCTGAAGTCTCTGGACACAGTCTGAGCTGAAGCATGTTGAGATGGCAGTCGTTGCATTGATTAGGTTGTGATTGGCAGATGCAATATTATTTGATATGGATTGGGAGAGGCATACGGGAAAGTGGGCCCTATCCAAGGGCTCCAGGACTGGGGGAAGTAGAGGCTCTATAGTGGAGATGTGAGGTTCCTGCTGTCTTAGGGTTCAAAAAGACAATGGATAGTTAATGTTATCATCACATTATTTGGTAATTGGGTTAACTTTGAAAAGTCTTTTTGTTAGGGTTTGCTGTATAGTACCCAGTATCTTGTATATAGCTGTGCTATTGGTTGCCTCTGATCTTCTTGGTCTAGGCTTTTGAGAGAGTCTGCATATCAAATACACAGCATATATATTAAGAAGACTCAGTTTGTGTTTTGAAAAACTTCGAGACATACAATTAATTTTCCCCCTCTCATATTAATTAACTAGTGATTTATATGACTACACTTTACTAGGAGTGTACATAAACACCATTCCCACCACCAAAAGACTGTGTCCCATCCCACCCACCCCACCCACCCCCCACTGGCCTAGGAAGCTGCATGTCCACCCTCCCCCTCACCACAGGTTTTTACTTTGGTGCCCTACTTTCAATTTAGTCAGGTCCTGCTTTTAGTTTCCCTTTCAGGTCTTCTTTCTCAACTTCTGTTGATGAGTGGGATCATCCCATACTCAACTTTATCTTTCTGACTTAGCTCACTTAAACATAATTCCTTCTAGCTCTGTCCAAGATCTTTGGGTCAGAGAAGGTGGGTTCATTGTTCTTGATAGCTACATAGTATTCCATTGTGTATATATACCACAGCTTTCTCAGCCACTCATCTGTTGTTGGGCACCTGGGTTGCTTCCAGATCTTAGCTATTATGAATTGTGCTGCTATGAACATAGGAGTACACACCTCTTTTTGGTTGGGTGTTATGGAGTCCTTGGGGTATAACCCCAGGAGAGGAATTACTGGATCATATGGAAGGCCCATGTCTAACCTTCTGAGAGTTTTCCAGACTGCTCTCCACAGAGGCTGGACCAATTTACATTCCCACCAGCAGTGCAGAAGGGTTCCTCTGTCCCCATAGCCTCTCCAGCATTTGTTGCTGCTGTCCTTTTTGATGTATGCTGTTCTTATAGGAGTGAGGTGGTATCTCAGTGTCGTCTTAAATTTGCATTTCTCTGACAATTAGTGACCTAGAGAAGTTTTTCATATGTTTGTTAGCCTTTTGGATCTCCTCTGAGGTGAATGTTTTGTTCATATCCTCTGCCCATTTTTGGATGGCGTCATTTGCTTTTTTGGTGCTAAGTTTGCTGAGCTCTTTATATATTTTGGTCATTAGTTTCTTGTCTGATGTATGGCATGTGAAGATCTTCTCCCATTCTGTGAGGGGTCTCTTTGTTTGTTTAATAGTTTCTTTGGCTGTGCAGAAGCTTTTCAATTTGATGTAGTCCCATTGGTTTGTTTCTGCTTTAGTTTTTCTTGCAATTGGGTTTATTTCATCAAAGATGTCCTTGAGGTGTAGGTGGGAAAGTGTTTTACCAATGTTTTCCTCTAAGTATTTGATTGTTTCTGGTCTAACTTCCATGTCTTTGATCCATTTGGAATTGATTTTTGTTTCTGGTGAGATAAAGTGGTTCAATTTCATTCTTCTGCATGTTACAACCCAGTTTTCCCAGCACCATTTATTGAAGAGAGCCTCCTTTTTCCATTTCATCCTTTGGGCCCCCTTATCAAAGATTAGATATCATAGGTGTGGGGAATTTTTAATTTTTTTAAAGACAATTCAGCATTTACTTTATCTGTAGATCCCCATGTCTAAATAAGTAGCCATTTTTCCCCACTGTAGTATACTATATTAGCAGTGCCTTACATGATGGGCAAAATATTATTCCAGTAACCACATGTTTATATATTACCTAGTACACTAGTATCAACTTTAGAACATGAAGTTATTGTACTATCTGCATGTTTCTGGCTATTTCCTTGGCACCTGTCAAAGCTAATTGAGGTAGTTGTTTATTTTTTCATAACATGCCTTATATATGTGTAACATGCCCTAGATAAGAAATGCTGTACTTTAGTAATAATTAATGCACATTAAATGAAGAAATAATTCTTCTGCCAATGTGTTAAGTGCACTTTAGCAATATCTATTCAGTATTATGCTTGACCTATGGCAGTTCTGTTCATCTGCTTGGCCACAGTCTAAGGAGCCTTATCTTTGACAGATGATTTTGCAGATACGCAGTGCTTCCTTCCCAGATGGAGCAGCTTGAGTCATGTGAGTCTGCCCTGGTCTTGCTGGCGGTCAGTTTATATATAGTTTGTAGAACTGCCAAGTTGAAACTGAAGATTTCATGAAGTTAATCCCTTTTGGGACAGACCTTTTGTTTCTTGTGCTGTGTTGTTGAGGTTTCTCAGGTGGTAGAGGATACTGTGAGAAAGGACAGGCTTATTTATTTATTTATTTTTCTTCCAGTTTTCCCTTATGTTATGTTTTCCCAAGCAAGACAGTGCCTTCTTGGGAAAGTAACAATAAACTTCTTCTGTTTAGTGATCTGATTCTGGTTTTGTTTCCATTCCGCATGGTTAGGCTACTGCCCACGCTGTCCTCACTTTCAACGTTGTAATGTTACTTGCCCTGAGCACCCCTGAGAGTTGTGAGGCAGATTTGAAGCTCAACTTTAATTTCCTTTAGAGGAATAGTATGTGCTGCATGAAATTCTGCTGAATGAACCAGAAGAAAGTGGCAGGTATTGTCAAGAATGGTATCACTAACGAAGCTTATTACCAACAATACATATTCTTATAGAAGTTTCCAAAGTTTGTTTACCTTTTGATCAAGTCATTTATATGCAATACTTCTAGCAGATGCTATAATAGATTCTAAACAGTGAGAGGCCATATAATTCATAAGGACTTAAAATTCAAAAGTCTTGAAAACTTTTCTTTCTAGTACTTTGAAATTAGTAAGGCAGGGTTCCTATATCTGTTTAGATGACAAGCTTCTCATAAGGTAATGTCAATAATGGTGTACCACAGTAAAAAAAAAAAAAGGCTACTTATTTAGATTGAGGTTTATGGATTAAGGAGACTTTCTTGCAGGAGGGTCAAATATCTACTGAGAACTAAATGCAGATAGTCTCTGGGGCGTGTCATTTTCCACTTGAGAGAAATTGTAGTTTTTTTCTATAAAAACAACATTTCCTATTGAGAGGCTTTGGTTTTAAGGCACTGTAGTATCTCTGAGGTGATTTTTTTTCTTTTTTATACTACCTTAAGCTTGATAGATGGTAGAATTTTAAAATTTATATTAAATATTACTTTGTGTTAGACCCCTTTGCTTTGTGTTATTTATAGATCTGATGAATTAATTTTCATCTCACACTTTAAAATGGTACATGAACATGATTATTTTCCTTAAAATAAATACTCAAAACATGACTATATGATATAAAATATTAAAACCATCAGTACTATCAGCAGTGACAGTTTAAAAACGAATTGTGCATTCACTGCTAAGCACCAATATCTTTTTAAATTATTATTTCTTTATATAAACATTATAGATAAATCATTTGCAAGCAGGTTTTTTTTTTCATCATAGTCCAATATTCATGGAAGTGATCTTCATTTTAACTGATGTGGAGTTTGAGATGCAAACATGTGGTAATATACACATAGTTGCTATAATTAACCAGTGGCAGTTTATTGAGCACTTATTAAATGCTTGACACAGTACTAAAAACTTTACTTAAACCATTTTCTGTAATCTTCATACTGTGAGGCAAGCCATATATGTATATGTGTGCATATATGTATATATACATATGTATGTGTATAATTATTACTATTTTTTTAATGGAGCTGAGGTTTCACAGATGCAAAATCTCACATTCCCAGGCTACTTGTCCATTCCAATAGAGAGGCAGAAACTGACAGAGAGTGACAGACAGACATCACAGGACCAGAGCTTCTCCTGATGGTGAGCAAACACAAGTGCTGCCAGAAATTGAGCCTGGGCCAGGGACTTGAGACATGCAGCAAGGCACATGTCTTATCCAGCGAGCTGTCTCTGATTCATACAAGTACTATTTTCAAACACGTTTTCCAAATGTGGAGACTGAGGTTTAGAGTGGTGAAGTAACATGCCAGATTATATAGCTACTTGTAAGTCATAGAGGAGGCAGAGTTACCTCTGAGTTATGAGACAACTTTGAAATTTGAAATAGGAAAAGGTTCTCCTTGTACGAACCAATCAAATAACCGGGATATCTTCTAGGCATCCACACCACCATAATCAATAGCTTTGAGTAGCTTGTTATTTTTTCTAACACATGTAGTGCTTATTCTAGGATGCATGGGTTAGTGAGCTAAACACAGGCAACAGTTCAATGCCATTGTGCTCTCTTGACCAGACACCTTTGCACTGTGCACAAATTTGCTACCTTGCACAATGTCTTCAAGTCAGAATTTCAGTCCAAGTCTGTCTGACTCCAGAGCCTATCCTTTACTTAAGAGCATAGTTTATAGTACCAGAGTAAAAGCTTCACCTCAATCTTTCCAACCACAAACACTACCTATTCTGTTTTATACTATTTATGTTGGTTGAGTTACAAAGAACAGTGGGCTTTCTATCACACACTATGCCATGCCCCTTTCCCAGTCCCTCTAGGAGTTGTTTGCTATTGATGATAAAGACTTTTGAGGGTTTAAAAAAGAGTTAAGGTTAAGCGCACATGGTACGAAGTGCAACAACCAGCCTAAGGATCCTGGTTCAAGGCCCCCGCTCCCCACCCACAGGGAAGTCGCTTCACAAGCAGTGCGGGAGGTCTGCGGGTATCTCTCTTTCTTTCCCTCCCCCCCCCCCCCCCCGTCTTCCCCTCCTCTCTCCATTTCTCTCTGCTCTATCCAACAATGACGACAACATCAATAACAATTACAACAGCAACAACAATAAAAAAACACAAGGGCAACAAAAGAGGGGGAGAGCAAAAACAATAAAAGAGGGAGAGAGAGCGAGTTAAATAGTAGCAATCTCATAAATGTGTTCTTGGTTAAATGTAGCTCAAGATTTGTGTTTGAGCTGGGAAGGCAGCATAATGGTTATGCAAAAGACCAGAGAAACCAAAGCTGAGCAGTGTTCTGGGGGAAAACAAACCAGAAAAGGGAAAACCTTGTATTTAATTTTTGGCTTCTTCACCTGGTTAACTGTATGACCATGCCCAAGTTAAGGAGATACATGTAGTATAATCACTAAGAGTATGGTCTCTGGACACGGAATACCTGGGATCAAATTCAAACTGTTACTTACTAGCTATGTAATTTACTTGATGCCATTAAATATGTAACATTGTAGGTAGAATGGAGAACAGGAATTCCTATCCTGATGAGTCCTAAGAACTATAATAGGATTTAAACAATAGAAAACACTTAGAATAGTGCCTGACTTATCAAGATTGTGGGTACTATGTAAGTTCTAGCAGCTAGTTGTTGTGGTGGTTATTATTGATAAGGTGGGCCCCTGGGCACATGTGATTTCACCACTTATGGGCCCTTCCCCCCCATTCACTTAGAAAAGAGAAACACAAAATCAGAGGAAGAGATCCCAGAGAACCAGAGATGCCCCTGGTGCTATGGCAGGGCCCTACGATGCTAGGTTGTACAACACAGCAAGGCTGGCATTCATTTGTTCCTTAGAAGATGTTTTAGGCTAGCAAATTGTGTTTTGATTGTTAGCATCAAGGAATTGCCTTTTCAGTCGGTGAATTCAGTAGCTTAATTTCTCATAGAGCACACATTTGGAGGGATCATTACTCAATTTGGGGAGATTCTCAGAAGAAACGTATGATTCATCAGATGAATGGGAGTTCCTGGTTTTTGGATCTATACTAGCATTGCCATTGCTCACTGTAATAATTGTCAGTACATTTTATGACTTTTTTTTTTTTAATCTCTGGGGCTTCATCACTATGGACTGGCTTTTTTCAGCTAGAAAGACAAAGACAGGTCCGGGTGGTGGTGCACTTGTTGAGTGCAGATGCTACAATGCACAAGGACCTGGGTTTGTGCCAGGATAGCCTGAGGGTGCTTCTTCCCAAGCAAGTGCTCTCTGGGTTGGAGAGAACTGGAGCCAACCTAGGCTGCTGCATGGGAGAGAGATCAGGAACTTGTGCGGGCTATCGCAGGAGAGAGACTCTGGGACTCTTGGAGCGGGAAGGCAATTCCAAGTGTGTTTAATCAGAAGAGCAGCTGTATTTATACTCACTAAGTAGGGTGGAAACAGGATGTGATGTAAGATGGTGGAGCAAAACCTGCGTGGTGGAAATCAGAGTGTGACAAGGAGAGGGGGTGGAGCAAAAAGACAGTTCAAACCAGTGGGATTAAACCAGTGCCCTGCAGGGTGGTTCTTAGGTAACTGGTTATGTAAATAGACTGCAGAGTTCAGCAGGGGGAAGCTGGTGTACTGCCCAACAGGTTTGAGCCCCCAGTCCCCACCTGCAGAGGGAAAACTTTGCAAATGGTGAAGCAGTGCTGCAGGTATCTCTTTTCTCTTCTCCCTCTCTCTCTCCCCTCTTGATTTCTGACTGTCTCTATCCAATAAATAAATAAAAT
Source organism: Erinaceus europaeus (assembly GCF_950295315.1). NCBI lineage: Eukaryota > Metazoa > Chordata > Mammalia > Eulipotyphla > Erinaceidae > Erinaceus > Erinaceus europaeus. Next base: position 24,438,061 of record NC_080162.1, read on the forward strand.
TTTAAAAAAAGACAAAGAGGGAGAGGGAAAGATACAATAGCTCCGAAGCTTCCAGTGCAATGGGTGCCAGGCTCAAATATGGGTCACCCACTTGACAAAGCAGGTACACTATATAGGTGAGCTATATTGCCAGTCCTGACCTGTTTTTTTATTATTTATTTATTTATTTATTTATTTTATTTAAGAAAGGATTAATTAACAAAACCATAAGGTAGGAGGGGTACAACTCCACACAATTCCCACCACCCAATCTCCATAACCCACCCCCTCCCCTGATACTTTCCCATTCTCTATCCCTCTGGGAGCATGGACCCAGGGTCATTGAGGGTTGCAGAAGGTAGAAGGTCTGGCTTCTGTAATTGCTTCCCTGCTGAACATGGGCGTTGACTGGTCAGTCCATACTCCCAATCTGCCTCTCTCTTTCCCTAGTAGGGTATGTCTCTGGGGAAGCTGAGCTCCAGGACACATTGGTGGGGTCTTCAATCCAGGGAAGCCTAGCCAGCATCCTGGTGGCATCTGGAACCTGGTGATTGAAAAGAGAGTTAACATATGAAGCCAAACAATTTGTTGAGCAATCATGGATCCCAAGCTTGGAATAGTGGAGAGGAAGTGTTAGGGAGGTACTGCAAACTCTAGTGTACTTCTGCTTTCAGATATATGTTTTGCAGTAGTTTATGGATACGTGTGCACATAAGCTCTCTCTCACAGAAACTGGTGTGTATCTAGGTTATGGGACTTTGTTTGAAAGTGAACCACCTGAGATGAAATCAGAGTGTACTATAAAAGGAAAGGTCTCACCCAAGTAATGAAGCTGAAGGGTTGTCATTCCACACGTGAAGTCTCTGGACACAGTCTGAGGTGAAGCATGTTGAGGTGGCAATCATTGCGTTGGTTATGTTGTGATCGGCAGATGCAATATTATTTGGTATGGATTGGGAGAGGCATACGGGAAAGTGGGCCCTATCCAAGGGTTCCAGGACTGGGGGAAATAGGGGCTCTATAGTGGAGATGTGAGGTTCCTGCTGTCTTAAGGTTCAAAAAGATAGTTAATGTTATCATCACATTATTTGTTAATTGGGTTAACTTTGAAAAGTCCTTTTGTTATGGTTTGCTGTACAGTATCCAGTATCTTGTATATAGCTGTGCTATTGGATGCTTCTAATCTACTTGGTCTAGGCTTTTGAGAGAGTCCGCATACCAAATACACAGCCTATATATTAAAAAGATTCAGTTTGTGTTTTGAAAAACTTTGAGACATACAATTGATTTTCCCCCTCTTATATTAATTAACTAGTGATTTATATGTCTACATTTTGCTAGGAGTGTACATAAACACCATTCCCACCACCAAAAGACTGTGACCCATCCCTCCCACCCACTCCCACCCCCCGCTGTCCCAGGAAGCTGCAGGAAGCTGTCCCAGGGGAAGCTACCCCTCACCACAGGGTTTTTACTTTGGTGCCCTACTCTGACCTGTTTTTAATAGCATTTTTGTTATGTTCAGAGTTCAGCTCCATCTGTGGCTCTCCCTAATTTGACATCTCTTTGACATAGCTAGCATATGACCTCAGGAACTTTTGTCATCCAATTTTTTTTTTACTCACTTTTCCTGTATTATTTTTCTCTGCTTCCTACTCCCCATGCTTTTTCAGAATGTGCTCTGAGATGTCAATTTCTATTTCAGAGTTCATGTAAAGCTTTTTTACTTGAAGAAATTTCATAAATATATGAAATTTCATAAATATATGAAAAGTCTAATTAAAGTCAGAAAGCAAGAAATGATACATTGTCAAGTGAGTGATTATAACAGTCTCACTAGGAAAACAGAACATCTCAGATCTTTGCAGCAAAAAGAACTTAGTGCAGACCTGGTATCTACAACACAGGCAGAGAAGTTTCTGAGAACCAAACAGGAGATAGTATGGTAACATTGAGATTAATAACAGGAGGTTACTGCCACCACCGCCACCACCACCACCACCACTGCCACCACCATACCTCTCAGATGAAGAAACACAGAGAGTTACATTATTGCATAGAGTATAAACATCATTGTTTCAGAAAACTAGAATATTTAATTTGGTTTGGTAAGGACAGAGTGCAGTGTGATTCATTTCCTTCTTCGACCAAAAAGGCACAGGAATTTTCATTTTTTAAAAAGTCTTATTTTTAGATATAAAAGTGCCTCACCTTTTAGGAGCTGGAAACCTGAATGTGAAAACCAAAGTGTAAAAGTAATTCAAGTCATTAAAAAATTGGAATACTACTGCATGATTTTACATTTTTTTAATCCCTAAAAAAGAGGAAGAGAAATTAATGCCTAGCCAAAGTGACCAGGGGATTAATACCTACTCAACAAGTCAGTAGTTTTCTCCACTAAGGAAGTCTTTGTCAGGTACGAGGGTGGTCTGGTACCCCACTGGTACCCCACCTCTTCAGAGTTGATGAGGCTGACCTTATTGACTAGGATGGTGTCCCCTTCCTTCCTCGACACTCTCTGTGTGCCCGCCTCCTGAAGCAGTATGTGCAGTTGACAAGAACACCATCTGAATAGAAATGGACCCGTCTTCAGTCTTTGGGATCTGAGTGTCTATGCTTCTCTGCTCAGACCTCCCAACAAGCTGTCAAGAAGTCTGTTCTCTCCATCTCATGAAGAATGTTCTTTGAAGCAACCCTCTATGCTGTCATGTTCACAGGTTAACTCAGTCTGTATCTGGTACCCAGGAGATGGTCTACAAGATCTCAGTTACCCACAGAAAGTGACACATAGTTATTAAAGCATTCTAGTCCTCTTTCCTAAAAAGTATGAATAGATGATCCTGAAATACTGGGGATAATTATCTGACTCCAACTTCCCTGTGGGTGGATTAGATTTATTGATTATTGTTGGTCAAGAAATAAGCTAATGATTTTTGCTGAATGTGCCAGGTTTTTTTTTTTTTTTTTTGATTGTTTTGCTTTTAGCTTTCTTAAAAACAGAAACCACAAATCCATAAGGCTAATTAAGCCTTGGCTTTCATGACTACTTAATTTATTAAACTCTATTTCCTTGGCTTTGAGAACTTCAGTTGTTCTTATTTAAATTGCCCCTTTCTGTATGATTACTTAAAGTGCTTTCATTGAAAACAACACTTCCAGGCAGACTTAAAAAAATGTGGAGAGCAGTTTAAGAGGTGACTAACCTGGCAGAAAGCAGGACTTGCATGCCTAATGCTTCTGGTTAGATTCCTAGGGCGACATGTACATTTTTTATAATACATCGTCTTTACATTCTATCAAACTTTAAAATCTCTATTCAAGAGCTGCCTCACCCCACCCCAGCCCCCCCAAGCCCCCAATTTGTTATAATACTTCATTTATACCTTAAGAGAAATGAATATTTAGTATTTAATACCTGATGTGATTTTACTTCACTATTTTAAATATTTTATTTATTGGATAGAGACAGAGAGAAATCAAGAGGGAAGTGGGAAATAGAAATGGAGAGAGGAAAGAAAGAAAGGAAGGTAGAAAGAGAAGGAAGGAAGGAAGGAAGGAAGGAAGGAAGGAAGGAAGAGGGAGGGAGGAAGGCACCCGCAACACTGTTTCACCACTCCTAGAGCTTTCCCCTGAAGATGAAGACCAGGAGCTTGAACCAGGATCCTTTCATATTATAACGTGCCTGCACTATCAAGTGTTTGTCCCCTAACAGATATGATTTTAAACACATTTTTTAAATGCATTTAATCCTCAAATGAACCATAGGTGGTAGATGTTTGTTCTTATTTTCGTTTTATTGGGTAGAGACAGATAGTAATTGAGAGGGAAGGGGGAGATAAAGAGAGAGGAAGAGAGACACTTGTAGCACTGCTTCACTGCTCATGAAGCTTAACCCCTTCAGGTGGGAATAGGGTGCTTGAACTCGGATCCTTGCACACTGTAATGTGTGATCTCAACCATCTTCCACACCACCCAGCCCTGATGTGTTTGTTTTTATTTTGGAGACAAGGGAAAACTAAGGCTTGCCCAAGGTCAAATAATTTGGAAGTGACAGAACTGAAAAGTTTTTAATTACTTCATACTCCTCCTTTTCTAGTAGCTGTACTGACCTTGGAGGAATGGCAGGCAGAATGCAAAATTTAATGCTAATCTAGAATATTTGAATTAAGGAAAAAAGTTAGGCTTCATTTAATTCAACATCCTTGCTTTATGGATGGGAGAACTAAGGCCAGAGTGGGATTTAGGACTGTAGAGATAATTAGTGAAGTGTGAAGATTAATACTCCTAATTGTTTAAGCCCATTTTTAAAACCTGTGTAAATGCTAACTGTTAGTAATGAGAAGCATCAAGAGATGTTAGGTGGTTTGAGTGGCATACAGAACTACTGCTATACCAGCCTGCATTACTCCAGTACAAGCCTAACGTTTAAAATCTTTATACTTTTTGTCTTCTAATGAATGTAAGTAACAGTTGATTAAAAAATAAAAGATCTACGTACAGGACTGATAATATGGCTTACAGACCTATCTTAGGAAATGACTTCTAAGGTAGTAATGAAAATGAAGATATTTTATAGTCTGAATGCTTCTTTTATTTATTTATTTATTGCTTTATTTCTTGCCACCAGGGTCATCACTGGGACCCCGGGTGCCTGCACAGCTACACATTCCTGGCAGCCATTTTCCCTTCCCTCCCCCACCCCTCCTCTTTTTTTTTTTTTCTTCCTTTTTGATAGAACAGAGAGAAAGAATAACACATATAACTCTGCTCCACTACTCGTGAAGCTTCTTCCTCTGAGGTGGGGACCAGGACTTGAACCCTGGTCCTCACACATAATGTTTGTGCTTTTCCCAGTGCATCACTGCCTGGCTCCTGATTACCTTTTTTGAATATCTTGATGTTTGGCGGTACTTCATGGTCTTTTACTTCATGGCTACCTGCCTTTCTGAAAATTCTTTGCCAAATCTGAAGGTGACCCGTCAGATTCCAGGTCTGATTGGTAGAGCTTATGTATATAAACAGAGTGAGCTAAGAAATGTGCTGCTTTCATGCTTTGACTTTGGATTTGAATTACCATCTTCACTGCTTTTGAGCGGCATAATATATGTTGGGCAAGATACTTAATCTCTCTGAGTCCTCTCCTCAGGGGTGATATGTAGAATTTCAAGGTACAGAATTAATGGGGTCATTGTAAGCATCGCTAATACTTATAAAAGAATTGCTGCTGAGATGGGCACATATTCTGCTCTCAGATAATGTTGTTGCCATTGTGTATCTATAGTACTAAAGGTTTCAAATCAGTTTAGATAGAACTGTTAGATTTTCTTAAGAGCAAGTGTTCTCCCCTTTGGCATCCATTCCACAGTTACATAATGTTTACCTGCCACATAGTTTGCTTTTTCCTGCCCTATGGCTTTCACTTTCACTAAATGATTTACGGAACCAACACATTGCAGAAGTCCATTCTAGTTTATTCTATCTTCCTTCCTTCTTTATACTATGATGACTGAGCCAGTTTCTGTCTCGCCGAACAGACCATTATTCAGTTTAATGGACAGTGAAATCTTAACCACAGAAGGACCTTGTTACTTCAAGATACTAAAAAAAAATTTTTTTCCAAGAGATGACTACTGATTAGGAGTGAATTTCACATGTAGACACAATGTTTTTTCCCTATTGGATATATGACAATTTAATGTATTACACAGCTAGGAATTCCAGTCATTTTAAAGGGGGAATCTGTTCTGGGTTGACTAGCTGAAAGGTAACATAACATGCTATTACACATGTACAGGTGTTTTATGTGCACCAGCGACTGTCAGAGTTCTTATTATCCACACTGCTTAAACCATGATAATTTTGTGATTAGACCTTTTCATTTCATTAGGAGTAGTTTTCAGTAGAGAATTATTACAATTTGAATTTAAATGATTGCATTCCTTTAAACAGATTTGGAATATTGTTTCTAATTGAAAGATGTTATTCAACCTAAGATTGCAGTGGCCATGAAGTCCTAAATTGATTTACATTACCTTTGGACTGGAAGAATTCAATTTGACTGGAGAATGAAATTTATTAAGGAGTGGCCTGGATTTCTGCATAGTACAAATTCACTGTAAACACTTCGATTAGTAGCCATTGATTCAATTAATCAATGACCACAGATTTATAGAGTGGGATGGAAAAAAAAAAGGATATATATTGAAGTCATGTTTATCTTTAGAAAGAATTAAATATGAAGGGGTAGAAAGCAAAGTTCTTGGTACATATAATCCTTGCCCGATAAACTCAATCTATAAATGAATTCAGTGTACAACACAATTAGCTTGATTATTTAGAATGATTTAAGTAAAACAGTTTCATCCATAAAATGCTGCAAAATCTGTAACATGTGCACTCTACTGAGTGTACCACCATCTGGCCCAAAAGTGCTTCAAAATCTGTGAATGATTTCATTAGAGGTACTATAAAATACTAGAAATGATGGAAGAGGGCAGTGAGTAGCAGGGAGGGAAAAGTTTATTAGCCTTTTGTCTTGTTTTCTTTTCTGCTTGATCCTCTTAGAAGGTTATTATTTCCTAGAACGTGCCTTATGTTCAAAGATTATCAGTCACCGACAGGGCTTTGTGTTATAGATATCACATGCAAATATCTTCATTAGGAGTAAGGACTCTTATTTGAAACTGCAAAGAGAAAATCTTAAATGTATTTATCATTAGACCAGAAAAGAAAACATTCATAACTATGAGTAAAACCATCCAGCGTTTGGCTTCTCTTTTTGACTTCTCTCACTTAACATGATTCCTTCAAATTCGAGGCAAAAGAGATGACGTCATTACTTTAAACACCCAAGTTGTATTCCATTGTGTATATTTTCTTAACCACTTGTTTGTTGTTGGGTATCTGGACTGCTGTCACTCAAAGTTTGAAGTCAAGAAACAAGAACAGAAAACATAAGGTGAAACTTGGACTGGGTGTGGTGTATTCCACCAAAGCAGAGGATTCTGAGGAAGGAGGGAAAGGCAGGTGCTGAAGGGTATCTGAGGGTCCTGGTGCGTGATGGTGGAACATGACCCAAGTTGTGGATGACAGTGTTTTTGCAGGCACCTGTCATGGAGAGATGTGAGATTGTACCCATGTGTCAACAACTGTACTCTAAACCATTGCCCCCTCCCAAAGTTATTTAGAAAAGAAATTATAACTTTGTATGGTCACAAATAATAATTCGACTTATCATGGTAGTCACTTTGCAATATACATAAATCATGATATTATTTATCTGAAACTAGCAGATTGATTGAGACAAATTGAGTGGGGAGACGGAGAAAGACCCCTGCAATACTGCTTCAATGCTCGAAGCTTCCTCTCTGCAGGTGAGGATTGGGGGCTTGAACCCAGATCCTTGAGCATGGTAACATGTGCACTCTACCAGGTATACCACAACTTGCCAACTCCCCCCACACACACCAGTACCCCAATTTTAAAAACAAGGAATTCTGGAGCCTGGCAGTGATGTACCTGGTTGAGTATACATGTTATCATGTACAAAGACCCAGATTCAAGTGTTTCCCCACTGCAGTTTCTCTTTGTCCTATCAAATAAGAAAGAAAGAAAAACAAAATGCCTACCAGGAGTGGTAGAGTTGATGTGCAGGCCACGCCCCAGTTACCAACCTGGTGTCAAAATATAAATATAAATGGGATTTCTTCTCTCACTAGTTGAGTTTTAGAAGCTCTAAAACCAATCTTTCTTTCTTTCTCTTTTCAACTCTAAATTAAAAAAAATATTTATTACCTTTTGTTGCCATTTTTTATTGTTGTTGTTATTAATGTCATTGTTGTTGGATAGGACCGAAGTGGAGAGAGGAGGGAACGACAGAGGAGGAGAGAAAGATAGACACCTGCAGACTTGCTTCACCACTTGTGAAGTGACTCCCCTACAGGTGGGGAGCTGGGGTCTCAAACCAAGATCCTTATGCTGGTCCTTGTCCTTTGCACCACCTGTGCTTAATCCACTGCATTACCGCCCAACACCCTCAGTTCTAAAATTTTCCGTAGTAAGAATAGTGAAATCTTTTCATTTCTTAAAGCTTATATTCTTAGGAATAAAATTAAAAATGGCTGAAAATTCTGAGGGCCTTTTTGTGTAGTTCTTTTTTTTATTTGAATATTCAATAAGGAAAGTACAAGAAGACTAGGTTTTCTTGGGTATCAGATTAAACCCAGCCTTAGCCACTAACTAGCATTATTGGTTTATGGTAAAATCAAGGCTTACTATATTATAATTTCAGCAGTTCAAATACCAGCCTATTTTTTTTTTGACCTTTGTATCTTGGTAAGTACAAAAGGGGTAAGACCTGTGTTTATTCATTACATTTAGATCATTGAAGTCATAAAGTAGCAATCTGTAGCCAACTACTTGTTAGACTCCTAAAAACCTTGAGTACTTTCAGACTTACCATTAAATAATTTCAAAAGTAGCTCCCTTAAGTATACTTTTATGAGATCGCAGAACCTTGCAGTTAGGACATTAAAACTAAAAATTGAGAATTACAGTACATTTCTCAGTACTTCTGTTCCTCTCTGCAAAGTTGGTAGGATGATGGTTCATAGCCTTTTAGTAGTCCTGTATTTTTTCTTTTCTTTTTTTTTTTTCTTTTTGCCTCTAGAGTTATCAGGGCTCAGTGCCAACACTACAAATTCACTGCTCATGGAGGCCATTTTTTCACATTTTTGTTGCCCTTGTTGTATTTACTGTTATTGTTGTCATTGCTGTTGTTGTTGGATACGACAGAGAGAAATCGAGAGAGGAGGGGAAGACAGAGGGAGAGAGGGAGATAAACACCTGCAGATGGGCTTCACTGCTGGTGAAGTGATCCCCCACCCCCCTATCCCCCTCTAGAATGTACTAGTGGACATGACAAATCTTGTAAGAGTTTGTACTGGTTGTGTCATCTTCATCTTGCCAGGAGTTTGACTTTTAACCTAGGCACACAGTAAATCAAATCAACCTCAAAAACAACTTGTGGGAACATAGAAATTATCAAAATTCTTAAAATGACTTACTCTGTTTATTAAAGTGAAAAGTTTGCAAGAAAGAAGAGAAATAAAAGGCAATTTTTGAGCTAGAGAAGAATACAAAAAAAAGTAAGGATTTATGATCTATCTAAGCCATTTAAAAGTTACATTTATTTTTGCTTAAATTAAGATCACTATGGAATCTTTTATATATTCTGTCTCAGGAATATCAGAATCCTCTTAGGTGAAACTACTTACCTAAACTGCCCATTGGTATTTTAATAATTAATCTTAATTGTCCAAGTTGTAAAATAGATATACTCTTTCTTTTTAAAGTATGTTTTATAGTCACTAAGGTCCTGGGCTGAGTAATAGAAGGATTCATATTTCTTTCTTAAATGAACAGTTTGTGGTTTGTTGGAAGAAAAATGGAGATTGTAGCTGATCAAATACTCTATGAAGAGAAACCAAGTGCCTACTTGTATAGCCTGTGATGACTATTTCATAAATATAGATGTGAAATATATACATAATTCTTTTTAGTTTTGATGACATACACGGTGTGCATTGAATGATAGGAGTGAATTTAACAGCTTTGAGTTATTACAAGCCATACAATTCACCTTTTTAAATTGTATGGAATTAATGGTTTTTACTATATTTTTAGAGTTGTATAGTCATCACCACAGCCAATTTAAGAACATTTTTCTCACTCCAGAGAGAAACCTCATACCCACTATCAGTCATTTTTCATTTCCTCATAGTTGTCTCAGACCTAGACAATAGTTTAAGTCTTGCCTGTATAGCTGTGCCTACTCTGTACATTTCTATGATAGAATTTTATACTGTGTGGTTTTGAGGTCACAGAAGGGTAAGTTATTGATGAGATTTTTTAAAAAATTTATTTATTTATTTATTTATTTATTTATTTATTTATCCCTTTTGCTGTCCTTGTTGTTTTATTGTTATAGTTATTATTGCGGTTGTTGTTGTTGGCTAGGACAGAGAGAAATGGAAAGAGGAGGGGAAGACAGAGAGTGGGAGAGAAAGAAAGACACCTGTAGACCTGCTTCACCACCTGTAAAGCGACTCCCCTGCAGGTGGGGAACTGGGGGCTCGAACCGGGATCCTTACGCGGGTCCTTACGCTTTGTGCCGTCTGTGCTTAGCTTGCTGCAGTACTCTCATGTAGTGCTGGGGACTCAAACCTGTGTCCTTGCACATGAAAAATAGGAACCATCTCTCAGGCCCATAATTGCTCCCCCCCCCCCCCCCCGCCCAAGCTCAGCTCTGGCTAATGATGGTACAGGGGATTGAAACTAGGACTTTGGAGCTTCAGGCACGAATCTCGTTGCATAACCATAGATTATCTCCCCCACTTTCATAATTGATTTTTATAGAAATTTGTTTTCATAGAAAAATTCTTTAGAAACAAACTAACAGAAAGTGAAATACTTTTAGAAACTTGATAGTATCATTTTCTATGCAAAAAAATGCATCATGACTTTTCCATCAACACAGTAATTATATACATCTTACTGCCAAATCAAAAATATCTTATTTTTATGAGAGAGGGAGGGAGGGAGGGAGGGAAGGAGTAAGGGAGAGAGAGAGAGAGAGAGAATAAAGAGACAGAGCTTAGCTCTGGCTTAAGATGGTGCTGGTGCTGGGGATTGAATCTGTGATCTTGGAGCTTCATTCATGCAAGTCTTTTCCAAAACCTTTATGCTGTCTCCTCAGCTCAGTCATTTTTGAAATGTTTTTCTTACTTATTTTTCCAGAGAGATGAACCAATCAAGTGTGTGTGTGTGTATCACATATTACTTTGGAATTTTCTTACTTTCTTTCTTTGGATATTGTCATTAAGGTTTTTGAGATGACTTATTTGGCTTACCTCGTTGGTCTGATATAATCACTCAAGCTACCAGATAGTCAGGAGTATCAGTCATTGGAACTATGGTGACAGAAACAAGAATGGTATGAGGAGGGAGCTCTGAATACAGGAAGCCCCTGGAAACTATAAAAGGTGAACAGTCAGGTCTTCTCACAGAGCCTCCAGAAGATGCCAGCTTGATGAAAGCTTTACTTTATTTAGCCCAGTGAGATTCATTTTGAAGTTCTGACTTCCTGATTTGTAAAAGGATAACTATGTTATCCTATTTTAATCCAAAAATTTAGAATAATTTACACGGCCTGACTTACACTAAACTCCTAGCGGAACACGAATTATTATTTCTGAGTACTTTGATATTTGTTTCAGGAAAAAGTGAGCATTTACTTTAATGTGTTAGGCAGCTTCGTAGTTTTATATTCTAGTAGTTAGAGCTAAGATCATATAATGCTACTTCTCTTTTGTTCCTAATAGCGAGCAGTGGATCAGAACAGAAAGGTTAATTGAATCCATGCACATAATCCCATTACTATTTTATTATACAATATAAAACTAATGACTTCTCTGTCACTAATATGATGGCTTACATTGTTGCCTCAAAACCAAGACAAAAATAAAATAAAATAAAATTGACTATTAGTGGCTGATAATTTCTTACCATCATAGACTTAGATCAAGACTGTTGTATTTTGAGCAAGTACAGCCTTCTTTCAGAAGTAAACTCATTTTAAAAACATCGTGAAAGGGATATTTCCTTTAAGTGCTTTAGGCAGTGGTCAGGAGGGGCCAGTCAATAGGGCACTGAATTAGGAAGCATGGAGTCCTAAGGTTGATGCCCAGCATCCCCTGTGCCAGAGCGATGCACATTCTCACTTGCTCTTGCTCCCTTCTCTGTCTCTCCTTTAATAAACAAATAAAAACTTATGAAAAATAATAAAAAAACTTGAGCAGTACATTTTAGAAACAGTATTTAGAAACACAGTGTTTCTTTGAAATTAATTCTTAATGAATTTCCTGCTGAAATTTATGTCATCGGCAAGTTTTATGAATACTATCACATATTAATTATCCCATGAAAAGTTGTTCCAACACTAATGTGAAAAAAGTTTATAAAATGACTTAAACTTGGGGGTCGGGTGGTAGCACAGCGGGTTAAGTGCACATGGTACAAAATGCAAGGACCAGCATAAGGATCCCAGTTCAAGCTCCCGGCTCCCCGCATGCAGGGGGGTCACTTCACGGGCAGTGAAGCACGTCTGCAGGTGTCTGTCTTTCTTTCCTCCTCTCTGTCTCCCCATCTCTCTTGATTTTTCTGTGTCTTATCCAACAACAACATCAGCAATGGTAGCAATAGTAATGACAACAAGGGAAACAAAATGGGAAAAATGGCCTCCAGGAGCAGTAGATTCTTAGTGCAAGCACCCCGCCCAGCAATAACTCTGTAGGCCAAAAAAAAAAAAAAAAGACTTAAACAACTTCTTCACGTTTAATTTATATATGAATTCTCTCCTGATGAGAGAAAGTATTGTAAGAAATAGGGAGAAGCCAACTAGAGAAATGATCTTTAAGTTTTTAAGGACAGTTTCCCCTGCTGGATTTGTTGTTGTGTTCCTGCACATGCTGGTGAGGATTCAGACAAATTGGAAGCCTCTGACATTCCCTGTGGGCTTGTAAAAGGGTGTAGCCAGTTTGGAACATAATTTGGAAGTTCCTAAAAATATATATATTTAATTTTTATTTATAAAAAAAGAAACACTGACAAAAGACATAGGATAAGAGGGGTACAGCTCCACACAATTCCCACCACCAGAACACCATATCCCATCCCTTCCCCTGATAGCTTTCCTATTCATTATCCCTCTGGGAGCATGGACCCAGGGTCATTGTGGGACGCAGAAGGTGGAAGGTCTGGCTTCTGTAATTGCTTCCCCACTGAACATGGGAGTTGACAGGTTGATCCATACTCCCAGCCTGTCTCTCTCTCTCCATAGTGGGGAAGGGTTCTGGGGAAGCAGAGCTCCAGAACACATTGGTGGGATCATCTGTCCAGGCAAGTCCGGTTGGCATCATTGTAGCATCTGGAACCTGGTGGCAGAAAAAGAGTTAACATAATAAAGCCATACAAATTGTTGACTAGACATGAACTTAAAGGCTGGAATATTGAAGATGAATATTTGGGGTTTCTGTTTTGGAAATAGCTAGTAGGTCTATTTTAGTTATATTCCAAAGGGCCCATGACTTCATTAGTTTTTTCCTGAGCCTGACATCTGGGGAGATGATGTCATGGCTGGAAAAAGGACTAGAAAGCTGGATCAGGGAAGAGTGTAGCTCCCACGTATGGGAAAAGTGTATAAATGTTGTTGGCTGTAAACACCCATTGATTTGATCTGGGGCCCATATTCAGCATAGGAGCCTATGTAACCTCTATATCCCTCCCTGTAGGTCCAAACGCACAATCTGTGGTCATCAGTAGGAACATTCCGAGTTGCACCAGTTTCAGGGCCCATCTTCTTCAGGTGGTAGATAGAGGATGTTAACAACCCCCTTTCAAAGAATGGAACATTCTCTACCATTGTTGATCCACATTGAGGGCAAGGTCGTACGGGGGCCCCCAAAGGGGTCCATTATGTTGTTCTTGATGGCGATGACCAGTGAAAATGGAGAGAGGGATCTATTTGAGGTCTAGGCTCATCGTGTTTGTGTGGGAATGCCAGGACTCCTCGAGTACGGCCCCAGCTGATGGGGTGGCCTGATTGTGACCTAAGAGTCACCGTTAAAGTGTGCCAGTCTCTTGCCTTTATTCAGCTTTTGTAGTCCTTGCTTTATAAGGTTAGCTTTGGAGTGACTGAGGGAAGTGTAATAGGTGAGGAGGGTGTCTAGGTCTAAGTAGAAACTATTTCATTAGGTACTTTAAGGCGTCTTTTTAGTTCCTTCTACTTGCTTGCTTCATTTATTGACTCACTTTAAACTATTATGCAATTTTGCTTTAATGTATATATTTTGCTGTAATTTTTAAAATTTTTAAATAGTTAATTATTTTCCCTTTTGTTGCCCTTGTTTTTTTTTTATTGTTGTTGTAGTTATTATTGTTGTTATTGAAGTTATCGTTGTTGGATAGGACAGAGAAATGGAGAGAGGCGGGGAAGACAGAGGGGGAGAGAAAGACACCTGCAGACCTGCTTCACCACCTGTGAAGTGATTTCCCCTGCAGGTGGGGAGCTGGGGGCTTGAACTGGGAACCTTATGCCGGTCCTTGCTCTTTGCGCCACGTGTGCTTAACCTGCTGCACTATGACCCGACTCCCTATTTTGCTGTAATTTGTGAACACGTGTTACATCTGCCCTATCTCATGGGACCTAGTCTATATCCAGGTTTTGAGGCTTTTTAGGAAGTGGACCACCTGAAATGGAATTAAGGAGTCCTATAGAAAGGAAAGTCTCACCCGAGTAATGAGGCTGAAGGGTTGTTATTGCACGCCTGACGTCTCTGGACACATTCCAAAGTGAAGCATGCCGAAGTGGTACTCATTGCATTGAATAGGTTGGGATCAGCAGATGCAGTATCAGTTGGTATGAATTGAGAGAAGCATGCAGGAAAGTGAGCCCCACCCTAGAGGTTCCAGGACCGGGGAAAACTTGGGCTTCATAGAGGAAGCGGGAGATTCCTGCTATCTTAGGGTTTAAGAAGGCAATATATAATTATTGCTATAATCAGATTATTTGGCAATTGGGTTGACTTTGAAAATCCCATTGTTAGGATTTGCTGTATCATACATGACCTCACCATAATTTGTCCTTTGAAGATATATATATATATATATATATATATATATATATATATATCTGTATTTTATAAAGTAATGCCATAGGTTGCATAGTAGTATTTTTAATAATAGTCAAAATATGGAAATAGCTTAAATGCCTATGAGCTGATGAATGGATAAAATAAAACTATACATGTATACAGTAGGATATTATTTGGTAACAAAAAGGAATAATATGCTGATACTTGTGATAACATAGATGAACCTTGAATATAAGCCAAATGAAAGAAGGCAGACATGAAAGATCATGTATTATCTGATCCCATTTGTATGAAGTGTCCAGAGCAGGCTATCCACAAGACAATGTAGATAAGTGGTTGCCAGAGGCTCTCAGGAGAGCACAGGGAGAGATGGCTTAGACAACTTAAGGGTTTGGGGGGACCCTTCTACTTTTAAAAGCCTTCCAGAAGATTGAAGAAACTGGAATACTCCCTTTCAGCTTCTATGGAACCAACATCACTCTGATACCAAAAGCAGACAGGGATGGAGCTTGAAAAAAATCATGTTAAGTGAAATAAGTCAAGTCAGAAACAGAAAGGTGAATATGGGATGATCTCACTCTCAGGCAGAAGCTGAAAAACAAGATCAGAAGAGAAAACACAAGTAGAATCTGAACTGGAGTTGGTGTATTGCACCAAAGTAAACGATTCTGGGGTGGGAATACAGGTCCAAAAAGGATGACAGAAGACCTAGTGGGGGTTGTATTATTATGTGGAAAACTGGGAAATGTTATGCATGTACAAACTGTTGTATTTACTGTCGAATGAAAACATTAATTCCCCAATAAAGAAATTTTAAGAAAAGAAAAAAGAAAAAAAAGAAATTGTTGTCTGAAGTTACTTGGAGTCAGTAGGGACTTCTTTGTCTAGAATGGAGGACATTGTTGCTTTCTTTCTTAGCCTGGACTGAACGCTTTTAGAATTCACCTTCATGATTTACTGCCTCTGACTCTTTAAAAATATAGTTGAATTTTGCTTCTTGGAGGAACCTATTTTATTTGTGTTTTCTTATTGATCTTACTAAGGATGTGCGTGTGGTTTCCCTTGTTAGACTGCAAATTCCTGACTTATAGGGCCCTTGCTTTGTTCCTGTCTAGGCTGGTAGTTAGCAAGACCTGCAACACTAGAAGTTGTGACTCTGGTGTACTTATATATCTGTGAGCAAGCATCCTGCAGTAGCATGCAAGGGACTAGCCCTTGAACTTTAAAAGAAAACCAGATAGATGATCAGGAATCTAGGAAAATTAGAAATTTGTATGATTGTTGGCATTGCATATTGGACCCTCTGTCCACAAAGACAAACCCAAGCAGCTTGTCATCTACAGTGCTATAGGCAAGTGTGAAGGGAGTTCCCAGTCATAAAAAAGGGAGACAGTAATTCAGTTGGCTTGAAATTTGATGAATGCATTTTAAGCATAATCAATATCCACCCTAAGTACATAATTGAATAGTTTGAATGAAACCACTGCATAGCTCATGCTCTGTGGAGACTGTTTACCAATTGGAATTTATTACCTGGCATAGGTGTACCATCTGTGTGCATTCTCTGTAAAGACTCCAGATATTTTGAAAGTTCAGATGATACCTTTTCATTCCTTCACCCTTGCCTCCCCTCCATGTCCAAAACAAATGTGATGATGTTCTTTTTAGGATGTTATTTAGAAAAAAAAAAAAAAAGATGCAATAAAAACCAGCTAGTGGGGGCTGGGCAGTAGCTATCCGGGTTAAGCGTATATACCACAAAACACAAGGACCAGAACAAGGATTCCAGTTTGAGCCCCCAGCTCCCCACCTGCTAGGAGGGTGGTGTTGGGGGGCGTCCCCTTGCAAGTGGTGAAGCAAGTCTGCAGGTGGTCTACCTTTCTCTCCTCTTCTCTGTCTTCCCTCCTCAATTTCTCTCTGTCCTATCCAATAGCAGCAGCAGCAGCAGCAGCAGGAACAACATATAATAACAGCAACAACAATGGAAGAAATGGCCACCAGGATCAGTAGATTCGAGCCCCACTCATAACCCTGGAGGCAAAAAACCCAAACCTAAACCAAACCAAAACAAACAAAAAAACCAGCTAGTGACTCCACTAAGGAATGTTTCAAGGTCGGATACAGAATTGTCTTAGGCCACTCATTTGGGTCTGCCTTTGACATCTGAAAGACTTTGTTTTTTTTTTTTTTTTTATTAATATAAATACTGACCATTGGGTTATCATAGAAAACAACCTCCCTCAACTAACCTGGTTATAATAATAAATTATTGATATTCTAGGCTCTTTCTAAGAATACAAGAAACCCCTTGTATTCTCTTTAAGATTCTTATTTCTCCTGGTCCTGGAGGTGGCGCAGTGATAAAACTTTGGACTCTCAAGCATGAGGTCCCGAATTCCTGCCGATCCCTGGCAGCACATGTGCCAGAATGATGTCTGGTTCTTTCTCTCTCCTCCTATCTCTCTCATAAAATAAAATAAAATAGATTCGTATTCTCCTAGTACCTATACTTATTGATATTTCTTCTATGATTCCTTAACACCATACCACCTCTGTTGACTTCAACCAAATCACTGCTGATGCTGCCACCCCACATCATGCTGCTACTGAATTCTTTTATTTATTTATTTATTTATTTATTTATTTGCCTCCAAGGGGCTCTGTGCCTGCATTACGTATCTACTGCTCCTAGAGGCCATTTTTCCCATTTTCATTGCCCTTGTTGTTATTATTGTTGTTGGCTAGGACAACAGAGAGAAATTGAGAGAGAAGGGGAAGACAAAGAAGGGGAAAAAAGGATAAACACCTGCAGACCTGCCTCACCACCTGTGAAGCGACCATCCTATAGGTGGGGATCCAGGGGCTCAAACCAGGACCCTTATTTCAGTCCCCGCACTCTGCGCCATGTGCGCCTAACCCACTGTGGTACCCACCCCAACACACACACACATACACACACTTAATTATTACTGTGGACTCTAACCACAGATACCTAGCATGAGAAGTCAACCTTACAACACTTCAAATCTGGTGAGATGTTACCTAACACATGGGATCTGAAAGACTTTGTATGTACTGTGTGAACGCTCTTCCTAGGACAGCTGATGTAGTGGGGTTCATTGGGATTTCCATACCATTTTCTTCTGAAGGAAAAACGTGCTAAATTAAGTACGAAGAATATGAGTGAGGCTTTGGGGGAGCGCTGAGGACATGGTTATATCCAAAATGTGACTATAGAGCAAATGCTGCTCATTTACTTGCAGGGGAGAGACCAGAGATCATGAAAAGAGAAGCACAGAAAGTGGAGTGAAGTGAAGACTATGGCAGAGCCATGAAATCAGATGATAGTGGAGGGATCTTCCTCATGTTTGGCAGGAATACAGTAATATCACTGGCTGGTTTCTCCTTCGCCTGCTATCGTTCTTCCCTTTCCTTTCAGTTCCCTCTCTCGCTTCCTTTGTCCTCAACTCTTTGTTTCAAAATCAGAGTAAGGGGAAGCTTATTCTGAAAGCTAGAGTCACAGCCCTGAGATTTACCAGTCCCCAAAAGTCAATATCCAGTTACTGTTCCTTTTTTTGGGAGGTTCCACTTTATTAACCCTGTTGCTTGACCCAAGGGTATTCAGGGAAAGACCTGGCGCTATTGATACTATAGCTCCTTGTTTAATCCTTTGTGTTGTGCTGTGGAGAGGTAACATTTTACAAGAGAAACTCCTCCTATTCTCTCTTGGGAAAGAGTGTAAAGAGTTTCCCTGAATCAGAGAGGAAGAGAGGATTTTTTTTCTTTTGTTCTGAATTTGACTAAAAGGAAAAGTACACAAATTTTCCTGCTCTGTTTTTCAGATCCTGTCAAATGAACACTGCCATAGCTGGAAAATGTTTTCTTAATGGGTCTTCTTAGAAACAAGGGTCTTCTTAGAAACAAGTCATTTATGCAGATAATCATTGTGGTTTTAAAAACTAATGTGTATAATTTATCCACTTAAATGTAAGCCACCTTGTAGCCATGCTTAGTTTTCCTGAGCAAAATGTTGTTGAAAGTACAATTTTTAACACATGACCCTTAGTTGGGGGAGAGGTTAAAGCCTAGACTTATGTGAGTTTGCTGCCTGCTGGCAGATCCAAGGACACAGAAAACCCTGCAGAGCAGTTATAGGATTAGATCTTTGATGCCCTCCTTTGTTGGGTAAAGCCCTTGATACATTCACTTGCTCCTGGAATTTTTTTTTTAATTTTTTAATTTTTCTTTATTTATTTATACAATAGAGACAGCCAGAAATCAAAAGGGAAGGGAATGATAGAGAGGGAGAGAGACAGAGAGACACCTGCAGCACTGCTTTACCACTCACAAAGCTTTCCCTCTGCAGGTGGGGACTGGGGGTTTGAACCCGGGTCCTTGCAGATTGTAACACGTGTGCTCAGCCAGGTGCACCACCACCTGGCCCTCTCCTGGAATTTTTAATGTGGCCCTGTGCTGAGGGGCAAGGAAGCCACCTTCCCCTTTCAGTGCATACTGCTGGGGAAGCCTGTCCCTAGGTATCGCGTGTGCTTGTGTGTGAGGGCTGCTGAGCACTTCGCCTTTCCAGGGCTCCTTATGGGGAGTCCCTCCTACTGTGTAAGTGTGTGTGTGTGTGTGTGTGTGTGTGTGTGTGTGTGGTGGGAGTGGGGGGAGGGGAAGGGGGATTCCTACATCCAGTCACGGGAATCCCTCCTCCCTAGCAAATTCTAGGGAAATTCTAAAATGTTTGCCTTTTCAGCTCTTAAAATATAATGCCCTTGTTGGAGTAGGAGCAGAAAGCACACAAAGAGAGAGTGATGTGAAGGTACGAATCAGCCCACTCCTGTGCATCTTTTATTTCCTTGATGGAACTAACTGTTCATGCAGAATCTTTATTATCAAGGGAGTTGGGATTCCACAAAGTAAAGGGATTGCTTTGCTTTTTTTCCCCCAGGGGCTGCTGCCTCTCAATACTGAGCATACAGATGCAGTGTCAGGACCCAGCTGGAGACTATCCCCCACGTTTCACATATATCACAGTCAGAGAAGCGAATGGTAGTGATGGCTTGTTCCAGACAAACCTGCCAGTGCTGCTGCCAACAATTTTCTAATAACCTTGGTGTCTTTGCAGCAAGGGTGGTGGTTGTATATTTATTGAAACTACAAAATGTTCTCCTCTCCTATAGCCCTCTACCTCATAGATTTATAAACTTGCCATTGATATACGGGACCTAGACATACATTTATAAAATACGTATTTTCCCCCGGGTTCAAGTCTAGCCCCTATCACACCGACAGAAGCTTTGGTGCTGTGGTGTTATTTCCTCTCTCTATTTCTCTCTGTCTCTGTATGTCTAAAAAAAGTCAGCTTGGAATCAATGAAATCCTGGCAACAACAACAACAATTAAAAAAAAAATACATCTTGCGGGGTCGGGCAGTAGCACAGTGGGTTAATCGCACGTGGCACGAAGTGCGAAGACCGGAGTTAAGGATCCCTATTCGAGCCCTCAGCTCCCTACCTGCAGGGGAATCCCTTCACAGACGGTGAAGCAGGTCTGCTGGTGTCTTATCTTTCTCTCCCCCTCTCTGTCTTCCCCTCTTCCCTCCATTTCTCTCTGTCCTATACAACAACAACAATAAAACAGAAAGGGCAACAAAAGGGGAAAAAAAAGCAAAACAAATACATCTTGCTTAAAATAATTTTATTGAGTAAATATACAAGATAGTTGTTGTCTCAGAAGTATAGTTTCCCCTATAAAAATACATTTCAGTGTTAAACATATGCATAATAAATATGTATTCCAAGGTCTAAAGACAGTGTATGATTGTCAGGGTAAGTGATAGAGTAAGGAAACAATATAAAATAGCCAAGTAAATTCTAGGAAGTCACGTCTAACTGATCAAAAGGAGCTGCTTCCATGGGTCACTATCCAGTCCAGAACTGCAGTTTCATTCACTTTTTAGTGTCTGTGTAAAATTCCAACTCTTGTTAGTACTCAAAAGAAATTCACATTCTCCACCCCATCTTGGATGGAGCTTGAAGGAATCATGTTAAGTGAGATAAGTCAGAAACAAAAGCATGAGTGTGGGATGATCTCACTCATAGACAGAAATTGAAAAACAAGATGAGAAGGGAAAACACAAAGCAGAACGTGGACTGGAGCTGGTGTATTGCACCAAAGTGAAAGACTCTGGGGTGGGTTGGGGAGGGGGAGGGTTCAGGTCCTGGAACATGATGGCAGAGGAGGACCTAGCGGGGCTGAAATTGTTATGTGGAAAACTAGGAAATGTCACACATGTACAGACTATTACATTTTACTGTCGACTGTAAACCATTAACCCCCCCCCCCAATAAAGAAATTTTAAAAAGTTAATTTCTTTTCTCCCTAAGTGGTCTGGCAGGTAATTCTAGATGTACACTTCTGATACAGTTTCCTACTTTGGCTCTGTTTTGCTCAGTGACTAAATGCAGCAGACTCTGTGGAGACCTATTCTGTGCCAGGGACTAGAAATCTGTACTCTGGGTCTTTCTTAACCTAATAGCATAGCAGACTAGATTCTGGTCTCTGTGTCTTTCACATTGCAAAATTCATCAAAATGGGCAGAGGGTAAGGTATTCCCTGAAGCTGTATCCAGTGATTGCTGACTTCTTTTGTTGAAAGAGAAGGGAAATAACCTCTCGGCTTATTCCAGACTTCTCTACTTTCAATATTTCTGTTCCCCTCCTATCTGCATGGTGAATTGTATATATTCTATGCTTCACAGAAGCCTAGACAAGCAGGCAAGATGTTTTAACTAAATGAGATCTAAGGTAAATCATATGCATGGCTCTTAGAAATTGTGGCATTGAAAACTGCAAGGTAGCTGTTATATTTTATTTTTTGGTTTCTGTTGTTTTGTAAATGAACAGAGATATAGAGTTGACACATCTTTTATATTGACTCTCTTTTTGCTTGATGGAGAAACACTGGGTATTCCTGGGATTCCCTGGTGCTTATTTATTTATAAGTCTATATCTAGGGAAGTCTGAAGCTACATAATAAAAGCAAGCTTTATGCCTCTGTGCTCAAAAAGCTTTGATTACTAAAATACTTTTCTGAATAACAGCACTTCAGTTGAAATTTAATCTCCTAGTATCTCAAATCCAGTGTATATTTTAAATCATAATTGTGCTTTTCATTTTGATTATAGAGAAATAGGAAACAAAGAAATATATTGTGGTCTGACAAAGATAGGTCATATATTTTGGATGAATTTCAAACTCTTGAAAGCCTTGCTCTATAGGTATATACTTTGTGGATATTCTGATGTTTGATCCTCCTCTGAAAGGAACAGTGTTCAGATGATAGATTCCTAATAGTCGGTGGAGGTTGGGGCTTGCAAGAGTAGTAAGGTTTTAAGTAAAATGATTCCTTCTTCGTTGAATGGTACAGAATGGTAGTTTGTTGTTATTTCTTTTTTGATAGAGGGTGAGACAGAGAGAGATGCATAGGGAGAGAGACAGAGACAGTTGCAGCACTGCTCCACCACGCATAAAGCTTCCCCTCTGCAAATGGGGGCTGGAGGCTTGAACCCAGGTCCCTGTGCATGGTAACGTGTGCACTGAACCAGGTGCACCACCACTGGAACTCATTTTGCCTTTGTTATTTAATCTTGATCCTGAAATTTTAAATTAGTAATGTGTCTTAATGCTATTTGAGTTCCTTTATATTCTGACATGGCTGTGATATTTTAAAATGAAAAGTCTGTAAGGCTCAGCTGTTGCTCATGTCTTAATATAGCCTGAAGTTGTGCAAAATGGGCCAAAGAAAATATCTGATTGGCATACATGGGCTGCATTTGTTATTTTTGCTCCCTTCTCTTTTTACCTTCCCCATCTATGTATCCTTAGCCCAAGGGAAAACTGTAAGAGCTTTTATGTTAGTCATTGAATAAATTCTCTACAGAAGGATTTTTCTCTTTAAAAATATTGCCAAATGAAAAGATTATCAGGCCTGAGCCACTGAGGTCCCAGGTTCAATCCTCAGTACCACTGTAAACCAGAGCTGATCAGTGCTTTGGTCAGTCTGTCTGTATCTTTCTCTCTGTATCTGGATCTCTCTCTTTATCTCTCTCTTTCACTAAAATAAAATAAAAATATTGCTAACAAAACAGTACCTTTTTTTCTTAACTCAAAGCCTTTGCTTAATTATATAACCTATTTTATAGGACAGAGAAATTATTTTTCTTCATTTTTATCATCAAGAACCCTCTGAGCCAGTGTACTTTCCAGTAATTATTAAAATGCCACAAAATTATGTGCTACTATTCTGAGAAATTACTATGTGAGTGCAATTATATTGGTCTGAAGATAATCTCTGGGCATTTATGTAAGCGCATAGAATTATAAACATCACTTTCCTTCTTTGAACATATTTTCTTTTATATATTCATAAATTTCAAAAAAAAACCAGTAAACACTTTTACTGACTTTATCCAGAAGAGATTATTACCTTTATCGCCTCAGTTTCCTTTAGCATCAAGAGTTGCGTGTGTATAAAGGTGGGGGCCTTTGAAGTTAAGGTTGAATCTCAACTCTGCCACTTCCTAGCTGTGTGACCTTGGGTAAAGTCA
The DNA here is from genome assembly GCF_950295315.1 of Erinaceus europaeus. Classification (NCBI taxonomy): domain Eukaryota; kingdom Metazoa; phylum Chordata; class Mammalia; order Eulipotyphla; family Erinaceidae; genus Erinaceus; species Erinaceus europaeus. The sequence goes on from NC_080162.1 coordinate 24,461,362, forward strand.
ACAGCTGTCTCCATGTGAACATGAGAATGACGATAATGCTTCCTTAGGAGTTCCTTTCGGAGATGAAATGACATGAGTACATGTAAGTAACAGCTCATTGCTTGACGAATGCCTACTAGGTGCTTGGGGTAGTCCCCGTTATACTTCTACTCAGAACTCATGGCAGCAATATAACTAGGAACCTCAAAATATGTATCTCACAAAGGAAAGGCACTGTTTTAAAAGTGAACCTCCCACAAGAACCAGGTGGAAGCTGTGCTGCCTTTTTATTTAGCTTTAGGAGTTGTCTGTCATTCCCCCCCCCCCATATTCAGAGGACTATTCAGATTCAAGGACTTGGAGAAATCATAGACTCTCCTCTTGATAGGAAAAAACAATTTCAGCTTTATTTTATTGTGAAATAAACATGTGGGATAGGTTATGTTGTGGTGGTTATCTTTATTAAACAAAAGAATTCACATCCTCAGGGATGGTTGGTGGGTCACCTGGTAGTATGCACACATTAACATGTGTGAAGACCTGTGTTCAGGTCCTTAGTCTGTAGCTGCAAAGAGGAAGCATCACAAGCAGTGGAGCAGTGCTCCACGTTTCTCCCTTTCTATCTCTCTGTCTCTCAGCCCTCTACCAAAGAATAAAAAAATAAAAAGCCCCCTGTGAGCAGAGGAGTTGTACAGGTCTAACTACGATCTTTCTTCTTTTTAATCTTTTATTTATTTATTATTGGATAGAGACAGAGAGAAATTGAGAGGGGAGAGGGAAATAGAGTGGAAAAGAGACAGAGAGATACCTGCAGCCCTGTTTCACCACATATGAAGCTTTCCCCTGCAGATGGAGAACAGGGGCTTGAACCCAGGTCCTTGCACATTGTAATGTGTGTGCTTAACCAGGTGCTCCACTGCCTGGCCCCAGGGATTGTACAGGTACTTATCCCCTCTCCCCCACCAGTGATAACCCTGGTAACAAAATAAATAAATTAAAATAATTTAAAAATGAACATCCTTTCATATACAAAATCTGTTCAGTTCCTTTACTGATAACTCCAATTCACACCCCATTATACTATCAACTCCAAGTCCAAGACCTTGTCATATATTTCAAGCTCTCAGATGCAGTTTCTTGCATACAGTTCTTTGACCACCATTTCTCTTGATCCAAAGACTTGTGACCAAAGAGTTGAGTTTTCTACCCCCATGGATATAACATACAATGGTGGGACATATGAAAGAGAATCAAGATAGATAATCCCATTGAAGAGAGAAAAGCAAGTGATAATTAACAGTGATTGGTTACTAGCAGTTTGGCTGTGGTATAGCCAAATACATATCGCCACTTCTGGATTAGTGCTCAGTCTTCCTGTTGATGGAATTGTTTACTAAAATTCTTGGCTCTGCCCTCTAGACTCCTGAGTCTGCTGAGTCATCCTTGCTTTTTCACAAAAGTTAGCCAGTTGTTGCAGCTAATAGCAGCTTGCTGGTTTCATATCTGGCTTGTGGTGGTGCAGGAGATTGAACCTGGGATTTAGGAGCTTTAGACATGAAAGTCTCTTCGCATAATCATTATGCTATCGCCCTCAAGTCCATATTCTCCCTTCATTTTGTTCTGCTTCTATCCTTTTCAATACAGGTTGATGTAATTTCTTTAAACCCTTTTGTGAGCTTCTTATTAAATCAGTTTATAAGTTTACTTTACTATTACCATTCTTACCCATTCCCCCAAAATTCTTTTTTTTTTATTTTTATTTTTTATTTAAGAAAGGATTAGTGAACAAAAGCATAAGGTAGGAGGGGTACAACTCCACACAATTCCCACCACCCAATCCCCATAACCCACCCCCTCCCATGGTAGCTTTCCCATTCTCTATCCCTCTGGGAGCATGGACCCAGGGTCGTTGAGGGTTGCAGAAGGTAGAAGGTCTGGCTTCTGTAATTGCTTCCCCGCTGAACATGGGCGTTGACTGGTCGGTCCATACCCCCAGTCTGCCTCTCTCTTTCCGTAGTAGGGTGTGTCTCTGGGGAAGCTGAGCTCCAGGACACATTGGTGGGGTCTTCAATCCAGGGAAGCCTGGCCAGCATCCTGGTGGCATCTGGAACCTGGTGATTGAAAAGAGAGTTAACATATGAAGCCAAACAATTTGTTGAGCAATCATGGATCCCAAGCTTGGAATAGTGGAGAGGAAGTGTTAGGGAGGTACTCACTGCAAACTCTAGTGTAATCCTGCTTTCAGGTATATATTTTGCTGTGGTATATATACACAATGGAATACTATGCAGCTATCAAGAACAATGAACCCACCTTCTCTGACCCATCTTGGACAGAGCTAGAAGGAATTATGTTAAGTGAACTAAGTCAGAAAGATAAAGATGAGTATGGGATGATCCCACTCATCAACAGAAGCTGACTTAGAAGATCAGAAAGGGAAACTAAAAGCAGGACCTGATCAAATTGTAAGTAGGGCACCAAAGTAAAAACCCAGTGGTGAGGGGTAGACATGTAGCTTCCTGGGCCAGTGGGGGATGGGAGTGGGCGGGAGGGATGGGTCACAGTCCTTTGGTGGTGGGAATGGTGTTTATGTACACTCCTAGCAAAATGTAGTCATATAAATCACTAGTTAATTAATATGAGAGGGGGAAATCAATTGTATGTCTCAAAGTTTCTCAAAAGACAAACTGAATCTTTTTAATAGATAGGCTACGTATTTGATATGCGGACTCTCTCAAAAGCCTAGACCAAGTAGATTAGAAGCTTCCAATAGCACAGCTATATACAAGATACTGGGTACTGTACAGCAAACCATAACAAAGGGACTTTTCAAAGTTAACCCAATTAACAAATAATGTGATGATAATATTAACTATTGATTGTCTTTTTGAACCCTAAGACAGCAAGAACCTCACATCTTCACTATAGAGCCCCTACTTCCCCCAGTCCTGGAACCCTTGGATAGGGCCCACTTTCCCCCAAAATTCTTAATGGCCAGGCTTCCTTTGTTGTGAATTCCCTTGTGCTATTAGTGGTGCCGACATGTGGTACTTGGGCTTAAACCAAGAACTCACTGGTTGTGGTTAGGGACATAATGTGCTGTGTGAGGGGTTTCCTGGCCCCTGTTCTGTTAACTTTATAGGTACCGTGTAGTAAATATAAATTGCTCCAATTTGAATAACTATATTGACAGGTACTTGAGGGTCTTTATTTTGGATGTTAATAAGGTAGTCTCATGTTTCATTCTGCCCCTGGTCCTTTCGTGTCAATTTAATTCTTCTGCCAAAGACAAAATTTGGAAATGGCAGATTTTTGCTACCTTGTGGTAGCTTTGATAATTCTTTGCTTCTTTGTTTCTTTGAAAATTGCTAATTTATCCTAAAAATAGAAACTAAACTACATGTCTTGTTTTCTGAGAGTAATTCTGGGGGTTCTCAGTGCAGTTTAAAAAAAATCACAAGGATAGCTGAATAGAAAATAAGGTATTGGGCACTGAGCAGTGGCACACCTCGTTGAGTGCACATGTTACAATGCAAAAGGAGCCGGGTTCAAGCCCCCCGTCCCCACTTGCAGACAGAAAACTTCGCCAGCAGTGAAGCAGGGCTGCAGGTGTGCCTCTCCCAATCTACTCTATTCGCTTTCAATTTCTCTCTGTTTCTAGTCAACAGATAAATAAAAATAAATTTAAGAAAACATTTGTGAAAAATAAAGTAAAGTATTTGTTGACTTAAAATTAACATAACCGGGGAAATTTATCTAGGATAACAAAGACTGCAAACAAGAATCAAAGAAATAGGGTCTGGTTTTATACCAAGTACAGTTAATCCATAGTCCACATATATTTTGGAGTTCTCCTGGGAAAAAAACATGCATCTTTTTTTTAAAAAAAATATTTATTTTATTTATTTATTCCCTTTTGTTGCCCTTGCTGTTTTTTTTATTGTTGTAGTTATTATTGTTGTTGTTGGATAGGACAGAGAGAAATGGAGAGAGGAGGGGAAGACAGAGAGGGGGAGAGAAAGACAGACACCTGCAGACCTGCTTCACCACTTGTGAAGCAACTCCCCTGCAGGTGGGAGCCAGGGCTTGAACCGGGATCCTTATGCTGGTCCTTGAGCTTTGTGCCACCTGCGCTTAACCCGCTGCACTACAGCCCAACTCCCAAAAACATGCATCTTTATGGGAGGAAAGGTGGCCATGCTCAGAAGAACTTACAATGAGCAGGGGTGTTATACTGTAGTTACACTATCTCTCTATTTATAGTATCAATCTCGAAGGACATGTGGTATCCATTGACCAGTTTGGCTTAGCCCAGGCAAGGCCTGGGGCCCTTTTCTAGTAAGAGTTTGTCTTGGTCCAATAAAAGCCAAAAGAATGTAACGGTATACACCTACTAAGTCCTCAGACCAGTTTGATTTTACTTCTCTTCACTGTAGAGTCCATCTGTTTTATTGGAAGAAAAAAAAAGAGGACGCAAAACACACAAAAAGTTTTGATTATTTGGTTACAAGTATAACTCCTAAATATATTTTCTACATTTATAAGATTTCCTTTAGTAATACATATATAGCCTTTGAGAGAGTTGGTACCAAGTGTTCAACTCGAAAGCGGAAACTTGTAGCAGCCAAAGAAGTGGCTATGTGATGGTAGATGCATGTGTGAGGTTCTCAAATTGACCTCTGGCACTGAGTGTGATAGAGTGGTGCTCTGACCCACTCTTTCATTCAATAGATAATTTGTAATAGGAACTTTCACAGATGAAATATTACCAGTTCTACCCTGAAGGTCATTAGGCACTTTCTAGGTTTAAGTTGTACACTTTCCAAGTGTATCCTGATACTTTCCTTGCCTCTTTTGCTTCAGTAATCTTAGCACTTTGGCAGATTCTAGCCTAGGAAGTAAAAAGTGCTTAAGATTCTCTTAGCCTGAATGAAAAAAAAAGTTAGCTAAGAATGTTGCCTTCATTTCCATTTAAAAAGGTTTTGTTTGTAATTAAACTATAAATCTGTTTTGAGATTTCTTTAAAAAATAAACAAACAACAACAAAAACACCTCAGAGTTAACAGATCTGGCCATGTCTTCTGCAAGATATCTTAAAAGTGAACTTTAGTGAACTCTGAGAGGATGGTGGTTATCCTGTTATCCTGTGGGGTGGAGGCACAGAATTTTGGTGGTAAGCGTAAGTGGACTATAACCCAGTAACCATATAATCTTATAAACCACTATTGAATCACTAGTAGCTTCATTATTATTACTATTAGATAGAAACAGAGAGATTCAGAAGGAAGGGGGAGATGGAGAGATACCTGGAGCAGTTTTACGTCTTGTGAGGCTTCCGCCCATGCAGGTGGGGACCAGGAGCTTGAATCCAGGTCTCTGCGCATTGTAACATGTGAGAGCAACCAGGTGGGCTACTGCCAAGCCCTGCTAATAGCTTCTTTAAAGTCTTCTAGTGAAAGTGACAAAAACGTAGATGAAGCTACAAATTTGTCATTTTATCAGTAGTCAAGTGAAAAGAAAAAATGATGGTAGAGACAAGTAAATACTTCACTGTTATAAGTTTGTCATATCCACAATCCTGCACTGCTCAGATATTCTCAGTGAATAAAATATCTTTAAAATATGCCAGCCCTTGAGGTAAACACTGACCTACCAATGCCTATGTCCAGCATAAAAGCAGTTACAAAAGTCAGAACTCCCACCTTCTGCACCCCATAAAGAATTTTGATCCATACTTCCAGAAGGGGAGAAATGTTAGGGGAAGATGACTATAGAGGGCTCTGAATCCTAATTCCATCAGGACCCTGAGAGAAAAATAATAGTCAACCATTATCTGTGACCTTGGGAGAACTACTGCAGTTTCCAGTGGAGAGAATGGGGACACAGAACTCTGGTGGTGGGAACAGCGTGGAATTATACCCCTGTTCTCTTATAATTTTGTAAATCAATATTAGATCATTAATAAAAAACATTCCAGTCTTTTCTGTTAAAGCCAAATATAGTATGATTCCATTGCATAAGGCCTAGTATTTTATTTTGTGTGTTATGTCTATTTGAACATTAAAATAATATATATTGATATAATTCTTATTTTATAAATGCATATCAAAAGTGATCAGGTAAATCTGTCCAATCCTTGATAAAACATCACCACTCAAGCCTGCTCTGAAATATTTATGATCTCTGAGTAAGTGTGTTGATCAACAGTAGTTTCCTCTCCTCTACAACCTTAAAGTCATGTACCAAAAGAATTATTGTATTATTCATGACTCACTGTTTTTCTCTTTCTTCTTTAATAGTATAATACTGTCGCCCATCCCTTCTTCTTTTGGGTTTTTGTTATCAGAGAAGATGTGTTCAAAACAAGACAGTTTTGCAGAGCAAAAATTAGGTGGATATTTCCATCCACATAATCTGACTAGATTTATTTTATTGTGTAAGGGAATATTGCTCTAAGGAGATGGTTTGCTAATGTTTTTTTTCCTGCTTCTCTGTTTGTTTGAGACTGCTACCTTCCACGCCACCCACCCCAATTAGTGGCTGTTCTTGTATTTCTTCATCTGCTTGGTTTTAATTTTCCTTACCATCTACTTATGTGTTGTGTACTCAACCTAAGGATGCTGCAAAACTTTTGATAATTCAGTAGTGGAAAGAATTAGTAAATGCTTGCCCTAAATTAAAAAAAAATCCAAACTCATAAATCCAGATTATTTAATTTGTTTCTTAGTGGCAACCTGTGTTGTTGACTTAGCTGGAAATAAAAAGGGGAGATGTTTGAAACCTTTTCTTTGGGGAAAAAAACAAATCTATTTCTATTCTCCAAGGTTTGATTTTGTAAGATGAGCCTTAAAAACCTCCAGTTTACATTCTTCACTTCACATTTTATTCTGAAAATTGAAAGCTTCTATGAAGGTTGGAAGAACAATTTAGTAAATTCCATATTGTATATACTTGACCTCATTAGTTATTAGCCACATGGTCATTCTAATTTAATCTTTATCGATACCCTTTCCTTACATGTAAACACACAAACATTACATTGCATAATAACATCATGTAAGTTTTCCAAAATTCTTAAGTATATTTCTCTGACTAAGCATAACCACAACACCATCATTAGATCTAAAACACTAGTAGTATTACCTTTATATCATCAATAATTAGTAACTAAATTGTTCAACTAGTACTGATTTCCCGACTTGGTTTATTAGGAGGATCCAATATTCTTTTTTGACTTGTAAGTTGCTCTTCCCTTTTTAAAACAACACTGTAATCAAATATTTATTTTAGAATGAGAAAAGAGGTCCAAAATATTTTTCCCCTTTGGATAGAGGGTGAGAAAGAATGTGAGGCTGAGGAGACAGAGTGGCTAGATACCTCCAAACTGTTCCACCACTTAGAAAACCCCCTCTGCAGGTGGACACTGTGGACATGAACCTGAATTGTGGTGCATAGTAACAAGGGGCACCACCACCTTTCCCGCAGTTTTACACACTTTTCAAGTCAATTGTTATCTCAAACATCACAAAATCTGGAAAAAAAATTTAAAAACCCTAGTGTGACCTGAGAGGTGACCCTTTGGGTAAGATGTTGGACTTTCAGGCATGAAGTCAATCCTCTGCATTTCATGTGCCAGAATTATGCTCTGGTTCTCTTTCTCTCTCCACATTTTCTTATAAATAAATACAGAAGTCTTAAAACATACACACACTCTGGTACATTTCACCCTTTCATTTTTATAGTCCCCCAGAATTCATTGCTGTGGCCTACTTTTTTCGAATAGAGATAGTGGGAAAGCGGGAGAGATACCATAGGACCAAAGCACCTACCCAGCATGGCAGGGGAGACTTGATTCTGGGTTGCATGCATGGCAAAGCATTTCTTAAAATCTTATTTCATTTTTCTTATATTTTCATTGGACAGAGAGAAATTGAGAGGGAAGGGGAAGACAGAAAGGGAGAAGGGGGCTGGGCAGTGGCACACCTGGTTAAGTGCACATAGTACTAAGATCAAGGACCCACGCAAGGATCCAGCTTTAACAGTCGTAAAGCTTTTCACCTGTAGATGGGGACTGGGAGCTTGAACCTGGGTCCTTGTACATGGTAACTGTGCTCAACCTAGTGCACGACCACCCATCCCCTCTGTAATACTTATTAATCCTACATTTTTGTCTTCATATCTTTATTTCTCCACGTGACAATTTCCTAAGATAATCATCTATAGAGAGTAAAATGTAAATCAGCCTGATTGATTAGAATTTGTTTCATTATGGAACTTTAGACACACACACACAAAAGCAAATTCATACACAAATTGACTAATTCTTAGTATTACTAGTAATACTAGATACATTGTTGGTATTACTGGTAATACTAAAAGCAGGGTAATAGGTTCATTCTGTTTTGTACTCTTTTGAACAAAAATGGAAGAAAGCTTGGTAGCTTGTAATTATATATCAAATAGTAAATGATGTAATAAATATGTTTCTGATAAAAGAATTTCAATTTGACTGGCTGTCAATAAGAACTGCACCTTCCACTGAAAATTTCCCCGTTATTCATTTGTTAAACAAACCAAGTCATTTGTGTGATTAAATTTCCATATGGATTTTGCTAAACCTTGTAGCATTTTCTTTTTTTTTAATGCTATTTTTTTTATTTAAGAAAGGATTAATTAACAAAACCATAGGGTAGGAGGGGTACAACTCCACACAATTCCCACCACCCAATCTCCATATCCCATCCCTCCCCTGATAGCTTTCCCATTCTCTATCCCTCTGGGAGCATGGACCCAGGGTCATTGAGGGTTGCAGAAGGTAGAAGGTCTGGCTTCTATAATTGCTTCCCCGCTGAACATGGGCGTTGACTGGTCAGTCCATACTCCCAGTCTGCCTCTCTCTTTCCCTAGTAGGGTGTGTCTCTGGGGAAGCTGAGCTCCAGGACACATTGGTGGGGTCTTCAATCCAGGGAAGCCTGGCCGGCATCCTGATGGCATCTGGAACCTGGTGGCTGAAAAGAGAGTTAACATACGAAGCCAAACAAATTGTTGAGCAATCATGGACCCAAAGCTTGGAATAGTGGAGAGGAAGTGTTAGGGAGGTACTCACTGCAAACTCTAGTGTACTTCTGCTTTCAGGTATATATTTTGCAGTGGTTTATGGATACATGTGAACATATGCTCTCTCTCACAGCAACTGGTGTATATCTAGGTTTTGGGACTTTGTTAGAACAAAGTGAACCACCTGAGATGTGAAATTAGAGTGTACTATGAAAGGAAAGGTCTCACCCGAGTAATGAAGCTGAAGGGTTGTCATTCCACACGTGAAGTCTCTGGACACAGTCTGAGGTGAAGCATGTTGAGGTGGCAATCATTGCGTTGGTTAGGTTGTGATCGGCGGATGCAATATTATTTGATATGGATTGGGAGACACATACGGGAAAGTGGGCCCTATCCAAGGGTTCCAGGACTGGGGGAAGTAGGGGCTCTATAGTGGAGATGTGAGGTTCCTGCTGTCTTAGGGTTCAAAAAGACAATGGATAGTTAATGTTATCATCACATTATTTGGTAATTGGGTTAACTTTGAAAAGTCCTTTTGTTAGGGTTTGCTGTACAGTACCCAGTATCTTGTATATAGCTGTGCTATTGGATGTTTCTGATCTTCTTGGTCTAGGCTTTTGAGAGAGTCCGCATATCAAATGCTATATATATATATGAAGGAAACACTGAAAAAACCATAGGATAAGAGGGATACAACTCCACACAATTCCCACCACTAGAATTCCGTATCCCATTTCCTTCCCTGATAGCTTTCCTATTCTTTAACCCTCTGGGAGTATGGACCCAAGGTCATTGTGGGATGCAGAAGGTGGAAGGTCTGGCTTCTCGAATTGCTTCCCCGCTGAACATGGGCATTGACAGGTCGATCCATACTCCCAGCCTGTTGGTATGCATGAGACCCCTTCTGTTTCATTTGGTTTAAATCCCCCCTGCTTAACACTATTCTATTTACATAACCACTTTATTCTATTTACATAACCACTGTTAACAAGTCCTACCCTCCCTCCAGGGCATTGGTTCAATCCCCACTGTTTCATGATATGTTTTTGCTCCACCCCCTCTCCTTGTCACACCCTGATCCTCTCCTTGTCACACTCTGATTGTCACCAGTCACTTTTCTCTCCACCCTCTCTATGTCACATCCTGTTTCCACCCTACTTGGCAAATATATATAAAGACAGCATTGTGAGTTTTAGAGTACTTTACCTTGAGTTCAGCTTAGCTCGTCTTAGATTGTGCTGTGTCCTGCATGAATAAAGAGATACTGCGTACAACCCCGCCATGAGTCCCTGGTCGTCTGTTACACGCCCGTGAAGCCAGCCCGGCGAAAACAACCTAACACGTCGAAAACAACACCAGCCTGCCTCTCTCCTTCCCTGGTGGTTCAGGACACATTGGTGGGGTTGTCTACCCAGGGAAGTCTGGTTAGCATCATGCTAGTATCTGGAACCTGGTGGGTGAAAAGAGAGTTAACGTTTAAAGCCAAACAAACTGTTGATTAATCATGAACCTAAAGGCTTGAATAGTTCAGATGAAGAGTTGGGGGGTGTATATCTCTGTTTTGTAGATAGCTAGTAGGCATATTTTAGTTATATTCCAAAGGGCCTGTGGCTATGCTAGTTTTTTTTTTTTTTCTCTGAGCCTGAAATCTGATATGCAGGTGGATCCTAGTTATTGTCTGGGGGAGATAATAACATGGCTGGAAAAAGGACCAGAAAGTTGGATCAGGGAAGAGAGTAGCTCCCAAATATGAGAATGGTATATAAGTAGTGTTGACTGTAAAACCCATCAATTTGATGTGATCTGGGGCTCTGGGGCTCATATTCAGTTTAGGAGCTTATGTGACCTCGGCATCCCTGTAGATCTGATCTTACAATCTGTGCTCATGAGTAGGTACGTTCCAAGCTGCCCCAATATCAGGACCCATCTTCCTCAGGTGTAGCAGAGTATGTTGTCCATCCTCCAAAGGGAGGATGGAACATTGTCTACCGTTGCTCATCCAAGTTGAGGGCAAGGTCCTTTGGGGGCCCCCTTGTGGCATTTTATAATGTTCTTTCCTCAGTCTTCTGTATTCCTATGAACTGTTAATTTCATCTAGAATTTTGATGAGATTCTTGTTTAAGCTTTTAGCTAGACTAAGTCATAGATTGTTTGCTATGCTTCCTGTTGCACTACATCAGGAATTCATAATGTTTTGATATATCTCTCGTTTTAAGATAATTATACTAGTGTTACCTCCCCCCCGTTTTTAGTTTATTTTTTTAATATTTACTTATTTCCTTTTGTTGCCCTTGTTTTCTTGTTGTTGTTATTATTCTTGTTGTTGTTGTTGGATAGGACAGAGAGAAATTGAGAGAGGAGGGGAAGACAGAGAGGGGAGAGAAAGACAGACGCCTGCAGACCTGCCTAACCACCTGTGAAGCGACTCCCCTGCAGGTGGGGAGCCAGGGGCTCGAACCAGGATCCTTACACAGGTCCTTGCGCGTTGTGCCACGTGCGCTTAACCCGCTGTGCTACTGCCTGACTCCCTTTAGTTTGTTTTTTAAAGAAAACAGTCTAAAAACCTTAATTATACCAATTTAAATCTTTTAACATCCTATCACAATTATGTGTTTGCTTTTGTAATGTTAAATAATGTTTTTAAATCTTCGATACAACTAATTTTCAGAATAGAATGAGAAGTAGCTATTTACCAAAATTAAGGAGTGTTCTCTTGAGGTTTTTTGTTTTTTTTTTTCCCTTCAGATTTATATATCTACTAAGTGCTTACTGGGTAACTTTCATGTCCAGTAATGTAAAAGTGACATGTTTCCTTTCATGAAGTGTCAAATAATCTCACAATTAAATATAAAATTTTTATTTCATAAGTGCTTAGAATAGAAATTTGGGAACCCTAAAACATCTGATTAGGAGATTTAACCTAGTCTAACTAGCAAGGAGGTAATGGATGAATGAAATCTGCTAAAGTTAATAGGTATTAATTAGATGAAGAAATGGACTGGGATCTTCATTTTCTTAAGTGAAAGGGTGGGATGGGAGAGGGCTAGGAAAGACATGTCCTTTGAATACAGAATATATATTTAAGTCATTACAAGAAAAAACCCAGCTTATATTGAAGTAAGCAGAATGAAGAAACTAGTTTTTCTCTTTGAAGCCTGTAATGTATCGTGTGACTGAAGCCAAAGACTTGGGTAGACAGTAGGTCTTGAAATGCTTTGCAGACAGTTATGCTGAGGTCTTGCTATTCTTTAAAATGTATACTACTTATTTGAATGAATGTGTCTTTTATGTACTTGATGCTGTTTATGCCAGGAACATGCAGTTAAACTAGTCATGGACCTTGTGTTATAGTAGTGATGTAAATAGAATCTAATGTGATAAAAATAAGCAGGATCAACATCGCGAGAAAACCAAGAATAAAATAAGACAGACTAAGGAGTCGTGCAGTAGCGTAGCGGGTTAAGCACACGTGGCACAAAGCTTAAGGACCGGCATCAGGATTACAGTTCGAGCCCCCTGCTCCCCACCTTTAGGGGAGTTGCTTCACAGGTGGTGAAGCAGGTCTGCAGGTGTCTATCTTTCTCTTCCCCTCTCTGCCTTCCCCTCCTCTCTCCATTTCTCTCTGCCCTATCCAGCAACAACAACATCATCAACAACAACAATGATAACTACAATAATAGAAAAAAAGGGCAACAAAAAGGGAAAATATAAAGAAATTTTAAAAATAAGACAGACTTGTATTCACAGAGACTGTTGAACTACTTTTTATTTTAACTTATTTATAAAAAGGAAACATTGACAAAACCATAGAATTAGAGGGGTACAACTCCACACAATTCCCACCACCAAAACTCCATATCCTATCCCCTACCCCGATAGCTTTCCTATTCTTTATCCCTCTGGGAGTATGGACCCAGGGTCATTGTGGGGTGCAGAAGGTGAAAGGTTTGGTGTTTGTAATTGCTTCCCCACTGAACATGGGCATTGACTGGTCGATCCATACTCCCAGCCGGCCTCTCTCTTTCCTTAGTGGGGTGGGGTTCTGGGGAGTTTTTGTTATTGTTATTTTAAATTTCTAATCAAAGGTTAAATTTGATTTATAATATAATCAACTCAGCTCTCAATTGTTTATTGGGATGGTGACTCTGCTACTTTGAGTTTTCTGCCTCATTTTATTCTATTCTATATACTTAGAAATATGTACATGTAAGTATCTTTTCTTTCCCTTCTCACACACACATATACTTTGATCAAAGAAATATAGCTCATACTTGGGCCTTTTACTTTAGTACTGACTGGTTGTCCTAAAGGATGAACAACAACAGATAATGAAAATATTTTCCTTTTCTTTCCCAGGACATTAATTGTTAAAGAATAACATATTCTATTCATAATGTATTTTTGAATTATTAGCAGAGCAAGCTAATGAAATGGGGGGGAATCTTTAAATGAAAATCATTGATTTCTGTCTAGAGTCTGCTTGCTTACTTACCTAAACATTTAATTATTTTCCAAATAGTAACATTCATGAAGGTGTAGTGCAGTCTAGTCAATAAGTAACACAAAATAGGAAGCTTTCTTTCTATTTTATTGGACAGGACAGAGAAATTGAGAGGGAAAGATGAAACAGAGGGGGTTTGAAAAAAATAGACACCTGTTACAAACCTGCTTCACTGCCCTATAGGTAGGGAGTGGGGGCTCAAACCTGTGCCCTGGTGCGTGGTAATATGTGTACTTAACCGGGTTCACCACCGCCTGACCCTATTGGAAGCTTTCTAATAATCTTTTAACGTAATTAATTTTGTTTTACTTGCTGGCAATAGATTTCTGTTAAAAAAATAGAAAAAGAAAGAATATCATTAGTTTAAAGAATAGTCATGTCTTACAATGCCATATCACCATTAGTGGATAATTGATTTCTTCTGCCACTATATTCAGCAGTCGCTTTACCTTTTCTTCCACCTGCTCTCTCTGAACCTCATCTAGATTTTCTTGTCTTTGGATTCTGAAGCAGAGCTTATCACCAGCCAAATGAGAAAGAATTCAAGTAAATGTTTTCCATTGAAATTAGATCAGTTTACTGTAGTAACTTGTTTGTGAATGAGGAATAGCCATGGGCATTTGTTAATAACTTGTAAAAGCCATATATATATATATATATATATATATATGGCTTTTACATTATATATATATATATATAATGATTTTTGACTTCAGAAAAAAAGCTTAAAAACATTTATTGTGGTCAGAGGTGGTGCAGTGGCTAAGGCACTGGATTCTCAAGGTCCTGAGTTCAATCCCCGACAGCACATATACCAGAGTGATGTCTGGTTCTCTCTCTTCTGTCTTTCTCATTAATAAATAAATAAAATCTTTAAAAAATTTTATCAAACTCTTCCTATTCACGGTATAGATAGTTGCTGGGTAAAGACAATAAGACAACTAATATATTTTTAAGCTCTGTGTCCTGGAGTTTGAATTGGTTTATTTTGTGAAAATCATAAGACATTTTGGCTTTATCCTTTAAGCCAATGAACATATATTTGAAGTGAGGCTAGGAGATAACTGTGATACACTCTAATGGAGGGAGAAGGACAGAAGATTGCAGGCTATTCCAGAATGGTAGACACTAACAATCTGCTTTATTTTCTGAGTGTCAGTACTTTATATACTTTTTTACACCTCACAAAACAGGAAGCATAGGTGTAGTGCTGATTTGGGAACAAACTTAGTTCAAGAAAATAGATTTATTTGGTGTGGGGCTGAGCTTCACTGACGGGAGACAGATGACCAGGGACTCATGGCTGTGTTGTACGCAGTATCTCTTTATTCATACAAGATCCAGCACAATCTAAGCTGAGCTAAACTAAACTAAAAATGAACAATGCTGTCCTTATATATACTTTCCAAGTAGGGTGTGAACAGGATGTGACGTAGAGAGGGTGGAGAGAAAAGTGACTGGTGAAAATCAGGGTATGACAAGGAGAGGGGGCGGAGCAGGCGAGAATTCTACCACTGAACCACCAATGCCCTGGAGGGAGGGTGGTGCTTTATGTAAATAGACCGCAGCTTTGAGTGGGATCAAACCAATCCCTATACAGGCATACCGGTGCTTGGTTAAGCAGAAGCCAGGGGGAGCTGGCATACTACCCAACAATTTGGTAAATGTCAAGCAATTGGAAAATTGAATAAAAATCATATAGAAGGGGCTCATGATATTATTTTCACTATACTATTAGCCTGAAGTTAAAAAAAAAATGTTGAACTCTCAAAACAGAATAAAATGTAAGGACAAAGGCAAGGAACAAGCCTTAAAAGTCAGTTCAGGTAAAATTAGAAAGTCATGGTCCCCTTGGAGTATACCTAGCTTTTTCCAGAATGGAGACCCCAAATCACATCTGCTATATGCTTACCTTTAGGTTCATGATTATTAGACAGTTTGCTCTGCTTTATATCTTAACACTCTTCAGCCACTTAGTTGCAGATGCCACCATGACGTCAACTGGCCAGACGACCTCTCCAGTATACCCTGGAACCCCCACCTCTTCAGAGTCCTGCCCCACTAGGGAAAGATAGAAGCGTGCTAGGAGTATGGATCGATCTACCAATGCCCATGTCCAGCAGAGAAACAATTACAGAAGCCAGACCTTCCACCTTCTGCACTCCATAATGATCCTGGGTCCATACTCCCAGAGGGATAAAGAATAGGGAAGCTTTCAGTGGAAGGGATGGGATATGGAACTCTGGCAGTGGGAATAGTGTGGAATTGTGCTTCTCTTATCCTATAGTCTTGTCGATCATTATTAAATCAATTAAAAAAAGACATTTTGGTGGCAGTTGAAAGAGTAAGAGTCAGTGAAGGAGACAGGAATAGTCAAAGGTACAGTAAAGCAAGATGTATATTGAGGAATTCTTACAGTGTCATAAGATTTTTTTTTTTCTTAAGAAAGAATGTTTAATAATCAGGAACCTAAAGACAGGCTAGGGTATAGATTGACCTGTCACGCCCATGTTTAATGGAGAAGCAATCACTGAAGTCAGACCTCCCACCTTCTGCTACACCCCATAAAGAACTTTGGTCCATACTCCCAGAGAGATAAAGAATAAGGAAGTTTCCAATGAGGGAATGGAGTACAGAACTCTGGTGGTGGGAATTGTGTGGAATTGTACCCCTCTTATACCACAATCTTGTCAATCATTATTAAATCACTAATAAAATAAAATTTTAAAAAAAGAATGTCAAGAGGGAGAAGGTAGTTGTCAGTTTCAAATTATTACAAAAGTTACTAGTTAGTAATATAAGAAATGAGGAAAAGATAGTGAAAAGTTAGACAGCTGAAAATAATTTGGGTGGAAAGCTGGGTCAGTGAAGGCAGTTTGTGCATAAGTGAGTATAAGTGAATAGTACAGAAACATGTTTAAGTTCAGAAAGACATTGTAATTAACTTTATTATTATTTTACCAGAGCAATGATCAGCTCTGGTTTATGGTGGGACAGGAGATTGAACCTGAGATTTTGGAGCCTCTGGCAGTAGAGTCTCTGCATAACCATTATACTATCTACCCCCACATAATTAAATATATTAAAGGTAAATAAGAGAGAAGAATGACCTGATCAAGTAAAGGGATTAGCCTTGCAAAAAAAATAATAGTGGGGCTGCTTCATTCCCAAGAATAAAGGAAGTTTGGGGGAAACAGCTTGAACTGAGTAAAATGAGTACTTGAAATCTACTATGAGAGATGGGAAATAATTCTGAAAAGTTTCTGTAGAGGAAAAAAAAAAAGTCTGAGGATATACCAGAAGTGTGTAAAAACATTTAGTGAAAAAAAAACCTCATCATCTCACTGATATTGGACAGTATGAATTTGTTGTAGTATCAGTTGAGATAAATATATATATTTCCTTCCCCGCCTCCCAACTCCGAGTCTTTGCATCATCCTGTGACAGGAATTGATGACATGAAGTTAGTAGCAATAAAGATTGACAGAGTGAGTCTGGAAGATCAAGGATAGTGAGGCCTAAAGAACACTGTTAAAGTAAAGTTGACACAGCATAGGGAGCATAGTAAATCAAGGAAAATATGCTGAGAGGGAATACTGAGACTTGTTAACTTCTTTTAGTGACGTCCAGCAAGAAACCTCAGCACTGTCCAGAACTTGCTTTTCTGTGCTATCTAGCTAGTATACACTTTATTAGTTTACCCCTCGGGGTCATACTTTGAACCAGTACAGTTGGAACTCAGATTTTTCACTGCCAGTTTCTTTAAAACAAAACTGCATAATGTGTAGTATAGGAAAGGTAGACTATAAAACAGCAGATAATATTTAAGTCCAGACTGCCTTTTCCCTTTTTTGAGGTTGTTATTGTTTGAGGAAAAGGTTCCTAATAGAAAAGGAAGCTTGAATGCTAGCTGGCATCAATGAGCCAAAACATTTGTTGAGATCTTGTTGGCATGTTCATGTGTGTGCTTTTCCTAAACTGAATTGGCCTGTTAGTAAGACTTTTCTTTCACCTACCTGTGTAGTCATCTGAGTAGAAGAAAGCCAATGTAGACAGTAGACTTGATCTTCTAGGTCTGATGTTAGCCTGGTTTGTTTGTTCAAAACAAAGGAGATACCCACTAGAGCACTGTTCTTCCATTTCTGTTGTTGTGGTGGTCTGGTGTCGGGCTGCACCGCGGAGAAGAGAGCGGACGTCCAGAGCAAAGGGGTACACAAATCTTTATTATAGGATGGGGGGGGGGTTGGTTCAGACCACGTGGAGCCAGCTGGCAATGGCCATCCCCACTACCTGACCACGGGGGGAGAGCAGGGAGCGAGACCTCAGAGAGGGAGAGCTGAGAGCCCAGGGGGGGGGGGGTGAGGGGGCTTTTTATTGGGCGACAACCAGGGGTGACGTGTAGTAGGGCCCGGATTGGTTGAAGGGGGCACTCTAAGATTTTGCGGGGCATAGAAAAACCTGGGGGCGGAGACTGCATCAGAATAACTCCTCAGCAACACATTTCATTCGGTGATCAGAATTGAACCCAAGGCCTCATGCATATGCTCTATCACTGAGCTATCTCTCCTGCTGTATTTAATCTACTTAAGAATATTTCTTGGGGGCACAGTGGGTTAAGCGCACATGGCACAAAGCCCAAGGACCAGCATAAGGATTGCAGTTCGAGCCCCCAGCTCCCCACCTGCAGGGGGTGGGGGTCACTTCACAGGCGGTGAGTCCCCAGCTCCCCACCTGCAGGGGTGGGGGTCACTTCACAGGCGGTGAAGCAGGTCTGCAGGTGTCTATCTTTTTCTCTCCCTCTGTCTTCCCCTCCTCTCTTGATTTCTCTCTGTCCTATCCAACAACAACAGTAATAATAACAACAACAATTTAAAAAGGGGGGGAAGGGTATTTTTTGTATTCTTGGAACTGAATTTTCTTTTCTTACCTAGACAGCTATGCAATCATTGCTTGTTTTTCATTCAACCAACAAATTTGAATTTCAAGCAAAAAGGAAGGAATTTTTCAGACTTAGTATAGTTTGATAAAGTATTTCATTAATTAAGATGCTTAAGTTACTTGTTTTTGAACTTATCTTTGACACTGTAGTGTCTTTAGTGTCTTTCACTCTTTGTCTTTGAGTAATTTTCTTCTCTTCTTTCCTTTTTTTTTTTTTTTTGCCACCAGGGGTATCACATGACAGATCTACCACTCCCAGCAGCCATTTTTCCTTTTCTTTTTAACTGATAGGACAGAGATAAACTGAGAAGGGAGGAGGAGATATAGAGAACTAGAGACAGAGAGACACTGGCAGTACTTGCATCACCACCTGTGACGCTTCCCACATGCACGTGGGGAGTGGGCTTGAATCCCCATCCTTATGCATGCACGGTAATGTGTATTTAACCAGGTGTGTTGCTGTCTGGCCCTCAGTACCTTCTATTTCTGTTTCAGAGACTGAAAAATGAGAAAGTTTTAAATCCTTTAAAAATGAATTCATTATTAACCAATTTATCTTTGAAGACAAATAATAATTTCTCAGAATAACATAAATGTTTTTTAAAAGTTCACCAAAAGACTATACATGTCTTTTTTACTCTTTCCTTTCCTTTTTCCTTTCTTTCCTTTTCTTCTTAATGATAGGGAGGGAGATCAAAATACTTTTCTGCCAATTATGAAATTCGCCCCCCTTTTTTTAACTCTGTGCAATGTACTGAACTCAGCCTCACTAGTGCAAGTTATGTATTTCTAACTTGTGAGTTGCGACCAGCCCTTTCTTTGTGGGAGAATAATAATATTTATTATTATTGATGTTGTCATTGTTGGATAGGACAGAGAGAAATGGGAAGAGGAGGGGAAGACAGAGAGAGGGAGAGAAAGACAGACACCTGCAGACCTGCTTCACTGCTTGTGAAGTGACTCCCCTGCAGGTGGGGAGCCGGGGGCTCAAACCAGGATCCTTAAGCCAGTTCTTGCCGCTTTGCACCATGTGCACTTAACCCGCTGTGCTACTGCCTGAATCCCAAGACAGGATTTTTTTTATGTGCCAAGATATCAACTGAAAACTGCAAGAATCCAAACTTTTAGTTGTAAAAGGAATTAGTTTTTCAATTAGGTAAAAGTTTATAAAGACACTTTGGTCAATTTCTCCAGCTGAGTACTCTTTATCTTTTTATATCTGTGCTATGGGTAGCATTTTCCTGATCGTTTTTATGAATGTGAAATAATGCTTTGTTGTTGTGAATAATTCGTAAGCAGGCAGAATCACCTACAAGTCTATAAACATGTCCTTTTAGTCTTTGCATAGATATTAAGAAGATAATTTGGCTTCATATTGCACAATATCTATCTAGTAAGCTGAATGTATGTGGTTTTTTAATTCCTAAATCTGACTAATTTTAAGCCTTGAAAAACATTTAATTTCTGGTGGGGGGAGAGCATATGGTTATGCAAAAAGAGTCTCATGCCTGAGGCCTTGAAGTCCCAGGTTCAATCAATCCCCATCCACCATAAGCCAGAGTTGAGCAGGACTCTGGTTAACAACAACAACAACAAACTCTAACTTCCCCAAGTCGTAGATATTTGAATGACAGAGGTAGGTCACAGAAAAGGAAAGGCAGGGAACTAGGTGGTGGGACACCTGGTTAAGTGCACACATTACAGTGCTCAAGGACCCAGGTTCAATTTCCTGTTCCCCGCCTGCAGGAGTAAGCTTCACAAGTTGGTGAAGCAGGGCTGCAGGTGTCTCTCTGTCTCTCTGTCTCTCTCCCCCTCACTTCTCAGTGTCTCTCTGTCTCTATCCAATAATAAATAAATAAAACGGTTTGAGCCCTGGGCTCCCCACCTACAGAGGAGTCGCTTCACAAGAAGTGAAGCAGGTCTGCAGGTGTCTGTCTTTCTCTCCTCCTCTCTGTCTTCCCCTCCTCTCTCCATTTCTCTCTGTCCTATCTAACAACAATGACATCAATAACAACAATAATAACTACAACAACAAGGGCAACAAAAGGGAAAATAAATAAATGTTAAAAAATAAAATAAAAATATTTTTTTAAAAGAAATAAATTGAAAGGAAATTTGTGTATGAATTGAAATTTGTGTATGTCAAAAAGTGAGAGCAAACCAAATGGAAGGCTTTTAGTGATTGTCTGGTGAAATTGCTAATCCTAATCCCGAGCCCAGTTGTGATCGTGCAGTAGAAGTCTTTATAATACAGCCTGCTGCAACTACTTTTAACCCAAGTGGTACAACTGATCTGGCATGGTTGATGGAACAGACCTCCAAGCAAATGCTGTTCCTGGCACAGGAGGCTTCTAGGCAATTCTTTGACACTGCTGATGTTGCTTTTTCATCTTTCATACCCTGGTGTATTCAAACCTATCAAAACCGTGATTTATGACTTAATGATGAGCTCACCTTAAGATACAGTGTATGAGAAGGAGACTTCCATTAAAGGTAGCAGAGTGAAGAGTGAAGAAATGTTATAACTCCTCCCTATTTTGAGCGAAAACCAACTCCATCCTAAAACTAGATGCAAAACTGATTACCCAAAATGTAGACAGTGGAGCATAACTTGCTAAACACTGGAAAATCTGTGCTTTAAGTGGGGAGGGTGGTGAACTCTTCTGGGACTTCTAAGCAGTATATTACTCTTTCTAAAAGTGTTCATGTTGCTTTAAGGACCTGACTAGTGAGCATCTTTGGATCTCTGATGTAGTTTTCACAGACTCAAAAAGACTATAAGCACGACCTATTACAGAAAGTACACTTACAATTGTCAAACTACTTTATGGGGGGAATAATGAGTTATAGACATTTGTCACATATACTGTTTCTTTCCTTTCTTTTCTTTTTTTTTTTAATCATTTAATCCCTCATGCAATCCTTGGGCTATGGGATGAGGAAACCCAGACTTCACAAAATGTATATGTAGAGCTAGGATCGTAATAAAGAAAGTAAGTCTGGATCTAAACCCAGGGTTTAAGAGACACTGTATACAGTTGCTTATCTCCCTGTAATAGGTGTCTGTGCACCACAGCCACCCCCAGCTGGTATCATGGATTCCCAATTTAAAAACCTTTCCAACACAAATATCTAGAAGTGCGACTGGGAGAATAAAAGGTTATGGAAATACAGGGACCTACAGCAAAGAAGTTGGAGAGAAAACGGCAGCAGAGCAGCTGCATGTAGCGTGTAGGACTTGCTTGTCTCAAGACATGGTATTCTAGCTTCTCTCTCTCCATCTCCCTCTCTCTCTCTCTCTCTCTCTCTCTCTCTCTCCCCCCCCCCCAAAATAAAATGAATCTTAGAGAAAAGAAAAGAGGCAGGTGCTGGGAGATAGCATGCACAGTAAAATGTACATTTTAGCATACACTCCCAGGTTTCTATCCCATGGCCCATGGAGAAGCCCCATGAACTGTGGAGCACTGCCATGTAGTCTCTGCTCTTGTGTATCTGTGTCTCTCTCTGGTGTTGAAACCATGAGATTCAATGGGGAGAGGCAGGGGTAGAGAAAGAAAAAGAAAAAAAAGTCAAAGAGATGAAAACCACATCAGATACTGGAGACTTGATTGAGAGGCTTGGGAAAATAATACATTACGTAATGTAATATAAGATGTAAAAATTAACCTGAAGGAGAAGGAAAATAAAGGAAATCTAATAGATAGATACATGGAGTCAGCAGTCTTTTCCTGAAGAGAAAGGGTCTACAGTGAATATTTTAAACTTCGTGGTTCATACAGTATCAGTACCCCTCTAGTATCTTATCTATCTTATATTGGGTCCCCGATGCTCATGTAGAGCCCCTCTCCCAATGGTCCAGGAGGCGGTGCAGTGGATAAGGCACCGGACTCTCAAGCATAAGGTCTCAAGTTCAATCTCCAGCAGCATGTGTACTAGAGTGACGTCTAGTTCTTTCTCTCCTTTAAAATAAATAAATAAATAAATAAAGCCTCCCCCCAGCCCCCAGTCCTTGGTCTTGCAGCAATATCATAGATGGAAGTTAAAGGATAAAAAGGCAAAATGCAGGATGAAACTTAGACTAGTATAGCCTCTATTGTTGATGAAAATCAAGTGAAATTGATAATATAAGTGGGGGGTAGGGAGGGCGGACTAGTGCAAATGCTATAATCAAAGGAGATTTTTTTTCATGATAGAAAATCTGGAAATAAAATGATGATCCTTTGACCTTGCAGTAATTGATCACATTACTGAATTTGAAGAGTTGTGTCGATACCTAGGTAGTGGGGGAGGATATACAGTCTTACTTCAGCTTTATCTGACTCTGTACCACCTTCTTACTAGTAGCCTCAGAAGGATCGGGGGGAATAGTTTTTGGATTTAGTATGCTAATATTTTATGACCTAATAAAATTTTATGAGATTTTAATCTATTTTTTTTTACTGCTGATTACATTTATCATTGGTCTTGGGTATTAGAATGATTATTGTCTTTAATAAACATTACAGTTGAATGCTATATATGAGAATTAAAAGTAACATGACATTGTTCATTTTCAGAGTGCTTTCAGTCTAGTTGGAGAAACGTTATGTCAGTAAAGACTGAAAATGCCTAATTTCGTATTAGTAATGCAGCAGAGATTAGTACAGGCATAAGTAAACTTGAGTGACCCAGAGTGCTCTGAAAATTTGTCCCACAGGAAATGAACATTTATTTAAGGTCTTACTTGTACTTGCTTTACCAAAATTCAATCAAGTACTAACTTCTAAATGTAAATTATATTTCTAATTGGATTATTGTTGTTGCCTCCCCTGCCTCCCCACCCAAGCACAGCATAGTTCTGGTGTATGATGGTGAAGGGGGTTGAACCTGTGATTTCAGAGCCTCAAGCATGCAAGTCTTTTGTGTAACCATTATGCTCTCTCCCCCACCCCCAACACTGGATTATTCTGTAGGATTTTATAAAATGGAAAATGGTTTCTTGAAAACAGGCAAAATCAGCAATGTTCAGTTTCAATATTGGGGAAAAATTAGAGCTCAATGATAAATGTGCAATGCTTGATTTTAGTAAAGACAAAGAGAAAGCAAATAAGGGTAGAAAATTTCGAAAATGTTAGCAGCTTATAATTAAGCAAATGGTCAGGGTATATTAGATCAGGAAAATTAAAGGTGATTAAGAATGAAAAGTTTCTACAATAGATGAATGGCTGAGAAAGTTATGTTATATATACACACAGTGTAATGCTATTCATCTATTAAGAATGGTTAATTCACCTTCTTCACCTCATCTTGGATGGAGCTCAGAGGAATCATGTTAACTGAGATAAGCCAGAAAGAGAAAGATGAATATGGCATGATCCCACTCATGGGAAGAAACTGAGAAATAGGAATGAAAAGGGGAAACACAAAACAACATGGGCAACAAAGGTGGGGGGAGAAAATTAAAAAAAAAAAAAAAGAAAGAAAAAGAAAATGGGGAAACACAGGGTAGAACTTGGACTGGCTTTGGTGGATTGCACCAAAGTAAAGGACTCTGGGGTGGGGGTGACTTTCGGGTCCTGGCATGTTGGTGGAGGAGGACCCTAGGCTGGGAGTGAGAGTGTTTTGCAAAAAAAAAAAAAAAAAACCTGAGAAATTTTACATATGTGCCAACAACTATATCCTCTATAAAACATTAATCCTCACAATTAAAAAGAATGAAACATTCCTCTTGGTAATCTAGTTAATTGTCCTGTGACTTTTCAGTTTGCCATGTTCTTCATGTAGAGTGTGTGGTTCGTGCAAGAGGATAGACTGTGTGTGGTGTGGATGGGCTGACTGCTCTGTTAAGGTAGTAAGGATGCAGGGTTCTGCTAACTTACCCTGTGAAAACAGAGCAGGATATGTATTTTCTGAGAAGTCACTAAAGTTCTCCCTTTGATCTCCTTGACTTTTCTCATCAACTTTCATTCAGAACCTTGATTCTTTAACATGCCCTAATTGCAGAAGTAAAGACTTTTAGTTTTTTGCTGAAGATGAAGTTTTGAACAAAGTAAGTTAGTAGTGTTCACTCCAAAGAAAGGAGAACATGGTGTCCTAGGCTATCCTCAAAATACTTAAGACATCAAAATATTAACTTGGATCATCGAGTGTTTAATACACTGGAAATGAAAGTAGCTCCTAACTCTTAGAGCTCTTCATCCTCCTTTTGTAGGACTATTAGATGAGTATTGAAACAAATGCCCATTGGACTCTATTAACATTCTCTTCCGTTGGACAAGGCAGGAAAAGATTTATGGTACTTTGTGAGGTTCCCTTTGAAAATTGGACAGTAGAAGCTCATGGGGATTGGTATCTGGGTCTTAGCCACCATTTCTAAAAACCAGTAACAGATCAGTTTTTGTTATCTTGCAATTCAAGTGAACTTTATGACTTGCAGGTTATTCATAATTCAGCTGAAAAGCTAATCTGAGCAAGTAACTTGCACAGTTAAGTCTGCTGTTTTGGTGAGAAGGGCCAGTGGGAGCAGACTAAGAAGAGGATTAGGAGATACTTGCCCTGCACAGTGCATATGCATTATGATGCTTGAAACCCCAGCTGACTAATATTTGCCAACATGTATGCTGTTCTCTCTGCCTAGTCTATTATCAAGGGTGAGTGCTTTTTTTTGTAAAGAAAGTTTATTAAGGGGGTCTGGGTGGTGGCACACTTGCTTGAGCGCACATGTTACAGTGCACAAGGACCCAGGTTCAAGCCCCTGGTCCCCACCTGCAGGGGGAAAGCTTTGCAAGATGTGAGGCAAGGCTGCAGATGTTTCTCTGTCTCTCTCCCTTTCTATATCCCCTTTCTTGGTTTCTGGCTGTCTCCAATAAATAAAGATAATAAAATATAAATAAAAAATAAAGCTTATTAAGGGCTGGCAAAATAGCTCACTTGGCTAGTGTGCTGCTTTGCCATGTGTACAACCTCCATCATATTGAAGGATACTTCAATTCTGTCTGTGGTTATGTCTTTCCCTCTCTGTTTCTCTGCCTCTCTTTTAAAAGAACATTTATTAAACAAAAAAAGCCCTCCAAGAATGGCAGAGTGAACCTCCCGGAACTGTCATTCCATGGTCATGAGGCATAGGAGGACTATTGACATAGGGGGGGGGGGGGCGAGAAAGATCTCCAGTTGTCTGACAGTTCATCGTAGCTATGTCAGAGTCGCCAGACTTGTTGGCAATAGAGAAGCTGAAGTAGTTTATGGCTGAACTTTTTCTGGAGATTTCTGACTCATCTGTGGGACAAACTGGGAAAAGGGTTTAGAAATTAACAAGGTTAATTATAACTATCTCCATCCAGGTTTTCAGTTACTGGGAA
Source organism: Erinaceus europaeus (assembly GCF_950295315.1). Taxonomy (NCBI): domain Eukaryota; kingdom Metazoa; phylum Chordata; class Mammalia; order Eulipotyphla; family Erinaceidae; genus Erinaceus; species Erinaceus europaeus. Next base: position 24,487,174 of record NC_080162.1, read on the forward strand.
GGAAATGGTACTTATCTAAGAACTAATGATTATCTTCCTCACCCATCAGCTCTAATGCAAAAAATAAAAACAAGCAGGGGAATGGTATTTACTGTAACAGTGGGAAAACTGTTGTGTCTTCCTGTCCTTGGTGTGAATAACTCTATAGCAGAATAGAGGTCAGGAGCTACAGAACAGCTCACCTGGATGGTGCGCCTGCTTATTTACGGTGATCACTCCCAGCTTCAAGCCCAGCCCTCAGTCACATTGAAGGACGTTCTGGTGATATGTCTTTCTCTTTCCGTCTGAAAAAATTACCTCGGAGTAGTGAAGCAACAACAACAAGAAGCATGTGTGTCCTAAGATTGAGGACATTGCTCTACTTAAACATGATGTAACTATTATGCTCAAGAATTTAACATGGACCAGTACTATTAAATAGTACATAGTCCACCAAGACACATTTGTTACTGACTCAAGAAAACAATATTTTTTCCTGTCTTTCTCAAAGACAAATACATTTCCCCTTTGAAGATAATTCTGTGGCGAAAGTGCTATTTATTCTATGAAGTTGAATGTTTCACATCTGTCACAGGACATGAAGTAATATTCTTGTTTGAAATGAAAATCTTAATAATGAGAACCTGTCAAACATTATGATTCATTTACCCACATAAGTGCTTCAAACAATATTTCACCTCTGCTATACATATGTATAAGTATACACTTATTTTTCTTTTCTTTTGGTACTCATTGCTAACCTTTTTTTTTTTAAAGAGAGAATTTTGTTAGTAAGAAATCAGGCATGTACACAATGGAATACTATTCAACTATAATGAATTTTTTTTTTTTTAACATTGTGACAACATAGAAGAAGGTAGAGGGTATTATGCTAACCAAAAGACGTCTAAAAGAGAAAGACAAATACCAGATGATCCCACTCATATTGTTACTGACAAACTAGTCTATCACTCATCTCACAAGAAGCTAAACACCGACATTAAGTAACTGATAGTGTGGAGCTTTCCGTTGTGAAAAAGTTTACTTTAGTTAATTTAGTTTATTTTTATTTTTTACCTAAGCAAAGGACCATGTCAGAAACTCTGAAATTACCACCACCTTGAATCCAAGGCTGAAGGAAAGTAGGGGATCCAGGTGACTGTGGTAAATCACTTCTTTGAGTGTTTGCTGGTCGTAAGAACTCAAGAGTTTATTGTGAATTCCAGCTATAGGCATAATGAATATAGGCATAATGGAATTTGTTTTGCTTGTTTTGTGTTATCATTCATATAGAGACAGAGAGGGAGGGATACCATAGTACTGAAACTTTCCCTGGTGCATGGCACTCCTGTGTGGTGCTAAGGTTGGAACTTAACCGTGCACATGATGAAGCATTTGTTCTGCCTAGTGAGCTATCTCCTAGCCCCGGTATGCTTTGATGCTGTCAAGTTATGTGCTGCTGCAGGATGGAGTATCCGGGATGTACTGTGTGTGTATGCTCCTTAATTGGCTCACTGTTAAGTCTCTGAGTTTATAAAATACTGGCTAGAACTTGGTCTTTGCCTTCTAAAGAGACTAGGCGATCAGCTCAGCCCAGGCAAAGTGGGTTGAAGAGCATCCTGACTTAAGTATTTTAATCTTAACTGTCTTACTTGCTAAAGATGTTTTATTTCACTTTATTTTTAATTTTTGTTATTGCTACCAGGGTTATTCCTGGGGCTCAGTGCCAGAATTACAAATCCACCACTCCCAGCAGCCCATTCTTCCTTTCCTTTCCTTCCCTTTCTCTTCTCCTCTCTTCTCTTCTCCTCTCCTCTCCTCTCCTCTCCTCTCCTCTCCTCTCCTCTCCTCTCCTCTCCTCTCCTCTCCTCTCCTCTCCTCTCTCTCTTCTTTCTTTCTTTCTTTCTTTCCTTCTATTTGATTGGACAGAGAGAAATTGAGAGGGGAGCTAGAGATAGAGAGAGAGAAAGAGAGACATCTGCAGACCCATTTCACCATTCATGAAGTGTTCCCCCACCCACAAACCCCCCTGCAGATAGGGAGCAGGGCTTGAACCCGGATCCTTGCATATGGTGGTGTATGCGCTCAACCAGATGCACCACAGCCTGGTCCCTTAAAGGTATTTTTTAAAATCAGGCAAGTTAAAATAAGTTCCCTTTGCTAAAGGTACAAACGAGAGTGAAAAGTTGTAGACCAGCAGGTGGCACTTTGGACAGAATACTAGACCCTAAAGCATGAGGTCCCAAGTTTGGTTTGGTTCCCAGTATCGCACATGCAAGCGTCATGCTCTGATTCTGTTTCCTCACACTACCCCCATTAATACACATTTTTTGAAAGAAAAAAGGATTAAAATCAGTGTATTTTAAGTGAAGCCAGAGAAGTAAACAAAGACATAAAAGATTCAGAATCTAATTGATATAGTAAGTTTGTTGTTCTTATGTGTTCATGTTGAGTATTTAGGACTGAGGGAACATTATCAATCATCTAGTAAACAGTTCTGTTACTTCTATTCCAGACTGATATTTACGGTTAAGTAGTACAATGATGTTGAAAATTCAGGCAGCATGTTTATTTTGTTTTTAATTAGGTAAAAATAATTTACAATAAGTAGCAAAGAAATTCTGAAACAAAAGTAGCAACTTTGCTATTACTTTTCTTTTTATTTTTTGGCTCCTCATGATATAAGTCTATTAACACTTGCACAACACATGGGAGGGTGGAGAGTGATTTTTATAGCAGCTGTTGTGTCCCTCTCATTGCAGAGAAATTTAAAATGGCCTGTAGTTATTTATAGTGTGAGTGGTAACTACATCTTTCTCATTATTAGCTGAAGCTAGAGCAAAAAATGAAAATCACAGAAGGCCTACTTTTGGTTTGGACTTTTTGATTTTGTTAACATAAGAAAGATGTTGAACGGACTTCTGACCACTACCAGCACTACCCCCCTTTTATTTCATCCTTGAGTAGGAGAAAAATAAATAATTATCTGAGTGAAAGGCAACATAAAGAAGCAACATGGGGGTTTAAGTTGCTGGAATTTTCTTTATTCTGATTTTTCCCTTCTATCCTAAATTTTTCAGTACATTTGGAAAGAATGAAACAATCTGGTATACTTTACATTGGAGAGAGGGTTATTTGAAGGTCATTTAATAGAACATTAGTTATAATCTATAGAAAAATACAGAAAGGGTGCAATGTACAGTTTTATTTCTAATTTTTTATTAGTGACTTAGTAATGACTAACAAGATTGTAAAATTACAGGGGTATAATTCCACAGTTCCCACCATCAGAGTTCCATATCCCCTCCCTCCATTAAAAGCTTCCCTGTTCTTTATCCCTCTGGGAGTATGGACCAGAATTCTTTATGGGGTGCAGAAGGTGGGCGTTTTGGCTTCTGTAATTGCTTCTCTGCTGGATGTGGACATTGGCAGGTTAATCCATACCGCCAGCCTATTTCTATCTTTCCCTAGGGAGGTGGGTTCCAGGGAGGTGGGGTTCCAGGACACATTGGTGAACTGCAATGTGCAGTCTTAAACCCTTCACCTAGATCTGCTATTATTATTATCTGACACATTTTACAGGGGCAAACATCATAATCCTATACCTCTAAATGTTTCAGACATGATTTTCCTAAGGACAATAACATTGTCACTTTTTTTTTTTTACAGAATACAGAATCTGACTTTCCTTTCTCCTTAATCCTGTCTGTTACCTGTGTTTTTGTCAGTATCTAAGAACAAAGAAAGCAGTGAGAGGAATTATTAATAGCAGCCACCTACTTCTGAAGTTATTCACCAGTATGCACCTTCCAGAAACGAAGTGTGAAAACAAAAGCTAGAAGTTGATTTATAAACCCAAGTAAATATAGAGTAATTGATAGACAAGTCTTCTGTCACATTAAAAGTGGATCCAGTTTCTTGAGTAACGTTTCTCTGAACTACTCTGTGTGCCTCTGTGTCTGGAAAGATTCTGTTGGTGTTCATATCATATAAATTCATAGGCTTTTACCATTTTAAAAGCCTTTTATGATATATAACCCCTTCCCTATATAGATGAGAAGAACCAAGTTCATGGTCATACAACTAGCAATGAAGCTAGACCTTCTGAAGGGAGGGAGAGAGAGAGAGGAAGAGAAAGAGAGGGGTCTGAAGCACAGCTTCACCTCTCCTGAATCTTTCCCCCTGCAGGTGTCAACCAGGGGGTTGAGCCCAGGTCACTGAGGATGCTAGCATGTGCACTCAACCCAGTGCACTACCACATAAGCTTTCTGTCTCTTTTTCTACCTGAAAAAAGCCTTCCCAGAGCAGTGATACTACTGTAATGACCAACAAGCAAACAAAAAGCAGTTTATATATTATAGAGTATGATATAACCATAGCCATTGTCAAATCAAGCTGTTTCAAGAACTTACTTTCCTAACATTGATGCCATTTCAATTAAGGGGAATTTTATCTGAATACATTAATTTATAGTTACAGCTGCCTACTAACCCAATTTTCTTATATCTACTGAGATTCCAGGTATTGATGGTACTTTGGAAGAAAATATGAACTCACTCAAATATATATATATATATATATATATATATATATATATATATACATATAGTGCTAAATTGAATTATTAATCAAAAAGATCATCCAATGAAGTGCCGTTTTTAAAGAGTCTTTATTTTTTATTTATAAAATGGAAACACTGGCAAACCATAAGATAAGAGGGGTGCAACTCCACACAGTTCCCACCATCAGAACTCTGTATCCCATCCCCTCCCCTGATAGCTTTCCTGTTCTTTATCCCTCTGGGAGTATAGACCCAAGGTCACTGTGGGATGCAGAAGGTTGAAGGTCTGGCTTCTGTAATTGCTTCTCAGCTAAACATGGGCATTTGCCAGGTCATTCCATACTCCCTGCCTGTCTCTCTCATTCCCTAGTGGGGTGGGGACTCTGGGGAAACAGGGCTCCAGGACACATTGGTGGGGTTGTCTGTCCAGGGAAGTCTGTTTGGCATCATGCTAGCATCTGGAACCTGGTGGCTGAAAAGAGAGTTAACATACAAAGCCAAACAGATGGTTGACTAATCATGAACCTAAAGGCTGGAATAGTTTAGATGAAGAGTTGTGAGGGTGTCTCCATTTTGTAGATAGTAGGCCTATTTTAGTTATATTCCAAAGGACCCGTGACTATTACTAGTTTTTGGTTTTTATTTTTTTCCTTGAGCCTGAAATCTGATGTGCAGGTGGACCCAAGTTATTGTCTGGGGAGATGATGTCATGGCTGGAAAAAGGACCAGAAAACTGAACTGGATCAGGGAAGAGAGTAGCTCCCAAATATGGGGAAGGTATATAAATGTTGTTGACTGTAAACCCCATCGATTTGATCTGATCAAATCTATTGTGTTGTTCCTGATAGAGATGACTGGCAACATTGGGGAGAGGGATTTATTCAAGGTCTAGGCCTGTCATGTCTGTTTGGGAATCTCAGGACTCCCCAAATAGGGCACCAGCTGATGGGGTGGCCTGATAGTGACTAAAGAGTCATCATTAAAGCATGCCAGTCTCTTGCCCTTATTCAGCGTTTGCAGTTAAAGATTCCTTTTTCCAACTTGCTTTTATGGGAAAGAGTGAGAGAAACAACAGAGCACCACTCTGGCATATATAATACTAGGATCAAACCTGGGGCTTTAGCACTTCCAGAGGCTTGAAACTCTCCTGTGAAACTAGAAAAGAAAAAAAAAAAAATGAAAAATCACATGAATGCGCAACAAAACACAACCGGGATTTTAAACTCACTAAGCTGCCAAGTTACAGATGCTATGTGATTCCATTTTGCTTTCCCTGGGCAGACAACCTCACCAATGCGTCCCGGAACCTCACCTCTCTAGAGCCCTGGCCCACTAGGGAAAGATAGAAACAGGCTGGGGGTAAGGAGCCACCTGCCAGCACTCATGTCCAGTGCAGATGTAATCACAGAAGGCAGACCTTCCATCTTCTGTACCCCAAAAAGAATTTTGATTTACACCCCTCCAAAGGGGGAGGACCCAGAGAGAGAAGAGGAAAAAAGAAAGAACAGTCAGAAGTAGTACCAGGTGGAGGTGTCGCTTAGAAATGAAGAGAATGCAAGACCATAGGCAGAAAAAAAAAGAGAGTAAAGATAGATAGACAGACAGACAGACAGACAGACAGACAAACAGACAGATAGATAATAGCCCAAATCTGTGAAGCTGGGAGAACTACTGCTGTTTCCAATGGAGGGAATGGGAACACAGGACTCTGGTGATGGAAATGATGTAGAATTATACCCGTTATTTCATAATTTTGTAAATCAATATTAAATTATTAATAAAAATTTTAAAACATGGGGATTCAAACATGCAAGTAGTGCACTCTATACACTTAGCCATTCCCCTGGCCTCTACTTTGTTTTTAATAAATCTCTCAAACCAGCTATGCTTATTCAATTACCAAATATTTACTGAGAATTCACATTCCCCTGCAGCTTTCATATCCTATTCTTACATCTAAATCTATACTGCTTTGAACTGTACAAAGGGTTGTTGAAAGGTACAAATGCTAGGTGATAAAGAAGATTTTACATTTAAGATTTTAGTTGTTTAAAAACAATAACTAGGGAGCCAAGCGGTAGTGCAGTGGGTTAAGCGCACATGGAACAAAGCACAAGGACCTGTGTAAGGATCCTGGTTCGAGACTCCAGCTCCCCACCAGCAGGGGAGTCGATTCACAAACGGTGAAGCAGGTCTGCAAGTGTCTATCTTTCTCTCCCCCTCTCTGTATTCCCTTCCTCTCTTGATTTCTCTCTGTCCTATCCAATAAGGATGACATCAATAACGACAACAGTAAAAAAAAAACAAGAGCAACAAGAGGGAAAATAAATAAATACGTTTTTAAAAAAACTTAAAAAAATAAAATAAAAACAATAACTAGCAGTATATTTAAAGACTATCTAAAGCAGCATGGAGTCCATTTAGAGCTACAGCAGCCTGAAGTAAGCATTTCATATATATGAAGAAATTTACACTCTGGATATCTCCCAAAATGCTTATAGAAATTACAACTTATTTCCTTTGTTTTTCTCAAAGCTTATTTCTCTAAGCGTCAGCAATAAAACAAGTCAGTGATAACTCTCAGCAGGGGGAAACTGAAAAGTTACAAAGCTTGTCAAAGATATTGAAGTACCAAGAAGGCAAAGATAATTTAAATATGTATTAAGCTTCTGATTTCTCCTACTGTACGTGAAGGGATACCAATATATAAAAAAAAAAAAAATGAAAGCCATCTTGGAGTGATCGTTACTTTGCAAGGGAGGCAGACATTTAAACATAATTGAAACAGAATGTAATAAATGAAACTATAGATAAAATCTAGAAGCAATACAGGAGAGCTATAAAGAAAAAAGAATCAATCTATTTCAGTGGGGGAAAACATTGCCCGTGTTATAAGAAAATGTAGTTGCTCTACACTTCTCTACATCTGATCTAATGTCTAACTAGCTATGAATTTTTTTGAGATAATGACAAGTTATTTAGACCTGAAAGTTTCAAGCAGCTGTCAAGAATATATTGCTGAGTTTGTTCTTTTGGACAATGACAAGTGAGGATAGGAAAATGCATAATTTATTATAGTAGTAAAGAATTGAAGCACATAAGTTTTTATTTGGATTCAATAATTTCATTTGAGGGCATCACTTGTCTTTTTATAAGACTGACATTTGTTGTTTTTTTATTATTATTAGCTTGAATTTTATGACTTAGGAAAATAAACTACAGTGTTTTATAGTCTGATTCTAAATTGATCAATAGTACTAGCTGTTGGGCAGTGCACCAGCTCCCCCCTGCTTAATGCTGTGGTCTATTTACATAATCACTGTTTTACCTGAGAACCACCCTGCCTGCAGGGCACTGGTTTAATCTCACTGGTTTGCACTTTTTTTTAATTATAAAATCATTTTTATTTTAAAAACTTTCAAATGATAATAAGATTGGTTAAGATTCCTCATATTATTTTCTTCCCCCCCCCTTTTTGTAAATTTTTTATTTAAGAAAGGATTAACGAACAAAACCATAAGGTAGGAGGGGTACAATTCCACACAATTCCCACCACCCAATCTCCTTAACCCACCCCCTCCCATGATAGCTTTCCCATTCTCTAGCCCTCTGGGAGCATGGACCCAGGGTCATTGAGGGTTGCAGAAGGTAGAAGGTCTGGCTTCTGTAATTGCTTCCCCGCTGAACATGGGCGTTGACTGGTTGGTCCATAATCCCAGTCTGCCTCTCTCTTTCCCTAGTAAGGTGTGTCTCTGGGGAAGCTGAGCTCCAGGACATATTGGTGGGTTCTTCAATCCAGGGAAGCCTGGCCAGCATCCTGGTGGCATCTGGAACCTGGTGATTGAAAAGAGAGTTAACATACGAAGCCAAACAAATTGTTGAGCAATCATGGATCCCAAGCTTGGAATAGTGGAGAGGAAGTGTTAGGGAGGTACTCACTGCAAACTCTAGTGTACTTCTGCTTTCAGGTATATATTTTGCAGTAGTTTATGGATACGTGTGAACATATGCTCTCTCTCACAGAAACTGGTGTATATCTAGGTTATGGGACTTTGTTAGAAGGTGAACCACCTGAGATGAAGTTAGAGTGTACTATAAAAGGAAAGGACTCACCCGAGTAATGAAGCTGAAGGGTTGTCATTCCACATGTGAAGTCTCTGGACACAGTCTGAGGTGAAGCATGTTGAGGTGGCAATCGTTGTGTTGGTTAAGTTGTGATCGGCGGATGCAATATTGTTTGGTATGGATTGGGAGAGGCATACGGGAAAGTGGGCCCTATCCAAGGGTTCCAGGACTGGGGGAAGTAGGGGCTCTATAGTGGAGATGTGAGGTTCCTGCTGTCTTAGGGTTCAAAAAGACAATGGATAGTTATGTTATCATCACATTATTTGGTAATTGGGTTAACTTTGAAAAGTCCTTTTGTTAAGGTTTGCTGTACAGTATCCAGTATCTTGTATATAGCTGTGCTATTGGATGCTTCTAATCTACTTGGTATAGGCTTTTGAGAGAGTCCACATATCAAATACACAGCCTATATATTAAAAAGATTCAGTTTGTCTTTTGAGAAACTTTGAGACATACAACTGATTTTCCCCCTCTCATATTAATTAACTAGTGATTTATATGTCTACATTTTGCTAGGAGTGTACATAAACACCATTCCCACCACCAAAAGACTGTGACCCATCCCTCCCACCCACCCCCACCCCCCACTGGCCCAGGAAGCTGCATGTCTACCCCTCACCACAGGGTTTTTATTTTGGTGCCCTACTTACAATTTGGTCAGGTCCTGCTTTTAGTTTCCCTTTCAGATCTTCTTACTCAGCTTCTGTTGATGAGTGGGATCATCCCATACTCATCTTGATCTTTCTGACTTAGTTCACTTAACATAATTCCTTCTAGCTCTGTCCAAGATGGGTCAGAGAAGGTGGGTTCATTGTTCTTGATAGCTGCATAATATTCCATTGTGTATATATACCACAGTTTCTCAGCCACTCATCTGTTGTTGGGCACCTGGGTTGCTTCCAGATTTTAGCTATTATGAATTGTGCTGCTATGAACATAGGAGTATACACCTATTTTTGGTTGGGTGTTATGGAGTCCTTGGGGTATAACCCCAGGAGAGGAATTACTGGATCATACGGAAGGTCCATGTCTAGCCTTGTGAGAGTTTTCCAGACTGCTCTCCACAGAGGCTGGACCAATTTTCATTCCCACCAGCAATGTAAAAGGGTTCCTCTGTCCCCACATCCTCTCTAGCATTTGTTGCTGCTGTCCTTTTTGATGTATGCCATTCTTACAGGAATGAGGTGATATCTTAGTGTTGTCTTAATTTGCATTTCTCTGACGATCAGTGACCTAGAGCAGTTTTTCATATGTTTGTTAGCCTTTTGGATCTCCTCTGAGGTGAATGTTTTGTTCATATCCTCTGCCCATTTTTGGATGTGGTCATTTGCTTTTTTGGTGCTAAGTTTGCTGAGCTCTTTATATATTTTGGTGATTAGTTTCTTGTCTGATGTATGGCATGTGAAGATCTTCTCCCATTCTGTGAGGGGTCTCTTTGTTTGTTTAATAGTTTCTTTGGCTGTGCAGAAGCTTTTCAATTTGATGTAGTCCCATTGGTTTGTTTCTGCTTTAGTCTTCCTTGCAATTGGGTTTGATTCATCAAAGATGTCCTTGAGGTGTAGGTGGGAAAGTGTTTTACCAATGTTTTCCTCTAAGTATTTGATTGTTTCTGGTCTGACATCTAGGTCTTTGATCCATTTGGAGTTGATTTTTGTTTCTGGTGAGATAAAGTGGTTCAATTTCATTCTTCTGCATGTTTCAACCCAGTTTTCCCAGCACCATTTATTGAAGAGAGCCTCCTTTTTCCATTTAATCCTTTGGGCCCCTTATCAAAGATTAGATGCCCATAGGTGTTGGGATTTATTTCTGGGCTTTCAATTCTGTTCCACTGGTCTGTGTGCCTATTTTTGTTCCAGTACCATGCTGTTTTGATGATGATGGCTTTATAATATAGTTTAAGGTCTAGGAGTGTGATGCCTCCATTTCTGTTTCTTTTCCTCAAGATGGTTTTGGCAATTCTAGGTGTTTTCAGGTTCCAGATAAATGATTGTAGTGTTTGTTCTATTCTTTTAAAGAAGCCGGTGGAACTTTGATGGGTATTGCATTAAATTTGTATATGGCTCTGGGGAGAATATTCATTTTGATGATATTTATTCTTCCAATCCATGAGCATGGGATATCTTTCCATTTCTTGGTATCAGTTTCTATTTCCTTGAGTAGCGACTCATCGTTTTCAGCATACAAGTCGTCTTTCACTTCTTTGGTCAACTTTATTCCTAGGTATTTGATTGATTATGCTGAAACAGTATATGGGAGTGATTTCTGTATGTCTTCTTCTTCAGATTTAGTGTTTGCATAAAGAAATGCCACTGATTTTTGTACATTGATTTTGTAGCCTGATACCTTGCTATATTGCCTAATAACTTCCAGTAATTTTCTACTGGATTCTTTAGGTCTTTCTATGTATACTATCATATCATCTGCAAATAGTGAGAGCTTGACTTCTTCCCTTCCAATCTGTATCCCTTTGATTTCTTTCTCTTGCCTGATTGTTATGGCAAGAACTTCCAATACTATGTTGAAGAGTAACGGTGACAGTGGACAGCCCTGTCTAGTCCCCGATCTGAGGGGGAATGCTTTCAGCTTCTGTCCATTGAGTATGATGTTGGCTGTAGGTTTGCTATATATAGACTCCACTATCTAGAGGAATTTCCCATCTATTCCCATTTTTTGTAGAGTTTTGAGCATGAATGGGTGTTGGATTTTGTCAAAGGCTTTCTCTGCATCTATTGAGATAATCATGTGGTTTTTGGCTTTGCTTTTATTGATGTGGTGAATGACATTGATTGACTTACGGATGCTGAACCAGCCTTGCATTCCTGGGATGAATCCCACTTCGTCATGATGAACAATCTTTTTGATATGTTGCTGTATCCGGTTGGCCAAGATCTTGTTTTATATTTTGGCATCTCTGTTCATCAGAGATATTGGTCTGTAGTTTTCCTTTTTTGTTCTGTCCCTATCAGCTTTTGGTATCAGGGTGATGTTGGCTTCATAGAAGGTGGAAGGGAGTATTCCTGTTTCTTCAATCTTATGGAACAGCTTAAGAAGTATGGGTATTAACTGTTTCCTGAAAGTTTTGTAGAATTCGTTTGTGAAGCCATCTGGTCCAGGACTTTTGTTGTTGGGGAGACTCTTAATAACGGTTTCAATTTCTTTGTCTGTGATTGGTGCATTTAGATTTTGTAGTTCTTCTTGGTTCAGTTTTGGAAGTGCATAGGTTTCTAGGAATTGTTCCATTTCTTCCAGATTCTCTAGCTTGGTGGCATATAGTTCTTTATAGAAGTTTCGCAGGATTCTCTGGATTTCTGTGGTGTCAGCTGTGATATCTCCTCCATTGTTTACAATTCTATTAATTTGAGTCTTCTCTCTTTTTTGTTTGGTGAGTCTGGCTAGGGGTTTTTCAATTTTGTTTAATCTTTCAAAGAACCAACATTTGGCTTCATTGATCTTTTGTATGGTTCTTTTATTTTTGCTGTTGTTTATTTCTGCTCGAACTTTAGTGATTTCTGTCCTTCTGGTTGCTTTAGGGTTCCTTTGTTCCTCTTCTTCTAAGTCCTTGAGGTGTGCAGTAAGGTCGTTCATTTGAGCTTCTTCTTGGTGTTTAATATGTGATTGTATGGCTATAAGTTTCCCTCTCAGTACTGCTTTAGCTGTGTCCCAAATATTTTGATAGGTTGTGTCTTCATTTTCATTAGTTTCCAGGAACATTTGAATTTCCTGCTTGAGTGAGTCTCTGACCCAGTGGTTCTTAAGGAGCATGTTGTTTAGTTTCCAAATTCTGTGTCTTTTAATAATTTTCTGTTTGTTGTTAAAAGTTAGTTTTACTCCACTGTGGTCTGAGAAGATACTTGGGATGATTTCAATGCTCTTGAATTTATTGATGCTGTCTTTGTGGCCTAACATGTGGTCTATCCTTGAGTATGTGTTATGTGGATTTGAAAAGAAGGTGTATTCCAGTTTTTTGGGGTGGAGGAGTCTGAAAATGTCCAAGAGGTCTAGTCTGTCAATCTCTTCATTCAATTCTCTTGTATCTTTATTGGTTCTCTGCTTTGTTGATCTGTCTAAGTGTGAGAGTGGGGTATTGAAGTCTCCCACTATTATTGTATTACTATTGATGTATTTTTGAAATTCTTTCAGTAGATGCTTAATGTATTTAGATGGTCCCTCGTTGGGTGCATAGATGTTAATAATTGTTAAGTCTTCTTGGCTGATTGATCCTCTAATCATTATGTAATGTCCTTGCCTATCTTTTATTACTTTATTTAATTTAAAATCTATCGTGTCTGAAATGAGAATGGCTATTCCTGCCCTTTTTTGTGGTCCATTAGCCTGTACGATAGTTTTCCATCCTTTCACTTTAAGTCTGTGTTTATCTTGTTGTGACAGATGGGATTCTTGCAAGCAGCATATGGTTGGGTTATGTTTTCTGATCCATCCCCCCACCCTGTGCCTTTTGATGGGTGAGTTTAAGCCATTGGCATTTATTGATATTATGAATTTAATGTATTGTAGTGCCATTGTTCTAAAAAAAAATTGTTTGCTCATATATATTGGAAGTATTATAGTGATGTTCTTGTTTATAAGAGGTCTTTTAGTACCTCTTTCAGAGCCGGCTTGGTGATGGTTGCCTCCTTTAACTGTTGTGTATCTAAGAAGGTTTTGATCCCTCCATCTAGTTTGAATGAAAGTCTAGCAGGATATATTATCCTTGGTTGAAACCCTTTTTCATTCAAGGCTCGATAGATATCTTGCCACTCCCTTCTGGCTTTTAGAGTTTAAGTGGAGAAATCTGCAGATAATCTTATGGGTTTTCCCTTGTATGTGACTTTTTGTTTCTCTCTTGCAGCCTTTAGGATCCTTTCTTTATCCTTACTTCTTCTCATTGTGACTATGATATGTCTTGGTGTCTTCAGGTCTGGGTTGATTCTGTTTGGTACTCTCTGGGCCTCTTGAATCTTGATATCCTTTCTGTTATTCAGGTCTGGGAAGTTTTCTTCTATTATTTCCTCTAGAATGTTTGCTTCCCCTTCCTCTCTTTCTTCCTCTGGCAGGCCAATTATACGAATGTTACTTCTTTTGAGATCATCCCATATGTCTCTGTTGTTGTTTTCAGTGTCTCTCAATCTCTTTTTAAGCCCTTTCACCTCTTTCTTTGTTTTCTCTAACTCATCATCTGTCTGACTAATTCTGTTTTCTGCTTCTGTTAGTCTGCTTTCCCTTGCCTCAGCTTCTTTCTTCATTACAGCTATTTCAGCTTTCAGTTCTCTAATTGCCTCAAGATAATCAGTATTTTCCTTGGGGTCTCAACTGTTGTTTCCCTAATACTGCCATTCCTTTCCTCCAATGTTGTTTTCATTTCTGTGATTAATAAGTTTATTATTGCTTGCATACTTTTCTTATCTATGGTTACTTCTGGCTGATTTGTAGTTTCTTCTGGGCTCTTGTCTTCATTCATTGAAATAGCAGTTTTATTTGTTTTTGATCTACCCGTTTTTTTTATTTATGTGTTTCTTTTTTTTATGCTCTGTTGTTCCTCAGTTGTTGTGTCTTGAGTACAAGTAACACTGTACTAAATACCTTTATGACAATTGCACTCACCAACCTCAGGAATTACAGTAGCAACTGAAGTAAGTATTGAAGTAGTTTAATCCTTACCAGTTAGCCAAACAATTTCTCATCCGTGAAAAAATAGTAACCAAATCCCAATGAGGAAAGAGAAAAGAAAGAAAGGATAGCAAGAATAGACAGTTATGCAAATCTACTATCCACTGTATATTCTAGGGGTAACAAGAGGGGAAAGGGAACTAGAGCAGAGATACACACATAGAGAGTCCACTCTGAGTCAGATTTCTTCCCCAAAATAATTCACAAATTCAGAAAGGCAAAGAAGAAGGAAGAAGTGTATGACAAGATTAAAAAAAAAAGAGAGAGAGAGACAGAGAGAGAAAAGGTAGAAGATAAGAAAAAGAGTTGTAATTAAAGAGCAGTGAAAGGAAATTCCCAAATGTGTATCAGTGAATTCAAAAAAGCACCCTGTTTAGTGGTGTGGGGGATCCTGCTAGGAGCTGGTCCCCAGGGACTGCTTCGGGGGGGGGGGGGCGGGAAGGAGGTATGCTTGAAAATTAAAAGGAAGGGAAAAAAAAGGTTTTTTTTTCCCCTTTTTTCCCTACTCTAATTCTTAACCCAAATTAAGTTATAGTCACCTCCTTGGTGTCACCGTTAGCACCCCTTATTGGCTGGCCTGCTAAAGGCAGAAAATCCTACTGTTTCCAGGAGATGTTTTCGGAGCTCAGCTGCTAGCAGCTTCTCAGTCCGCCATCTTCCGGGAAACCCCCCCTCCAGACTTTTTTAAAGGATTTCTCGAAAATGAATACTAGCTCCAAGTCCCACTGGTTTGCACTTTTTGCTCCGCCCCCTCTCCTAGTCACACCCTGTTTTCCACCACTAGCTTGCACTCTCTTTTCACTCCACCCTCTCTTCGTCACATCCTGTTTTACACCCTACTACTTCCTTTCTGGAGAGTATAAATGCAGATGAATAAAGCCAGCGTGGCATTGCGTTGCATTGCATCCCAGCTCAGCCATGAGTCCCTGGTCGTCTCCCGCCCGCAAAGCTAGTCTGGAATCTGGCACCTGAACAGGTACCGGCAACTAGCATCTTTCTTCTCCAAAGGATAACATTAAAGAGAAAAAAACAGACATATAATATTTAATATAAACTGTAGCCCCTCTTCCCCCCCCCCAGAAGTTCTGAAATTACTTATCAAAGATAAGTGTCATCTCATCCTGAAAGTGTGAACTTATATTTTCTTTTCAATGGAGTGTGCTGGCACCAAACCACTTGGTCATTTCAGCATTGATATTGCCTAGAAATTTAAATTTAAATTGGCAGAGACCAAGATGAAGGTTAAGAAAGTGTATATTCTGGACATTTAGAAATGATCAGAGAAAGAGTCAATTTCTAGGCAATATCAAAAATGCTACTTGACAGTGTTTCTGTTTTTTAATATGTTGGTTTTTTAAGCTTTGAGTCAATCAAATATTTGTTAAGATTTTCTGGCTTTCTTATGTTATATTAAGAATATGGAATTTAGGGAGGCGGGCGGTAGCATAGTGGGTTAAGCGAACGTGGCACAAAGCGCAAGGACCGGCATAAGGATCCCGGTTCGAGCCCCCAACTCCCCACCTGCAGGGAAGTCACTTCACAAGCGGTGAAGCAGGTCTGCAGGTGTCTATCTTTCTCTCCCCCCTCTGTCTTCCCCTCCTCTCTCCACTTCTCTCTGACCTATCTAACAGCAACGGCATCAGTAACAACAACAATAATAACTACAACAACAACAAGGGCAACAAAAGGGAAAATAAATATTTTTTAAAAGAATATGCAATTTAAACAGTGAGAGATGCTTGATATAAGAGTCATAAAATAAAGTTTAGAACAGTAGTAACTTTTTTTTTATTCTTGTGCTTCTTCCTTTTCTCAGATTTTGCTTTTGTTCCATGTTGTTATTGTTGCTATATTTCAGTGAAAAAAAGGCAAGAACAAACTAATGTTTGTATCTAATGGAATTATTTGACTACAGGCTGCTAGAAGACTTAAAAGAATCTGTTTATTTGTGGACATTTAATATCTTATAATAATTACCAGTGTTATGCAAATGCTAAGACAGACTTTGGTTTTTTTTTATTTGTTTTTAATTTCATTAGTGACATAATATTGATTTACAAAGTTGTAAGATAACAGGGCCAGGTGATGGCGCACCTGGTTGAGTGCACATGTTACAATGCACAAGGACCCAGGTTCAAGCCCCCAGTCCCCATCTGCAGGAGGAAGCTTTGTGAATGGTGAAGCAGTGTTGTAGGTGTCTCTCTGTCTCTCTCCCTCTCTAACTTCCCCCTCCTCTCAATTTCTGACTGTCTCTATCCAATAAATAAATAAAGATAATATCAAAATTGTAAGATAACAGTGGTATAATTTTGCACCCTTCCTACCACCAGAGTTCTGTGTCCCTATTCCCTCCACTGGAAGCTGCAATAGTTTCCCAGTGTTGCAGATATAGATTGAACTTTTCTTTCTATAACTATATACCTATGTTTATATATTTTTTTTCTTATGGCCCTTCCTGCTCTTCCCTTCCAAGTCACACCCACACCTATTACTACTTCTGAATATCCTTTCTCTTGTCCTCTTCTCTCTTTGAGTCCTGATGGAGTTGGAGTTCAGAGCCCTCTGGTCATCTTCTCCAATCATTTCACCCCCTCTGGGAGTATGGACCAAATTTTCTTACGGAGTGCAGTAAGTGGGAGTCTGGCTTCTGTAATTGCTTCTCTGCTCGACATGGACATTGGCAAGTCAAGTTATATCACCCAGCCTGTTTTTATCTTTCTGTGGTGGGGTAGGGCTCTGGAAAGGAGAGGTCATCTGTCTAGAGAAGTCAGGATAGAATCATACATAGTACCGTCTGCAACTTGCTGGCTGAAAGGCGGGAGGACAAAATAATTAATAAACAGGAACCAAAGGGTAGGAGTAGAAGAGATGAGAACAGGAATATTAAGGCAGAAAGAAGCTAGGAAGGACTAAGAGAGATTTTGTAAAAGTAAATTGTCCCAAAACTCCAGTGGCAGTCAGTAAAGGCCAGCATTTTCTTTAGGCTTTGTGTGTATGATCTTTGCTGCAACTACTTAACTCTCCTGGAGCTAATCATACAAACAGACAATTGTGGTGTCATTGTGGTGTGAGTAGAGGAATGAACTATAGATTAAAAAAAAAAAAGAATAGGTTTACCTTTAATCCGATAAAACTACACTAAGACAGAGTCTACTAGCTTACTGATCCATGTTCTGTAACATACAAGAAATAATACAAGCAGCCATGTATTAATGCTGTTGTTTGCCCCCACACAAGCCCTTTTTTTAATTATTTTTGAGGGTGATTTATAAAATCAAGGACAGAGGCCTTCCTATTTTAAGATAGCCTTGTAGCTATATACTGAAATATTTTAGGCAAAACATTATGATGATTGAGACTTACTTTGTTCTGTGGGGGAAAAACTGGTGGATATGGGTGAGCCAAATTTCATAAAATATTGGTAAATATAAGATTAACTGATGAATAAATGGGAAAAGTCTATCACACTGTGTTCTCTACTTTTGTATATGTTGAAAAATGTTATGAAATTGAAAATTTCATAACATTAATTCCTGGCCCAGCTCTAAGCCATCACGGAGTAAGCTCTATGTTTTAAAAAGCAGGGGGCACCAGGCAACAGTCTACCCAGTTAAGTGCACATGGTACTAAGCACAAAGATCCGGATTCAAGCCCCAGCTCTCCACCTGTAGCGGGTCCACTTCACTAGAGATGAAGCAGGTCTGCCGGCATCTATCTCTCTTACTTTCTCCCTGCTCTCTCGGTTTCTCTCTGTCCTATCCAGTAAAATGAAAAAACAGCCACTCGGAGCAGTGGATTCATAGTGCCAGCAGCAAGCCCCAGTGATAACCCTGGAGGCAAAAACAAACGAAAATAAAACAAGCAGTTAAAGGGTTAGCACATAAATAAATCTTGGTCTAATGAAAGTATCAGTATCTCATTTCTCTTGAAAGTATGTTAAAACAAGAAGGAGCATAATAATAAACAGAAGTACATGTTCCATCTTCGGAATAACTAGTGAGAACTCTGCACTCCCAAAGCACAATATATGAAGAAAGGCTGCTGGGTCCAGTGAAGGTCAGTGAGTATGTGAGAGGACCCTGAGGTGGCACCTTTATTTTCAGTGTCACCCAACAAAGCCAAGAGGACACGGTCCTCCAGAAGGTGTGACTGACCTCAAACACCTTTAAAGTAACATGCAAAACTAATACTTCACCCATAGAGTTGTCAAGGAAAGATTAATTTAGGAATCTTGTACCAGCCCCAATAACCAAGCTCAGAGACAAATTGTATGAACATTCCAGGCTTAGAGAATTTACCGCTCATGCACCCCCGTTTCTGTAGGATGTTCAGACAACCAAGAAATGAAAGGAGAAACTATAGTTAAAAATTATTGGTAGCTGGGAGTCGGGCTGTAGTACAGCGGGCTAAGCGCAGGTGGTGCAAAGCACAAGGACCGACATAAGGATCCCGGTTCAAACCTCGGCTCCCCACCTGCAGGGGAGTCGCTTCACAGGCGGTGAAGCAGGTCTGCAGGTGTCTGTCTTTCTCTCTCCCTCTCTGTCTTCCCCTCCTCTCTCCGTTTCTATCTGTCCTATCCAACAACGACAACAACAATAATAACTACAACAATAAAACAACAAGGGCAACAAAAGGGAATAAATAAAATAAATATAAAAAAAAGAAAAAAAAGAAAGTATTGGAGGGTCCAAATTTAAAAAAAAATTATTGGTAGCACGCATGGAGTCCATTGATCTGTAAAATTCAGAATAAATGGAATGGTGGGTCGGTGGTAGCACAGCAGGTTCAGCACACATGGCACAAAGCGCAAGGACCGGGTTAAGAATCCCGGTTCGAACCCCCAGCTCCCACCTGCAGGGGAGTGGCTTCACAGGAGACAAAAAAAAAATTTTTTGAGAATAAATAACATGAATGTGAATAGACTTTGCATAGCAGAATATGGATGTTTAAAATATTGACAATATAGTAATGATTTAGCTATCAAAAATTGGAAGGTGAGGTACAAAAGTGATGTAAAGTTGTATAAATCTCACGTTTTGTAACAAGATGTCAAGAAATGTCCTTCACTAATAAATGCAGTAAGAGCAGTATGTGTGTGTAATGGGGGAAGGGATGTATATGGCTGGACAGATAGGATATAGGAAACTCAGCTGTATGACAGAGGGTGAGAGAAATGCAACTAAATTGAACTTGCCACTGATAATCCTGTGTTGTTGTTTTCTCGCATATATGCGTGTGTATGCACACACATTTAGAGTGTCAACTGATGGCCTTGCTTTCAAAGAAAAGAGGTATTCCACTTATTTTTTGTGAGAGAAACTAGAAGACTGCTCGCGCACTCAGCTCTGGCTTATGATGGTGCTAGAGACTGTATCCGGACCATGTGGGGCCTCAGTGTGCTGTGGAACATTCAAGGATCTCTTAGGGCCTGTACTGGTGATTTAAGTTGGTGGCCAGAATAGGCCCCACTGAAATTTAAGCAATGATTTGAAGAAGGGCGGTGAAAGAACTTACTGGGATTGTAATTCTCATTCTAGCTGACTCTAAGTCACTTTCCCTGCATGGTCTCAGTTTTCTCATTTATAGAGTAAGTAGCTGACTCCATCTCTTATAGTCTTCCAGCATTGGTTTCCAAACTATCCCTTTGTTCCTTATTGACATATGGATACATGATACGTATAGTATATACCATAAATATACATATGCATGTAGATGGTAAAGCTGAGACTAGTTATGGGCTTTTGCAGTATAGTCAAGGACTTTATAAAGAGGGGAGGCCCAAAGGGCACGAGAGGGTCCTGGAAACCCCAGCATACAATGGAGGTGATGGGGTGGTATGCAAACACTTATCATAGGGAGATAAGAAATTGTACTCGTGTGACAACAGTTATCTTGTAGATCTTTATCCCCCCCATAAAGACATTTGGTAAAGAAAAAAAACTAGTTGAAGATCAACATTAAAAAAAAAAAAAGAGAGAGGGGCCCAGTAAGTGCCCCCCAGGAGAGCACAAACATCCCCATGCTCGAGGGCCCAGCTTGACCCTGGTCACCACATAGGGCATCTGCAAGGGGGAAGCTTTGAGAGCAGTGGAGCAGTGCTGCAGGGTGTCCTACTCCTCTCTCTTTCTCTCTCTCTATATCTATCTATCTATCTATCTATCTATCTATCTATCTATCATTCATCCTCTCTTCAGATAAAAGGGGGGAAAGTGGCCACAAGGAGATGTAGAGTTGTGCAGGCACTGAGTCCCAGCAATAATTCTAGTGATATAAATAAGTAAATAAAAAGCAAAAGAATCTTGAAAACTTTCAAAAATGTTTAAAACCATTATATTAGGATGAGAGTTTGACTTACCTTAACTTTTTTTTTTTGAAAGTGAAACAGAGACACCAGAGGACCACTCAGTCATACATAATCTTATGTGTTACCAGGGTTTTAACCCAGTGTCTCATGCATGCAAAGCATATTCCGGCTCACTGGCCTCTCTGTATTGTTAAGCTTTTTTACAAAGACTTGAGTAGTCACAAAGCTATTGTTTATCATGAACACACACATCTATGTATCCAGTACACGTTGTTCTGTCTTGACAGTAAATGTGTCTTTTTTGTATTTTCTAGGTACACCAGAGGCTCCCCTGGCAGAATTTGAGGGTTGTGTATTGCAGTACAGTTGTGCCCTCTGATGGTGAGTTTTGGCAAATTCGTGAATGTCTCTTCTTCCACGCTTCACCTCTGTATTTCCCATCCTTCAGCTAATATATACATGTGTGAGCTGTACGCTTTCATTTAAGGTGGATTTATTATCAGAGAAAGAAGGGACGGCTAAAGATAGAAAAAAAAATTGAAGATCTGGTGAATTTAGAGAAGTCAAGAGCAAAAACCTATGGACCCATTAAGTTTTCATAGATCATCATCTGTTGCCAACTAAGCACTTCGTTTATAGTAAGAAACTAGGGGCATACTTAATGTGAAATAATCACTGGAGCACAATTCTGGGCATGTCCTAACCAATAGATTGTCATCTTGTGGACAAAAACCAAGCACTCCAGTCCCTTTGAGGCAACCAAGCCTAGACAGCAGCCTTCAAAATCTGAGACCTTCTGTTCTTTCCCGCAGGCTCAAGGGCTGTAGTGTTCTTCTCTGATGTAGGTTGAAGACCACAATAATATTTTGCAAATGTCCACAGTGCTGTCAGCTACTAAAGGGACCTAAACTTGGCTTGTTCTTACTGTGGTGGAAGAGGCTCACAGCTCTCTTGCGCATGTTTACTTTACGTCCTTGCTGAATGTTGACTGTTAAATGCATTTCCTCCATGTCGGGTTTAGTTTGATAGAACTCTAATTCAGCCTTAGAAACATTCATTTCTAGGTAACTACCATTTTGATAATATTCATCAAAAGAATATCTTAAACTGAAGACACCCCAGATGAGCCATGAAAGTATTCGGAACCCCCTCTATTGAGCCAGTAATAGATAAGGTGCAGTAGTAGAAAGATCCCATCCCCAAAGCTGTTTGTCTGGGTTTGTACAGAATGTGTTCATATTTGCTAAGTCTTCTAAATGGGTTGGGGAAAATACTAGATACTAGCTGGGTTCCTTGTACCTACCAATAGACATAAAGAACTGGTAAGGAAACATCAATATATAAATTGAAAATGCAGCACTATCTCAGGACAGGCAGGTGTGTTGCTCCCAGACAAAACTTATCAATATGTACACAGATGCCAGTAGTTCCCATGTGACTGAGAACCAGAAACCACAATGTCACCTGCTCTTGCCCCCCACAGGCTCCAAAGCAGTGAGTGGGGGACCAGTCTTAGCCCTAGTACTGTCCTCACCTATTAGAAAGATAAGTGAGGCTGCCCATAGCTATGCTAGCATCACTCTTGGGTCTGCTTATCTTCCTCCATTACCAGTGACATCATTAGATAAATTCAATAAAGGAAACTTTTTCTTGATGATCATAGTACTAAACTCCCTCAGCTTTTACTGAACTAGTAGCATCTCATTAAGAAATGCCTAGCTCTTGGAGTGGGGCAGTGGAGCACTAGTTAAGTGCATTTGTTACTATGCACAAGGACCCAGGATCAAGCCCCTAGTCCCTACCTACAGAGGAGAAAGCTTCATCGAGTGGTAAACCAGTGCTGCAGTTCTCTCTCTCTCTCTCTCTCTCTCTCTCATATGTTCCCTCTCTATTCACCTTCCCTCTCATTTTCTGCCTGTCCTATCACATAAAATAAATACAGTTTTTAAATATCTAGCTTTTAAAATTTTATAATATCCAATAAAATTGTTATATATATATACATATCAATATATATCAACATGTAGTCAGCAAACTATATTATTAACACCAACTAAGTCCTGCAATAAAAAGATAACTCATGTGCCAGTGGTTGCTATGGTATTTGGTGGCAATTAATTTAATCCAGTGAGTTTATAGTGAACTATATATTGTAAATTTTGCAACTTAATGAAGTTATTATGATCCAGTTTTCTGATCTCTGTGGAAGAATTTTAACAAAGTTCCAATAGTTCAGTTGTGGAGAAGTATCTGACTGGAAGTTCTCTGAGGATATAAATGTTAATAATGTTTAAAAATATTTTTATTCATTGCATAGAGACAGAAGTCAACAGGGGAGGGAGAGCTAGAGAAAGAGAGACACCTGCAGACCTGTTTCACCACTTGTAAAGTGACCCCTCTGGCGAGCCAGGGGCTCGAACTGGGATCCTTACACTTCTGCATTATGTGCTCTTAACCCGGCCCCCAGCCCCCTCTTCCTTTGTACTTCTAAATTAATCTTTACCTCAGGTCAGTATAGCATCATGTTGAATGAGGTAAACCAGAAAGATAGGGACTGATACTGAATGTTCTCACTCATAGAGAAACAAGACAATAGGACAGTAAGGGAAAGCATAGGGTGAAAGTTGGACTTTGTATGCCTTATTGCACCAAAGCAAAGGACTCTGGGGAAGGAGGCAGAGGGGTGGGGTGAAGGAACGTTGAGTCCTCGTGTACGGTGGGGGAGGGGAGCTTAGATTGGAGGAGCAAGTGTCTCCCAGACACCTAGACATCTGTCAAGGAGAGATGAGGGGTTGTCAGAGAGACTGTACTGTAAGCCATTAATCCCCATATAAATATAAATGCATATATATATATATATGTGTGTGTGTGTGTGTGTGTGTGTGTATTTTCATGGTGGGCCTGATGTGGAACTATACCCCTGTTGTCCTATAATCTTGTAAATTGCTATTAAATTTCTAATAAAAAATAATAGAGGAAAAAATTATTATGCCAATGGAGTTTTGTTAGATACCACTAGTAAACATCTCTGCCATCACTCATGGCTCTTTATCACCACTGCTGGGTTGTACTCTATAACAATTGAGGCCTTGACCCACGCTTTTTAAAAGTTTACTGTTATTTTATGAGCACAGAGCACTACCAGAGACTAGAGACCTCAAGTGTGCAATTTGTGTGTTCTATACATTGAGCCACTTCCCTGGCCAACATGTGATACTTATATGTACATAATCTGTGCTGGATATATGCTACATCTTAGTAGTTGCTTGTTAATTATGTTGCTTATCAAATCTAGTTATGATGAATATCTTTTACCTTAACATAATTTTTTAAATTTTTATTATTTATTTTCCCTTTTGTTGCCCTTGTTGTTTTATTGGTGTAGTTATAATTGTTGTTGATGTCATTGTTGTTGGATAGGATAAAGAGAAATGGAGACAGAAGGAGAATGCAGAGGAGGGAGAGAAAGACAGACACCTGCAGACCTGCTTCACCACCTGTGAAGTGACCCACCTGCAGGTGGGGAGCCGGGGGCTCGAACCCAGATCCTTATGCCGATCCTTGTGCTTTGTGCCATGTATACTTAGCCCGCTGCGCTTCTTACTACCTGACCTCCCATCCTTAACATCTAAATACACTTATACACATAATATCTTACGTGTTTCATCTCCCTACCAAGGCAATGTAGAAGATTTACGTTTTTTTTCTTGTATCTTAAATACTTTAAAAGATCTAGTAGAAACTCTAGACTCTTTTACTAGAACAAAACCATATACCCGAAGGAGTTTCAAAATCGAGTTCCTTAGTGATAGCAGACTCGCTGCAGGCCACTCATCATCCCTAGTCTCATGGATTTACAACTTGAGAACCGCTTTGCTACACTGCGCAGAGGTACACAGGC
This sequence comes from Erinaceus europaeus, assembly GCF_950295315.1. Lineage (NCBI taxonomy): Eukaryota > Metazoa > Chordata > Mammalia > Eulipotyphla > Erinaceidae > Erinaceus > Erinaceus europaeus. Next base: position 24,511,711 of record NC_080162.1, read on the forward strand.
AGGTGACTGCTCCCAGATCGATGTATTTGACTTGGGAGTCAAATACACTTTGCATCTCTTAACCACTTTATAACCAAAGGAAATGGAATTCATTTCCTTTTATTTTTTTTTCTCTTACCAGAGCACTGCTCAGCTCTCACTGGTGGTGGTACAGGCGATTAAGCTGGTACTTCGGAGCCTCTGGCATGAGAGTCTCTTTGCATAACCATTATGCTCTCTACCCTGCCCCATTTCCATTTTTTTTCAAAAAGTTTTTATTCATCTATTAGAGAGAGAGGGAAAAAAAAAAAAAACAGAACATCACTTTACCCTGGCACATGCAGTGCTGGGGATCAAAGTAAGGTCTTCAAGCTTGAAAGTCCTGTTTTATCCCTAGGGTCACAGTAGTTAGCTTGGGTCACAGGAACTAGCTTCTTAAAATCTCTTTCCTCAGTAGGAACAGGCTGAGAGTATGGAATGACCTACCAGGGCCCATGTCCTGCAGAGAAGCAATTACAGAAGCCAGAACTCCTACCTTCTGCACCCCAAAAGGAATTTTAGTCCATACTCCCAGAGGGAGATAAATGTTAGGGAAAGATGTCTAGAGGGCTCCAGAACCCAGTTCTGTCAGGACCTAGAGAAAGAGAAGAGGAAAAAAGGAAGGACATATGCAAGTATGTATGACTTAGACAGGAAAAGAAGGCAAGACCATAATAAAAATGGGCATATATGTAGATAAATGGATAGACATATGGTTATAGAAATAGTAGTCAACCCATATCTATGGTCGTGGAAGAACCACTGTAGTTTCCAAGGAAGGGAATGGTAACACAGATCTCTAGTAGTGGGAGAGATGTGGAATTATACCTATTAGCTCATAATTTTGTAAATCAATATTAAATCACTTAATACAATGAACTTATGCTATGAAAGGTGGGGCTAGATAGCATAATGGTTATGCAAACAGACTCTCATGCCTGAGGCCCCCAGGTCCTAGGTCCCATTCCTGACCAGAGCTGAGTAGTACATTGGCTAAAAAAAAAAAAGTCATGTTAATAAACAACTGTTTAAAAAAGAAGGGGCCAGGCGATGGAGCACTTGGTTAAGCACACATATTCCAATGCACAAGGACCCAGGTTCAAGCCCCTTGTTCCCCACCTACAGGGGGAAGGCTTCACGAGTAAAGATGCAGGGCTGCAGGTGTCTCTCCGTCTCTTTCCCTCTCTGTCTCCCACATTCCTCTCAATTTCTGTTTGTTCCTATCCAATAATAAATAAATATATTTTTTGACAAAAGGAATAATGCTATGGGGGTCAGGCGGTAGTGCAAGGACTGGCGTAAGGATCCCAGTTCGAGCCCCCAGCTCCCCACCTGCAGGGGAAGTGCTTCACCAACAGTAATAATTACAACAACAATAAAACCACAAGGGCAACAAAAGAGGGGAAAAGCAAAGAAATAAAAGTAAATAAATAGAAGAAATAATGCTATAAACATTCACTTAGTTTTTTTTTTTTTTTTTTTTTTTTGTAAAGAGAGGCAGAGACCCTTTTGCCTGAGGCTCCAAAGTCTCAAGTTCAATCCCCCAATCACCATAAACCAGAGCTTATCAGTGCACTGATTAAAAAGAGAAGAAAAACAAGGGCAACAAAAGAGAAAATAAATAAATAAAATTTTAAAAATAAGAGAGAAAGAAGAAGTGGGGGCTGAGGCAGAGGGAGAGACCACCGTACCGGAATTTCCTTCAGTGCAGTGGAGACTGGGCTCAAACCTGGGTTATACATATTGCAAAGCAGCACACTATACAAGTGAGATGTTTTGCCAGTCCGCCATAGAGTCTCTGTGTGGACATATATTCATTTCTCTTGGGTAGGTACTTAAGAGAGGAATTGCTAAGTCATATATGCTTAACACTTTAATAAACTCTAAGGTTGTTTTACAAAGTGACTATACCACTTTGCCTTTCTTTCCACCAGAAATTTCAAATTTCTGTATGTTCTCCTGGTTATACACACCTACTGGACAAGGTAGTATTCTTTACGACTTCTAAAAATATTTTAAAAGAAGAAAGAGAAGAGAAAGGAGAAGAAGAGGAGGAGGAGGAGGAGGAAAGGATGGAAAGAAGCAAGCAAGAAAGAAAAGTAATGAAACTAGTTAACTACCAAAGTTGTTAGAGCTCACCAGTGTCATATTTTAATGTGGAAGAATTCTCACCAACTTACTATGAAGTCGGGAAAATGAAACATCCTTATTTCTTCCTTTTTAAAACTATACCTTACAATCTGATTCTTTTTTTTTTCTTAATTTTATTTATTTGATAGAGACAACTAGAAGTCAATAGGAAGGGGGAGAGAGACAATTTGATTTTTTGAATAGAACTTTTAGTTTGAAATTACCAAAATGTATTTGAACTTGTCCATCACAATCTTCTTTTGAAGGATTCTTTAAAATTGGCTTTAACTTTGCCAAGAAAACTAGTCAGATGACATTGAAAAGACTTTTAAACTTTATGTGTCAACCACATTTGAACAGACTTAGTTCGGAGAAGAAGAAAATTTAGAGGAAGTCATTCATTCTAGCACTGCCATAATTCCAATATTTTGAAGTTTTGAAAGAATCAGAAATTAACCCTTTCCCTTCTAGAATTCAGTTTGATAAAACTCCTGCTACGGCTCTAAGAAGTCAGTTCTGGGAGTCGGGCTGTAGCACAGCGGGTTAAGCGCAGGTGGCGCAAAGCACAAGAACCGGCATAAGGATCCCGGTTCGAACCCCGGCTCCCCACCTGCAGGGGAGTCGCTTCACAGGCGGTGAAGCAGGTCTGCAGGTGTCTATCTTTCTCTCCTCCTCTCTGTCTTCCCCTCCTCTCTCCATTTCTCTCTGTCCTATCCAACAACAACAACAACAATAATAAGTACAACAATAAAACAACAAGGGCAACAAAAGGGAATAAATAAATAAATAAATAAATAAAAAAGAAGTCAGTTCTTAGATTTTTATGTTACTGACACAGTTTAAAAATAATAATAAATGCATGAGACTTTTATGGAAATTAGAAAGAGTGTTAACATAAGTGGCTATCACCATTAACATAGTGTTAAATTTCTTTACCAAGAGACCTTAGTAAATTTTTTATTTCACGCTATGAAAGATCTTGGTACTCTGTGCACAGATGGTGTGCAATCTTCCAAACTTAGCAATATGCATACTTACATTTCCTCAGAGAAGAAAGGAGCTCCACCTACTATAATAATGCCAGTTTTCTATTGATACGTATTATCATTGAAGACTCTTCCAACAAGACTGAAAGTAGACTTGCCTGCTACCACAGCATAATACTATTATCAGAACAAGATTTTACAAGAAAAAGAATCAAAATGGGCAATCTTCCTTTGTTTGATTAAACTTTGATAATTTTGTTTTACAAGAAACAAGGAACTTTAATTCAAGGAAAAATTTAGTTACCATTTTGTTTACTTGTGAATATTTGAAATTTTATGCATGAGTTTAAAATCTTTATTGTGGATTTGTAAGAAAATTATGAACCATTTTAACCAAGCCGTAACCCTGAAATATAAAAATCAGAAATAGGCTTCCCTGTGAATTTTCTAACTGCTAGAGGATGTTTCTTGGTAGCATAATTATAAATGGAAATCCTTGTCAGTTTCTCTGTAAGAATTTAGAAAAACCAGAGTTCTTTATGGCTACTTCCATCCAGAAGCCTTGAATTTGTAAAATTTTAATATTGCATCTAAACAATGAGTGACCCTTAGAGAATTCTTAAGTTCTGGGAACATGCTAGTCTAGTATCATCTTACAAAGTGAGCTACTGGGGAGGAGGGATTATGATTATGTTATTTTGGCTGGTGAAGTAGCATAGTTATTTATAAAGATTTTCATTCCTGAAATTTCATGGCCCTAGGTTTTATCCCCAGCATCACTATAAGCCAGAACAGAGCAGTGTTCTAGGAAAAAAAAAATGTTAGTTACCATGTACCTCTCTCGTCTCAGAATTTTACTTCTTTTTATCAAAATAGAAAGGTAAAATCTTTTAGACATCATATATGATATTCAAGATAACAAGTTCTCAAACCAAACTAAACTAATATGTGACTTCCTTATTCAAGTCAAACAAAAACATTGTTATTGATGATCTCTTATACTGGATTTGTCTTCTTTTTTAATGCAGTACCAGAGACTGAACTCAGGGCCTCAGATATGCACATACCACGGATTCACCTCTCATCCCAAGTCCCATTCTATAGTTTTAGAGAGAAGTTGTGGGGAGAGGAAGGGAGAAAGAGACACCAAAGTGCCACTGCACCATGCATGAAGTTAACTTGGTGCTATCCATTGTACACCCATATGGTGCCAGGATTCAACCCAGCACCACATATACAGTAAAGTATGTGCTTTACCCACCGAACCATGTCCAAGGCCTCGTCTATAGAGAATTGATAGTTACTTTCTTTATTGTTTATTTTTGCTGTTGAGAATCAAACCTGGGTCCCAGAGACTCATATGAGAATCATGTACTATACCACTGACCTACTTTCTCCAGCCCCTATTTTTCCTTTTCAACTTGTATGGTGTTGATATACTTGTTTTTAAAAAAGAGGAAACAACCATTAATTTTATTTTTAAAAATTGGCAAACTGTAGTCTTCTTAGACTGCCACAAAATGTTGACAGAATGACTTTAAGCAACAGAATTTTATTTTCAGAGGCTGAGAGTCCAAGATAAGAATGCCAGTGTGGGCAATATATTGTGTATTGAGATGTGTGTTTGTCTGTCTGTCTGCATATACTTATGTATGTATGTATGTATGTATGTATATGTATATCATGAATGGGAATGATAAATACCAAATACTACTCCCTTGGAAAAAGATTACCCTGTTTCAGTGGGAATTATTTTCCTTTGAACATAAACAAGACTGGAATGAAGTTAGTAATATGATAAAAAAAAAAAATTAAAGAGGAAGTAGTGACCTTGGACTAAGATGGTGGTACTAGAAAAAACTGGAGCAATTAGAGATAATTAGAAAATAGAATGAATGGATGTGGTGACGGATATGAGGGAATGTCATGTTCTGTCTCTCAGAGTAGTCAAGGATACCCATTGTTTGGACTGGGCAGTAGTGAAACAAAATTGCTGTTGTTGACTCAGATGAGAAAATTTTAGAGATGGGTGATTTGGAGAAGATGAATTCAGCTTTTGGTTTTTTGAGTCTGAGATATGCCTTTGGGAAACTTGGTTATCCATCAGACAATTGAATCCATGTCCAGGGCATCATCAGCATTTAGATCAGGGTGGGAAGTGTTTTACCCAGGGGCCACATACAGTCCACAGAATCATTTGGTGTGGTGTTGCCAAGGAAACCACAGGTGGGTCTCAAAATTTAGTTATAATAATTCAGGAACTTTTTTCATAGCAGCATTAAGTGTTTTGAGTTGATGATTTTGTTTGACCTGCACATGATATTATAAAGATCCAAATGGCCATTGGCAGAGAAGATGCTTCCTAGCCCTGATTTAGATGGTAGCTAACAATACAGAAAGAAGTGTGATTGTCTGGAGAAACACAGAGACTCCAGACAAAAACATTTAGAACCTTTCCAGAAATGAGGACCAGAAGAAGACTTCTGGAGGGAAATTAGAAGGTGTAGACAGAAAGGTCAAAACAAACAGGAGGAGTCGGGCGAAGTGCAACGACCAGAGCAAGGATCCCGGTTCCAGCCCCTGGATCCCCACCTGCAGGTAGTGAAGCAGATGTCTGCCTTTCTCTCTTCTTCTCTGTTTTTCCCTCCTCTCTCCATTTCACTCTGTCCTGTCCAACAACAACAACAATAATAATAATAACTACAAAAATAAAACAAGGGCAACAAAAGGGAATAAATAAATAAAATATTAAAAAAACAGAAGAGTATGGAATCACAGAAGGCAAAAGGAAAACTTGTTATAAAGTGAAGGAGTGGGTAATAATATCATTAGATGCTGCTATAAACAAGAACTAAAATTCCCACGAGATTTAGCAACCAAATATCATATGTGACCTAGGAGAAAAAAAATTTTACTCAAAAGATGATATCCAAAATCACTTCACATTGGATTGAACTGTTAAGACCTTAAGAACATCATCATCTGTCAGAATTTATTATTTTTAGCTGTAAAAGAAGGATGTTATAAAGAAATTACATGATTTCTCCAGTTCTTCCAGAATGAAAATTCTATTATATTTCACATTCTTAGAGCAGAACATTACAGAAAGAGAAAAAGAAATAGCAGCAAGATTATAAACCACTAGGATCATCAGTATGAAGTCAGCTCTCAGTGGCTATACGAAAATACCCTCTGTATGTTTCTGTGTTGTATCAGTTCTCACATGAGTCCCTGTGATAAGTGAAATATGTAGATATATATCCATAAGGTGATTTTGCATGAGATGGAACCAGAGTCTAGCACATATGTGATTGCATAGTTATGTCACATGTTAGCATGTGCAAGGACCCAGGTTCAAGACCCTGTGCCCCCCCCCCCCAGGGAAGAAGCTTCAAGAGTGGTGAAGCAGGTCTTCAGGTGTCTCTTTGTCTCTCTCCCTCTTTATCTTTCTTTTCCCTTTTGGCTTCTGTCTCTATCCATTCAAAAAAAATTCTTCTTCTAGCATTTGCCCTTCTTCTGTAGCCAGTCAACAGCGTCAGGTTGAGCCTGATGTAATGTTTCGAGACCTCCTTTGAATCTGGAGAGGTGGCAGTCCTTGACTATGTGGGTCATAGTCTGTCTGTAGCCGCAGGGGCAGTTCGGGTCGTCTCTGGCTCCCCAGCGATGGAACATAGCGGCGCACCGGCCATGGCCTGTTCCATAGCGATTGAGGAGGGCCTGATCATAACGTGCTAGGTCAAAGCCGGGTTGACGCTTGCAGGGGTCTGTGATGAGGTGTTTGTTCTTTACCTCAGCTGACTGCCAACTCTGTTTCCAAGAGACTGGAACAGAGAAGTTCAGTGTAGGCGTAGGGGACCAGATTGGGTGATGAGACGTCAAGCGTTGGACAGGGTGGGCGAAGATATCCGCGTATATTGGCAGGTCCGGTGGAGCATAGACGTGGGAAATGAACTTAGATGATGCTGCATCCCGACGAATATCTGGCGGGGCGATGTTGCTAAGAACTGGCAGCCATGGAACCGGGGTGGAACAGATGGTTCCAGAAATTATCCTCATGGAGGAATATAATTTAGAATCGACCAAGTGGACATGGGGGCTACAGAACCATCCTGGGGCACAGTATTCTGCAGTGGAATAGCATAATGCCAGAGAGGATGATCGTAGTGTGGAAGCGCTCGCGCCCCATGAGGAGCTGGCCAGTCTTGCAATGATGTGATTCCTCGCGCCCACCTTTGCTGCAGTTTTTATGAGATGTTTATGAAATGACAGAGTGCGATCGAGAGTAACGCCAAGATAGACTGGCTGGGCTTCATGCCGGATTCTCGTATCGCCAAGCTGCACATTAAGCTCACGCGAGGCCGAGGCATGGTGTAGATGGGAAACAGATGATACCATTTTTGCAGTGCTAGGGATTAGTCGCCATTTTTTACAGTAATCAGATATCAGAGACATGTCTTTTGTGAGTGTTTCCTCGAGGATGTCGAACTTGGATGCCTGAGTTGCACAGCAGATGTCATCGGCGTAGATGAACTTCCTTGAAGAAGTTTCTGGGAGGTCATTGATGTAAATATTAAATAGTGTAGGAGCCAGAACAGAGCCCTGGGGGAGGCCACTTGAGACAAGTCTCCATCTGCTAGACTTGTCACCCAGATGCACCCGGAATCTTCTGTTTTGGAGAAGAAACGATATAGTGTTGGTCACCCATGGAGGCAGGCATCTTGAGATCTTGACTAGGAGACCACGGTGCCAGACCGTGTCATAGGCTGCTGTGAGATCAACAAAGACAGCACCCATCTTTAAATTCTTCTGGAATCCATTTTCAATGTAAGTTGAGAGGGCCAGGGCTTGTTCGCAGGTAGATCTTCCTGGGCGGAAACCAGCTTGGGCGGGTGATAGGAATTTCTCTGTAAGATGAGAAATACGTGACAGAAGCAGCCTCTCAAGGAGTTTGTAACACATGGAGAGGAGAGAAATTGGTCTATTGCTGGCGGCCAGTGTTGGGTCTTTCTTTGGTTTCAAAAACGCTATAATCTTCGCACGATGCCAAACTTTGGGCATAGACTCAGATTCCAAGATGTGGAACAGGAATGAAGCGAGCCACTTCTTTGCCGCGGGACCCAGGTTAAGAATGAATTCTGGGGTGATGTTATCATAGCCAGCAGCTGTTCCCGGTTTAACCCTCTTCACAGCATCTTCCAGTTCAGACAGTGTAAAGGGAGAGAGTTTTGGAGATGGACAAGATAACCGGAAGTGGGATGACCACTCATGGGAAATTTCTCTTTTCCGACTGGGTCGATCTTAGCACGTCCAACTTGAGTTAGGTGACTGGCCACTGAGTTTGGAGATACGGGAGGATGGGAGACGGGAGGGGGTTGGCTACCGGCACCCAGTCTGTGAAGAAGCTTCCAGGCCTTCCTACTTGAGTGGGTGAAGTTCAGACTTTCCGTGAGTTGTTGCCAGCGGGCTTGGCGTGCTGCATCCAGGGAGGCAATGAGGTGGTCAGCCACATCTGGGTCGCCCAACTCATCATACTGCTTTAGTAGTTGCTCGCATTCAGCATCAAGACAAGGCGTATAGTTAGCACATCTCCCACGAGGAATGGCTTGGGAAGCTGCTTTGAAGATGGCTTGGCGGAAGCGCCTGTAGGAATCTTCAGAGGGGATAGAGTTAACTGGAATAGATTTGTTGGTAAGATCACTGAACAGATGCCAGTTTGCTTTCCGAAAGTTCCATCTTAGTTTCTCCGAGCACAGAATCAGTGGGAGCTGGAGACCAATGTGGATGATAGCTGGGCGGTGATGACTGTGCGTGAAGATCTTGAGAACTTGTCTCGTAGCGGGAAAGGCTTGGCCGTTGACTGTGCTAATCCAGCACAGGTCGGGTGACGAGTCTTTATTCCATCTCGCACTGTGAAAAGAGCCTGGCTGTTTGGGATCGTATAATAGGGAGAGGTCATTCGCTGAAGCCCAGTCGGCTAAGATAGAGCCGTCAGCACGAGTGGAGGAATATCCCCAGTCTTGGTGATGACTATTAAAGTCTCCAACGTAAACGGCTGGGTGATTCGGGCTAGGCAGGACCTCATTATCCCATGAGGCACTGGGAGGCTTATATATGTTGATGAGCTGAATAGTTCCAATAGTAATGGAGTCGTAGAAGGTCGAAGAGGCTGTATGGTAAACGTCCGCAAGACATGATTTGGCATAGATGGCTTGACCGTGTTTAGGATGGAGATTATAGCATATTAAATCAAATCCACTGATGGTGAGTCGAGCAGCTTCAAAAAAAATAATAAAATATGACAAAAAGAGAGTTATGTCACAATACCAAAGCTTCCTCTGTTGCCATAACACATTCTGTGTAATACCACACCTCAAGCCTGGGTCACATGCATGGCAATGCAGGTACTCTGCCCATTGAGCTATCTCTCCAGCCCTAAGATGATACTTTCTAGAATAGCTTTAACTATTATTTTGAACACCATCCAAACTTCCTGATATGAATTCTTTTTTTTCTTTTTGCCTCCAGGGTTATTGCTCGGGCTCAGTGCCTGTACCACGAATCCACTGCTCCTGAAGGCCATTTTTTCCCTTTTGTTACCCTGGTTGTTTTACCATTGTTGTGGTTATCACTATCATTGTTATTGATGTCATTGTCGTTGGATAGGACAGAGAGAAATGGAGAGAGAAGGGGAAGACAGAAAAGGGGAGAGAAAGACACCTGAAGGCCTGCTTCACCGCTTGTGAAGCTACTCCCCTGCATGTGGGGAGCCAGGGGCTCAAACCAGAATCCCTCTGCCGGTCCTCGCGCTTTGCGCCATGTGCGCTTAACCCACTGCCCTACCGCCTGACCTCCCTGATACGAATTCTTATAGATATTCTTGTAAGGGATTGGATAAATAATAAGCAATTGTATTTTTACAACCTTTTTTTTTCCTGCACCCGATATCCTAAAGATACATTTTTTTAAAATTATTTTCACCAACTTCAAATGCGTATTGTCTTTGCATTTCTCTTTTTTTTGATGTGAACATTTCCTTGCATTTTCTTTTTTAATGCCTAGCTGTTGTTTTTATTCTCAAGTAGGAATCAAAGCAACAGTTTAAAAAAAAAAATCAGTCATTTGATGCCATTTCCACATAAAAAGTACATTGTCTCTAGAAAACTAGGAAGTGGCAACTGTCACTAGCTTGAAAATACCCGTTGTGGCTTCACTGCCATCAGCAGTAATTTCACATGTTGTTGAAGTTGAGAAACTTCGGTGATTGTCTTCATTTGCAAACCCAGTAATCGTAACACTTAAATCACAGTTTAGTGTGTGGGAAAGATGGAGACCAGGGGGGTTATTTCAAAAGCTCTATTAAAACAAAAGTCTGTCAGTTCTGGAATATGCTATTCGCATGCAGTTTTTCACACTGTTACAGTTCATTCTTCTGAAATCCTTCATTATAAGTAAAAGGAAAAGTTAAAATAGGTAAGAAAGGTCTTGATTCATCTCTGTTGACTTTGTCTTATTTTAAAAACAGTAACCCCTAGGCACTTATCTGTGAAATTGATATTCTAGTGAAATTTTCCGTACTTTATATGTTTGAGTCATAGATTCCTCTCTTTTACTTAAATTCATTGTATCTGTTTTGTTAGTTGTTTTGTATTTTTAAAAATTTTTTTATTTATAAAAAGGAAACATTGCCCCCACACCTATGGACATCTAATCTTTGACAAAGGGGCTCAGACTATTAAATGGGGAAAGCAGAGTCTCTTCAACAAATGATGTTGGGAACAATGGGTTGAAACATGCAGAAGAATGAAACTGAACCACTGTATTTCACCAAATACAAAAAGTAAATTCCAAGTGGATCAAGGACTTGGATGTTAGACCACAAACTATCAGATACGTAGAAGAAAATATTGGCAGAACTCTTTTGAGCATAAATTTTAAAGACATCTTCAATGAAACAAATCTACTTACAAAGAAGACTAAGGCAAGCATAAACCTATGGGACTACATCAAATTAAAAAGCTTCTTCACAGCAAAAGAAACCACTACCCAAACCAAGAGACCCCTCACAGAATGGGAGAAGATCTTTACATGCCATACATCAGACAAGAGTTTAATAACCAACATATATAAAGAGCTTGCCAAAATCAACAAGACAACAAATAACCCCATCCAAAAAATGGGGGGAGGACATGGACAGAATATTCACCACTGAAGAGATCCAAAAGGCCGAGAAACACATGAAAAAATGCTCCAAGTCTCTGATTGTCAGAGAAATGCAAATAAAGACAACAAAGAGATACCACTTCACTCCTGTGAGAATGTCATACATCAGAAAAGGTAACAGCAGCAAATGCTGGAGAGGGTGTGGGGTCAAAGGAACCCTCCTACACTGCTGGTGGCAATGTCATTGGTCCAACCTCTGTGGAGAACAGTCTGGAGAACTCTCAGAAGGCTAGAAATGGACCTACCCTATGATCCTGCAATTCCTCTCCTGGGGATATATCCTAAGGAACACAACATATCCATCCAAAAAGATCTGTGTACACATATGTTCTTGGCAGCACAATTTGTAATAGCCAAACCCTGTAAGCAACCCAGGTGTCCAACAACAGATGAGTGGCTGAGCAAGTTGTGGCATATATACACAATGGAATACTACTCAGCTGTAAAAAACGGTGGCTTCACCGTTTTCAGCCGATCTTGGATGGACCTTGAAAATATCATGTTGAGTGAAATAAGTCAGAAACAGAAGGATGAATATGGGATGATCTCACTCTCAGGCCGAAGTTGAAAAACAAGATCAGAGAAGAAAACACAAGTAGAACCTGAAATGGAATTGGCGTATTGCACCAAAGTAAAAGACTCTGGGGTGGGTGGGTGGGGAGAATACAGGTCCAAGAAGGATTCAGAGGACCTAGTGGGGGTTGTATTGTTATATGGGAAACTGGGGAATGTTATGCATGTACAAACTATTGTACTTACTGTTGAATATAAAACATTAATTCCCCAATTTAAAAAATCAGAAAATAAATAAATAAATAAATAAAATAGGGAGTCGGGCAGTAGCAGAGCGAGTAAAGCATGGCTGGCGTAAGGACTGGCACAAGGATCCTGGTTCGAGCCCCCGGCTCCCCACCTGCAGGGGAGTCGCTTCACAGTCATTGAAGCAGGTCTGCAGGTGTCTGTCTTTCTCTCCCCCTCCTCTCTCCATTTCTCTGTCCTATCCAACAACAATGACATCAATAATAACTACAACAATAAAACAACAAGGGCAACAAAAGGAAATAAATAAATATTAAAATAATGTTTAAAAATAAATAAAATACTTTTAAAAAGTTCATTTTCTACAAAGACCATATATTCTTTTATATAATAGACAATCGACAGCAAACAGCGCATCTACTGCTCACATTGAAAGGTTCCTAATTCTTTGCTCTGCAAAGATGCCACTGGCTTTGAGGACTACATCCTTTCAAATGATATAGCCACTCACTGCACTTTATACTATTCTATACTTTCCAGAGCATTTCTCTCCTTCCCCAAGTCCCTATCTTCTATTTCCATGGCTAAATGTTCAAATCTTTCCAATCTTTCAAATTCAGCTCAAATATCTATAAGATGATCTTCATCACAGAGGGAAAATACAGATCTGATTTTTCAGGTCCCTCAATTAAAAACCCCACTTTACTAAAAACCTCTGAAATTCCCACATCCTTATCTGTAGAGAAGATAACACAATCTACTTCAAAAACAGAAATTAGGTAAGAAGTTAAACAAATGAAGTGCCTAGTACAACATATCACTCATTTCCATGTTGTTTACAAGGAAGCTATGTGGCTTGAATTTGTAGCAGTAATAAATGGCTTTATAAAAAAAAAAAAAAAGGAAACATTGACTAAACCATAGGATAAGAGGGGTACAATTCTACACAGTTCCCACCACCAGAACTCCGTATCCCATCCCCTCCCCCGATAGCTTTCCTATTCTTTAACCCTCTGGGAGTATGGACCCAAGATCATTGCAGGATGCAAAAAGTGGAAGGTCCGGCTTCTGTAATTGCATCTCTGCTGAACATGGGCATTGGCAGGTCGATCCATACTCCCAGCCTGCCTCTCTCTTCCCCTAGTGGGGAAGGGCTCTGGGGAAGCGGAGCTCCAGGACACATTGGTGGGGTTGTCTGTCCAGGGAAGTCCGGTTGGCATCATGCTAGCATCTGGAACCTGGTAGCTGAAAAGAGAGTTAACGTACAAAGCCAAACAAATTGTTGACTAATCATGAACCTAAATGCTGGAATAGTGCAGATGAAGAGTTGGGGGGGTCCTCCATTTTGTAGATAGCTAGTAGGCATATTTTAGTTATATTCCAAAGGCCTGTGGCTATACTAGTTTTTTTGTTTTTGTTTTTTTCTTTTTCTTTTTTCCCCTGAGCCTGGCATCTGATGTGCAGGTGAATCCAAGTTATTGTCTGGGGAGGTGGTGTCATGGCTGGAAAAAGGACCAGAAAGCTGGATCAGGGGAGAGAGTAGCACCCTAATATGGGAAAGGGGTATAAATATTGTTGACTGTAAATCCCATCAATTTGATGTGATCTGGGGCCCATATTCAGCTTAAGAGCCTATGTGACCTCTGCATCCCTGTAGATCTGAGCTCACATTCTCTGGTCAAGAGTAGGAATATTCCAAGCTGCCAGAATTTCAGGAGCCATCTTCCTCAGGTGGAACATAGAGTATGTTATCCAGCCTCCCTTCAGAGGATGGAACATTCTCTACCATTGTTGATCCAAGTTAAGGGCAACATCCTATGGGGGCCCACAAAGGGGTCTCTTGTGTTGTTCCTCATAGAGATGATCAGTAACAATGGAGAGAGGGATTTATTTGAGGTCTAAGCCCATCATGTCTGTTTGGGAATCTCAGGACGCCCCAGCTGATAGAATGGCCTGATAGTGACTAAAGAGTCATTGTTTAAGTATGCCTGTCTCTTGCCCTTATTCAGCTTTTGCAGTCCTTGCTTTGCTAAGGTTAGCTTTGGAGTGAGTGAGAGAACTGTAATAGGAAGTAGGTGAGATGGATATCTAAGTCTAAGTAGACACTATTTCATTATGAACTTGATACTGACTTACTACAGACTATTGTATACTTTTGCTTTCAGGTATATATTTTGCTTTAATTTATGGATACATGTGAATCTATGCTCTGTCTCATAAGCATTCACTAAAGAATGCTCTAAGAGCATACCTTGGAAGTAGAGCTAATGTGACCTTAAAGGATTCTCTAGATTTGACCTAAAAGACTTTTTTTTTTAATTTGGAAAGATCAAACTAACATGCAAGTAACTTCACCATATCAGCTCTCAACACTGTGGAAGTTCTCTATGTCTAATCTAAAAATAAATAAACACTAGATATATGAAAAAAGAAAAGAAAAAGTCAAAAGAAACAGATCTAGAGGCTAGGGGAAATGACTCGGTGTCTACAGTATAGAACTGGCATGCCTGAGGCCCCAGTTTAAAAAGAAATGACATGAAATAGACATTTGAATCTGGGGGGGCCAGGCGGTGGTGCACCTAGTTAAGTGCACACATTATAGTGCACAAGGACCCAGGTTCAATCCACTTGTCCCCACCTTTGGGGGAAAACTTCATGAGTGGTGAAGCAGGGCTGCAGGTGTCTCTCTGTCTCTCTCCCTATCACCCCTTCCCTCTCAATTTCTGGCTGTCTGTATCCAATGAGTAAATAAAGAATTAAAAAAAAAGAAATTTGAATATGTACAAAAGAACTAAAGAAAATCAAGGGGTAAGCTTAAATTTTTTTTCTTATTAAAAAATGAAGTACAATTGGTTGTCAGCAAATAATAATATATTACGGGGTTTATAATATGTAGGAAAAAATGTTAGAGAAAAAATAGCATAAAGCAGAGGGAGTGGAAGTATGTTGTAAGGTTTTCTACACTCTTACCTAAATTGGTACATCACTGAACATGTAAACTCAATGAGCTAAGTCCAGTCACTACCTGTTTTTATTAGTAAATTTTATTGGAAACCATAGCCACTTTTTATATATGACTGTGTGCAGAATTTGTAGTTGTAGCAGACACACAGACTAAAATATTTAATAATTTATTTACAATAAAAATGTTAATGCCTACCAGAGAATAGTCCCTTAAAACATAAATTGTTTTAGCTAATAAACTAGTATAGATAGAAATATAACCATTAAAAGTACTCAGTTAACCTAAAAGATTTTGTTTTTACTGTAATATGTCATTTTGTGGGTAATCTTAAAAATCTGACTCCCAAAAACCTATTCCTATAGTTTGTGAAGTTTTGCCCAGCAATATTTCTCTACTTAATAGTCCTGCTAGATGCAATCTAGATTTTAATCACCAACACCAAGAATTTTATCTCAAATTATTAAGAAAACCCTTTCCTTGACCTACTTAGGAGATAATTCTTTATATGTTTTCTTCTTTTCAGAAAGGTGAATTGTGTCATTCATATAATTTTTCTAAGAGTCAGTTTCTAGAATAACTTTTTTTTCAGTCTCTATTTTTATTATTAGTGATTTAATAATGACTGACAAGATTGTGGTATAAGAGGGGTACAATTCCATACAGTTCCTACCACCGGACTTCCATTATCCTATCCCCTCCACTGGAAGCTTCCCTATTTATTCCTCTGGAAGTATAAACCAGAGATCTTTATGGAGTGCAGAAGGTGGGAGGTCTGGCTTCTCTAATTGCTTCTTCACTGGACATGGGTGTTGACAGGTCAATTAATACCTCCAGTCTGTTTCTATCTTTCCCTAGTGGGGTAGAGTTCTGGGGAGGTAGAGTTCTAGGACACATTGGTAAGGTTGTCTGCCCAGGGAAATAAAGTTGGCCTCATGGTAGCATCTGCAACTTGGTGGCTGAAAGGCATTAAGATATAAAGCAGAACAAATTGTTTACTAATCAGGAACCTAAATGTAAGAATATAGCAGATGAGATTTGGGGTCCTCATGTTGGAAGAAGCTGGAAGTCTATTTTAGGTATGTTAGGAAGTGTGCCACCCGAAATGGAACTAAGGAGCCCTATAAGCTAGGAAAGGTCTTAACCAAGTATTGGAGCTGGAGGGTTGACACCTCAGGCCTGGCGTCTCTGGACACAGACCAAAGTGAAATATGTAGAGATGGCCCTGGCTGACTAGAATAACTTTCAACTAAAGCTAAAAACTTCTCTGAAAACTTTCTTAATAATAGCAGGCCCATTATAGATTCCTAGTTAATATTATAAGACTGTAGTAATAAATGTAATACTGATAAAGTATATGTATACTTACACATGTTACACAGTATATAAAGTAAAATAATAATAATCATAATGAAATCTGACTGTCATATATATAACTGTGGTTCTTTTTCATTCAGATGTGACAGTGGTGTATCAAAATGGGTTACCTGTGATATCTGTAAGGTTACCGTCCCGGCGTGAACGCTGCCAGTTCACACTCAAACCTATCTCAGACTCTGTCGGCGTATTTTTACGACAACTGCAAGAAGAAGACCGGGGAATTGACAGAGTCGCCATCTATTCACCAGGTCTGGCCGTCTTTATTACATTCACTTGTCATTCTTCTTCCACTACTCTACACTACTTCCACAACACCCACCCAGCTACACACACCCTACAAAAGAATCCCTTTTTTTTTTGCCTCCAGAGTTATTGCTGAGGCTTGGAGCCAGCACTATGAATCCACTGCTCTTGGTGGCCATTTTTTCCCCATCATCATTGTTGGTACTGTTATTGTTGTTGTTGGATAGGACAGAGAAACAGAGAGGATAAGAAGGATAGACACCTACAGACCTACTTTACTGCTCGTGAAGTGACCGCACCCACAGGTGGAGAGCCGGGGGCTTAAACCGGGATCCTTGAGCCAGCCAGCACTATGAATCCACTGCTCCTGGAGGCTGTTTTTTCCATTTTATTGGATAGCACAGAGAGAAATGGAGAGCAAAGAGGGAGATAGAGGAGAGAGAAAGATGCCTGCAGACCCGCTTTGAGGCTTATGAAGCTTCCCTCCTGCAATACTATATGCACTTAACCAGGTGTGCCACCCAGCTCCCAAAAATTATTTCTCTTCTAGTGGTTTTCAGTATAATTGTTCAATTTCAGCAAAAATTATTTCTCTTCTAGTGGTTTTCAGTGTAATTGTTCAATTTCAGCAAAAATTATTTCTCTTCTAGTGGTTTTCAGTGTAATTGTTCAATTTCAGCAAATGTTTATGCAGAGCGGCTCATTCAGAATCACCTCATATATGATGCCACAGGCAAAAATGAACATAATAGTAAATTTTTGAGACCTTTTGTCAGTACTTTAGGCATGTAGTAATTTTTTTCTAGTAGTTGAGTTTTTGCCTTGTTTATTTGTTTGTTTTTGAGCTCTTACTTCTGGAGACCAAATTTGAAAGTAGTCCTAAAATTTCTTGTGTTTCACATAAAAGTCAACTAACCAAAAGACATGTTTGATGTGAACAGAAATAAAAAATAAAGCATTAAAAAATTCCTTCTTGACCTCACATTCATTTCATTATTTTTAAGTGCCTTACATTCTTTCTCTTTTTTACCTTGAAAAATGTTTCAAAACCTACAAAATTAAGACCATTCAGTACCTATTTGCCCTTTACCTAAACACACCGTTGTTAACAATTTACATTTCTATGCTTTCAATATTAAAGTATTTTAACTCATCTAGTAATATAATTAGTAGACCAGCTTGGTATACACCACTATCTGTTCCTACTGAGTTATTGACAACTTGTGTTGATTATACTGAGAAGTTTCATATGTTTGAAAATAGTTTCTACTTGACCCATCTCCATCGTACACAAATGGACCTTCCTTGCCCATGTTGAAGTGCACACAGCCAGTGACCCTACATTTCAAACCAGTACCCATAAATCTCTGTAATTTCACGTGTTCTTAAACTCCTACCAGGAAAAAAAACATATTGCTAAACCTTCTCAAAGTGAGCCCATGAAAACCAACACCTCAGATGACATAAGCTTATTTAGTATAGAACTTGGGGGCGGGGGCTGGGCGGTAGTGCAGCAGGTTAAGCACACATGGCACAAAGCACAGGGCCAGTGTATAGATCCCAGTTCGAGCCCCCAGCTTCCCACCTGCAGGGAGTGCTTCGCAAGCGGTGAAGCAGGTCTGCAGGTGTGTATCTTTCCTCCTCTGTCTTCCCCTCCTCTCTCCATTTCTCTTGGTCTTATCCAACAACAGCTATGACAACAATAACAACTACAACAAGCGCAACAACAAGGGAAACAAAATAGGGAAAATAGCCTCCAGGAGCAGTGGATTCATAGTGCAGGCACTGAGCCCCAGTGATAACCCTGGAGGCAAAAGAAAAAGAACTTGGGGACAAGGAAAATAAGTCATTGAAATGTGGGAGAGAGATGTACTTTTCAAAATCTATTTTGAGAGTTGTTAGTTGTTTTTCCTGATCATTCTCGAGTGACTATAGACGTATCTCAAGTTCACATTTTCACATTTAATTTTTCACAGATGGTGTTCGAGTGGCCGCCTCAACAGGGATAGACCTCCTCCTCCTTGATGACTTTAAGCTGGTCATTAATGATTTAACGTATCATGTACGACCACCAAAAAGAGGTAAAAAAGTAACCTTGAGGGAGTCGGGCGGTAGCGCAGTGGGTTGAGCGCACTTGGCGCGAAGCGCAAGGACAGGAGGAAGGATCCCGGTTCGAGCCCCTGGCTCCCCATCTGCAGGGGAGTCTCTTCACAGGCAGTGAAGCAGGCCTGCAGGTGTCTGTCTTTCCTCCTCTCTGTTTTCCCCTCCTCTCTCCATTTCTCTCTGTCCTATCCAACAATGATGACATCAATAACAACAAAAATAATAACTACAACAATAAATAAAACGAGGGCAACAAAAAAGAGAAAATAAATAAATAAAAATAAAATAGGGCGGGGGTAGATAGTGTAATGGTTATGCAAACAGACTCTCATGCCTGAGGCTTCGTCAAGTTCCAGGTTCAATCCCCCACACCACCATGAGCCAGAGCTGAGAAGTGCTCTGATAAAAAAAAATAAAGTAAAATAAAAAAATAATAAAAGAATAAAAATAAATTTTAAAAGTACCTTGATCAGAGAAATGTATAAAGGACTTTTGGAAGTAACTAAATTTTTCCTAGGAAAGCTTTGAGAAACTATTAATTTTCAAAGAATACTAAGATTCTTTGGAGTACTTATTTTGTATTTGACATTTGGGCTGAATGGACTGAAAGATAAATATAATCTGCTACAGAAGAAAAGATGATATCAAAAGTTAATTTTCTGTGCAGAACCCAGAAAATGAATATTAAGTTTTAAACTAGCAAGACTTCAGTAAATGATTGGTCTAATAGACACTTACATTTTAAATACCAACTATGATTTCAAATTTTGTAGATTTTCAATTTATACATATATAAGCATTAGCATATCCATATTTCACTAGAAAAATGAAGATTTTAGGGGCCAAGCAGTGGCACACCTGATTAAGCGCTCACATTACAGAGTGCAAGGACCCAATTTCAAGCCCCTGGTCCCCACCTGCAGGGGGAAAGCTTCACAAATGGTGAAGCAGGGCTGCAGGTGTCTCTCTATATCTCTCGCCTCTATATGTCCCCCTCCCCTCTCGATTTTTTTCTCTATCCAATGATAAATAAAAATAAACAAATTTTTTAAAAAGAAAAAGTGAAGTTTTTTAGTTTTCTCCCCCTCCACTCTTCTGTTAACCCCTCCCTCCTTCTCTTCTCTTTGTCTCTTCTTTCCTGCCTCCCTCCCTAAACTTCTAAGCAAATATATTGTGAGTATGATACTGAAAGTTTAAATTAAATAAAGAAAGGGGGGCTGGGTGGTAGTGCTACAGGTTAAGTGCACATGGTGCAAAGCGCAAGGACCAACGTAAGGATCCAGGTTTGAGCCCCCAGCTCCCCACCTGTGGAGGGGTTGCTTCACAAGTGATGAAGCAGGTCTGCAGGTGTCTATCTTTCTCACCCCTTCTCTGTCTTCCCTTCCTCTTTCAATTTCTCTCTGTCCTATCCAACAACAGCTATGACAACAATAATAACTACCAGGGCAACAAAATAGGAAAAATGGCCTCCGGGAACAGTGGATTCATAGTGCAGGCACTGAGCCCCAGCAATAACCCTGGAGGCAAAAAAAAAAAAATAGAAAAGAAAAAGGAAAGGAAAGAAAGGCCATTGGATTTCCAGTCAGAAGATAGTTTTCCATTCCATACTGGCCTGGTTTTTGTGAATGCCTTTATTAAACTCATTAAGGCAAGGAACCATTTCGTCTCTCAGCATTACCCTATAAAAGTCTTCTATTGTTTTTATTTGCTTCAGTTGCCTTTTCTGGTCTTAGTTGACTGCCCCCACTTTATCCTCCACTGCAATGATTCAGCCTTGTTCTTTTGCCATTCCAATGTTGAACCCCTCTGTTATATTTTTAAGTTGACTCTATGATGTCTGTTTCTCCAATAATATTGATTTTTTTTCTTCCATTGATCTCATTTGGTAAGACTCATTAGAATTGTTGCTGTGAAGTTCCTATCAGCTTAAGTAGCTTTGTTGTATATTCCAGGCTGTTATTTTGATCCACTAGTGTGACTGATGCAGATAAGTCCTCTATCTTCTTGTTATTTCTGGTGATGCTTGAGGATAAGAACCAGGAGTCTATGTGTGAACAAACTTGGGCAGTGACATGGATTCACAATTGCAAACACCTGGTAGTACCCATGTACCTTGCACACATGAGCCGAGGGAGACATCTAATTGTGCCCAGCAGTGACAGTACCCCTGAGGTCCAATGGACCTAGATGTTGACCATGTGCTCATGGTCTCAGGTATCATTCTGAGAAGTGTAATTTCTCAAGTAACTTGAGAAAGCCTAGGCAAGACCAGGCACTTGCCATTCCAAGTGCCCCCAAGGCACCTCCCTGTGCACTGACTGTGAGTAGCCTGGAGAACTGGAACACCAGTGCTGGAATGGATATGAAAGTAGGCTGGGGCCTTAATTCCAGCAAATTATAGGGGAAATGGACTCCATGTCTCTTTGCATAGCGAAGTCAGCTTTTAATTGGAGGTAGATGGAGCAGACCTCCAGGACTGGCCCCAGAGTCTGTTACTATGGAAACTGGGACATGATGTGGTGTCCACCTCCTGCTCTTTTCAAGGTTGTGAGATGGACATAAAATGGTACCTGCTAATGACTTCTGTCAAATTTATACCATAAAGTTTTCTGCCACAAGTCCAGTGTAAGTATAGTCTGGCACTTCCTAGTGTTTAGCACACAACTTCTCCCTCTTCCCCCAAGGAAAGCTCCCTACCTTAAAGACATCTGCCCCATGATAGCTGGCTACCACATGCAGTGGCTACCACAATGAGTGTCTCTCATTTACCCCTCCCCCTGAACTCTCTCTCTTTGCTCTTTGACGTAGAAATTTCATTCATTCAGATTTCAGCATGGTTTCTGTGCACATCATTCCCCACTTTGGTTAGTTATTTTTATTAATTTTTACCTTCACTGCAGCCACATTTAGATTTTCACGATTATACTGATAGACATTGGTTTCAAGATTTTCAAGATGCCCAAATAGGAATTTACATTGTAGGATACATATACATATATTTATTTATGTATATATATATATATATATATATATATATATATATACTTAAATATTTCATAGACCTATTAACAAAGGTCTAAGAAAATTTATTTTCCTTCAGCTTAACATTAAAGGTCTAATCTCCACAGTGAATGAATCTGCCTCATCTTGTCACTGTGTGATTGCCCCAGGAATAGTAACTCTTCTAAAACATAAGTTTAAAATTAATTAAAAAAAAATAAATATAATCCTTTTCTTTCAGAACTTTTAAGCCATGAAAATGCAGCAACACTGAATGACGTAAAGACGCTGGTCCAACAACTATACACTACACTGTGCATCGAGCAGCACCAGCTGAACAAGGAAAGGGAGCTTATCGAGAGATTAGAGGATCTCAAAGAGCAACTGGCACCCCTGGAAAAGGTGCGGAGCCAAATAGTCATCTACCATTCTTTGTTTCTAGACTAAATGTGTTGCTTCTTCCCACTCGTTTTGATGTAATTGAGCTATGTGAATCAGACTAGCCTGTATATTTTGAGGACTGAACCATTATAAAGTTCCATTCAAAGCTACGCAAGGAATGAAAAGAGAATAGTTTGGAATCTTGACCCTAGGCTTAGAATACTGAAGTCTCTGGTGGGAAGCACAAGGACCTTAAGGACCGGCGGCATAAGGATCCCGGTTCGAGCCCCCGGCTCCCCACCTGCAGGGGAGTCGCTTCACAGGCAGTGAAGCAGGTCTGTAGGTGTCTGTCTTTCTCTCCCCCCTCTGTCTTCCCCTCCTCTCTCCATTTCTCTCTGTCCTATCTAACATCGGTAACTACAACAACAATAAAAAAAAGGGCAGCAAAAGGGAAAATAAATAAATAAATATTAAAAAAGAATACTGAAGTTTCAACGTCTGGCCTCTAACTGGATTTACCATCTTTACATCATAGAATGGAGTGATTGCTGACTAAAAAGGTTCGGAGTGTAGTGAATAATGATGTTAGTCAAGTTAGGAATTAGTGTTAGCTGAAATATTGTAATATACTGTCCAGCTGTTAGGAAGTATCATGTTGATCTAGTAGGGTGTATCAAGCCATTCATGATATTTCATGAAAGTCATCTAAAAGTATGCATACTAGTATGTACTGTGATCCATGCAAGCTTTAAATGTCACGTATGTAGCTGTATCTATGTAAAGAAAGCATCAGAAGGAATATATTCCAAAATCTTAGTAGAGCAGTGTCATTATGATTGACTCTTCTTCTTTTGTGAAAGAGTTATTCCTTATGAGGTAGATTTCCACTTGAAGAAGAGAAGCCAGAGCACTACTCCAGTCCATGCAGTGTCAGGGGTCACCTGGGAGCATCAGGCACGCAAGTCCTGTACTCTACTAACTGAACTATTTCCCTAGCCACTGGCTGTCTTCCTTATACTCCTGAATGCTCCACTATGAACAGATGTCACTCGTATTTTTTTTTAGTGATGATGCAGATTATTTCCATTTTAAGAGAATAGGCTATGTATAAGACATTCAGAAAGGAAACAGATAACTCTTGTGGTTTTTCCTCATTTCTTTAAAAAGAATGTGCATATATCTCAAGGTTATTCTCTTTAAGATCAAGACTTTTAGAATGGTGAGAAATTCAACTTGAACTGTTTTGAAGAGCAGTGATTTTTAAACTTTGTACTTTCAAAATCTTAGGCATTTCTTTACTATTATCAACTGTAATAAAATGATTATCATCCCCTACTAAATGTTTATTATATGCCAGAATTTTGTGACAAGCATTTTACTGTACTTTATCATCTCTCCAATTCTTAGAGTAACTCAGTAAGGCTGATGGTGACTTGCAGATCAGGGCCTCACCTCAGCTGCTCTGAATCCAAAGTCCATGCTGTGACTCACTATGCTGTCTTCCCCCAGTAGACTTTGAATGAAAACGGACATTAGACTGAGTCTTATATGTGACACTGAGAGATCACTGGCGTGGTTTCAGTTCCCTCTTTCTAAGAGACAGTCTTGTGGTTGAATGGTATTCACTCTCACAGTTTCATCAAATTTCAGCTACTTCTAGATAAAACATAAACACAAGTATCCTAAACAAAACAAAAAAAAAGTTTTGTGCCTATAAAATATTCAGTTGAAACTACAGCTATTTAGGAAGACAACCTAGATTTACTAGAATAGAAACTAACTTGTGTCTTGATTATCAACCCTGCAGTTTTAGATAGTATATATACATATTACATTATTCTAATTTAAGTGAGGGTTTTTAATGGGTTCTGTGTCAAAGTGCCATTCAGTTGATTAATCTTGTGTGTCTTCCAGGTACGAATTGAAATTAGCAGAAAAGCTGAGAAGAGGACCACTTTGGTGCTATGGGGTGGACTTGCCTACATGGCTACGCAGTTCGGTATTTTGGCCCGACTCACATGGTGGGAATATTCCTGGGACATCATGGAGCCAGTCACCTACTTCATCACCTACGGAAGTGCCATGGCAATGTATGCATATTTTGTAATGACACGTCAGGTAAGTGCTCTTCTTCAAATAACTTCTTTTTTTTATTATTCAATTTTACTTATTTGATAGGACAGAGAAAAATTGAAAGGGAAGGGGAAACAGAGGGAGAAAAAGAGTAACCCTGGTTCACTACTTCTGAGATCCCCTGAAAGTGGAGGGGGAGAGGGGAAAGCCCAGATCCTTGATTATGGTAATCTGTACTCAACCAGCTGTACTATAGCCTGGCCCCATTTCAAGAACCTTCTTACGAAATTAGTAACGAAGTCTTCCTTGTTAAAATAGTTCTTTTTTTTTTTTTCTCATGCTCTTTATTAAATTAGTTCCCTTTTTTAACCAGAGCCTGCTCAGCCCTGGTTTATGATGGGGGGGATTGAACCTGAGACTTTGGAGCCTCAGGCAAGAGAGTTTGTTGGCATAACCATTATGCTATCTACCCTTCCCCCCCACACACACACACACATCAATCAGTTTCCTTTAGTGTTCATTTATCCTGTATGCGCTATCCCCCACCACTGTTCTTTGTTTTGGTTATGTCTTTTTTTTTTTCAGTAACTGCTATTAGACATAGAGATTTTGTCCTTTTTAGTTGGTCATAGTCCTATTTATGTGTGGGACAATGAAAGTCCAAGAATGTTACTTAACCTTCCTGGACATTCCAAGCTTATCTAGTAGAAAAGAAAGTAAATTGTTTATGTCCTGTCACTGTTTGCTTATATTCCTTAGCACCTAATCTGATGTTTGATCTCTACTAGTTACTCAGTATAAATAGAACCAAACAACTAGATAAATCTCATGTAATCACAACTCAATGTAATTTGCATATTTCTCTGTGTTTTTTTCACTTCCTCTCTTTTTTCATGTCCATACACACTTAGCCTTTAGTGAGTAGTTTTTATACTGACTGGATTCTAAACCCCTTAGCCAAAGGTTCACAGTTGAGTATACCTATGAAATATTTTTCAGTCCCTTTATGTATATGCAGTATGTTTCAAATAATTAAAATTATTTTTAATCCCCCCCATGTCCTTACTCCACTCATTTCATTCTATCATTGTCTTTTATTTTTTTCCTCAAGAGCTTCATACCTGCACTGTTCCACCACTTGCTGCAGTTTTTCTTCTTCTTCTTCTTCTTCTCCTCCTCCTCCTCCTTCTCCTTGTGGTGGCACACCTGGTTGAGCACACATGTTACAGTGTGCAAGGATCCAGGTTTGAGCCCCCCAGTCCCCACCTGCAGGGGGAAAGCTTCATAAGTGGTGAAGCAGGGCTATAGGTGTCTCTCTGTCTCTCTCCCTCTCTATCACCCCTTCCCTCTCGATTTCTGGCTGTCTCTATCCAACAAATAAGTAAAGGTAAAAAAGAAAAAGAAACAAAACGGGACAGAGGGGGGATGGGGGCTGCTAGGGAGACTGCATAATAACTATGCAAAAGACTTAGAGACTTAAGCTCCAAGTCCCCAGGTTCACCATACTGAGTGCTACTCCGGTTTCTTTCTGTATCTTTCTCTCTCTCATTAAAATAGTTTTTAAAGGAAAAAAAAAGAGAAACAGAGAAATAGGGAAAGAAAGGAGAGACAGCACAGCCGTGCTTCCCACTTGTGAAGCCTCCTTGTGTGCATGGCGCTCCCATGTGATGTCAGAGGTCCGTGCACATGGTGAAGTGTAACTCTGCCCCTCACCCTATCTTAGGTTCTGATTAGATGAGTATGATTTCTTTCCCCCTCTACTAGACTATAATTCCTTTTGGAATTCAATATTCCATTTTTTAATTTCTTATTTCTCTACCATAGCACAGCCTAACAGTGTTTTAGCCTCACCTGTTTCTAGCTGAATGTTCTGCTCTGGATTCCTCAAAGCCTTCTTGCTGCCCCCCGGTGGCAAATTGGAAAATAGCAGCAGTGAGCGATGCAGTCACTTGTGAACAGGAAAGCACTGATTAAACAAAATGTAAATAGAGTT
Source organism: Erinaceus europaeus (assembly GCF_950295315.1). Lineage (NCBI taxonomy): Eukaryota > Metazoa > Chordata > Mammalia > Eulipotyphla > Erinaceidae > Erinaceus > Erinaceus europaeus. Next base: position 24,537,959 of record NC_080162.1, read on the forward strand.
TCTCACGTAAAATGTACTTTTCCACATCAGTATCTGTGTGATTAGTACCCATGAAGCAAACTGCCTTTTCGAAATCATTTAAACTCTTCTAAATGTTGTTACAATAAAACTAAGAAATACTGCAATTCTTAGTGAGTATAGTATATTAGCTTCCAAAGAATCTCTGTAGAATAACAGTTTTCTTGAAATCATCAGTTTAAATGGAATATTGAATATTGCTGACTAGTATTTCAGTGAAGCCGGAGTGGCAAGACTTGGCATTGGGAGTTTCTTCAGCATGCACCTGGCACACCATCTTCAGTGTAAGGGATGTCACCCTCAGGAGGGTGAAACTTGGGGGCTAAAAATGTCACTAGTGTTATAGTGCATAAACAGACATACAACATATATAGTATTAGCTATAGGGGAGCAGTGGAAAGGCTACTTGGGGGACAATAATGAAGAGACTGTTAATGAACACTGACATGGGCTTTATACCCTTTATGTTACCAATGCTTTTTTTTTTTTTTTTTTTTTGTTAATTGCCACGAGGGTTCTTGCTGAGGCCTGGTTTGGCCTGAGTAACAAATCCACTGTTACCAGCAGCCTTTTTTTTTTTTTTTAATTCTTTCTTTCTTTCCTTTTTTTTTGTTTTTTTTTTTTGTTTTCTTTTTTTATTTGATAGGAGAGAGAGAAATTGAGAGTAGAGGGGGACATAGGGGAAGAGAGAGAAATAAAGAGAGACACCTATAGCCTGCTTCACTACTCATGACATTTTTCCCCCAGCAGATGGGGACTGGGGACTTGAACCCAGGTCCTTGAACAACATGTGTGGGTAACACCACTGCCCAGCCGCTGTGTTATCAATTCTAACAAGACATTTATAGTGTAGCATATCATATACTCCAGCAAATAACTTCTTTCCTAGAACTGTAACTGTCTTCCTTTTTGAAAAAGATTTGTTCATTTTTATGAAAGAAAGAAGACAGTGACCAGTTATGCCATATAGAGACCAGGGGTCCAGCCTAAACTCTTAGGCATATAAGTCCTGTGCTCTGATTCTCTGAGATATCTCCCTGGCCCACAAAGTCCCCTTTTTAATATAAATAAATATACTAATTTCTCTCCAGACATCCTCCCCCCCCAACTCCAGTCTGTCCTTACTGAGGAATGTTGACTTGCAGGATTTTTTTTTGTTGTTGTTATTGTTGTTTTTCTTTTTCATCATTGGATAGAGATAGACATTTAGAGGGAAAGGGAAGAGAGACAGAGAGACATCTGCAGCTCAACTTCACTTGTGAAGCTTTCCCCCTGCAGGTGAGGACCAGAGTCTTGAACCTGGGTCCTTGTGCACTGTAGTGTGTGCACTTAACCTGGTGCACCCACTTACAGGATTGTTGTCTATGGACACTTTCCTCATTTCCCCAGGCCTCTCAGCCTCGCCATTGTCTGGTTCCACCTTAGTTCCCCAGCACAAAGTCTTTGGTTTCCAGCCCTTTCATTTGACTCACTCTCTTAACCATATCCAGATCGTTAGGCTTCTGACACCTCTGAACTATGACCCTCCTCACTGCTGCTTCCTTTCTGTCCAACTTGAACCATTCTGTCATTCACGGTTGTTATTCCACTACATGTGCTCTAATAACTCCTAATAGTAGGTGATTCTATCCAGGAGGAGGGACATAGAATTTAAGTAGGGAAAATATAAAGAAGTCAAGAAAACAGCTTCTGTATAAGACCATCAAAGTCAGCATAGTAATTGTTACTTTTTTTTTTTTAATGCCACCAGGTTATCGCCGGGGCTTGGTGTCTACACAGTGATCCACCACTCTTGGCAGCCACTTTTATTTTCCCTTTTTTTTCCTTTCGTTTTTAGACAGAAACAGAACATTTGAGAAGGGAGAGGGAGGCAGAGAGGAGAGAGAATGAGAGACACCTGCAATACTGCTTCCTACTAGTAAAGCTTCCCCCCTCTGCAGGCGGAGACCAAGGGCTTAAATGCAGGTCCTTGCGTGCGGTAATAGTATACTCTACCAAGGTGTGACACTGCCCAGCCCCTAGGTAATGATTATTTTGAGGGGGTAGAGAGTTTAATAATTGGGAAAGGACAAGAGGAGGTTTTTTAAAAATATTTATTTATTTATTTCCTTTTTGTTGCCCTTGTTTTTTATCATTGTTGTAGTTATTACTGTTGTTGTTGCTGCTGTCATTGGATAGGACAGAGAGAAATGGAGAGAGGAGGGGAAGACAGAGAGGGGGAGAGAAAGATAGACACCTGCAGACCTGCTTCACCACCTGTGAAGCGACTCCCCTGCAGGTGGGAAGCTGGGGGCTCAAACCGGGATCCTTACGCCGGTCCTTGGCTTTGTACCACATGTGATTAACCCACTGCCCTACCTCCCGACTCCCTAGAGGAGGGTTTTTTTGGTTTTTTTAAGTATCTTTATCTATTTGAAAGAGACAGCCAGAAATCAAGAGGAAGGGAGATATAGAGAGGGAGAGAGACAGAGAGACACCTGCAGCCCTGCTTCATCACTTGTGAAGCTTTCCCTCTGCAAGTGGGGACCAGGGCCTTGAACCCAGGTCCTTGCACATTGTAATGTGTGCGCTCAAGCAGGTGTACCACCACCCAGCCCCAGGAGGTTGCTGTGTTTTGTTTTTTTTCAATATAGTGATGATTAACATTATGGATCACTAGCATCACTTAGTGGTATATATTTTTTGTTTTACATACTTTTCGGTGTGTTTCACAGTTAGTCTAAGAAATAATTAAATGCTTAACATAGTACATGTTAGTACATGTCATTCTCTGTGTTAAACTTCATTAACAGCTAATAAGTACTTATTTGTGAAGTCTGTATGCTGAGGACTAATAATTTAATTTTTCTCTTCTTTCTTTCAGGAATATGTTTATCCAGAAGCCAGAGACAGACAATACTTACTCTTTTTCCATAAAGGAGCCAAAAAATCACGTTTTGACCTAGAGAAATACAATCAACTCAAAGATGCAATTGCTCAGGTAAGTTTCCCAAAATGAAATAACCCCAGGCCTACCTTGATGGCATCATGTATAATCGTAGTTATTTTGGTGGATAAATTCTGAATGATCCGACCCTCTTCCATAAGTTAATTTTCATTGGTGAAAAATGACTATTTTAGCACAGACACACTTGAATTAACCTTCCTCTCTAGAAAGCATTATAATGCCACATATGAAAGCATGATGAGAGAAACTGACTACTAAAAATTGTTCCCGGGTGCAAATCAGAGAATGTGGTAGTAAAAGTTGCTCTCTTTTAAAAAAAAAAAATGGTGCAGGACCAGGCAGTGGCACACCTAATTAAGCGCTCATATTACAATGCGCAAGGACCCAGGTTTGAGCCTCGTGTCCCCACCTGCAGGGGGAAAGCGTCACAAGTGGTGAAGAAGGGCTACAGGTATCTCTCTCCTTCTCTATCTCCCTTTCCCCTTCAATTTTTCTCTGTCTCTATCCAATAATAAATAAAATTAATTTTAAATTTTTTAAATAATGGTGCATTTTATTTTTCCTAATAGTTAAACCTTTTTTCATTTTTTAAAAATATTTATTTATTCCCTTTTGTTGCCCTTGTTATTTTATTGTTGTTGTTGATGTCATCAGTGTTGGATAGGACAGAGAAATGGAGAGAGGAGAGAAAGACAGACAACTGACAACTGCAGACCTGCTTCACTGCTCATGAAGTGACTCCCCTGCAGGTGGGGAGCCCGAGGCTCCAACCGGGATCCTTATGCTGGTCCTTGTGCTTTGCGCCACATGCGCTGAACCCACTGCACTCCACCCGACTCCCAACCTTTATCATTTTTGAGTGTGCCTCTTTAACCTGATATTTTGGTAAATAAGTTCTCATTTCTTGTCTCCATAGTCTCCTATGACTTCACAGCTTTCTCAAAAATCCTAAAAGCTGTACCACCCTTGTAGCCTGGGCCTTCTCTATTCCAGTAAGGTGATGGATTGGGTCATGCTCTGCAGTGGCTTAATCCATCTTCCTTCCTGAATCTCAGTGAATTCTTGGCTTCTCAAGCCATACGTGGTAATTCTTTCTCAAGAGGAGGAAATCATCTCTGGGGCTGTTAAAACACAGATGCTCCAGCCTCACCCAAAACCAGTTGATCTGACATTTCAGGGCTGAGGTCTCAGTGTGTTGAGTTTTGAAAATGCTGTAGTTGACTATAAACCCCTGTTGTTTTTTTAATCCTTTTTTTAAAAAATTTTTTTATTTATAAAAAGGAAACATTGACAAAACCATAGGATAAGAAGGGTACAACTTCGCACAATTCCCACCACCAGACCTCTGTATCCCATCCCTTCCCCTGATAGCTTTCCTATTCTTTAACCCTCTGGGAGTATGGACCCAAGGTCATTGTGGGTTGCAGAAGGTGGAAGGTCTGGCTTCTGTAATTGCTTCCCCTCTGAACATGGGTGTTGACTGGTTGATCCATACTCCCAGCCTGTCTCTCTCTTTCCCTAGTGGGGAAGGGCTCTGGGGAAGCAGAAAACCCCTGTTTTAAAAATCACTAACCAATTGGGAAACTTAACTGCCAGATAACCAGCTATTCATATAGAGCAGCAAAATCAAAAGTTCCAGCTCCAGGCAAAGTCTTCTCTGGAGAAATGCCATCCAGATGCATTCGGTGCCCCACCCCCACCCCCATGCTGGAGCTTCTGAGCCCTGTCCTGTGTTAATAGCACAGATCTTTCTGGAGGCTCTGTCAACAACCAAAATTGCCAAAGACAGATTTCCCTGTCCAGATCAGCACCCCCTTCCACCCCCACCCATCCTATGTGCCATCCTTGGAAACACTCCGAGTATTATTTTGAGAATAATTGCCATGATCTCTCTGACTCACGGTGATGGAGAAAAGACAATTTACTTTTCTCAGGAGACAGTATTATCTTTGAAAGCTTCACTAGCCATGTTTCTCTTTTGTTTTCTATTTTAGGCAGAAATGGACCTTAAGAGACTGAGAGATCCATTACAAGTACACCTACCCCTCCGACAAATTGGTGAAAAGGATTGATCTGCAAAAAAAACACAAAACAACAATCCCCAGCTCCCCAGCAGGAAGAACAGCTGTTCATAACTATTGCCTTTTCGACTAAAGCATCACAGGTGGAAGCTGGGAGTTATATCGGGGTAGAGGGTTTTTGCCTTTAATTAAAAAAAAAAATTAAAAAAAAAAAAACACTAAAGGGATCTTAGAGAAGAAAGGAATATTAAAATCCGAGAATCAGGCTTTGTGGAATAATATAAGCTCAAAGGGCTTAGTGAATATTGTCTTAATCAAGCATCTCAGTTTCTGAATGAAAATGATGCACTTACACAGTAGAGAGATTCATTAAGATAAAACAGTGCTGGGGTGTTGTCTCTTATACCTTTGCAGGCTGAGCAAAACACTAACACACCAGCACCCCCACTCGGCTCTCATTTGTTTTTAATTTAACTTTTCTTGTTTTTGACATGGGAATAAATGAACAGAAAAAGCAAATCCTCAAGAAACATGTGGGTGGCAAAGGGTCTGTGCCCCTCAGCATTGATTTTCGATTGGACCCAGTCTCTGCAAAGTCACCAGGAATCTCTCTCGTCTGTGCCCCTTTCCTGACGACCCACACTCATTGGCTACACTGATTTTATCCATAGGAGAACTGGAGCCAACGTAGAACTCTTTGATGATTGACACTTTAGATTATCCCGTAATGCCTTCTTAAATGTCTATATTCCAGCGCTCTGGACCGGTATCTAGAAATCATTGGCAACACTGCATGAGGTTTGGTTTGGTTTTGTTTTGTTTTGTTTTGATTAATCTTCAAGAGGAGGAAGATTTTTTCCCCTCCTTTATTTACATGTCCTATTGCTATTCCCCTCTCCCTCCACATCTCCAGTTAGTGGGGGAGTGTTCAGCTGTGTTACCAAATCAGGAACATATAAGGTTTACAAATTGGCTAAGAATCATGGCTCTGTAGCCTTTTCAGAACCGGCATAATTTCACTGCTTGTGTGACAGTATTCCAGGCCACCGAGATGGCTTTGTTGGTGTGGAAGGACACACATCTCCATGCTTCGTGAGCCCTTCCTGCTCCGCCACTTGTGCAGTTGTCGCTTAAGTGTGTGGATCTCAAAGGGTGCAGTTTCTCTTTGTACAGGAGTACGTTTCTATGGCTTCCTTCAACCTACCGTCTTCACCCTGTTTTTTCTTATCTTAAATGGAGCGAAGGAAACTTAACACTCTTTCAAAATGTTTTCTATCATATTTCCAGACGACATCTGCATTTGAAAAGTCGAAGGAATCTGTGTCTAATATCCTGTTTTTAAACTCCTGCGAGGACAGGATGGGCAGCACGATGGGGCTTGCCACACAGCTGATTGCATCATTGTCCCTTTCACATGATTCACCCCTCCTCTTGTGCCAAAGGGTTTCTTTCTCTTTTTCCTCCTCCTTTGGGATCATTGTGTATGAAACAAAAAACTCTATAAATGACAAATCTAGACTCCAGGTGCCTTGCAGAGGTTGAAGGCCAGCCAGGATTGCTGCTGCCACTCCGGCCACCACCCCTTTCACCGGCATGATGAAATGAAAGGATGCATGTCCCCACTTGCCAACCCCTCCTCCCACTTCCTTCCCGCAACCCCCCCCCCATTCAAAACCTCCCCTCACTTATTTTTGTTGAGTGGTGTGAATTATTTTTAAACCATTTATCCTGTTTGTGCGCCAGGTTTTAAAGAAGAAACAGCACAGTTCAATGAGCAAATCCTTTCCGGGTGTGTGGGAAGCAAGGCAGGGAGAAAAGTCCTTAAAGCAAATAGCAAACTATTGAACATGTGTAAAATCCTGTATCATTTATGAAATATGTATAAAAAGTGTACCTTCTGGAACAATAAATACTTACTCCATTTTTGAACTGTAGCATCTCATTCTTGAAAGAAAAATTTTAAATATTGATTTCCTGTGGGGCTAATGAGGAAGCTTTTTCCTTCTAAAACTCTTTGGTAAAAATGTCATTATGAAATTAAACTTTGATCCTAGTGGCCTCAATTTTATTTGTGACCAAGAATTTAAAAAAGAAATGCTGGGGGCCCAGTGGTAGCGCAGTGGGTTAAGAACACATAATGTGAAGCACAAGGACCCTCTCAAGGATCCTGGTTCGAACTCCCGGCTCCCCACCTACAATGAGGTCACTTCGCAAGCAGTGAAGCAGGTCTGCATGTGTCTTATCTTTCTCTTCCCTACCCTCCCTCCCACAACCCCGGCTTCCCCTCCTCTCTCAGTTTCTTTCTGTCCTGTCCGACAATAACAGCAACAACAACAACAATAACAACAATGGAGAAAAGATGGCCTCCAGGGGCAGTGGATTTGTAGTGCAGCCACTGAGCCCCAGCGATAACCCTGGAGACAAAAAAAAAAAAAAGAAAAATCCTTACAGAAGTACATTTCAGGTGTGTGTGTGATTATAAATCAATATCTGCATATAATTAATTCAATTATATTACATTAAATTCATCACTAAAACTTTAATTCTGAGCTATGTCGGACCATTGATTCTTTTTTTACCCAGTCTACCCATCTCCATCCCCCCCACTTCCTTCTGGTAACCACTGAGTTGGTCTTATAGTCTGAATGTTTATTTTATCCGTTTCATTTGTTTATGTACCACATATGAGAGGAATCATATGGTGTGTGTCTTTCTCACTTGACTTCACTAAGAACGGTTCGCTTTGGCTCCATCCATGCTGTTGCAAATGGCAGGATTTCACTGATTTTTATGGCCGACTAGTATTCCATTGTGTGTATATATCACATCTTTATGCACTCTCCTATTGGCTGCCACATATGTTGCTGTCAACTCTTGGCTGTTGTACACAATTTTTTGTACAGATATTATACAGAAATTTTTGGACAGATATTGTAGGCATATCTCTTCAAATGAATGATTTTTCACTGAGGGGCTAAATACCTAGAAGTAGATTTTTATTTTTAATTTTTTTGAGGAAACTCCATCCTGTTCTTCCATAATGGCTATATCAATTTACATTTCAACCAGCAATGTTCCCTTCTTTCCGCATTCTCAATAACACTTGCTTATTGTCCTTTTGATAACAGCTGTTCTCTCAAATGTAACATGATAGTTCATTATAATCTCAATTTGCATTTCCCCAGTAATCAGAGATAATGAACATCTTTTCATGTGCCAATTGGTCATCTGTATATCTTTGGAAAAGTATCTTTTCAAGTCTTCCCCCCACTTTTTAAATTGGGTTGTTATTTTTAATGGGCTAGGGATTGAACCTAGTGCCTCAGATATGCATAGCACATACTCTACTACTAAGCCAACTCCCTGGCACAATTTTCCATTTATTTTTTATATATGAGAGACCAAAGCATTTTCCACAATCAATGGAGTTCTACTTGCCGTGTCTTTCTTGCATTCATGTGCTGGGGGGGGGGGGGGTCACATTCAGGATCGTATGTGCGCAGGGCACGTGCTTTACTGCCGGACACATGGCACCATGTATACTCTGCCAGCCCCGTGCTGTTCGGTTTTATAAGTTTTTTTTATATATTGGATGTCAACCCCATGTCAAATGTAGGATTTGCAAATATCTTCTCCCAGTTAGGAGGATGTCTTTCCCTTTTGATCATAGTTTGTTCTGCTGTGCAGAAAGGTTTTTTTTTCATTGTATTAAGTGATTTAATTTAATATTGATTCACAAAATTATGAGATAACAATTATAATTCCATACTGTTCCCACCACCAGGGTTCTGTGTCCCCATTCCCTCCATTGGAAACTGCAGTGGTTCTCCCAGGGTCACAGATAAGGGTTGACTATTATTTATGTAATATATAAACATATATTTAAAATATACATATACCCATTTTTTCTATAGTCCTGCCTTCCTTTCTAAGTCACACCTGTACCTATTACTACTTCCAAATGTCCTTCCTTTTTTCCTCCTCTCTCTCTGGATTCTGAGGGGATTGGTCAGAGCCCTCTGGTCATCTTCCCCTACCATTTCTCCTTATCTGGGAGTACGGACCAAAATTCTGTATAGGGTGGGAGTTCTGGCTTATGCAATGCTTCAGTGGACATGGGGGTTGGCAGATGGATCCATACCCCCAGCCTGGCTGAAACTTATTTTTGTTTGTTTGAACTAATTTATTTGTTATTAATAGTTTGTTACAAGATTATGAAATTACAATATCTAGTTCTACACACACCCACCACCAAAGTCCTGAATCCTGCCTCCCCTCCCAGCTCCAAAGACAATCACCAGAGTTCTCACAAGTCTTACAGTTTGTATAAACGTGTCATGTCTGAATTTTTTTTTTAGCAAGTTCATGTAAATCAGATCTCTGGATTCCCCCTATGAGTGAAACCATTTTATAGTGTCTTTCATCTCTTTAATTATTTCACTAAGCATAGTCACCTCCAGTTCCATCTATTTTGTCCCAAAGGACACTATATCATCTTTTTGATTGCAGAGTAGTGTTCCATGGAGTAGATGTCCCATAACTTCTTTAGCCAGTCATCTGTGGATGAGCATTTAATCTATGTCCACTCTTCAGCTATTGTGAGTAATACAGCTATGAACATAGAGGTGTGTGTGTGTGTGTGTGTGTGTGTGTGTGTGTGTGTGTGTCTTCTAATTTGTGTTTGGGTGTCCACTGGGTAAATGCCTAAGAGTGATATTGCTGGATAGTAAGGTAATTCCATCTTTGTTTAAGGACTCTCCTCAGTCTTCCATAGGGGCTGTACCAGTTTGCATTCCCACCAGCAACGTAGCAGTTGCCTTTTCTCCACGACTTCAACACCTGTCCTTTCCTGGCTTGTTGACATAGGCCATTATCTCAAGTGTGAGATAGAATCTCAGTGTAGTTTGAATTTGCATTTCTCTAGTCCTAAGTGAAGTGCAGCGTTTCTTCTGTGTCTGTGGGCCATGCGTATTTCTTCTTTAGAAAACTATCTCTAGTTCTTTTTACCAGTTTTTAATTGGCTTGTTTTTGCTTCCTTTGTAGATTTGTACTCATGCTGACTAGATGTTTGATGGCAGTCATTTGTTTGATGTGCGATATGCAAACATTTTCTCCCATTTACTTGGTTGCCTGGTTAGCCTTGTAAAATTTGCTTTTGATGTGTAGAAGCTTTTTGGTTGGAACCTTTTAAAATAGGCATTGTGCTTATTCTTCCGGAGCATAAGAGAGTATTAACTGTTCAAAGCCACCAGAGGTTAAGTGCTCTCTACAGCCATAACAAAGTCCAAAGCAGCACTGAAGCCACTGCTGATCTCCTGGTTAATAGAAGAAAATTACACCAGATCACTTTGATTACCAGGTGTGCTCTTCTGGAGTTCAAAATGTCTGCAGAATGAACCAAGGTGACATTTTATTTAAGAATTGGGGGGGGGGGGGTGGCCAGGCAGTAATGCAACAGGTTAAGCGCACATAGTGTGAAACACAAGAAGCGATCCAGGTTTGAACCCCTGGCTCCTCACCTGCAGTGGGGGTCCCTGAAGGAGGTCTGTAGGTATCTAAGTTTATCTCCCTCTCTTTCTCCCCTCCTCTATTTCTCTGTTCTGTCCAACAACAGCGGCAACAACATTATAATAACAGCAGCAACAACAATGGGGGTGGGGAAGATGGCCAACAGGAGCAGTGAATTTGTAGTGCAGGCACCAAGCCCCACTGATAACCCTGGAGGCAAAAAAAAAAAAAAGAAGGAGGAGGAGGAGGAGGAAGGAAGGAAAAGTTGTTTAAAAAAAGAATTGGGGGGGGGCAGGAGGTGGCGCAGCAGGTTAAGTTCACATGCGCAAAGCGCAAGGACCAGCACAAAGATCCCAGTTCAAGCCTACGGCTCCCCACCTGCAGGGGGTTCATTTCACGAGCAGTGAAGCAGGTCTGCAGGTGTCTCTCTTTCTCTCCCCCTCTCTGTCTCCCCTCCTCTCTCTTGATTTCTCTTTGTCCTATTTGATGACAACAGTAATAACAACAACAACAAGGATAACACAATGGGAAAAAATAGCCTCCAGGAGCAGTGGATTCATAGTGCAGGCACCAAACCCCAGCAATAACCCTGGAGGCAAAAAAAAAAAAAAAGAAGAAGAAGAAGAAGAAGAAGGAGGAGGAGGCTAGATGTGGGCACATATCACCATGCACAAGGATCTGGGTTGGATCACCTGCACGGGAGAAGCTCACAAGTGGTGAACCAGGTTTGCAGGTTTCTGTCTCTTTATATCTCCTTCTCTCTCAACATCTCTCTGTCCTATCTAACAAAGTGGGGATGGGAGGGGGGAATGACCGCCGGAGGCACTGGATTCAAAGTGCTGGCACCAAGCCCCAGTGATACCCTGGTGGCAATAAAAGCAGGCCCTTTGGAATATAATTAAAATATGCCTACTAGCTATCTACAAAACAAAGACAAACCCCCCCCCCAACACCACAACTTTTCATCTGCACTATTCCAGCCTTTAGGTTCATGATTAGTCAATTTCTTTGGCTTTAAACGTTAACTCTTCTTTCAGCCACCAGATTCCAGATGCCAAACAGACTTTCCTGGACAGACAACCCCACCAATGTGTCCTGGAGCTCCAATTCCCCAGAACCCCACCCCACTAGGGAAAGAGAGAGACAGGCTGGGAGTATGGATTGACCTGTCAACGCCCATGTTCAGTGGGGAAGCAATTACAGAAGCCAGACCTTCCACCTTCTGCATCCCACAATGGCCTTGGGTCCATACTCCCAGAGGGTTAAAGAATAGGAAAGCTATCAGGGGAGGGGATGAGATATGAAGTTCTGGTGGTGGGAATTGTGTGGAGTTGTACCCCTCTTATCCTATGGTTTTGTCAATGTTTCCTTTTTATAAATAAAATAAAAAATACTAACAATAAAGACCTAAAAATAAAGAGGGGCCAGGTGGTTAAGTGCTTACATTACAATGTGCAAGGACCCAGGTTCAAGCCCCATGTTCCCACCTGCAGGGAGACAGCTTCAGAAGTGGTGAAGCAGGGCTGCAGGTGACTCTTTATCTCCCTCTCTATCTCCTCCTCCCCTCTCTTTCTCTCTGTCTCTATCCAATAATAGATAAATAATAAAGATAAAAGATTTGAGGGCCAGCTTGTTGCATACCCGGCAGAGCATGTAGAGCGTGTGCTCAAGGGCCTGGTCCCAAGCTCCTGTTCCTCACCTGTTGAGGGGAAGCTTGAGCAGTGAAGCCATGTCTGATGTGTCTCTATCAAAAATAAATGACACCAAGCCCCAGCATTAACTGATAACATTAAACAAAAATGGGATGAGCATAGATATGGGCCCTAGGTCAGATCAAAGGGGTAAACAGCCAATGGTGTTTATATACTTTCCTCATGTTTGGGAGCTATTCTCTGCCCTAATCCAGCTTTCTGGTCCTATTCTCAACTCTAACACCATCTCCCCAGACAATATTTTTAGTCCACCTGCATGTTAGCTGTCAGGCTCAGGCAAAAATTACCCAAGTCCTGGGTTCCTTGGAATATACCTAAAATAGACTTCCTAGCTTCTTCCCACTCAAAAATACCCTAATTTCATTTCTTTCTTTCTTTTTTTCTTTTTTTGCCTCCAGGGTTATTGCTGTGGATCAGTGCCCGCACTATGAATCCACTGCTCCTGGAGGCCATTTTTCCCATTTTGTTGCCCTTGTTGTTGTTATTGTTGTCATAGCTGTTGTTGGATAGGACAGAAAGAAATGGAGAGGGGAAGGGAAGACAGAGGGGGAGAGAAAGATAGACACCTGCAGACCTGCTTCACCGCTTGCGAAGCAACCTTCTGCTGGTGGGGAGCTGGAGGCTTGAACTGAAAACCCCTAATTTCATCTGTTCTATTCCTACATTTGAGTTCCTGTTTATTAAGCAATTTGTCCTGCTTTATATCTTACCACCTCTCAGCCACCAAGTTGCAAATGCTACTATGATTCCAGCCTGACTTCTCTGGACAAACGACCTCACCAGTGTGTCCCAGAGTCACACCTCTCCAGAGCCCTACCCCACTAGGGAAAGATAGAAACAGGCTGGGGGTGTGGATCAACCTGCCAACATCCAAGGTCAGCGGAGAAGCAATTACAGAAGCCAAAACTCCCACCTTCTGCACCCCATAAGGATTTTTTGTCCAGGGGGTTGGGCGGTAGTGCAGCGGGTTCAGCACACATGGTGCAGAGCACACAGACCATCATAAGGATCCTGGTTCGAGGCCCCAGCACTCCACCTGCAGGGGAGTCACTTCACAGGTGGTGAAGCAGGTCTGAAGGTGTCTATCTTTCTCTCCCCCTCTCTGTCTTCCCCTCCTCTCTAGATTTCTTTCTGTCCTATCAAAAAATAACAATAGTAACAACAACAAGGGCAACAACAACAGAAATGGAAAAAGACAGCCTCCAGGAGCAGCGGATTCGTAGTGTAGGCACAGCCCCAGCAATAACCCTAGAGGCAAAAAAAAAAAAAAAAAAAGAGAGAGAGAGAGAGAGGTAATTTTGGTCCATACTCCCAGAGAGATAAAGAACAGAAGAATAGAGAAGTTTCCAATGGAGGAGATGGGACACAGAAGTCCAGTGGTGGGAACTGTCTGGAATTGTACCCCTGTCATCTTATAATCTTATTAATCGTTATTAAACTACTAGCACAAAAATAAAGAGGAAGAAATTGAATGGGAGGGCTAAATGGCGGAGCACCTGGTTAAGCTCACACGTCACCATGTGCAAGGACCCAGGTTCAAGCTCCCACTCCCCACCTGCAGGGGGGACGCTTCATGATCAGTGAAACAGGTCTGCAAGTGTCTTATCTTTCTCCCTCTCTACCTCTCTCCCCTCTCAATTTCTCTCTGTCCTATCAAAATAATAAATCAAAATAAAAGAATGGCCACTAGGAGTGGTGGATCCATAACACCAGTACTAAGTCATAGAGATAATCCTTGAGGCAAAGGAAAAAAAATTATTTAATCCGAAAGATGGATCAACAGTAGAGTATACAACAAACACACATGAAGATCCAGATTTAAGCCCTGGAACTGCATATGCCTGACCAACATTCTGATTCTCTCTCTCATAAATGCATCTTCTAAAAAAAGAGATTGTATCAAATGGACAGTGATCACTAAACAGGAATATATATATATATATATATATATATATATATATGTCTTCCTTTTGATTCTAATAAGAACCACTGGTTTGGTCAAACTTTTGCTTTAAAGAGAAGGAAACAGGCCTAGAGAAGGCATCTATGTTCTAAGTCATTAATAAATCTCATTATCAGATGACCAAACTGAATGACTACTAGAAGGCTGATGAATATGGCAAATGTGATAATTGGAAAGAAAAGAATATATGCATGTATGTATATGTGTGTACATATATACATAGTTATTTTGCTCATTCAGGTGTGATAAATGCATAGTATATGCTTCATAAATAAATAGGTTGAATTTCTTCTCTTTTTTCTTTTTTATTTAAGAAAGGATTAATTAACAAAACCATAGGGTAGGTGGGGTACAGTTCCACACAATTCCCACCACCCAATCTCCATATCCCACCCCCTCCCCTGATAGCTTTCCCATTCTCTATCCCTCTGGGAGCATGGACCCAGGGTCATTGTGGGTTGTAGAAGGTAGAAGGTCTGGCTTCTGTAATTGCTTCCCCGCTGAACATGGGCGTTGACTGGTCGGTCCATACTCCCAGTCTGCCTCTCTCTTTCCCTAGTAGGGTGTGTCTCTGGGGAAGCTGAACTCCAGGACACATTGGTGGGGTCTTCAGTCCAGGGAAGCCTGGCCGGCATCCTGATGACATCTGGAACCTGGTGACTGAAAAGAGAGTTAACATACGAAGCCAAACAAATTGTTAAGCAATCATGGACCCAAAGCTTGGACTAGTCGAGAGGAAGTGTTAGGGGGGTACTCACTGCAAACTCTAGTGTACTTCTGCTTTCAGGTATATATTTTGCAGTAGTTTACGGATACGTGTGAACATATGCTCTCTCTCACAGAAACTGGTGTATATCTAGGTTTTGGGACTTTGTTAGAAAGTGAACCACCTGAGATGGAATTAGAGTATACTATGAAAGGAAAGGTCTCACCCGAGTAATGAAGTTGAAGGGTTGTCATTCCACACTGAAGTCTCTGGACACAATCTGAAGTGAAGCATGTTGAGGTGGCAATCGTTGTGTTGGTTAGGTTGTGATCGGCAGATGCAATATTATTTGATATGGATTGGGAGAGGCATACAGGAAAATGGTTCCAGGACTGGGGGAAGTAGAGGCTCTATAGTGGAGATGTGAGGTTCCTGCTGTCTTAGAGTTCAAAAAGACAATCGATAGTTAATGTTATCATCACATTAATTGGTAATTGGGTTAACTTTGAAAAGTCCTTTTGTTTGGGTTTGCTGTACAGTACCCAGTATCTTGTATATAGCTGTGCTATTGGTTGCTTCTGATCTACTTGGTCTAGGCTTTTGAGAGAGTCCACATATCAAATACACATCCTATATATTAAAAAGATTCAGTTTGTGTTTTGAAAAACTTCGAGACATACAATTAATTTTCCCCCTCTCATATTAATTAACTAGTGATTTGCATGACTACATTTTACTAGGAGTGTACATAAACACCATTCCCACCACCAAAAGACTGTGACCCATCCCTCCCACCCACTCCCACCCCCCACTGTCCCAGGAAGCTGCATGTCTACCCCTCACCACAGGGTTTTTACTTTGGTGCCCTACTTACAATTTAGTCAGGTCCTGCTTTTAGTTTCCCTTTCAGATCTTCTTCCTCAACTTCTGTTGATGAGTGGGATCATCCCATACTCATCTTTATCTTTCTGACTTAGCTTACTTAACATAATTCCTTCTAGCTCTGTCCAAGATGGGTCAGAGAAGGTGGGTTCATTGTTCTTGATAGCTGCATAGTATTCCATTGTGTACATATACCACAACTTTCTCAGCCACTCATCTGTTGTTGGGCACCTGGGTTGCTTCCAGGTTTTAGCTATTATGAATTGTGCTGCTATGAACATAGGAGTACACACCTCTTTTTGGTTGGGTGTTATGGAGTCCTTGGGGTATAACCCCAGGAGAGGAATTACTGGATCATACGGAAGGTCCATGTCTAGCCTTGTGAGAGTTTTCCAGACTGCTCTCCACAGAGGTTGGACCAATTTACATTCCCACCAGCAATGTAAAAGGCTTCCTCTGTCCCCACAACCTCTCCAGCATTTGTTGCTGCTGTCCTTTTTGATGTATGCCATTCTCACAGGGGTGAGGTGGTATCTCAATGTTGTCTTAATTTGCATTTCTCTGACAATCAGTGACCTAGAGCAGTTTTTCATATGTTTGTTAGCCTTTTGGATCTCCTCTGTAGTGAATGTTTTGTTCATATCCTCTGCCCATTTTTGGATGGGGTCATTTGCTTTTTTGGTGCTAAGTTTGCTGAGCTCTTTATATATTTTGGTGATTAGTTTCTTGTCTGATATATGGCATGTGAAGATCTTCTCCAATTCTGTGAGGGGGTCTCTTTGTTTAATAGTTTCTTTGGCTGTGCAGAAGCTTTTCAATTTGATGTAGTCCCATTGGTTTGTTTCTGCTTTAGTTTTCCTTGCAGATTGGATTTCTTAATCTCTAGAAAATCTAGAAAAAAAATTTTCTTTCTCTAGAAAAAATTTACCAAAAAGTGGAACTTCTTAGATTTTGAAATTCTTAAAGGTTATTTATTTTTATCACTGCCAACTTTTAGTTCTTTGCTCTCCCCAAATGAATCCAACTTCTTGTCTTCCAAGATGTACTTCATAGCTATTTCCTTAGGATAAATATTAATATTAATCCTACCCGATAAAAAATAACCCACTCCAAATATGTCCATTTATAAATATTTTAATAAATTCAGTATCCAATGAAAAAATTCCTTTTAAAACAGTACATGGGCCTGACAGTGGCACACCTGGTTGAGTTTACATGAAACCATGCACAAGGATGCAAGTTCAAGACCCCAGACCCTACCTGCAGGGGGAAGCTTCATGAGTGATAAAGCACGTGTCTCTTGTCTCCCTCTCTGACCTCCTTCTTCCCTCTCAATTTCTCTCTGTCCTGTCAAATAAAAGAAAGAAAAAGAAGGAAGGAAAATGGGTGCTGGGAACAGTCAATTATTTGTGCAGTCAGAGAGTCCCAGTGATAACACTTTTGGCAATAAAAAAAAACAACTTACTTTAAAATTTTGTTAAATGTTCTGAGCTCTTATGATACTTTTTGCTTATAAATCTCTACCTATCCTTCTCTTTTGAAGTGTTCTGTTCCTCTGCCCACACCACTGATGTTAGGCTTCTCTAATGGTTCATTTTGTGTCCCGTTTTCCATGGATGAGATCACTTACAGCATTTCTTGGCTATATATTTGCTGAGAGACCCTCAATTGTTATTCTACCTCAGATCTTTCCTAAGCAGTAGACTGGTGTGTCCACCTACTAAATGACCTATTTCCAGCTGTCTCCAGGGGGGGGAACGTACTACCAGAGTACTTTTTCCAGTAGCATGTACTTTAGAAAGAAACAAGAAAATATGAACAAAAACAAAAATTAGCATTAAGTATGGGATAAGGGGGTTTAAAAGACACCACAAGAAGCAGTCAGCCAAACCCAAAATGTGAGACATTCTATAGGGCAAATGACTGAATTTCTCCCACAAACGGCATTCTGTAGGGGGGTTTGGAGTAGACTGGAAGTAACTGAGATACAATGACATGTAATATATGGGTCTTGTTTGAATCCTGACTCAATGCAGTTATACAAAGAAATATTTAGGTTATTCGTGAAGTTAAACTATGGGGTAGACAGCAATAGATAATTAAAAATTAGTTATTAACAAGTTTAATAATGACATTATAAATATGTAATAAGAAAACTCATTATACAACATATTATTGTATAAATTAAATATTGGCAAAGTTAATTATTATAGCTGGGTATTCATTATTCTTTATTTTTATCATAATGTGCTTTGTCCACTATTATTTCTAATTTTGTACATATTGGAATTTTTTATCATAAAAAATTAACACTATAGTGAAAAAAGGACCAAAGTTGCAGGTGAGAGTGTTTTACAGACACCTATCATGGGCGATGAAAAATTGTATCCATGTGTCACAACTGTACTGTAAGCCATTAAACCCTGATGCAGAAAAATGACTTTAAAAATAGCAATCTAAATAAAAAACTAAAAATACATACCCATCAAAAGGAAAAGAGAAATATGTAAGCATATAAAAAATAAAATTGAGAAATTAAAATGAAAGGATGAGTTAAACAGGAAGGAATAGGAGTAAGGGGGAATTTTTTTTTTTTACCCTCCAAATGATTGTTTACAGACCCAGAGAGCTATCTGGTGAAAGTCCTTGACTCTGGTAATCAATCCTGGCAGCAAATCTGGGTTTATCTTATGCACACGTCCTCTCTTTCTCTTCAACAACATATGAAGCATCCAGATGGCTCCTGGGACAGGAAATTTCAGGAATTTGTCTTTCTTTCTGCCCTTCTTCCTTCCTTCCTTTTTTTTCTTTCTTTGCTCCCCCCCCCCCAGAACATTGACACTTAGCAACAAGGCAGTTTCTCAGTCCCAGAGTCATCCATTACTGCTATGAAATTTCAAGTTAAAAAAAATAACTAACCAAATTCGCCTGTTCCACTTGTTTTTAGTGATAAAGTAGCCACGAGTTTTGATGAATGGAACCCCTTGTTAGTTTGCAAACTGTGCTTTCAGAGACCACTTTTACATTAGTCACAATTAAAAACCAATGTGATTCCTGGTTGCCTCGTAAGCAATAGTGTCTAATTAAACTAAAGCCCCTAGAGGAGAGGGTGTACGACAATTTGAATCCCACTTAGCACAGTAAAAATAGAAAGCTGGTGCAGAAGATCTCGAGTGCATATCTTGCTATCCAGGAGAAGTCAGATTTGAACACCTGCACCACATGGGAGCACCATGGACAGCACCGTGGGGAAGTTCTGTTAGCAATGTGACATGCTGTGGCATCGCTCCTTCTCTCAGTATCTCTCTGACTGAAATAAACAAGAATGGAAAGCTCAGCCCTAACTCATGTTCACAGGATGAGGCACCCTGGGGGCAAGAAAACATTTTTCTAAATTGCACTAAAAGATTACAAGTTTTGGAACTACTTCTATCCCAGTCACTAGAGAGTTGGTTATTAGGAAAAGAAAAAAAATGAGAGAACATACTAGCAATCTGAAGCATCAGGGTGGGGTGAGGTGAGGAGAGAGAATGTTGGTTGCATGCAGATCTTTTCATATAGTATTTTAAACAAAGTACTTACATTTTATATACTATTTAGTCTCATTATTTAAAACAAACACAAACCTAACCCCCTGCCTTTCTTTGTTATTATTCTCTTTATTTATTTGATAGACACAGCCAGATATCAAGAGGGAAGGGGAAGACAAAAAAAAAAAAAAAGAGAGAGAGACAGAGAGACCTGCAGACTTACTTCACCACTAGTGAAGCTTTCCCCCTGCAGGTGGGGGCTAGGAGCTTGAACCTGGATCCTTGCACATTGTAATATGTGCACTGAACCAGTTGTGCAACCACCCAGCCCCAACCCCTATTTTTCTTTCAGTCCTTGCCCTTCAAATTTCTTCAGTCGTAGTGCTACTAATTCTCAAGTGCTCACTGTAGAATATTAATATAGGATACTCCACACCAGTAATTACTAATGTTAGGTCCGGTGGGAGGGGGGGTGACATAGGTTCTTACTCTTCCCTCTTTTATCTAAAAAATGAAAGTAGTTAATTTTGTCACATGCTTTCCAATATTGCTAATGTAATAAATAGTCCCAGTTTAGGAGAAGTCCCTACCTCTACCTCAGTGTGAGAATTAGTACAACAAGTAACACACGAACATTTAAAGTTCACTTAAAATCATGATGGATTAGAGCCAGGCATTGGAGCACCAGGTTAAGCTCAACCAGTACAAAGTGCAAGGACACGCTTAAGGATGCAGATTCGAGTCCCCACCCCCAGCCCGTCCCCAGGGGGCCACTTCACAGGCGGTGAAGCAGGTCTGCAGATGTCTATCCTTCTCTCCCCCTCTCTGCATAGCCCCCTCAATTCCTCTCTGTCCTATAAAAGGGGGGGGCTTTCAGTAGTGCTGGCACTATCTCCCAGCAATTGAAGGCAAAAAAAAAAAAAATTATAATGGATTACATCATGAAAACACAGATATTCATGCTTGGATTAAAAAAAGAAATTTAAAAGTTTTAATGTCAAAGACCATGGTAAAACAGTCTCGAGCATGGGCAGATGGTCTCTCAACTGTTCCTGGAGCCTCACCCCTCCAGAACCCTACCTACTCCACTGGGGAAAGAGAAACAGGCTGGGGGTATGGATCGACCTGCGAACACCTATATTCAGTGGAGAAGTAATTACACAAGTGGGAACTTCCACCTTCTGCACCCCAAAAAGAATTTGGGGAAATAGCGTAGTGGATAAAGCATTGAACTCTCAAGCAGGAGGTCCTAAAATCAGTCCCCGGCAGAGTAATGCCTGGTTCTTTCTCTTTCTAATTCTTTCTCATTAATAAATAAATAAAATCTTTAAAAAATAATAATTTTGGTCCATACTCCCAGAAGGATAACGAATAGGGAAGTTTCCAGTGGAGGGGATGGGACACAGAACTCTGGTGGTGGGAACAGTGTGGAATTGTACTCCTGTTATCTTACAATTTTGTCAATCATTATTAAGTCACTAATAAAAAATAATTTAAAAAGAATCATCTCTGTTCCGCACCTGTGCTCACTACTTTTGTCAGTGTTGTTGTAAACCCCTGGATCGTTTGGCCAGGATATTTCCGAGTGGACAGCTACAGCACTCTGGCTGGACCCAACATCATTTAGCACGCAGTGCCATGAATGCAACACCATGTAGCCAACTCCTAGAAATCGCACAAGACCTTGACGTGAGGGGATGTCCCTTCTGGAATTAGAGTTCCCTTCTCGATAAGATATTGGAGGTCTCATTGCAGGGAATTCTAGAGCGAAAACAATAGGAGGATGAGGGCTTGTGAGAC
Source organism: Erinaceus europaeus (assembly GCF_950295315.1). Classification (NCBI taxonomy): domain Eukaryota; kingdom Metazoa; phylum Chordata; class Mammalia; order Eulipotyphla; family Erinaceidae; genus Erinaceus; species Erinaceus europaeus. The sequence continues at coordinate 24,559,046 of NC_080162.1, forward strand.
TTTTTCCCATCAAGAAAAATACCCATAAACTAGCCCTGTTGACAGTGCAGAGCAGTGCTTCTATCTAGGGTCAAGGCCAGAGCAATGTACACCTTATTCCACTCAGCCTCTTCCTCTGATAAAGTACAGAAAACTCTTCAGAAGAGCATAGAGGCCTTAAAAAAAAAAAAAAAAAAAAAGAATTGCTTGAAAAAGAAGTGAACAAAGGAAAACTGGCATTAAGAAGATTGTTCCAGTCTGCTTCTGTTGGCTGTGCAGAAGGATGTCTCAGTCCCTGCTTCTCACCTGCCTCCTCTCCATGCTCACACCTTCATCGCCAATGGGTGAGTACTCTGTCAACTACTTGACTAAGTGAACTTCTGTGGTCCGAGCTTGTTGTTAAGAGCTAGGATTCAGCGTTTTCAGCACTAGTTTGCGAATCTTTTTTTTTTTAAAGTCATTAGTAGCCTATGAAAATATAGTTCTTCAGACTTTCTGTTTTGTGCTCCGTTTAGCCTCTTGCCTGGGCAGCCACAGTTTCCATGGATCTGCCATATCCAGCTACTTTCCAGCTAAGTATTTCTTGGAGTGTATGTGAAAGGAATTCTAACTTTTTCATACTCCAGACTCTTACATAATTCCAACTTTAAAAGCATCTTTAAAGTTCAGGAGCTTTAGAGGTTTTTTAAAAAAACTTTATTTATTCATTTTTTCCCTTTTGTTGCCCTTGTTTATAGTCGTTGTTATTATTGTTGTTGTTATTATTGCTGTTGTTGTTATTGGATTGGACAGAGAGAAATGGAGAGAGATGGGGAAGATGGAGAGGGGGAGAGAAAGACAGACACCTGCAGACCTGCTTCACCGCCTGTGAAGTTACCCCCCTGCAGGTGGGGAGCCGGGGGCTTGAACCAGGATCCTGATGTGCATGCTTGCTCTTTGCATCACATGCGCTTAACCCGCTGAGCCACCGCCTGACTCCCTAGAGGCTTTTTTAATATAAAAACTATTGTTATTCATTAATGAATATAGTGAACTGACAGTTCTGTCCCCAGTGAAAGGCACATATTGAGCTAAATCAACCTGAATCTAGACATTTGAAAATATGATATACTGATTGAATCTTAAACAGTGTGCCTCTTTGGCTTGGCAAAAAACTGATAAACAAGACAAAGAAAAGTTTGAATTCGGGTTACTAAAAAAAAAAAAAAAAAAAACCCTTTTTCCCAGTAGAACTTAGCTTCTGAGAATTGGGTGGTAGCATGGTGAGTTAAGTGCAGATAGCACAAAGCTCAAAGACCTGCGTAAGGATCCCAGTTTGAGCCCTCCCCCCGTTCCCCACCTGCAGGGGGGTCACTTCACAAGCAGTGAAGCAGGTCTGCAGGTTTCTGTCTTTCTCTCCCCCTCTTTGTCTTCCCCTCCTCTCTCCATTTCTTTCTGTCCTATCCAACAACGACGACATCAATAACAACAATAATAACTACAACAATAAAACAAAAAGGAATAAATAAATAAATATTTAAAAAGAACTTAGGTTCTAAATAGAAAGAATGAAAGGAAAAAGGAGAAAAAGAAAGAATGAAAGGAAGGTGACATGGAGAGAAATATGCTTTATGGCACTTTTGAGTAGCTCAGTATTTAGCTGACCCTGATTCGTTGCTTCAGATTATCTCACATCCTATTTTAGTGCCTTTAAGGGACCACATTTAAAACAAGCTTGCCCTTGTGAGAACTATAGTAGCCATCTTTGGGAGGTGGGAATGTGGACACCAGATGTGGAAATGTGGTGTGTGGGGGGAAGGGCAACATGGAACTATACCCTGTAATCTCACAGTTTTATTGCCCACTAGTAGTCACAAGTAAAAACTGATAAAATGAAATAAAAACTAAAAGTGGGACTGGGTGGTGGTGGTGCACCTGGTAGAGTACACATGTTATCATGCATTAAGACCCAGGTTCAAGGCCCTGGCCCCCAAATGTAGTCAAGAAACTGCAGAGTTCTGGAACAGTGCTGCAGTGCAGGTACCAAGCCTCAGTGATCACCCTGGTAGCAAAATAAAATAAAATAGTTGTGTAGTAGCATGGATGGGCTCCTAGACCAGAGAGACACACAGCTAAAAAAAAAAAAAAAAAAAAAAAGAAGAAGAAGAAGCAGGAGGAGGAGGAGAAAAAATCAAGAATTTGAATGTGCTTTGATATTTCAACAGAGAAAACTGGAGATGGGGGTTGTATGGAGAATCTGTACTATCTGCTCAGTTATTCTCTGAAACGAAAACTGTGCTAAAAATAGTCTTTGGAAAATAGACTCTAGTTAAGATTAATCTCTCAGTATCTGCTGCCAATTACTTCTTCTTCTTCTAAGAGCTGATTAAATAAACGTCCTCCTCCCCTCACCTTCTAGTTCCCTTCCTTCCCACTCCTCTCTTGCCACTCCCCTCTCCAGGATGTTACTATCCTCCCCTGCATCTCTCCCTTCTCTCCCTCCCCAGATTTGGTTTTAAAACAGCCCTTACAGGACAACGCCAGAAGATAAAGGGACTTTGGAGTCAAGAATTTGGGTGTGGGTGGTGAAGGCAGCTGGCCCTGGGAACAGAGGGTGACAGAAAAGCAGGGAGAAGGACGGGGAAGGGAGAGGAGAGAAGAAGAGGTTGGAAAGCAGAGTGCAGAGGGGAAAGTAGTAAGGGGATGGAGAGAGAGGGAACAGGAATGAGGGAGGAATCTTCAGGACCTAGTGGGGCTGGCTTCCAGGAGCAATCCAAGCTATTCCAATGGCCTGAGGGATGATGAACAGGATCTAGGATCTAGGTATCTCTACAATGACAGAGACATTGACAATATCTCTCTGCATTGTGCAGCAAGAAAGGAGGTGGGGGAGAGTAGCCCGCCAGATGGTGGACAAGCAAGCATCCTAGTAAAGACTGAAGAGCTTTTTGGCACACTGAGGAACTTCGAACTTTAAAAGGAATGCATAGGATTGTTCTCCATTTGAAAAAAAAATAATAATAAGGTCCACATTGAGGGAGTGAAAAACAGAAGTTAACTTTTCAGGAACCAGATGATATAAACAGTGAATTACTACCTGAAAGAGAGTTGAGCAGGTGGGAACTAGGGGCTTGAACCTGGATACTTCTGCAGGGAGACATGTGTGCTCAGCCAGTGTGCCACCACCTGGCCGCAGGAGAGGGAGAGAGAGAGATACAGAGACAGAGACGGAGTTGAGTCTAGTAGAACAGGCATATCTAATATTAGAAAATATTGCCTAGGCAACTTTTTGAAAATGTAATTCGTATTTCAGAAGCTAGTAAATTTCTCCTATTTGTGCAAATTTCCCCTACCACTGGAGAGGAGAGGAAGTGAACTTTGATGAAATGACAGTTATAATAAGAGAAAACCTTATAAATCATGGAATGGTGGTTGCACAAGGCCTAGGGATTTCTGTAGAAGTCATTAAAGGATGAGTACTTGACTGTTTCTTATAAAATTAGAGCCATGGAGAGGAACCAAATATTTCTACAGCTTTATAACCACCTGTGAAATTACTTTGGGAACTTTGCTTCTTAAGCAAACTACAGATGGGCAAGCAGAAGTGGGAATTTCCCCTTTTGAGAAAGGAGCGTATTCAAGGGTATTTCTTGCCTTCAATGGATATCAAACTGTGGTCAAGGGTACAGGTGTGAAACCTCAAATACATTTTAAAGAAGCGGATAGTTCCTGCCATGTATACTCTACAAATACACAATTGCCAGAAAATGAACTATTTCCTGTCTCAAGTTTATGGAAGCCACTAGCAGCAGTCTACACACACCTACATGTAAATAAAGTTTGAACTTGAGTTTTGTTGTTTTTTTTTGCCTCTAGGGTTATCGCTGGGGCTGGGTGCCCACACTATGAATCCACTGCACCTGGCGGCCATTTTTTCCATTTTTTTTTTTTTAATGGATAGGACAGAGAGAAATTGAAAGGGAGGGGGAAGGTAGAAAGAGAGATAGACACCTGAGGACCTGCTTCATCACTTGTGAAGCCCCCCCCCCCCGCAGGTGGGGAGCTGAGGGCTGGAACCTGGATCTTTAATCTTGTCTTTATGCTTCATACTATGTGCTCTTTACTCAGTATGCTACGCCTGCCTTCCCCCAATTTTTTAAAAATATCTTTGGTAGCTATTTGTCAGTATACTTTGTGTTTCTAAGTGACTATGCCACAGAAGACATTTCTTTAAAAAATTTTTTTTAATATTTATTTATTCTTCTGTTGCCCTTGTTATTTATTGTTGTAGTTATTATTGTTGTTATTGATATCTTCATTGTTGCATAGGACAGAGAGAAATGGAGAGAGGAGGGGAAGACAGAGAGCGAGAGAGAAAGATAGACACCTGCAGACCTGCTTCACAGCTTGTGAAGCGACTCCCCTGCAGGTGGGGAGCCAGGGCTGGAACCGGGATCCTTACACCAGTCCTTACACTTCCCGCCACTTGCGTTTAAACTGCTGTGCTACCACCCAACTCCCAGAAGACATTTCTTTCAGTGGAATGAGTTAATACATTTGCTATCAAGTCTAGCTTCCCATTAATGTCAAAATCCATCTATGAACTTGCTGACCATCCAAATATTTTTGAAATATTCTAGAAATGGAAAGTTTAGCACACTGTGAGAGACCTATACATTACAATGTTAGAATGAAATTTCTTCCCCTTAACAACCTGTTCTTGAAACAGATTACCTAGTTCTTCTTTCAGAAGCCTGTTCCAGATTTGTGATAAACATACAACAGATAAATATACTCTTTTCTTTTTCTCCAAACCATAGTTCCCAACTTTTTCATTAGTAAGTAATTTCAGGCTCCTTCTGCTTCTAATCATCTTCCTCTGAACACCAATTTAGTCTATCACTTTTGTAGAACGTAGCCTTCTGTTTGAACACAACACTAAATATTTTCTGAACAGTGAAAGTATAATCCTAACCCCTCTCAACAATTGTCCTTTCATCAAATGTTTACTCTGCACAAAAGATTTGGTATAATGCTAACACTACATCTTAAGTACATTTGAAGCAATTTTGTGAAGGACATTTATAAAATTAAACGAAAACTGCTTTGAGGGAAATTTAAACAAATTCTTTCATGAGCCCCCCAAATCTCAAAATGCAAGGCCAAGAAAGTGACCATCATGATCTGAAACATCACCAGGTCCCCCTCAGGTGTCTTTTTGTTTGCAGCCCTGGATCCTTGCTCTGCATATATAAGTCTGAATGAGCCCTGGAGGAACACTGACCACCAGCTAGATGAGTCACAAGGTTCACCTTTATGTGACAACCATGTGGACGGAGAGTGGTATCGCTTCACAGGCATGGCAGGGGATGCCATGCCCACCTTCTGCATACCAGAAAACCACTGTGGAACTCATGCACCTGTCTGGCTCAACGGCAGTCACCCTCTAGAAGGTGATGGCATTGTACAACGCCAGGCCTGTGCCAGCTTCAATGGGAACTGCTGCCTCTGGAACACCACAGTGGAGGTTAAGGCTTGTCCTGGAGGCTACTACGTGTATCGTCTGACCAAGCCCAGTGTCTGCTTTCATGTCTACTGTGGTCGTGAGTACCGTCACTAAGCTCCTCACCTTCTGCCACAATGGCGTCAAACTGAAAAGTGGCCTGTGAAATTCAATAATGACAACAAGTATATCTCAGAGTCTTAGGGCCGTAAAGACTATCGGGTTGTGATTTCTGATATCTGATGTCTTCAATTTCTGAAAGATTGCTAAAATAACAGAATGAGAGGGCTTGGGAGACAGCATAATGGTTATGAAAAAGAGTTTCAGACCTGAGGCTCTGAGGTCCAAGGTTTGATCTGCAGCACCATCATAAACCAGAACTGGACAGGAATTAGTCTCTCTCTCTCTCTCTCTCTCTCTCTCTCTCATTAAAATAAATACATAAAATATTTTTAAATCTATAACTTGAAAAAATTAATAGAATGGGGGAAAAGCTATATATTTTTAAATATTTATTTATAAAAAGGAAACACTGACAAAACTATAGGATAAGAGGGTTACAATTCCCACCACCAGAACTCCATATCCCATCCCCTCCCCTTATAGCTTTTCCTATTCTACTCCCTCTGGGAGTATGGACTCAAGGTCATTGTGGGATGCAGAAGGTGGAAGGTCTGGTTTCTGTAATTGCTTCCCCGCTGAACATGGGCGCTGACAGGTCGACCCATACTCCCAGCCTGTCTCTCTCTTTCCCTAGTGGGAAGGACTTTGGGATTGTCTGTCCAGGGAAGTCTGGTTGGCCTCCTGCTAGCATCTGGAACCTGGTGGTTGACAAGAGAGTTAACATACAAAGCCGAACAAATTGTTGACCAAAAGCTATGTTTTTGGAAAGTTCCATTTTATCTTCTTCCATTCAAACATTAAAAAGTGAAATGTTGAGTTTTATAACCTATATATTGAATTTCCAAACTTTTTTAGTCTGGGGAACCCCATTTTAAGGTATATGTGATATCCATATGGTGGCATTGTGTTTCAAATCCCTTGGTTTTTAAAATCATATGTAATGAAAAAAAATCATATGTAATGGTGAGATGATACTTAAGATTAGTAATACTTAAAAATGAATTTCTGTATTATTAAAGCCTTCAAACCTTTGTGCAAAGAACAGTGGGAGATAGAACTTATTTAGCCAACAGTTTATGTTTAGTGGTATTTTTGAGTTGTAGAAACTCTTATTACCATCCAAGATCTGTGGATCTAAAGTAATGTTCTTCCATTGATCTAAATGGAAGAAAATATCCCCCAGGTGACTCTTTCTCCTGACTTCTGTAAACTCTTGTATGAGAACTCCCTTGGTATTGCCTAGGACCTCATATTTCATGATGAAACTCATGAGACTTAGTTTTAATGAATGACTGTTTCCTCTAGCCCTTGCCTCTCATGAAAGGTTCATCTTTGCCCTTTAGATTTCTATGACATCTGTGATGAGGACTGCCACGGTGGCTGCTTGGAGACCAGTGAATGCACCTGCTCTCCAGGAACGGTGCTGGGCCCCGACAGGCAGACGTGCCTTGGTAAGAAACTGATCTTGGCAAGCAAGCAGGCAATTAGGCTCAAAAGAATAATCACAGGTCTTCCTGATTCAGAGCACCATTGTTTCTGTGGTTTGTGTCTCTGAGAAGTTGGGTGATGTTTGTCTTTTCAGTTAATAACTAAAAACAGCAAGTCAAATTTCTATCATGTTTAGGGATCATCTAAACTGTCTGCTTATGCAACTCTATGTGACTAGAATGAAAAATTGAATTTTAGTTGTACTTAATTTTCATTTTAAAATTGATATCCGATTCAGTCACTAGTACCCTGAAAATATTTGAAATAACTTGAATAACCAACAGTAAATTTTATGTATCTAAATACAGATCAGATATTTCTGATGGAAATTTAGTATCCACATCAAGACATGCTCTAATATATATATATAAATATGAAATAGATTTTGAAGGCAATTTTAAAAAAGAATGAACATTACATCAAGAATTTTAATATTAGTTAGATCTATTTAAATGAACTATTTTGGACATGGGGTTAAAATTAAATATTCAGACTAAGTTTAATTTATTTTAACAATTTTTAAAGTATGGCTACTAGAAAGTTAGAAGTTACACGTGTGGCTTACTTTGTATTCCCATAGATAACTCTGGTCTAGAATTACCTAAAGACACACTCCAACAGCTTGTTTTTCTTTTCTTTTCCTTATTTCTTTTTATAGGGTAGAGAGAAACTGAGAGAGGAGGGGAATACAGAGAAGGAGAAAGAGAGACATCTGCAGTACTGCTTGACCACTCATGAAGTTTCTCCTCTACAGGAGGGGACCAGTGACTTGAGCTGAGGTCCTTGTGCACAGTAGTGTGTGGACTCATGCCACCACCTGGCTCCTTCAGCTATGAGATCTTAGTTTGTTTTTAGCACAAAAGGGAAATTTGATTATTTGTAGCAAATCCAGACTGGTGCGTATGCATATATAAATTTGTTTTGCTTTCAGTTGCGACTTCCCTTTTTACTCCCCTTTCTTTTGCTTTTATGTTTAGTAATTTTTCAGTTGTTTTATGATAGATTTGGGGGTTTATTCTGCTATTTCCAATTCGAAGTCCCTTGCCAACTCTCATGATGAACCATTTTTGCACGTGCCGTGTGTGATGGCAAACCATCTTCTGTGTAATTTCTTTTCTGTGGAAGTGTATTACCACCTGGCTTGTGAACACTTATCACAGAGCAGTTTTTCAAATGCTTCTGTTGGGAACCATAGCAACTTCACCAGTTCAAGCCAAAAGGTTTCTATACTGCATGGGCAGTGTAAGTTTAAATTTCATCCTGGCAGGAACCGCTTAGGGCTTCTTCATTCCTGAGGACTTTGCTCTTTCCTAGAGCCTAGTCAGGGAGTTTCCTTACTGCTTCCATACACCCCATAACACAGTTCTCTTCTTTCATTGTGGGGGTAGCTTTGGGGGTTGCAGGTTTCATATCCAGCTTACTTCCTCTTCAGAACCCAAAGCGATGCCTCCTGTTACTTCGTGGTTGTTTAGACCTTAGTTCTCAGCATATGTCCTATATACAAGCTACCAAAGCTTCCTGTGCTTTGCAAAAGGAAGGGGTAGGGAGGGCCACCATTTGTTGCCAACTCTAAAATTTTTATGAGTCTGTCTCTTTCATCAGATTCTAGATTATTTAAAATCATTGCTTAAATACATTATGGGGGTATTCCATATTTAAAATAAAGTTTTTAAAGCAGTTGTTCATGTTCTGATAAGTCACACACACAGAGAGAGAGGTTATCAGGTCTTTATTTCATTTTGTAATGTAACATAGGTAACAACAAGTGTCATGCTGCAACACAGAGGAGAGAGAGGAGACCCAGAGCGGAGAGGGAACACAATTCTTTATTCGCGCAGGCACCTCAGAGTTGGGTGAGAGCACAGTGGTTCAGGCCACGTGGAGATAGCCAAAATGGTCGCCCCCCCGCTACGTGCAGCACCCTTCCGTCACCGAGGTGTAAAGCAGGCAAGAGAGTGAGGGGCAGAAAAAGAAGGGCTTTATAGGGCAAAAACCAGGAGTGACGAGCCGGGATGGGATTGGTTGGGAAAGGCACTCCGACAATGTCCCAACTCTCGCGGGAACTGGTAGTAGCCTGAGGGGACAACATGGCAGATGTGACTGCATCTGTACAATTTCCCAGCATCTCCCCCTTTCCTTATATCTAATGGCCACAGTTCAGGAAATTTAGAGTGGAGCATGCTTAAATGTTTTTAAGGAATGCCATGCTCAGGTGGGAAGATGTAGGATGTTTTTGTGGGGGAGGGAAGACTTACATGGCCGCCAACCTTGTGAGATTATGTGTCCCCCCTGTGCTCAACCCCTCTGTAGAGAGACTTACCTGGAGGGACTCATCTCATAGGTTAAGCTCTGCTAGGCTCCACCTTCTCCTCACAATATTTCTATATCTTTCCCTATCTTTCTGTCTAGTCATCGCATTAAGATGGGTCAATGTCTGTAAAAGACTCCATCTGTGACAGAGTAATAGTAGTGTAGGGGTGAGCAGAAACCTTTTGGGCATAAACCTGAATGATAGAACAAAACAGGAAGGGACAAGTAGGGGAGCAGTAAGAGCCTGTGTGATGCCAAAGGAAGGCTGTTGGGCAAGGGGATTTTCTTGCCTCAAAGGACAGGGCCTAAAGGGCCCCCTCTGGGGGCATCTCTTGCCTCTGGGGGCATTTCATGCCTCAAAGGGCATTTCCTGCCTTTGGAGGCAGGACTTAGTAAGGAGGGGGGGTTTCCTACCTCCGGGGGCAGGACCTGCAGGTGAGGGGAACATAGCCTATAGAGTCCCAAGGCTCTGGCTGCAAAGTCCATGGACTGCTGTGGTCAGTCTTTGAGAAACCCAGCAGTGTAAAGGGAACTGCTGTAACAAGGACTCCATTTTTCCTGCCCTGTTGCCTTTCAGAAGGAAAAGACAAGCAATCAGGAACCTTTTGCTCCAGCAGAGGGCAGATGAACCAATAAGCTTGGCTGAGGAGAAAGAGTTGACTGAAATAAAGCACTGCAGCAAAGGGACTGAGTGAAAGTGTTTGCTCAAGATCTAAAAAGATGGGTGATTCTACTAGGGGCTGAGGAGCTGCTCAGAAGTTTGCAAATGGTGTGATTTCTTGTCTACAGATGAAAATGAATGTGAGCAAAACAACGGGGGCTGCAGCGAGATCTGTGTAAATCTCAAGAACTCGTATCGCTGTGAGTGTGGGCTCGGTCGTGTGCTAAGAAGTGATGGCAAGACTTGTGAAGGTGAGGATGTTTACAAAAGGATTCAGTGTAAGAGTCCAAGCTGAGCCATTGGCTTATTCTTGCCATTTATGAAACTACCCAACATCAAAAGAGATGAACTTTTTTTTAGCTGTGTAAAGAAATGACAAGGGAGTCGGACGGTAGCTCAGCGGGTTAAGCGCACTGTGGCACAAAGGGCAAGGACTGGCATCAGGATGCCGGTTCGAGCTCCCGGCTCCCCACCTTCAGGGGCATCACTTCACAGGGGGTGAAGCAGGTCGGCAGGTGTCTCTCTGTCTCTCTTCCTCTCTATCTCCCCTTCTCTCTCAATTTCTGTCTCTATCCAATAACAAATAAAAAAAAATTTAATTAAAAAAAAAGAAATGACAAAAGAGGAGTCAGGCGGTGGCACCCCTAGTAGAGCGCACATGTTACAATGTACAAGGACCCAGGTTTAAGCCCGCAGTCTCCATGTGCAGAAGGGAGCTTCATGAATGACGAAGCAGTGCTGCAGATTTTTCTCAGCCTCTCTCCCTCCTTTTTGCTCTCCTTCCCTCTCCACTTCTCTGTCTGTATCCAATAAATATATAAATGAAATATTTTTTAAAAAAGAAATTACAAGAAAGTCGTCATTATTGGGGCTGGGTGGTGGCATACCTGGTTGAGCGCACATGTTACAGTGCACAAGGACCCAGGTTCAAGCCCCCAGTCCCCACCTGCAGGGGGAAAGCTTTCCGAGTGGTGAAGTAGTGCTACAGGTGTCTCTCTGTCTCTCTCCCTGTCTATCTCCCCTCCTCCTCTCAATTTCTGGCTGTCTCTATCCAATAAATAAAGATAATTTAAAAAAATTAAGTCTTTAAAAAATTTTTTTTAAAAAACAGTAAGTCATCATTATTTTGGTCTATACTCCCAGAGAGATAAAGAATAGGGAACCTGGAGGCCGGGTGGTAGTGCACCAGGTTAAGTGCACATAGTATAAAGCTCAAGGACCCACAATAGGATCCCAATTTCAGCCCCAGCCCCAGCCCCACCCCCTGTTCCTCATCTGCAGGCAAGTTGCTTCATAAACAGTGAAGCTAGTCTGCAGGTGTCTGTCTTTCTCTCCCTCTCTCTGTTTTCCCCTCCTCTCTCAGTTTCTCTCTGTCCTATCCAGTAAAATGGAAAAAACAAATTGCCTCCGGGAGCAGTGGATGCATATTGTGAGCACAGAGCCCCAACAATAACCCTGGAGGCAAAAAAAAAAAAAAAAAAGGGAAACTTCCAATGGAGGGGATAGGATGCAGAACTCTGGTGGTAGGGATTGTATGAAATTTTACTCCTCTTATCCTACAATCTTACCAATCACTAGTAAAAAAAAATAAATAAATAAATAAAAAGATTCATCACTGAGGGTGCTCATGTGACAGACAGAATTCAGTGCCCATTGTGTCACAGAGATTTAATAAGAGGCAGTTGCTGCATTTTGCAAGAGACAGAGGACTATATTTTAATTTGATAATTAAAAACCAGTGTATTCTGTGTTTCTCAAAAGTTAATGTGCCCTTGAATAACCTGGAATCTTGCTAAAACACAGATTTTGCTTTAGTAGGTCTGGGGTCAGGCCAAAATATCCATTTCTAATAACTCTTGGTGACACCTACACTGCAGATCCAAGGAACATAGCAGAGTAGGGAGGTGATAGGAGCAGGCAGCATAGCGAATGGGTTTATACTTGTGTTGCTGAACTTTCCCTGTAGAATCTGTGTGTTTACAATGTCTCATAGGTGAGATATGGTATCTCAGAAGTGTGTGACTGCTTTTCATATCGCCACTCCCCGACCCCCTGCCAGTGTTTTGCACTGAGTGGAGATGAATGCATAGTTTAATAAGTAAAATTATTAATTTTAGTAGAGGAAACACTATATACATCTAATATGATTGAGTAATAAAAATATGTAATTTACACCACGTAATTGAAGTGATAATTTTCTACTGCTATTGTGTGAAAATTAAAGTTTCTATTCTAAAGTATATTAGCCCTTTCAAATTATCACAACTCAAATCTCATCAGTTACTTTAATAAGTCTGAATCTCATGCCATTTGGAGTTGAGAGACTGGAAGCAGCAACAATAAAAAGCCTCTTTGTAGACAATGCAAAGAAATATGTGACTTGTTATTATTTATAGAACATATCATTTGCCCTACAGGATAATAGACTGTATGGCATAGTAGGGTTTAGAAGAGTTCATTTTTTAGTTATATTCAAAATAATTAAATGCTACCCCTTCCCAAAGGCAAACTAAACTGTTGTCCCCTATAATAAGATTAATTTTTTAAATTTTATTGAGTAAAGTTAATGTGCTGAACCCTGCACAAATCAACTATTTTATGCAATTATCTTTGTATATTTAAATACTAATGAAATGTTCAATGGGGAACACTTGTAATTATTTGTGAAAATTTTATTGGAAATATTCTAGTCAGTTTTCATTCAGATAAAGATATAGAGACACAAAGAGAGAGAGAGAGAGACTGCCTAGCACTAGAGATACCCCTGCACCTTGGTTCTCCCCTGTGGGGCCAGGTTTCAGGTCTGGGTTTTCTATATGGTGAGGCAGGAACCCTATGCTGCAAGTTATTCCTCTGACCAGGAAAGACCTTTTTAAAAAAAAATAAAATAAAATAAAAATTAAAAAAAAAAGGAAAGGAAGGAAGGAAGGAAGGAAGGAAGGAAGGAAGGAAGAGAATTGGGGCTGTGTGGTGGTGCACCTAGTTGAGCACATATGTTGCAATGCTCAAGGACCAGGGTTCAAGCTCCCAGTCCCCACCTGCAGGGGGAAAGCTTTGCAAGTGGTAAAGCAGTGCTGCAGGTGTCTCTCTGTCTCTGTCTCTCTGTATCTCCTTATTCCTCTCAATTTCTGGTTTTCTCTTTCCAATAAATAAATAAAGATAATTTTAAAAATTTTAAAAAGAAAAGAAAAAGAACAAAGAAAATCATTTTGGTTTTGAACATATTATTTCATATGTCTATAATTTCCTCTATATAGTTTCCTGATATAATTTTCAGCTATTCAAAAAAAAGCTAGAAAAGTACTTTTTTCCTTTCATACAGATTCATAGATATCCTAATCTCTTACATTTTGCAAAGAAAAATTTTAATTATCTTTTTTATTAAAAAAAAAAAAACAACCAAACAGAAGTTGAGAGGGAAGGGGGAGATAGAGAAGGAGAGAGAGAGTCACCTGCAGTCCTGCTTCACCATTCGCAAAGCTTTCCCCCTGCAGGTGGGGACTGGGGGCTCCAACTCGAGTTCTTACACATTGTAACACCTGAGTTCAACCAGATGTGCCACCACCCTGCCCACAAAGAAAAAATCATTGAAAATATAGTCTCCGTTTCACAAAAGACGGATTCACCCTAAGTTAATGTCGTTCCAAAGAACGACATTTTTTTTTTTAGTAGAAATCATATTAGGGGCCGGCGGTGGCACACTTGGTTGAATGCACAAACTACAGTGCGAGGACCCAGGTTCAAGCCCCCAGTCCCCACCTGCAGGGGGACAGCTTCACAAATGGTGAAGCAGAGCTGCAAGTATTTCTCTCTTTTTCTCTCTATCTCCCCCTTCCCTCTCAGTTTCTGACTGCCTCTATCCAACAAATAAAGATAATAAAAAATATTTTTAAAAAAGGAAATCACATTATATCTTCCCTTGAATGTCTCAGATAACTTAAAGGCATTTCTTTAAGGAGTCAGGCGGTAGCGCAGCGGGTTAAGTGCACGTGGCGCAAAGCGCAAGGACTGGCTAAGGATCCCGGTTCAAGCTCCTGGCTCCCCACCTACAGGGGCATCGCTTCACAGGCGGTGAAGCAGGTCTGTAGGTGTCTATCTTTCTCTCCCTCTCTCTGTCTTCCCCTCCTCTCTCCATTTCTCTCTGTCCTATCCAACAACGATGACAACAATAATAACTACAACAATAAAACAACTAGGGCAACAAAAGGGAATAAATAAATAAATAAATATTAAATAAATAAATATTTTTAAAAAAGCATTTCTTTACATTCAGAACAAGGTTGGCTAGTTTTATTCTGTATAGGTCAAATACCAGATATTCTAAGTGTTGTAGACCTTACAGAATCTGTTATAACTACTCACCTCTACCCTTGTATTGAGAAAGTTTCTGTAGATAATAGGTAAATGAATATGTGCCAATAAAACTTTATTTACAAGTATGTTGCAAGAGCAGGCTGGAATTCAATGATCCCTGACCTAGAAGATAATGCCCAGAGCCCACAGTGATCATTACTTTTCTCTGTTAGCTATGTAGCTTTTTTGTTTTCAAGAAAATGTTTTTCCTTTTTGTCCATTTGATTTAATATATTTATTATTTTTAAAATGTAAAAAATATTATTTAAAAAATATTTATTTACTGTTGAATAGAGATAAAGAAATTGAGAGGGGGAGATAGAAAGGGAAAGAGACAGAGAGACACCTATAGCCCTGCTTCATCACTTGTGACGCTTTCCCTCTGCAGGTGGGGACTGGGGGCTCGAGCCTGGTTCCTAGGGTACTGTAATGTGTGTGCTTAACCAGGCACACTACCACCTGGCCCTTAAAAAAAATGTAAGTGTTTCAAATAAACTGCTTTGTAAAAGAAACATCAGAGTTCCAGGGGCCAGGCAGTGGTGCACCAGGTTAAGCACACATAGCACAAAGACCCCTGCAAAGATCCTGGTTCCAACCCAGGCTCCCTACCTGCAGGGGGGGGGGGTCACTTAACAAGTGGTGAAGTAGGTCTTCAGTTGTCTATCTTTCTCCCTCCTTCTCTATCTCCCTCACCCCTCTCAATTTCCCTCTGTCCTATCCAAAAGACAAATAAATAAATATAAAATAAAATAAAAGAGAAGCATCAGAGTTCTGTTGAATGGATTCTTTTAGTGAGTTGTCCAGTCCTCATTTTTATAGTATAATTACTATCAGCTCAAAACACATATCTCTAGTGCTCTTAATTCTAGACACCTAAGAAAACAGACAAAACTAGGAAAGGACAGAAACAGACTGAGAGTATGGATCAACCTGCCAGGGCCCATGTCCAGCAGAGAAGCAGTTACAGAAGCCAGATCTCACACCTTCTGCACCCCAAAAATAATTTTGGTCCATACTCCCAGCAATGGAGAAATGATAGGGAAAGATGACCAGACGGATCTGAACTTTAATTCCATCAGGACCCAAAAAGAGAAGAGGAAAAAGGGAAGGACATTCAGTAGTAGTAGTGGGTGTAGGTGTAACTTAGAAGGGAAGAGAAGAGAAGAGAAGAGAAGAGAAGAGAAGAGAAGAGAAGAGAAGAGAAGAGAAGAGAAGGAAAGAGGGACCATGGAAAAAATAAGCAAATATAAACAAATATAGACAGATAGTTGGAGAAATAACAGTTAACCCATGTCTGCAGCCTTGGGAGAACTGCTGTAGCTTCCAATGGAGGGAATTGGGATGCAGAGCTGTGGTGGTGGGAGCGGTGCAGTTGTACCCCTGTTGTCTTAAAATTTTGTGGATCAGTATTACATCCCTAATAAAATTAAATATAAATAATAAAATAAAAAACAAGAGAGTTGAGTACCAGTCAGCATTAATTCTGACCACCCAGCTTATCAAGTTGAATTTATACTTTGATCCTTTATATAGCAACAAAACTGTATATGTATTTTAAAAAAATACCGTATAAAATTCCAAACTGGGTAGAGGAACTGTTACAAAAATTAAGAAAATTCTTTTGGACTTCCTTACCTAGATATAAATTTATGGATCAGTCTAAATATGAGAAAAAAAATATCAAGCAAACCCATACTGAAAGGCATTCTGTGAAACACCTCACCAGCTTGCCAGGTGAACGTAGTAATGACTGGTATCTTTACTATAAGATTTAATGATTTAATGAACTTCTGTGTGGTGGGTGGTGAGGGTTAGTCCCTCAGTCAGTAGGCCCCAGTCACACTGCAATGAGTCAAGTATAATCTCTGGTGCAAAGTGTCATCCCATAAACCAAAATGTTTAAGGAAGCAGGCTGCAAGAGCATTCTTTTTCTTTTGGCTTTTACCGCAGACATCGAAGGATGCCATAATAACAATGGCGGCTGCAGCCATTCTTGCATCGTGTTGGAGAAGAGCTACCGGTGTGAATGTCCTCGGGGCTTGGTGTTGGCCGAGGATAATCACACTTGCCAAGGTAGTGTACAGGCCCATTGGCTCTCTGCTCTGATTTCCGTCTCCTCCCTGCTGGAATCTCCCTTCCTTCTTTACCCTAATGTGTCAAGATTCTTATCTTTTAGAACAACATTTCTTGGAGCTGTATTTTTTACAGCTCCACTGAACAAAGTAACAACAACAACAACAAAAGCATATTTTCCTTTGTGTTAAGAAAAATGTGTTACAATCATAACTGTTTTTAAATATGCAGCTACACCATGAGCATCAACAATTCTGAGAACTGTTTTTTGAAAATCGAGTTATGTTTGTTCTGAATATTAATTCATTCACCCAGCAAAAATCTAATGAACACCTGCCTTTGATTTTTAATACAGTATATTGTTGTATGTCTTCACGTACTGATGTCCCCACACACTTGTCACAGTACCCAATAGGACCCTTTTGAGGGTATTTGTAATCTGGAGAAATGAACAGAGAAGTGTTAAGGGAAAGCTACCTTTTACTATTAAACTGAAGTGGATTTTATTGTCAGCATTTATGGTTCACTGATCAGTGCAAGGACAATTTGTAAGTCTTCCCTAAGTAGACTAATGCTGCTTTTATTACCTCTAATTAACAGTAAAGTCAAAGTAATGCCATTACTTGACAGAAGTCTATATGAAAGCAGGGCATTTTCCATATTGCCAATAAATTATATTTGCAAGTTAATCCTTTAAGTGTTTCAGTTTATAGAACTATGCTACCCATAGCTTCAGAAATATTTGTTGGATTGAAACTTGAACATACAAGGAGTGGGGGTAGATAGCATAATGGTTATGCAAAGAGTCTCTCATTCCTGAGGCTCTAAGTCCCAGATTCAGTCCCCTGCACCACCATAAGCTAGAGCTAATTAGTGCTCTGGAAAAAGAAAAAAAAAAAAAAGAGGAAGAAGAAGAAAGAGAGAGAGAGAAACTTGGACATACTATTCCTTAAATTTCATATATATATATTCAAGGAACATTATTTGACTACAACCTTGGGCTTTCAGAGTCCTAGGCTGCAGGAATACATAGCATAATGGTTATGCAAACAGACTCTCATGCCTGAGGCTCCAAAGTCCTAGGTTCAATCCCTAGCACCACCATAAACCAGAGCTGAGAAGTGCTCTGATCAAAATAATTAAAAAAAAAAAAAAAAGAGTCCTGGGCTTATTCACAAAATGGTTTTGAGCCTCGTATATTTCACTGAGGCTAGAACGAAAAGCACAAGTTGTGCAGAGGGTAGATAGCATAATGGTTATGCAAACAGATTCCCATGCCTGAGGCTCCAAAGTCCCAGGTTCAATCCCTAATACCACCATAAACCAGAACTGAACAGTGCTCTGGTTTAAAAAAAAGAAAAGAAAAAAAGAGAAAAGAAAAAAAAAGAGAAAAGCATAAGTTGTTTGAAGGTGAAGTAGTTCCTTGTACAGCCTTCTTAGCCATTTCTCCAGCTCCGCTCCCCTGTTTCTAACAGAAGCCCTTTCTGCCATAGTCCCCGTGTTATGCAAGTCGAACACCATTGAAGTGAACATCCCCAGGGACCTGGTCGGCGGTCTGGAGCTCTTCCTGACCAACACCTCCTGCCGTGGAGTGTCCAACGGCACCCACGTCAACATCCTCTTCTCACTCAAGACGTGCGGCACTGTGGTCGATGTAGGTTTACAGTTACTTGGGAGACAGTTGATAGACACAGATGATATTTCATACAAGAGGTAGCAAATGATTTCAAGTATTGAAACTGAACGAGTTGAAAGGTTTATATCTCATTCAAGAATCTGCTCATTGCCGTGCTGGGGAGTCAGAAGTATAAACATACACAGTAGTAGTGAGATGACTGCACACAGGGATTATGTCTAAGATACAGGGAACAGATGGCAGGTGCTGGAGGAATCCAGGAAGGAACTGGACAAGAAAGACTTCAATTAGGGTGTGCATGAGTGTGCACACGCGCACACACACGCACACACACACACACACACACATTATACAAGCAGAGATGAACAAGAAAGGGCATTGGAGATGGAAATAAATAAGTCTTAGAGATGGACAAATTTAGGGATTATGCTAAGGCGAATGGGCAGTACAGTCTGACCTGCAGTAAAAACAGGTGGGAAGTAAACTGTGCTCAAAAAGTCAGCCATGAATGTTAGGATAATGAGATTTCTGGGTTTTATCCCATTGAAATGGGGTTAAGCTCACAATGTCATGATGAAATCAAAAGATAAATAGGGGAAAAAAAGACCTGGTTCCAAAATATTAGTATAGAGTCCCTTGCAATTAATTAATCACCTCTGAGGTTTCAGCACTCCGGCTTTTACAGAGAGAGAGAGACAAGAGAGAGGGAGAGAGAGAAACAAGAGAGAGGGAGAGAGAGAAACAAGAGAGAGGGAGAGGGAGGAAGAAAGACGCCACAGCACTGAAGTGGGACCTAGGCTCAAACCTGGGTCACATGCACAGCAAAGTAGCTACACTTTCCTGGTGAGCTATCTTGCCCTTCTGTTCTGCACTGTGTTTACTTATTGAATCCAACTAAGAGAAATCAGAGAGCTGCTCAGACTAAGGGGAAGAGATAAAGTGGTGTCAGTATAGATAAGTTTTGTTTCTTGTATTTCTGGGAAATGAAATGAAAATGCCCCATAAGAAGCCAAAGTTCCTGACACACAGGAAAGCAGATAGATGAGACTGGAGATAAAGACGTGAGGTCCATCTGTATAAACACGACGGCAGTCTATGAGACACAGCGATGAGTTCAGCACACAGTTATGCTGCAGTGTCAATAGACGCTGTTATTTTTCTAAAATATCAGAGCTTTGAGTTTGCTGACTCTGCACAGCTCAAGTTTTATGGGTTATATACCAGAGAAGTGTGTGGGTTGACTGTAAAGCAGTATGTAAAACTTTTAAACTGTCAGAATAGCTTGCTAAAATTAAGAAGCACTAGAAATACTTTATGACCCAGCAATATTATTCTTGGGCAGAAATCCAAAGTACATAAAATCATTCATTTGAAGGGACATGTGTACCCCCAAAAGTTCAAAGCTGCATATTTATAATAGCCACAGGGTGGGAACAGCCTAAATGTCCATTGACAGATGGCTGGATAAAGATGCAGTAGGACAGATATTCAGTGCAATTCCGCTCCACACCTTGAAAGTGATACTGTGTCCTTCATGACAGTGGACAGAACTTGAGGTGATTATGCTTAGTGAAGTAAGGAGGTGAAAGACAACTATTGGATGGTTTCATTCATATGTGGAATACAGAGAGGTGAAACCTACAAGCCTAAGGCAGCCTAACTTTGAACTGTGTCTAAGACTTTATGACAACTTTGGTGGTTGTCAGTGGGGCTGGGGGCACAGAACTTTGGTGGTGGGCATGGTGGGGAAGTGTACCTTGTAATGATATAATAGTAAACACAAGGGCAAATATATAAAAAATAAGCAATGAGGAGCCGTTTAGTGGCTTACCTGGTTAAGTGCACACATTACAGTGCTCAAGGACCTGGGTTCAAGCCCCCGGCCCCAACTTTCAGGCAGAGAGTTTCACAAGCAGTGAAGCAGGTCTACAGGTGTCTCTGTCTCCCTCCTTATTCCCCTCTAAATTTCTGTCTTATCACATAAAAATAAAATAAAGGGAGTTCGGGCGGTAGCACATTGGGTAAGCGCACGTGGTGCAAAGCGCAAGGACCGGCTAACGGATCCTGGTTTGAGCCCCTGGCTCCCCACCTGCAGGGGAATCACTTCATAAGCGGTGAAGCAGGTCCGCAGGTGTCTCTCTTTCTCTCCCCCTGTCTGTCTTCCCCTCCTCTCTCCATTTCTCTCTGTCCTAAAGCAATGAAAAAGTTCGTGTTAGGGTGATCAAATCTCCAGTCGTGTGTTTGTAAACTATATACAGCAGTTTGGAGAATGTTGAGGTGATGGGTGGGGGCAAAGAAGGAACAGGAGAAATAAACGGGAAGTCTTTTCTCTCCTTACCCTCCTGGGCTAGGTGGTGAATGACAAGATTGTAGCGAGTAACCTCGTGACGGGTCTACCCAAGCAGACCCCGGGGAGCAGCGGCGACATCATTATCCGAACCAGCAAACTGCTGATCCCCGTGACCTGCGAGTTCCCTCGCCTGTATACCATTTCTGAAGGCTATGTGCCCAACCTTCGTAATGCCCCCCTGGAAATCCTGAGCCGCAGTCACGGAACCTTCCCCTTCACGCTAGAGATCTTCAAGGACCACGAGTTTGAAGAACCTTACCGGGAGGCTCTGCCCACGCTCAAGCTTCGGGACTCTCTCTACTTTGGCATTGAGCCCCTAGTGCACGTGAATGGCTTAGAAAGCCTGGTGGAGAGCTGCTTTGCCACTCCTACTTCCAAGATTGATGAGATCATGAAGTATTACCTTATCCAGGATGGGTAACTATGCCATTAAACTTATTTTTTAAAATATCTTTTTATTTGACAGAGAGAAATTGAAAAGGAAGGGGGAGATAGAGAGAGGGATAGAGACAGAGAGACACCTGCAGCCCTGCTTCATCATTCCTGAAGCTTTCCCCCTGCAGGTGGAAACTAGGGGATTGAACCCAGGTCCTTGTGCACTGTAATGTGTGCGCTCAAGCAGGTGCACCAGTGCCTGGCCCCACCATTAAACTTTTTAAGATCTCCACATCTGGCCTCTAAGATCACAGGATTATTCAATAACATCCTAGAATCTTGTGACATTCTTGTAATCTCATTATTTGAGAAACCGTTTATTGATATTTTGGAGGAAAAAAACTGATGGAAGAGAAGGAAACAAAACAAGAAAAAGGTGAGGAGGGTATCTAAGTCTAAGTAGACATTATTTCATTAGGAACTTTATGGTGTCTTTTTAGGTCTTTCTACTTGCTTGCTGCATATACTGACCCAGTGCAGACTATTGTGTACTTTTGCTTTCAGGTATATATTTTGCCCTAATTTATGGAAACATGTGAACATATGCCCTATCTCGTGGGACCTGGTCTATATCTAGGTTTTGGGACTTTGTTAGGATGTGAACCACCTGGAATGGAAATAGAGAATCCTATGAAAGGAAAGGTCTCACCCAAGTAATGAGGCTGAAGGGTTGACATTCCACGCCTGATGTCTCTGGACACAGTCTAAAGTGAAGCATGCTGAGGTGGTACTCACTGCATTGATTAGGTTGGGATCAGCAGATGTAATATCATATGGTATGAATTGAGAGAAGCATGCAGGAAAGTGAGCCCCACCTTAGAGGTTCCAGGACTGGGGAAATACAGGCTCTCAAGGTTCCTGCTGTCTTAGGGTTCAAAAAGACAACAGATAGTTATTGGTATAATCAAATTATTTGGGTTAACTTTGAAAATCCCTTTGTTAGGATTTGCTGTATCACACACAACATCACCATAATTTATCTCCTTTGACATTATTTGTTTATAACTGTGTCTTATAGAGTAATGCTACCAGTTGCTTCTGTTCTGCCTTCTGTTCTCCTTTAAGAGAATCAACATTTCAAAGACTCAGGCTGTGGTCTGTGCATTAAAAAGTTTGAGACATTCAATCAAATTTTACTCCTCACATATTAATTAAATAGTGATCTATATGACTAAAAGTTAATATGAGTGTACATAAACACAATTCCCACCACCAAAAAGGCTGTGTCTCATCCCATCCCATCCCCCCCTCCAGCCCTTGAAGCTGAACATCTACCCTCACCCTCAACTCAGAGATATTTACTTTGGTGCCCTACTCCAAACTCAGTCAAATCCTGCTTTGAGTCTCCCTTTCTGTTATTCTCATCCCAGACTAGTCTTTGTCTTTCTGACGTAACTCACTTAACGTAGTTCCTTCTAGCTCCATCCAAGATGGGTCAGAGAGGGTGGGTTCATTGTTCTTCATAGCTGCGTAGTTTTCCATCGTGTATATATACCACAGTTTTCTCAGCCACTCATCTGTTGTTGGGCACCTGGATTGCTTCTAGGTTTTAGCTATTATGAATCATGCTGCTATGAACATAGGTGTACACATATCTTTTTGGCTGAGTGTTATGGAGTCCTGGGAGTAGATCCCCAGGAGAGGAATTACTGGGTCATACGGAAGGTCCATGTCTAGCCTTGTGAGAGTTCTCCAGACTGCTCTCCACAGAGGTTGGACCAATTTACATTCCCACCAGCAGTGCAGAAGGGTTCCTCTGTCCCCACAGCCTCTCCAGCATTTGTTGCTGCTGTCTTTTTTTATGTATGCCATTCTCACAGGGATGAGGTAGTATCTCAGTGTTGTCTTTATTTGCATTTCTCTGACAATCAGTGACCTGGAGTAATTTTTCATGTGTTTGTTAGCCATTTGGATCTCTTCTGTACTGAACATTCTGTTCATATCCTCTGCCCATTTTTGGATGGGGTCATTTGCTTTTTTGTTGCTAATTTTGCTGAGCTCTTTGTATATTTTGGTGATTTGTCTCTTATCTGATGTATGGCATGTGAAGATCTTCTCCCATTCTGTGTGAGGGGTCTCTTTGTGTGATGCTTTCTTCTGCTGTGCAGAAGCTTTTCAATTTGATGTAGTCCCATTGATTTGTTTCTGCTTTAGTCTTCCTTGCAATTGGGTTTGTATCATCAAAGATTTTCTTGAGGTTTAGGTGGGAAAGTGTTTCACCAATATTTTCCTCTAAGTATTTGATAGTTTCTGGTCTAACATCCATGTCCTTGATCCATTTGGACTTGACTTTTGTTTCTGGTCAGGTAAAGTGGTTCCGTTTTATTCTTCTGAATATTTCAACCCAGTTCTCCCAGCCCCATTTATTGAAGAGAGCCTCCTTTCACCATTTAATACTTATAAAAGATTAGATGTCCATTGGTGTGGGGGTTTAGTTCTGGGCTTTCAATTCTGTTACACTGGTCTGTGTGCCTATTTTTGTTCTAGTACCAGGCTGTTTTGATGATGATGACCTTATAATATAGTTTGAGATCTGGGAGTGTGATGCCTCCATTTCTGTTTCTTTTCCTCAAGATGGTTTTGGTGATTCTAGGTATTTTCTGATTCCAGATAAATGATTGTAATTTTTGTTCTATTCTCTTAAAGAAGTTTGGTGGAACTTTAATGGGTATCAAGTTAAATTTGTATATAGCTCTGGGGAGAATATTCATTTTGATGATATTAATTCTTCCAGTCCATGAGCATGGGATGTGTTTCCATTTCTTGGTATCATTTTTTATTTTCTTAAATAGTGACTCATAGTTTTCAGTATACAAGTCTTTTTTTGGTCAGGTTTATTCCTAAGTGTTTTAAGTATTCCTAGGTATTTTATAATTAAGTATTTTATAATTTATAACTATATATTATATATATTTATAATTAAGTATTTTAAGTTTATTCCTAAGTATTTTAAGTATTCCTAAGTATTTTATTAATTGTGCTGCAACAGTGAATGGGAGTGATTTCTGGATATCCTCTTCTTTGGATTTAGTGTTTGCATAAAGAAATGCCACTGATTTTTGTACATTGATTTTGTAGCCTGACACCTTGCTATATTGCCTAATAACTTCCAATAACTTTCTGCTGGATTCTTTAGGCTTTTCTATGCATACTATCATATCATCTGCAAAAGTGAGAGCTTGACTTCTTCCCTTCCAATCTTTGATTCCTTTTTTTTGCCTCCAGGGTTATTGCTGGGGCTTGGTGCCAGCACTAGGAATCCACTGCCCCTGGAGGCCATTTTTCCCATTTTGTTGCCCTTGTTGTAGTTATTATTATTGTTACAGCTGTTGTTGTTGGATAAGACAAAGAAAAACTGAGAGAGGAAGGGAAGACAGAGAGGAGGTGAGAAAGACACCTGCAGACCAGCTTCATCACTTATGAAGCGACCCCCCTGCAAGTGGGGAGCTGGGGACTCGAACTGGGATCCTTATGCCGGCCCTTGCGCTTTGCGCCATGTGCACTTAACCAGCTGCGCTATACCACCCAGCCCCTGTAATATTTACTTTTCTGTATCTTTGGATCTATGACCACAGGCACTTTCGCTGACTTCTATCAACCTCACAGGATTTTCAACATTGAATCAACTGAGTTTTACTTAATTTAACTAATTTGGGCACACTGGGTTTTGCGCCTGTGTGATTCCACTGTTTCCAGAGAACAATCTTTATTCTTTTAATTTTGGATAAAGATGGAGGGAAGGAGGGATGGAAAAAGGAAGGGAAGAAAGGATGGAGGGAGGGAGGAGGTGGAGAGAGTAAAAGGAGAGACAGCACAGTTCTGCTTCCCTCTTCATGAAACTTCCCCTGGTTCCAGTCAGTGTGTTCCCACATAGTAGTGTGTGTCCAACCCAGTCCTTGTGCAAGGTGTGTTTTCTATTGGGTGATCTCTCTCCCAGCACCAGAGATTCATTTTAAAAAGTAGTAACCTCCTACTGGGAGTATGGATTAACTTGCCAATGCCCATGTTCAGCAGGGAAGCAATTACAGAAGCCAGACCTTCCACCTTCTGCACCCCATAATGACCCTGGGTCCATACTACCAGAGGGATAAAGAATAGGAAAACTATCAGGGGAGGGGATAGGATATGGAGTTCTGGTGGTGAGAATTGTGTGGAGTTGTACCCCTCTAATCCTATGGTTTTTGTCAGTGTTTCCTTTTTTATAAATACAAATTTAAAAAATAATAAATAAATAAATAATTATTTCTTCCTTCCAAAAAAAAAAAAAAAAAAGTAGTAACCTCCTCCGGGGGTCGGGCAGTTGTGCAGCGGGTTAAGCGCACATGGCGTGAAGCGCAAGGACTGGAACAGGGATCCCAGTTCGAGCCCCCGGCTCCCCACCTTTGGGGGAGGTCCCTTCACAGGCGGTGAAGCAGGTCTGCAGGTGTCTTTCTCTCCCCCTCTCTGTCTCCCCTCCTCAATTTCTCTCTGCCCTATCCAACAACAACATCAATGGCAACAATAATGACAACAACAATGTCAACAAAATGGGAAAAAATGGCCTCCAGGAGCAGTGGATTCCTAGTGCAGGCACCAAGCCCCAGCAATAACCCTGGAAGCAAAAAAAAAAAAAAAAAAAGTAGTAACTTCCTAGTCCTTTTCTCTCTATTCTACTCTAATTCTAATTGCTTTAATGCCAGCTCTTATTATTTTTCACCTAGACAGCTAAAATAACTCCCTAACAGAGCCTTCTAATTCCCAGCTCTTAAATCTCAGTTTCACAGAGCCCCTGAGCATAGTTAAAGGAAAATGAATTATATATTACACATAAAATTTATGTTGTATATTATGTGCAATATCAGGTACATTATCAGGTATAATATACATTTGTTTATAATGCTTAGCAGAACCCTGACGTCAACCTTAGGTTGGCACATTTCCTTTGGTTGGTAACTGAACTGTTTACCAGGAGCAATTCTAACTTCATATTCTTGTAACCATCTTAGTTATTTTCCGAAGATGGAAATTGTATCCTTTTGTGCTGCATTGGATAGCCAGTAGTATTGTAGTGACATCTAACCTTTTAGATTTCTTTTTCTTTTTTTCTTTGCATTCAGGGTTATCGCTGGGGCTTGGTGCCTACACTACGAATCCACTGCTCCTGGAGGCCATTTTTCCTTTTTGTTACCCTGGTTGTTTTTATCGTTGTTGTGGTTATTATTATCGTTGCTACCGATGTCGTTGTTATTGGATAGGAGAGAGAAATGGAGAGAGGAGGGGAAGACAGAGGGGGACAGAAAGATAGACACCTGCAGACCTGCTTCACCGCCCGTGAAGCGACTCCCCTTGTAGGTGGGGAGCCGGGGACTAGAGCCAGGATCCTTACTCCGGTCCTTGCTCTTCGTGCCACGTGCACTTAACCCACTGTGCTACCGCCCGACACCCACATTTTAGATTTCTGACCACCTTTATGTAGTCTTCAGAAAATTTGAAAATA
Organism: Erinaceus europaeus; assembly: GCF_950295315.1. Taxonomy (NCBI): domain Eukaryota; kingdom Metazoa; phylum Chordata; class Mammalia; order Eulipotyphla; family Erinaceidae; genus Erinaceus; species Erinaceus europaeus. The sequence continues at coordinate 24,585,412 of NC_080162.1, forward strand.
GAAAGTTTCATTTTTAGTCACATATTTATTACTAAATAAATTAGGCCAGTGGTCTGGGAGATTGTGCAGTGGGCAAAGCACTGGACTCTCAAGCATGAGGTCCTGAGTTCAGTTCCCCGGCAACACATGTACCAGAGTGGTATCTGGTTCTTTCTCACTTATCTTTCTAATAAATGAATAAATAAAATTTAAAATAAATTAGGCTAAGATTTTACTTTAGGGAAGGAGAAGATTTCTGCTTTTTTTTTTTTTTTTTTTTTTGCCACCAGAGTCATCACTGAGGCAGTGCTTGCATGTCCCTCCCCTCCATTCCCAGTGGCTTTCCCTCACCTTTTCCTTTTTTTCCTCTCTTTTCAACAGAAGGTAGGAATCGGAGATAAAGAGAGACACCTGCCGCACTAGTTCACTCATCATGAATCTTCCCCCTTTCTGGGGGGGGCGGTCAGTGGTGTGAACCTGAGTCCTCATGCATCATGCATGGTGACATGTGTGATTAACCAGGAGAGCCACCACCCAGCCCCCTTGTTTTCTTTCTTTTATTTCTTTTTTTTTCTATAGCTTTGAGTATTATTTGCATGCAGTAAGTATACTTTTTATGGTTCTTTAAAACTAATTTTTGTTATTAATAGTATGTTTCAAGATGGTAGGATTACAATGTAAGCATACATATTTTATTTTTTTATTTTATTTATTCCCTATTGTTGCCCTTGTTGTTTTTTTATTGTTGTAGTTATTATTGTTGTTATTGATGTCGTTGTTGGATAGGACAGAGAGAAATTGAGAGAGGAGGGGAAGACAGAGAGGGGCAGAGAAAGACAGACACCTGCAGACCTGCTTCACCGCCTGTGAAGCGACTCCCCTGCAGGTGAGGAGCCGGGGCTCGAACCAGGATCCTTACACAGGTCCTTGCGCTTTGCACCACTTGTGCTTAACCCACTGTGCTACCGCCAGACTCCCTAAGCATACATATTTTAAATGTGCAGTTTGGGACCAAGGATGGTAGCTCAGTGGAAGAGTGCATACTTCACATGTAAGAGTCTCTGGCTTTAATATGTGCCCCCTAAGAGTAAATATACAGTTTAGTAATTTTTGATATTTACACTTGTAAAGCCATTGCTACAGCCAAAGTTGTGAATATTTTTTTCACCGCAATAATTGTCTCTTTCATTTCAATTTACTTTTACTTTCCTTTTTTTCTCTCATTCTTTCTCTATTTCTCTGTCTCTGTCTCTCTCTCTCTCTGCCTCTCTCTCTCTCTCTTTTTCTTTTTGCAAGAACACTGCTCAACTCTTGGCTTACAGTGGGCAGGGTATTGAACCTAGGACCTGGAAGCCTCAAGCATGAGAATCTGTTTGCATTACTTTTATGCTGTCTCCCCTACCCTCAATCTACTTTTCACAAAATAAATACGTAATCAAACTCACTTGAAAGACAGCAAGCTGAAGTCTCAATAAAATTTGTCAAGTTTATTTGTGATTTAGTCTGTCAGTTAAGGAATATCTACTTTTTGTTCTGGACAGTTCTAACAAGCTGTGCTATTTCATTCTCTAATCTTTACCAAATACTAAATAATAAAAAAGAAAAAAATGTGCTGACGGGAAAATTTTAAAAATTTTATACTCCCTTGCTCTGAACCTATGCTTCCCCTCCTAGAATCTTGTGTTTTCTTTCTGTCTGCTTCTTTTGGGGGGTGGAGGGTGGGGTTGACAAGTTACAGTACATTTATTGAGACTTGGGTGAAGTTTCTCGCTTGAAGTCCTGCTGCATGATGGTGGAAAAGGTCCTAGGCTGGGGGTGAGAGTGTTCTGTCTGATTCTACTTGTACGCCCAGATTCCATGGGTTCATCTTGTCCACCACGCTTTACTGGATTTCATCCAGTCTGAATCAGAACCCTTTCCTTCTGCTTTCTCAATGCCTGGTCTGTAGTTAGGGCCATTCAATAGTTGCCAGATAAAATTGTTGATTGAGCACTTATCATAAAAGTAATTTGGAGCTAGACCAGAACCCTAATATAAATACAAAAGTTTATTTAGGGGGTCAGGCTGTAGCGCAGTGGGTTAAGCACACATGGCACAAAACTCGAGGACCGGCATAAGGATCCCGGTTCGAACCCCCGGCTCTCCACCTGCAGAGGGGTCACTTCACAAGTGGTGAAGCAGGTCTGCAAGTGTCTATCTTTCTCTCTCTCACTTTGTCTTCCCCTCCCCTCTCCATTCCTCTCAACAACAACATCAATAACAACAATAATAATAACCATAACAATGATAAAAACAAGGGCAACAACAAAAAAGGAAAATAAAATATTTTTTAAAGTTTATTTATATTTAGAAATTATTTTTATTATTCATTAAATTTATATCAAGCTGATTTCCCTTGATAATTAAAATATATGATTCATCTCTCTCTAGTTTAAGTTGGAGTATGCTCTAAGAAGGCCAAATAATTTAAAGAAAGTCTATTCAATGTACAATTAGAAAGTTAATCTTAGAAAAAGAGATCTACTGAATTTCAGAATCAAATATTGAACCATTTTAGATAATAGATTACTTTGGATTATCTTACACCATTATTACTTTCTTATAACATGAACTTGGAGTTAACAGGACCAAATAAAGAATCAGAATTTTTCCTGGGTTCTATTCTGTGTTGTGTTAGACTGTGACACTCTGTCTGCTTAATTTTCTATTTTAAAGGAAAATAATAATGTTTTTTAAATTTTTTATTATCTTTATTTACTGGTCAGAAACAGCCAGAAATCAAGAGGGATGAGGGTGAGAAAGAAGGAGAGAGGGGCTAAGTGGTGGCACACCCAGTTGAGCACACATGGCGCAATGCACAAATACCCAGATTCAAGCCCCTGGTCCCCACCTGCAGGGGGAAAGCTTTGCAAGTGGTGAAGCAGTGTTGCAGGTTTCTCCCTGCCTCTCTCCCTTTCTACCACCCCCTTCCCTCTCAATTTCTGGCTTTCTCTATCTAATAAATAAATAAAATACTACAAAAATATTTAAAGAGAGAGGGGGGAAAGAGACAGAGAGACATCTGCAACACTGCTTCACCACTCACAAAGCTTTCCCCCTGCAGGTGGAGATCATGGGCTCAAACCCAGGTCCTTACACACTGTAACATGTGCCCTCAAGCTAGTGTGCCAACACCAGCCCCTAAAGAATAATATTTCTTTAGATAAAGATAAATTGAAAACCTTTAGGCACTTAGATAAAAATTTCCATCTTAATATCATGTTACTATTATTATAGATACTAAACTATAAACTTGTTGATGTCATAAGCCTTTAAAATCTTTATATTCTCTGAAGTACCAAGCAGAGATTAGATATACAATACATATTTATTGCAGGACAAAATTGGGATGTAGTATAAATGAATTTTGCCTCAAGAAAAAAAAAAAGGAAAGGAAATGAGAACATAAATACAAGAAATACTGGAAGTTGCATTATATATCTAGATCCTCTTTGGGGTAATGAAATACGATGATAAAAGTAATACAGGCCAAGATATCTTATTTTAAAATAATTTTACTGGACTTTTTAACTGCACTGAAACAGCAGTTAACAAAGGCCTAGAAAGCTATCAGTAAAGCATGGGAAGCAAGTATCCAGTTTCACAGGCTTTGACGTCTGATCCCCACTTTTTTGTGTGGCTTGGTAGACAGGAACTATTAAACATCCATAAAAAGGAAACTAGACCCATAAAAAAGTTTCTTAATAGTGGAAAAGATAGTTCAGATTATCAGCCTTGAAGGAGAAATGTTTCATTAATACTAAATTTTGGCCTCAAACTGGATAATCAGAACATTTCTTTTCCCTAGCTAGAGAATAGTTCTGAAATTGTAACCCCAAGACTCTATCAAAATATAATTTAGCATTAAGTTTGAAAAAAAACAATCAAAAAAAGGAACTGAGATAATTTAGAGGCAAATGAAGTTCCTCAGAGAGAACCAGCTATTGGCCTGGAAACTTAGATCTTTACAGAGTTCTTTGATGCACAAATTGGAATTTGTTCAACTTTGAGTCCCCCTCACCCCTTCAAGGATTAATGTCTACTAGGTGTCTAATAAATATTCACACCACTCAAACATTCCTCTCAGATCAAAGAAGCCAGACCTTCCACCTTCTGCACCCCACAATGACCCTGGGTCCATACTCCCAGAGGGATAAAGAATAGGAAAAGTATCAGGGAAGAGGATGAGATATGAAGTTCTGGTGGTGGGAATTGTGTGGAGTTGTACCTCTCTTATCCTATGGTTTTTGTCAGTGTTTCCTTTTTATAAATAAAATTTTTTTAAATGAATATGAATGCAGAACTTCTGAGATATAGTATAAATTAAAATATAGCCTTTCTAGCAAAAGTTGTCTTGGAAATATTGTTCTTGTTGCTAATACTTTAACATAAGAACTTAGCAAGAGGGTTTGGTGCCCAGTTTTGGAGTTAAGGCAAGTGAGAGATGGAACAGTTAATGAGCAGTGCTCTGTGTGAAAATGCCTTCATAAGGGGGTCACTGCATTTTGCCTTCATTCTCCAAATGCTTGAATCCAGCCCAGCCTCCTCCACCCAGCTTGCCTCGCCTTGGACTGGACACACATTGGACTGCTGTTGTTTTTTCCCACCTCTGTTTTAGTAATCAGGTCTTATATTTTCCCCTGTCCTACTTTCAGCTGTGTTTCAGATGACTCAGTAAAGCAGTACACATCGAGGGATCACCTAGCAAAGCATTTTCAAGTTCCTGTCTTCAAGTTTGTAGGAAAAGACCACAAGGTGAGCTGAACACCTTTATTCTGTAAGCCCTGCCCACCCCATCCCACTACCCTTAGCCTTCCTGCTTGTTGTCCCAATGTGATGATATTCTCTGAAGTCCAAGGTTAAAACTGTTACCGGTCCTGTGAAAAAATACTCTTAACACTAGTTAAGAATGAAGGTTACGGTTATCTGCTCTGCCCAATAAAGCAACTGTGCTTATTCAGAGAGAATATTGTATGAGCGTTAATTTAGAATCCTTGTCTGAAAGCATGATTAGTCTGTGTGGAGGTCATACAGCAAAGTATATGGACAGAAACGTCACAGCGCAGACAAATAGTGAACTATTCAGTGAAGATAGGACTTAAAATGCCAGTAAGAAAGATTATAAGATGCTATTTATTACATATAAAAGTAAATGTTAGATGACAGAGAGAAGTATACAGTGATAATATAAATTGGTGTGCTTTCAGAAAAGGCTGATCCTAGTGGAAGCTTCATGAGCAGTGGAGCAGAACTGTAGTTCCTACCATTCTCTCTGTATCTCTCTCCCTTTCTGTCTTTCATTCTCTATCTAAAAACCATGGGGGCCCAGTAGTAACTCTAGTGGCGATATCAACACAATACAACACAAGACAAAGCAATACAATATAATGAGAGAACTTTTTCCACACTGATTTCTTCTTACCGATAGCTATATCACTGCTCCTAAAACAATTGCTAACCATGATGGCTAATCTTCCTCTTCCTTTTTTACTTGACAGAATATTTCGGGAAGTTACTTAGAAGAAGTTTGAAGAAATAACTTGTTATGCTATACAGAAATGTGTGGGAGTCAGGGTTATTCCCAGACTTGGATGCAAAGAAAGATGAGCATATTGTCAGACGTCTTCACAACAGTCTCTGGTTCTTGAACAGAGACAGAAGCTAGGAATGTGGGTTTTAGTGTTTTTAATGTAGTGCCAGGGTTGCGTCCAGTGCTTCATGCATGTGACACACCTCCCTGGTCTAGTCTTTTTAGTTTTATTTCATTTCATTGCCAAGGTAGTTGCTGCATGACTCTGTCACTCCCAGTAGATATTTTTGTTCTTTCCTTTAAATAGAGGGTGGGAGACAGAGAGAAATAGGGAAGGAGAGAGGCAGAAAGAAGAACAGATATCACCACACCACTCCACCATTCTTGGAGTTCCCCAGCCCCCTTTGCAGGCCCCAGTCCACATCCTTGAACATGGTAACATGGGCTCTGCTCTCACTCTTTTTCTCTGAGAAGGGAAGAGTGTATGTGACCAAAGCACCAGTCCACCATCCATGTAGTGCCACTTGTTTTTTTTTGGTTGTTGTCTCATGTGGGGCCAGGATTAACAGACACAATGCAAAGCACAAGGACCACCTCAAGGATCCCGGTTCGAGCCCCTACCTCCCCACCTGCAGGGGAGTCGCTTCACAAGCAATGAAACAGGTCTGCAGGTGTCTATCTTTCTCTCCCCCTCTCTGTCATCTCCTCCTCTCTCCATTTCTCTCTGTCTTATCCAACAATAATAGCAGCAATAGCAACCACAACAATGAAAAAAATGGTCTCCAGGAGCAGTGGATTTGTAGTGCAGGCAACAAGCCCCAGCAATAACCCTGGCGGCAAAAAAAAAAAAAAAAAAAAGTGCTGTACTGCTGAGCTGCCTACCTAACCACTAAATGTGGATTCTATCTTTACTTATTAAGACCTAGACTTTAATATATATATATATATATCATGAAGGCAAACAGCAGTCTGAAACATGCAGTGCTGGGGAACTGAACTCAGGATCTCCTGCTTACTAGTAAAGAGCTCTACCCACTGGGCTACCTCTCAGGTCACTGAATACGGACTTTTTAAAAAAAATTTTATATTTCTTTATTTTCCCTTTTGTTGCCCTTGTTGTTTTATTATTGTAGTTACTATTGTTGTTGTTGTTATTGATGTTGTCATTGTTGGGTAGGACAGAGAGAAATGGAGAGAGGAGGGGAAGACAGAGAGGAGGAGAGAATGAGAGACACCTGCAGACCTGCTTCACTGCCTGTGAAGCGACTTCCCTCCCTGCAGGTGGGGAGCTGGGGGCTCGAACTGGGATCCTTATGCTGGTCCTTGTACTTTGCACCACGTGCACTTAACCCGCTGCGCTATTGCCGGACTCCCCAGATTTTTTTTTTAAGTCACCCACATGACTCCATGAGTTTGCCATTTTTTTTAAATAGTTTTTTTTTATCTTTACTCATTAGATAGAGACAGTCGAAATTGAGAGGAAAGGGGGAGATAGAGAGGGAGAGACAGACACCTGCAGCCCTGCTTCACCACACGCGAAGCTTTCCCCTACAAGTGGGGACTGAGGGCTCGAACCCGGGTTCTTGTGCAGTGTTAACATGCACTCAACCAGGTGCACCATCACCCGGCCCCGAGTTTGCCATTTTATTACTAATTGCACAAAGTTAAGCATGTTCCTTGACCTAAGCCTCAGTTTCAAGTGTAAAATGGAAATAACATCTGCCTCCAAGAGTTGTTGTTCAGGTGAAATGAGATCACACATGGGGCATCTGGGATAGTGTCTAGCTTTGAGCAAGAGCTCCTCCCAAGTGAAAGCTGTCATCATCGGTGTTTGTTTGCTTTTGCTTTTTTTAAATCACTGTGTGCTTTCCAGGAAGTGTTTCTGCACTGTCGGGTCCTGGTCTGTGGGATGCTGGATGAGCGGTCCCGCTGTGCCCAGGGCTGCCACAGGAGAATGCGCAGGGAGGTGTCACGAGGAGAGGACACTGCGGGCTCACAGAGCCAGATGCTAACGGGAGGCCCCATCAGCATCGACTGGGATGACTAGGGCAACTCAACACTTGGATCCTGGCTGGAGTCTGCCCACTCCTTTGGAACTTTTCCCCTTGTCACCAGAGAACATCAGCTGTCACCCTACAGTGTAGACCTCTAAATCTCACAGGCTGTGCTTAGAGAAACGCTCATTCACCCACTGCGCTAGGAAAGATCACCTCACCGCAGATTGGCTCCACCTGGGTGAGGCTTCATCCACTAACAAAAAAACCACTATCTCTGCACCCTCATTTCTTTCTGAAGCACCAAAACACATACAGTAAGTCCTCTTAAATCAGAAGTTGAGGGAGTTGGCGGTAGCGCAGCGGGTTAAGCGCACGTGGTGCAAAGCACAAGCACCGGCATAAGGATCCCGGTTCGAGCCCCCGGCTCCCCACCTGGAGGAGGGTTGCTTCACAGGCGGTGAAGCAGGTCTTCAGGTGTCTTTCTCTCCCCCTCTCCATCTTCCCCTCCACTCTCCATTTCTCTCTGTCCTATCCAACAATGACAACATCAATAACAACAACGATAATAACTACAACAATAAAGATACAAAGGCAACAAAAGAGAAAATAAATAAATGTAAAAAAAAACTTAAAAAATCAGAAGTTGAGCTTAATATTTCAAATTAGAATTTAAACAATTAGATAGTGCTTAGAATTACAATTTAAATAGCCAGTGACTCCTTAAAGCTGTTAAATAATAATTATACTCTGAATTTTCAACTTAAACAGAGAATAGTGATGGGGGGACTTTGTAGTTACTTTGTACAGTGTTTTTCTTTGATGTTTTTATTCTGCCTTAAGTGACATATTTTCAGCTAGTAAATGCTGATGAAATTCAGTAGCATCTATGTAAGTGGTTTGATGACCTGCAGTCAAAACTAAAATTTGATATCATATGCCCTGTTATTTGACATTTTATGTTCTCAGACTGAGACAATGGGGAAAAGTGTAAAATGATACCATGTTCTGTTGCGTGGGTGCTTAACAAACTTTATTGAAATAAATATCCTAAAGCACTGAGATACCTTTTTCTGTAGGTAAATCTAATCCTTTTTATGCCAATTAATTTTAATATCTTTACATTTAAAAAGTCAGGTCATATTTTTTTCATTTCAGAAATAGTTACACTCAGGTGGGGGTAGATAGCATAATGGTTATGCAAAGAGACTCATGCCCGAGGCTCCAAGGTCCCAGGTTCAATCCCAGGCACCACCTTAAGCCAGAGCTGAGCATGGCTCTGGCAGGAAAAAAAACAAACAAAAAAAAAAACACTTTTGCGGTCCCAGAGGTGGTGCAGTGATAAAACGTTGGACTCTCAAGCCTGAGGTCCCAAGTTCAATCCCTGGCAGCACATGTGCCAGGGTGATGTCTGGTTCTTTCTCTCTCCTCCTATCTTTCTCATAAATAAATAAAATCTTTTTTTAAAAAAAGGAAGAAATAGTTACAACCAACAGTTCTTAATGGAGTCAGTGGGACTAACAATAAGTAGGGAAAGGAGCAAATTATCTAGTTGAGGGTGTGGCCAGCACTCCTGGTAACGGGTCAAAAGTCTAGGCTTTATGGGCCATGTGATGGGTCATTGCTACAACTATTCAGCTCTACTTGGGAATAAACAGACACATGTAAGTATGACTATGTTTCTTTTTATTATTTTTTTGTATAATATTTATTTGATAGAGACAGTCAGAAGTCGAGAGTGAAGGGGATGATAGAGAAGGAGAGACAGAGAGACACCTGCAGCCCTGCTTCACCATTTGTGAAGCTTTCCCTCTACAGGTGGGGACTGGGGTCTACAACCTGGGTCTTTGTGCATTGTAACATGCACTCAACCAGGTGTGCCACCAGCCGGGCCCCTGATTATGTTTCTATAAAACTTGAAAAGTAGGTATTAGGCCATTTGTCAATCTCTAACCTTAGAGGCCTTCAGTCCTCAGTCTACCAGCATCCTCACTCTGGTAGCATTTATAAAAACTGACATGAAGGTAGAGAGTCTTTTTCTTTTTCTTTTTTTGAAGTGTTTCAGGTGATTCTAATTCAGACCTACACTTTGAAGAATGACCATTTGTGTCTCACTCTTTTCAGGCTTCATGGATTTTTCTAGCTATTTTTCAGTGAAAGTTTTCACAAATAACTTCTCAGGTTTTAAAATAATATTAACACCACTTAATAATAAGGAATATCAACATGAATGCTTAATGGAAGAAAAACGGCGGCGGGGGGGAGGAACGCCCTCAGGGACCTAACTGCATTTCTCCTCTGCCACCATTGGCCTACGTCAGAGTAGTAGAAAACCTATGACTTTGCCTATCTGTTTTTGTTGTTGTTTGTTTGTTTCTTTGGCCATTAGGGTTACTACCGGGGCTTGGTGCCTGCACTATGAATATGCCACCCCTGTAGCCAATTTTTCCTTCCCCTTTTTTAATAGTGTAGAAAGAAATTGAGAGGGCAAAGTGGAGATGGGGAGAGAAAGAGAGACCCCTGCAGCATCATTAGTGAAGCAGTCCCCTGCAGGTGGGCGGCGAGGGCTCAAACCTGGGTCTTTTTTGTTGTTGTTGGTAATCTTTATTTATTAAATAGAGACAGCCAGAAATGGAGAAGGAAGGGGATGATGTAGGGGGAGAGAAACAGAAAGACGCCTGCAGCCCTGCTTCACCACTTGTGAAGCTTTCCCCCTGCAGGAGGGGATCAAACCCGGGTCTTTATGTGTGGTAACATGTGCTCCTAACCAGATGTCTCCCCCATCTGCTTTTTTAAATGTTCAGTATTCATTTCTTTTGAATAGAGACAGAGAGAGATTGGGAGGAGAGTTTGGGGGAGCAGAGAGACACTGGCAGATCTGTCTCACCATTCATGAAGTTGCTTCCGTGCAGGTGTGAACTGGGTGCCAGAACCTGGGTCTTTGCGCACTGTAATGTGTGCACTCAGCCAGGTGCACTTCCCGACCCTGCCCATCTGCATTTATTTATTTATTTACTTATTATTTATTTATTTATAGGAAAGCGAGAAAATGAAAGAGGAGGGAAAGACTGAGAGGTAGAGAGAAAGACAGACACCTACAGACCTGTTTTACCACTTGTGAAGCGTCCCCACTGCAGGTGGGGAGCAGGGGATCGAACCTGGGTCCTTGCACAGATCCTTGTGTGTAGCACTATGTGCACTTAAACAGATGCACCACCGCCTTGGCCCCCTCTGCTTTTATCTCTTCAGCACCTGTGGGGATAATTGTTATCGCTGGTGGAACTTACCAGGTTAGGTTCTGTTCTCTTCCAAGTGGAAACAGAAGCACATTGGTGCTGATGGCATTCATTCATCTCTTTCCAATTTTTCTAAAAAGTATACTTTATTAAATGTGAGGTGCTTACTGGCAAATGAAACATAAACCAAAGGGAAGCCACTGCTTTGCAAATGGCTGGACTTGCCAAAAATTCACTTACAAATATAACTATCAAGTCCAAAATCCCAGTATGTTAGTCTTCAAGCACTGACTTTCCAGGCAAATATGCCTTGGCTGTGGAGACCAGTGCTACAGGGAAGAGTAGCCTTCAAATCACTCCACTTATCTTCCAGTTCTCCTCAAAAGACCAGGCTCACTTTTCAACTGGAGAATAATGTTTTCTTCTTCCTGCTTTACTGTATCCAGACTTTTAGAAGAAAGGCTAAGACCCATCTGCCACAGAACCAGCTCTGAGACTGACAACTGCGGTGTCATTCAAAACCAGGATGGAATTACCTCCTGGTCATAATTCTTCTTTCTCTTCTTCTGCACAAATGCAGGCTGCCCGTTGGCTATTCATAAAGGGCCGGCATCCCAAAGTCCACACGGTATTGAACACAGTATCAACCAGAGAATCACAGGCTACTTGGAAAAGAGAGAAAAGTATGACACTTCATATACAGAACTACTCCTCAAGCATTATCAGTAATTTTGATTAAAAAAAAAAAAAAAAGGTAGCACAGCGGGTTAAGCGCAGGTGGCGCCAAGCTTAAGGATCAGCATAAGGATCCCGGTTCGAGCCCCCGGCTCCCCACCTGCAAGGGAGTCGCTTCACAGGCGGTGAAGCAGGTCTGCAGGTGTCTGTCTTTCTATCCCCATCTCTATCTTCCCCTCCTCTCTCCATTTCCCTCTGTCCTATCCAACAATGAACAACATCAACAATGGCAATAATAATAACCACAATGAGGCTACAATAACAAGGGCAACAAAAGGGGAAAAGAATGGCCTCCAGGAGCGGTGGTTTCATGGTGCAGGCACCATGCCCAGCAATAACCCTGAAGGGAAAAAAAAAAGTGTTTCCAAGGATGACTTGCTACCCAGAAAAAAAAGTAGAAGCAGTGATCCAAATACAGAATTAAAAGGAAAATGAACATTTAGGGAAAAGTTTTATTTTCCTTCCACTCCAATATCACTTTATTAAAGAAATACTGATTTATACAATTTTTGTTATTATTTTAACATTTCCTCAAAATAAGTATCAGTACCTTTTTTTTTTTTTTGCCTCCAGTTGCTGGGGCTCAGTGCTGGCAGTATGAATCCACTGCTTCCAGTGGAGTTTTTTTTTTTTTCCTTTTCATTCAATAGGACAGAGAGAAATTTAGAGGGGAGGGGAAGGTAGAGAGAGAGGGACAGAAAAAATAAATATCTGCAGACCTGCTTCACCACTTGTGAAGCATCTCCTTTGTAGGTAGAGCGCAGGGGCTCAAACCTGAGTCCCCCACATAGTGGTATGTGCACTTAACCAGGTGCGCCGCTGCCCAGCCCCCAGTGTCAGTACCTTTCACCCCAACCAAACTATCATCTTCTTCCAAATAAATCAATATGTAAGGGCGCTAAATAGCAGCCGGATACGGTGCTTTAACATACAATCTGATGAAAGGTGAAGCTGTACCACTACGACATGCCCACTATTGTAAATCAACTTTACCTCAGTTGAAAAAAAATGTTGAAAAGTTTACAAATATGGGGCCGAGAAGCCCTAGAACTAAAATCTTCCATGACTGATTCCAGCAAGTGTGGCCAGAGACCCCAAGCAATACAGACATCCCCAAAAGCAGGACTCTGGAAAATTAACACCAGTTGGGTTCACTGGTGGTTACTGACTTTCTACCATTTTTTCAATCAAAAGTGGTAAATAAACAATTAAATTTATGAGATGTTCTAGTTCTTAAAAAAAAAATCATTCCTTGGGGCAAAGGGAGATAATATATGGTTATGCAAAAAGACTTTCATGTCTGAAGCTCCCAGGTACCAGGTTCAAATCCCCACACCAACATAACTTAGAGCTGACCAGCACTCTGGTAAAAACAAGAAAAAAAGAAAAAGAAAAGAAATCATTACTTCAATCTACTTTAAAAGGGAAAAAAAAAAAGAAAGAAAGAAAGAAAGAAAGATGACTAGGAGGAAACAAATCAATAGGGCATTGCTTGGAGGAAGAAACCCGACCTGTATTAGCCCAGATTGGCATCAGCCTTTTCCGCCCTTTAGAAGCACAGTTTACAGGACCTAATTAATTATTCACATGCTCAGGCCTTCACACATTCACTTTTAGGGCTACACACTCTAGATATTGAACCAATCAAAAAATTCAAGAACTTGTTTCTGCTGATGATTTTCTTAGTAGCTCACAGCCAGAATTTTATCAGCCTGAATTTCAAACATTACTACTGTCATATATAAAAACACATAATTCTCATAACTGAATATACATTCTAGCTTCAGAAACTAAAGAATTGAAGCTCTTCCTAATGGGGTTACAAAACAAACAAACAAAAAAAGAAAAATACGAAATCAGTGCCAGAAATTGGGTAGCCTAGCAGCTGTTTAAAAATAATTATCTCCGAGTCCATGGAGACCTTTCCACAACAAAAGATAGGTTTTTTAGATATTCTTTTCCTGATTGAAAACAAAATAAGAAAAGCTTAAGCCAAACCAACTGGTCTTAATACAGAGTAACTGCTGATATGGAAAATTAACAGTCAAATGAATAACCAAAGCCAGTTGGGTAGCTCATTCTCTGGTCTTAAATGGTAGATTTTTATATCTCTGGGCAGGGTTAGTGTGTCTGTCAGGAGTGTTGCCAGCAGCTCTGGGCAAGACAACAAGAACTTCAGTGCAGGAGTGCCTGGAATCTTCCCTCACCACCACCAACCCCCCCCCCTTTTTTTTTTTGCATTGTTCAGAATTCCATATGGAAACTGCAGTTGAGTTCTAATAGTTTCTTTCAGCTAAAGGTGTCCTGGCTACATTACTGTGTGAAAGCAGGATCCAATTTCTTTGCTTATGAGTAAATGCCCTTAAAGTACCTACCAGCCACGTTGGAGACAAAGCCCAGACTCCGTTTAAGGTCAGAGCAGATTGAGTGGAGACACCATCGGAATTTTGCATCACAACGATACTTGTTGGCACCACAGATGTCATAACAGACATCCAATTGGTTGCAGCACTTGGTCATTGCTGGAATGCCCAAATCCATCTGAGGAAAAGTGAAAGAAGAAAAGAGAAGGCAAAAAATGCCACGTTTAGACCAAGAGCCTTAGCCTTAGCCTTTCCTACCTAGTTGTTGACTGACCAACTCTCAGATTCCTGTTACATGTTCAGGCCAAATCAGAAACACCAATGAATCAGTACAATATGTCAGGGTGATAGTCTTGGGATGCTAAGCCTCAGTCATGAGTTAGTTATTAGTTTAATTAACCTGACTCATTCTTTTTTTTGCGGGAGGGTTGGGGTGGGGAGGGAGAGTAATTTTTACTTCCGTAGATTGCTATGGTGATAAAAACAGATATCAAATAAGGAGGTAAGGAGGGCAGTGCTTCTGGACTTCCAAATTCAACTATAATCTACATCATGTAAGATTTTAGGGCAGAGGATAGCATAATGGTTATGCAAACAGACTCTCATGCCTGAGGCTCCAAAGTCCCAGGTTCAATCCCCCACACCACCATAAACCAGAGCTGAACAGTGCTCTGGTTAAAAAAAAAAAAATTTTTTTTTAAGATTTTGTTTAAACTAGTAGTGTACCAGCAGTTTGCTGGCTCAGGCAGCCATTCTTGTCTTTTTGTGTCTCTGAGTTTGTGGTTCTTTTTGTTTGTTCGTTGTTGCTTTTGTTTGTTTGTTTGTTTTTCTCTTTCCTCCTTTAGTTCACTCTCTCCACTTCTTTCTTGGGAAGCTGCCCAGAATGCCAGGCCCAAGCTAAAGATGTATCTGGCACATCACGGAAATCATGCTATAAGCTTCTCTCTCCATCTGACATGCTTCATTAAATAGAATGCCGTCAAGATCTAGCCCTGTTGCAGATGTCAAGATTCCATCATGTTTTCATACCTGAGTGGTTTTTCACTCTATTCGATGTTATCTGTATCCATACATCTATAATACATCCCGTCTTCATATCCATCCACCAGTTGTGAAGAATCCAGTGGCTTCCCATGACTTGTTTTGCTTGAGAGCCCAAGCCTTTGTCCACTGCACCACTTCCCGGGCTGTTCCCATGACTTGTTTTGCATATAACACTACGAAGAATTTGTGAATGCCTAGGTCTTTTCAAATGAATGTTTTTGTATGCTCTTAACAAATGTCAAAAATGGAATAGCTAGAACTTATGGCATTTATGGTTTTCCATTTAAAATAATATATATTTTTAAGTTTCTGTTTGTAGAATGGGAACATTGATGGGACCATGGGAGAGGAGGGGTGCAGCTCCACAATCCCCACCACCGCAACTCCGAGTCCCATCCCTTCCCCTGATAGCTTGCTTTTTTTTTTGCCTCTAGGGTTATTGCTGGGGCCCAGTGCCTGCACCATGAATCCACTGCTCCTGGAGGCCATTTTTCACCCTTTTGTTGCCCTTGTTGTTGTAGCCTTGTTGTGGTTATTATTGTTATTGGATAGGACAGAGAGAAATGGAGAGAGGAGAGGAAGACAGAGGAGGGGAGAGAAAGATAGACACCTGCAGACCTGCTTCACCGACTGTGCAGCGACTCCCCTACAGGTGGGGAGCCTGGGGCTCGAACCCGTATCTTTACGCTGGTCCTTGCGCTTGGCGCCACATGTGCTTTATCCGCTGCGCTGCCGCCAGACCCCCAGCTTTCCTATTCTTTGTTCTTCTGGGAGTATGGACCCAGGGACATTGTGGTGTGCGGAAGGTGGAGCGTCTGGCTTCTGGAGTTGCTTCCCCGCTGAACATGGGCGTTGGCGGGTTCATCCATACTCCCAGCCTGTCTCTCTAGTGGGGCGGGAATCTGGGGAGGCGGGGCTCCGGGATTGGAGGGGTTGTCTGCCTGGGGAAGTTGGGTTAGCATCATGCTAGCGTCTGGAACTTGGTGGTTGAGAAAGAGTTAAGATAGAGAGCAGGGCAAATTGCTGACTGATCATGGGCCTAGACGCAAGAATATTGTAGATGGAAATTTGGGGTCTCTTTGCATAGCCATTAAGCCATGCCCACCCCCCATACATTCAGCCACTGCCCAAACTAGTGACCACCATCACCACACTAGTGACCATTTCTTAAACTACTGGTCTCCTCTAAACAAGAAATAGCTTGATTTCTCTCAAGGCCTCTTGGATGTCCTTTATAACTTTTCACTTTAGAAAAGAGGTTTTACATGGAAGAAAACATTGAAAAAAAAAAAAAAAGAAAAGAGGTTTTATGTGCTGGGCGGTGCTGCACCTGGTAGAGTGCACATGTTACTATGCAGAAAGACCTGAGTTTAAGCTCCAGGCCCTCACCACCAGCCCACATCCTTCTTTTTCTCCCCCCTCCCTCTACCTCTCCCTCTTTTTTTGGTCACCAGGATTATTGCTGGGTCTCTATTGTCTTCATGATTACCATTCTTGGAAGATATATTTCATTTATTTTCTTATACAGAGGGTGAAAGAGAAATAAAGAGGGAAGGAGAGAGAGAGAAAGAGAGAGAGAGATGCCTTGAAGGACCAGTTCCACACTTAAGAAACCTCCCCCCTGCTGGTGAGGGCCTGGAGCTTAAACTCAGGTCTTTCTGCATAGTAACATGTGCACTCTACCAGGTGCAGCACTGCCCAGCACATAAAACCTCTTTTCTTTTTCTTTTTCTTTTTTTTTCAATGTTTTCTTCCATGTATAAAACCTCTTTTCTAAAGTGAAAAGTTATAAAGGACTTCCAAGAGCCTTGAAAGCAATCGACCTATTTCTTGTTTAGAGGAGCCTCACAGTTTGAGAAATGGGCACTAGTGTGGTGATGGTGGCCACTAGTTTGGGCAGTGGCTGAATGTGTGGGGGGTGGGCATGGGGAACGTGTGCTTGGCAGGCAAAGGGGTACGAGTTTACAGATTTCTATGAATTGTTGCCACCGGCGTGAACTAAGACACTTGCAAAAATCCTGTTGTGATGACAACCGGCTCTCACTGGTTGGTGCCAGCTGGCTCCAGTATGTCGCTGGGAAATGAAAGCTCTTTGAGTTCAACGAGCCGAACCTGCCATGTCTGTGTGAATGAAGACTGTGTTTGATCCCCCAAAGCTTGATGATGTCACCACTGGTGACTTCAAAGTTCAGGCCTCAAGGGCGCCTCTGAAGCACAGCTGCCTTTGAGAAATGAAACCAGATACTTCCTTTGAAAATGATCTCCTTCCCCCAGTTTAAAATGCTGACTTACACCGCTCAACTATATTTCACCAGTGGTCACTTCCATCAGTAAGAACTCTTGGGTTAATCTTAATATCAGTCAACCAAGGAAGGAATGGTGGTCATACATACACTTTCTGGTACCTTGAGACCCAGGAAATAGGAGCTGCAGCCATTGGGCTCCTGGGGCTTATAGCCTGGTCTTGGCATTGGTGCCTTTCCTAGAAGGAAAAAGAAAGAGGCAAAAAGAAGTGTTTTGAGGGTAAGAATCTGGAGGCATTTGAAACATAAAAATGATCTACAGTCATATTTAATTTTTCCTTTAAAAATTGTTTTTTTCAGGAGTCGGGCGGAAGCACAATGGATTAAGCATGCATGGCGCAAAGTGCAAGGACCAGCATTAAGGATGCCGGTTTGAGCCCCGGCTCCTCACTTGCAGGGGAGTCCCTTCACAGGGAGTGAAGCAGGTCTGCAGGTGTCTATCTTTCTCTCCCCCTCTCTGTCTTCCCCTCCTCTCTCCACTTCTCTCTGTCCTAGCCAACAATGATGACATCAATAACAATAATAATAACTACAACAATTAAAAAAAAACAAGGACAACAAAAGGGAATAAATAAATACATTTTTAAAAATCGGTTTTTTAATCAGACATTCACATCCAAAATAGGTGGTTCTGGCTATAATAATAGTGATATGATAACCCTCAGATCAGTTTAGCACTTTTTTCTAATCTCAGAAATTTATGATCATTTATTTGCTATCAGTTCTAGTGTTTGTAAGTGTATGATCTTGAAGATAAGGTCCATGGCAAAATCCAACTAAAATCTAGGATTTCTTATTCTTTTACCACTCATTGTAAGATCACACACCTGCATAGAGAAGGAATTATTTTCTTTAATTCACACCAGGGTTATCACTGGGGCTCAGTGCCTGCATGAGGAATTTGCCATTGGTGGTAATGTACATGGAGAGAAAGAGAGAGAGGAGAAACTGAGAGAAAAGAGGAGATGAAGTAGAGGGGGGGGGAGAATGAGAGAATGAGAAATGCTTGCAGACTGCTTCATCTCTCATAAAGCTCCCTCCTGTGGGAGACTGGAGCTTGAACTCTGGTCGTTGTACATGGTAAAGTGTGTGCTCTCTCAGGTGTACCACCACCCAGACCCTCAGACTAACTTGAAGGACATTTTACAAGATTCCATAAATGCAGACAAGGCTTTATTGAACAAAAGGTGAGGAAAGTGCACCAATATTTTAATCACTTATATTATAAAACTAAGCAGAAATTCTGAAAAGCTTTGAATTTCTTGGTTTCTCCAAGGTCATAGTTTTGACCTATTTTCTCATCTTGCAAATGTAGACAGAAGTTGTGTTAGCTGTGTCAATCAATGGTAGTCATCATAGATAAAGATAACCTTGACTTGAGATGACATCAGGGACTATTTTTATACCATTATCCAGATAAGGAAAATGAGGCTAAGAGGTTTCTTGATTTACCTAAGTCATATAGAAACTAGGGTGAAATAGGATATTTTTTCAAATTTCCTGTTTGCCTTCAAATTTGGCATTCTTTCATCACAATTTTTGCCTTTTTTTTAGGAGATGTAAGTCAAAGGATAAAATTGAGGAAACTAAGAATTAATTCTAAGAATGAGGTACATGGTGTTTTTCTCATTAATCTTCCATGAGGTAATTCAGTTTTTGTTATTTTGTATTATAACATATTTCAAAGCTTAAGAAAGTCAGAGAAATAACTAACTTCCATACTAAAACATATTGCATCAAACATATAATTATTTTTTCTGTATAATTAAATATTACAAGCATTATTGAGCACTTTTGGGTCCCATCTTTTTGTTCTAATTTTAGATAACTAAGTCAGAACATTAAAGCCCTCCTTTATTATTCTTCAAAATTGTCCAGATTATTCTTAGACTTTTACATACAAATTTTAGAGTCAACTTAGTGAATTTTCTCACTTTAAGCTGCCAATTTTGGAAGAAACTTACTGTTCAGCAATAGATACCTATTGTAGTTGCCACTATGATTTGGAATTTCTTTTGCTGTGTGTTTTTTAAAAGGTTTGTTTATTAGTGGCAAATAGAGAAGAGTTTATGACCATACCACCCTGAACACTCCTGATCTCGTCTGAATAGAGAAAGGGAACCAGGGCATCAGTCTCAGAACAAGGGATCCTGGGACTTGAGCTTGAAAACCTCATGCTTCTAAGTCTAACGCTCTAGCTACTGCACAATCTCCCAGCCACTTGTTGCGTTCTTTTTCTACAGTAGTTTTCTTGAAATGTAACTACATACCATACATTCAGCAATTTAGTGCATACAGTACAGTGGATTTTCACATATTCCCAAAACTGTGAGACATTACCACAAACTAATCTTAACTCACTTTTACTGCAAAAAAAACTTCATACTCATTAGCAGTCTCTCTCCATCACCGGCCTAGCTCTAGACAATCACTAATCTACTTTCTGTATAAATGTTCCTGTTCTGTCCTACCTTCTGCACCCCCAAAACAACTTTGATCCATACTTCCAGTGGAGGAAAAGTGATAGGAGGAAGAAAGTAAGAGGGCTCTGAACTCCAGCTCCATCAGGTCCCAGAGAGAGAAGGGACAAAAAAGGGAGAGATATTTGGATATAGTTATGGGGTCATATGTGGCTTGAAGGAGAAGAGAGGATTGGGCCTGGGAGAAAAAAAGGGGCAATTATGTACAATTGTACATAATTGTAGACAGACAGTTGTAGAGATGACAGTTAACCCATATCTGCAACCCTGGAAAAACTTTGGTGGTTTGCAACGGAGGGACTTGGGATTCAGAACTCTGGAGGTGGGAATGGTGTGGAATTATACCCCTGTTGACATGCAATTTTGTGACTCAATATTGAATCGCTAAAAAAAAAAAAAAAAAATTTTAAAAATAAATGTTCCTGTTCTGTACATTTCACATAAAAGCAATCCTTTGAGAGTCATGCAAAATCTGTGACCTTTTGCATCTGATTTTCTTCACAGAAAAAATTTTAAATATTTTATTCTATTTCTTTTTAATTTTTTGGATAGAAACTGAGAGAGAAGGGAGATGATAGGGGAGCTAGAGAGAGAGAGAAATCTGCAGCACTGCTTCATCACTTTCGAAGCTTTGCAGGTGGGGACTGGGGACTTGTGACATGTACACTCTGCCAGGTGCACCACCGCCAGGCCCCCACATGATTTCAACGTTCATTTAAATGGTCGTGTATTTCCCTTCGTCCTTTTCTCTTGTTTCTCTTCCTTGATGTTGCCATGGCTCCATCATTCATAATTTTTGTATTTTAAATATGTGCAAACCATCTAAACAAGCAACAAGACAGCAATTCATCATGATGGAGTTTTTTGGATAGAAAGAAAGAGACTAGAAACAGAAGGAGAGGTGTAAAGGCAGCACAGCACCGACGTTTCCCTTAATGCAGGAGGGACCAGGCTCCAGCCTGGGTTGTATGCATGATCCGTCTTTCACTTTTTAATGTTTATTAACTTTCCTTCATGGTGAATTGCTGTCTTGTTGTGTGTTTCGACGGTTTGTACATATTTAAAATATAGAAACTATGAATCATACATTTTATATAGTATGCAATACATAAATTATATAATATATATATTTTTAATTTTTAAGAGAGAGGCTAGAGCACTGCTCTGTAATATTTGGTACTATGAACTGAACCTGGGCTTCATTCACTCAAGGCATGCACTCCACTGGATAAACTGTTACTCCCCGGCCCTACTAGGGCTTATCTTTCTAAATTCCCGTGCATTAGGTCATTTGCTACAAAGTAGTTTCTCTATTGATTTTGCTGTGATTCTAGGAGTTCCAAGATAGTTAAGACACTAGTATTTATGTTAATTTCCTGTAAACCATAGAAACTTGGTTACCCACAGCACATTAACTGTCTATATGAATTCAGTATGTGCATGGTTTTTATTTATTTTTATTTATTTAAAGACCTACTTGTTTATGATTAAGAAAACAATGAGAGAGAGAACCAGAACATCCCTCTGGCACTCTCGATACTGGTTATCGGACTCAGTAGTTCATGGTTGAGAGTTCAGTGCTTTATCTGCTGTGCCACCTCCCCGGCTCCTGCACATGATTTATTAAAAATATGTTTATGGGGGGAGGGTAGATGCTCAGCTCCACTGTAAGGGGTGAGGGTAGGGACACAGACCTTTGGTGGCAGGAATGGTGTTAATATATACTCCTATTAACATAAAGTCTTGTAAGTCACCATTCAGTCAATATGAGGGGGGGAAATAGATTGACTGTCTCAAGCTTTTTAATGCATAGACTTCAGTTCTGAGTATATATTCCTTTAATCTGAGCACTTAAGGTTTCAAATTAGCAAATCGATTAGATTTTAACACTGGGCTTAAATTGTTCATGCATTTCTAATAATAGCTTTTTTGAAATAACCAGTCTTATCAGTGTATAAGATACAGTTATTTGTAAATAGCGTTAAATGACATAAATCATGGTAAGGGCTTGTATGGTACAGCTAATTCTAGCCATGGGATTTTCAAAGTAAACCAAGTTCCCAAATAACTTGGTTATAATAATAATTATCTGTTACCTTCTTAAACACTAAGCCAGCCAGGAAACTTTCTCATTCTCTATAAAACCTGTATTTCTCCCAGGCCTGGAAACTCTGGGGCTTTGCTCATTTTTCTTCTTGCTTCTCTTGACCCACACCATTTGATACTGCATCTGCTGAGCTCAACCAAGTCTATACAATCAGTGTCACCTCAACATGTTTCACTTTAGACTGTGTCCAGAGACGCTAGGCCTCGGGACGCCAAGCCTCCAGCTCCAAACTCTAGTGAGACCTTTCCTAGCTCATGGGGCTCCTTGGTTCCATTATGGGTGGCACACATCCTAACAAAGTTATAGAACCAAGATAAAGACCAGGGCCCATGAGACAGGGCACATGTGCACATGTATCCATAAGTTGGGGGGAAATATACACCTTAAAGTAAAAGTACACAATAGTCTGCAGTGACTCAGTAAGCACAGCAAGAAAGTAGAAGGACACCATAAAGTACTTAATCAAATATTTTCTACTTAGACCTAGATACCCTCCTCATCTACTTCCTATTTCACAATCACTCTAAGTCTAACCTTGTCAGATAAACTAAGGACTACAAAAGCAGGATAAGGGCAAGAGACCAGCACAATTTAATGATGGCCCTTTATGGTCATTACCAGGTCACCCCATCATCCAGGGCCTGAGACAGGGAATCCTGGGATTCCCACATAGATATGATGGGCCTAGACCTCTACCAGACCCCACTCTCCACTATCACTGGTCATCTCCATCAGGAACAACATCACAAACCCTCTTGTGGGCCTCTACAAGACGTTGTCCTCTACGTAAAACAACAATGGTAGAAACTGGTAGACACTCTGAAGGGAGGCTGGGTCAGCATACTCTGCCATTCAAGGAAGACTGGTTCTGAAATGCGTGCAACCTAGAATGTTCCTATCCATGATCATGGAATGCAAGTTCAGACTGACAGGTTACACAGACTCCTGTGCTAAATATGAATAGACGTGGGCCCGAGATCAAGTCAAAGGGGTTTACAGCTTGGGCCCGAGATCAAATCAAAGGGGTTTACAGCTAATGGTATTTATATACTCTTCCCATATTTGGGGGCTTCTCTCTGCCTTTATCCAGTTTTCTAGTCCTATCCTCAACTCTGACACCATGTTCCCAGATATTACTTTTAGCTCACCTGCATGTTAGCTACCAGGCTCAGGCAAAAATTAGTAAAGTCATGGGCCCTTTGGAAGATAACCTAAAATAGACTTCCTAGCTTCTTCCAACATGAAGACCCCAAATTCATCTACTATATTCTTAGCTTTAAGTTCCTGATTATTGAACAATTTGTTCTGCTTTATATATTACTGCTTTTCAGCCACCAATTTGTAGATGTTACTATGATGCCAAACTGACTGTGTCCTAGAACCTCCCCTCCCCAGAGCCCTGCCCCACTAGGGAAAGATAGAAACAGGCTGGGGGTATGGATCGACCTGTCAATGTCCATGTCCAGCAGAGAAGCAATTACAGAAGCCAGACCTCCCACCTTCTGCTCCCCATAAAGATCTTTGGTCCCTACTCCCAGAGGGATAAAAAATAGGGAAGCTTCTAAGGAGGTTTGGGGATGTGGAATTATGGTAGTGGGAATAACTGAATTGTGTGGAGTTGTACCCCTCTTATCTCACAACCTTGTCAGTCATTATTATATCACTAATAAAAAGATAAGCACCGGGAGTCTGGCAGTAGCGCAGTGGGTTAAGCACACATGGCGGGTTTGAGCCCCCGGCTCCCCACCTGCAGAGGAGTCGCTTCACAGGCGGTGAAGCAGGTCTGCAGGTGTCTCTCTCTCCCCCTCTCTGTCTTCCCCTCCTCTCTCCATTTCTCTCTGTCCTATGCAACAATGATAGCATCAATAACAACTACAACAACAACAACAACAACAACAACAACACAAGGGCAACAAAAGGGAAAATAAATAAATATTAAAAAAAGAGAAAATAATCTTTTTAAAAAATCAGCACAAAGAAGGACTTTTACTTTTTATGAGAAGGAAAAGAGAAGGAAAGCAAACCAGAGCAGTGATCTGGCACATTTCATTTACTTTGCTTCTTAAATCTCACATATCAGTAAGGTGAGTCAGTATTTGAGTTTTCTTTTTTTAAAAAAAAAAAAAAAAGTTTTTATTTATTATTGTGTAAAGACAGAGAGAAGTTGAGAGAGGACACGGAAGGTGAGAGAGAGACATGCAGCCCTACTTCATCACTCGTGAAGCTTTTCCTCTGCAGGTGGGGACCAGGAGCTTGAATCTGGGTCCTTGCGCACTGTGATGCGCGGGTTTACCCAGGTGCGCCACCACCTGGCCCAGATTAGTCAGTGTTTGTCTTTCTCCTTCTGACAATAATCACTGTGTGTGTGTGTGTGTGTGTGTGTGTGTGTGTGTGTGTGTGTGTGTGTGTGTGTGTGTGTGTGTGTGTGTGTGTGTGTGTGTTAGAACAAAGAGTTTTCATGTGTGAGGCCCTAGGTATGATGAAGAGCACTTCATGTAGAGCAGAGTGGTGCTGTGGTCTTTCTATATCTATAGATAAATAAATATTTATAAAATTAGATTAGTTACTGGAGTCGGGCAGTAGTGCAGCAGATTAAGCGCACGTGGTGAAAAGCGCAAGGACCCGCTTAAGGATCCCGGTTTGAACCCCGGCTCCCCACCTGCAGGGGAGTCGCTTCACAGGTGGTGAAGCAGGTCTGCAGGTGTCTATCTTTCTCTCCCCCTCTCTGTCTTTACCTCCCCTCTCTATTTCTCTCTGTCCTATCCAACAATGACATCAACAACAACAACAATAATAACTACAATGATAAAACATGGGCAACAAAAGGAAAAATAAATTTAAAAAATTAGATTAGTTACACATATGAAAATTATCACCCTCTGCTATTAAATGTGCATTCTCTCGTGGAGGTGAGGTGATAGCCTTTTAAGTTTTTCTTCAGATTTTTCTTTTACAAATGTTCTACATATACTAGCTTTAAAAAAAAATCGGGGGGAGATTTGTCATGAGGAAATGAGTGCCTTTATAGTCAGTGGAATACTACTCTGCAATTGAAAAGCGACATTGTGATTTTCTGGGCAAAATGGATGGAACTAAACATGGTTATGTTTAGTAAAGCAAGAAAGGAAGTGAAAGACACTGCTGGATGGTTTCACTCATGTGGAATATAGGAAATCGAAACATATGAAATTGAAAAAAAATGAATATAAGTGGTCAAATTGTCTCCCAGACTGTGAGAACTATGGTGGGTATCTGGGGGAACAAGATATTAAACACTGGTGACAGGTGGAATGTACAACTATACTCCTGTAATCTTATAATTTTATAAACCATTTTAATTACTAATAAAATAATATCCATATAAATTTCATCCTGAAAGTCATTTTTAAAATAATATTGCTGATAAAAGACTTTTACAGTAGACTCAGCATAGACCTGGCTGGGGTTAGCTTCAGCTTTCTTACATTTAGTATATTTTATTTATTTGCTTATTTTATTTATTTGGATAGAAACAGAAAAGTTGAGAGGAAAGGGGAAGATAGAGAGGCAGAAGGAGAAAGACACCTGCATCACTGCTTCACCCATCGTGAAGCACTCCCTTGCAGGTGGGGGAACAGGGGTTTGAACCCAGGTCCCTGCACATTATAATGTGAACGCTTAACCAGGTGCTCCACTGCCTGGCCCCTTTGCCTTTTTACATTTGATAACTCACAGATAAAACTTTATTACTCTAGTATTCTGTAAAACTAGTATTGGGGCCAGGCCTGGTTGCGCGCACGTACATGTTACAGTCTGCAAGGACCCAGGTTCAAGCACCCGGTCCCCACCTGCAGGGGGAAAGCTTCACAAGTGGTGAAGCAGGGCTGCAGCTGTCTCTCTCCCTCTCTATCACCCCCTTCCCTCTTGATGTCTGACTGTCTCTATCCAATAAATAAATAAAGATAAAAAAGTTTAAAAATAAAAAAAAAAAACAAGATCTTGGCCAACCGGATACAGCAACACATCAAAAAGATTGTTCATCATGACCAAGTGGGATTCATCCCAGGAATGCAAGGCTGGTTCAACATCCGTAAATCAATCAATGTCATTCATCACATCAATAAAAGCAAAGCCAAAAACCACATGATTATCTCAATAGATGCAGAGAAAGCCTTTGACAAAATCCAACACCCATTCATGCTCAAAACTCTACAAAAAATGGGAATAGATGGGAAATTCCTCAAGATAGTGGAGTCTATATATAGCAAACCTACAGCCAACATCATACTCAATGGACAGAAGCTGAAAGCATTCCCCCTCAGATCGGGGACTAGACAGGGCTGTCCACTGTCACCGTTACTCTTCAACATAGTATTGGAAGTTCTTGCCATAGCAATCAGGCAAGAGAAAGAAATCAAAGGGATACAGATTGGAAGGGAAGAAGTCAAGCTCTCACTATTTGCAGATGATATGATAGTATACATAGAAAGACCTAAAGAATCCAGTAGAAAATTACTGGAAGTTGTTAGGCAATATAGCAAGGTATCAGGCTACAAAATCAATGTACAAAAATCAGTGGCATTTCTTTATGCAAACACTAAATCTGAAGAAGAAGACATCCAGAAATCACTCCCATTTACTGTTTCAGCAAAATCAATCAAATACCTAGGAATAAAGTTGACCAAAGAAGTGAAAGACTTGTATACTGAAAACTATGAGTCGCTACTCAAGGAGATAGAAACTGATACCAAGAAATGGAAAGATATCCCATGCTCATGGATTGGAAGAATAAATATCATCAAAATGAATATTCTCCCCAGAGCCATATACAAATTTAATGCAATACCCATCAAAGTTCCACCAGGCTTCTTTAAGAGAATAGAACAAACACTACAATCATTTATCTGGAACCTGAAAACACCTAGAATTGCCAAAACCATCTTAAGGAAAAGAAACAGAAATGGAGGCATCACACTCCCAGACCTTAAACTATATTATAAAGCCATCATCATCAAAACAGCTTGGTACTGGAACAAAAATAGGCACACAGACCAGTGGAACAGAATTGAAAGCCCAGAAGTAAATCCCAACACCTATGGGCATCTAATCTTTGATAAGGGGGCCCAAAGTATTAAATGGAAAAAGGAGGCTCTCTTCAATAAATGGTGCTGGGAAAACTGGGTTGAAACATGCAGAAGAATGAAATTGAACCACTTTATCTCACCAGAAACAAAAATCAACTCCAAATGGATCAAAGACCTAGATGTCAGACCAGAAACAATCAAATACTTAGAGGAAAACATTGGTAAAACACTTTCCCACATACACCTCAAGGACATCTTTGATGAATCAAACCCAATTGCAAGGAAGACCAAAGCAGAAACAAACCAATGGGACTACATCAAATTGAAAAGCTTCTGCACATCCAAAGAAACTATTAAACAAACAGAGAGACCCCTCACAGAATGGGAGAAGATCTTCACATGCCAGACATCAGACAAGAAACTAATCACCAAAATATATAAAGAGCTCAGCAAACTTAGCCGCAAAAAAGCAAATGACCCCATCCAAAAATGGGCAGAGGAAATGAACAAAACATTCACCACAGAGGAGATCCAAAAGGCTAACAAACATATGAAAAACTGCTCTAGGTCACTGATTGTCAGAGAAATGCAAATTAAGACAACACTAAGATACCACCTCACTCCTGTAAGAATGGCATACATCAAAAAAGACAGCAGCAACAAATGCTGGAGAGGATGTGGGGACAGAGGAACCCTTTTACATTGCTGGTGGGAATGTAAATTGGTACAGCCTCTGTGGAGAGCAGTCTGGAAAACTCTCAGAAGGCTAGACATGGACCTTCCATATGACCCAATAATTCCTCTCCTGGGGTTATACCCCAAGGACTCCATAACACCCAACCAAAAAGAGGTGTGTACTACTATGTTCATAGCAGCACAATTCATAATAGCTAAAACCTGGAAGCAACCCAGGTGCCCAACACCAGATGAGTGGCTGAGAAAGCTGTGGTATATATACACAATGGAATACTATGCAGCTATCAAGAACAATGAACCCACCTTCTCTGACCCATCTTGGACAGGGCTAGAAGGAATTATGTTAAGTGAACTAAGTCAGAAAGATAAAGATGAGTATGGGATGATCCCACTCATCAACAGAAGCTGACTTAGAAGATCTGAAAGGGAAACTAAAAGCAGGACCTGATCAAATTATAAGTAGGGCACCAAAGTAAAAACCCAGTGGTGAGGGGTAGACATGTAGCTTCCAGTGGGGGAAGCCAGTGGGGGGTGGGAGTGGGCGGGAGGGATGGGTCACAGTCCTTTGGTGGTGGGAATGGTGTTTATGTACACTCCTAGCAAAATGTAGACATATAAATCAGTAGTTAATTAATATGAGAGGGGGAAATCAATTGTATGTCTCAAAGTTTCTCAAAAGACAAACTGAATCTTTTTAATATATAGGCTATGTATTTGATATGCGGACTCTCTCAAAAGCCTAGACCAAGTAGATTAGAAGCTTCCAATAGCACAGCTATATACAAGATACTGGGTACTGTACAGCAAACCATAACAAAGGGACTTTTCAAAGTTAACCCAATTAACAAATAATGTGATGATAATATTAACTATTGATTGTCTTTTTGAACCCTAAGACAGCAGGAACCTCACATCTTCACTATAGAGCCCCTACTTCCCCCAGTCCTGGAACCCTTGGATAGGGCCCACTTTCCCGTATGCATCTCCCAATCCAAACCAAATAATATTGTATCCGCCGATCACAACCTAACCAAAGCAACGATTGCCATCTCAATATGCTTCACCTCAGACTGTATCCAGAGACTTCACGTGTGGAATGACAACCCTTCAGCTTCATTACTCGGGTGAGACCTTTCCTTTTATAGTACACTCTAATTTCATCTCAGGTAGTTCACTTTCTAACAAAGTCCCATAACCTAGATATACACCAGTTTCTGTGAGAGAGAGCTTATGTGCACACGTATCCATAAACTACTGCAAAATATATACCTGAAAGCAGAAGTACACTAGAGTTTGCAGTGAGTACCTCCCTAACACTTCCTCTCCACTATTCCAAGCTTGGGATCCATGATTGCTCAACAAATTATTTGGCTTCATATGTTAACTCTCTTTTCAATCACCAGGTTCCAGATGCCACCAGGATGCTGGCTAGGCTTCCCTGGATTGAAGACCCCACCAATGTGTCCTGGAGCTCAGCTTCCCCAGAGACACACCCTACTAGGGAAAGAGAGAGGCAGACTGGGGGTATGGACCAACCAGTCAACGCCCATGTTCAGAGGGGAAGCAATTACAGAAGCCAGACCTTCTACCTTCTGCAACCCTCAACGACCCTGGGTCCATGCTCCCAGAGGGATAGAGAATGGGAAATCTACCATGGGAGGGGTTGGGTTATGGGGATTGGGTGGTGGGAATTGTGTGGAGTTGTACCCCTCCTACCTTATGCTTTTGTTCACTAATCCTTTCTTAAATAAAAAATTTTAAAAAAATAAAATAAAATAAAAAATAAAATAAAATTAAATTAAATTAAATTAAAAAAACAACTAGTATATGTAGGGCATTGGTAAAAGAAAAATCAAAAGAAAAACTTAAAAGGTTATCATCTCACCACCAAGAGAGAACACACATTTAACAGTATGGTGCAGTGTGATTCTTTTTCATATGTTTAACTAGTCTCATTTTATTTATTTTAAAAAATATTATTTATTTATTTATTACTGGATAGAGACAGAGAGAAATTGAGAGGGGAGGGGAGATAGAAAAAGAAAGAGGGGGTCAGGCGGTAGTGCAGCAGGTTAACCTCATGTGGCACAAAGCGCAAGGATCAGGGTACGGATACCTGTTCGAGCCCCCAGATCCCCACCTTCAGGGTGGTTGCTTCATAAGCGTTGAAGCAAGTCTGCAGGTATCTATCTTACTCTCCCTCTCTCTGTTTTCCCCTCCTCTCTCGATTTCTTTGTCCTATCCAACAACAAAGACATCAATAACAACAATAATAATAACCACAACAAAACAACCAGGGCAACAAAAGGGGGAAAAATAGCCTCCAGGAGCAGTGGATTCATAGTGCAGGCACCAGAGCTCCAGCAATAACCCTGGAGGCAAAAAGAAAGAAAGAAAGAAAGAAAGAAAGAAAGAAAGAAAGAAAGAAAGAAAGAAAGAAAGAAAGAAAGAAGGAAGGAAGGAAGGAAGGAAGGAAGGAAGGAAGGAAGGAAAGAAGGAAGGAAGGAAGGAAGGAAGGAAGGAAGGAAAGAAGGAAGGAAGGAAGGAAGGAAGGAAGGAAAGAAAGAAAGAAGGAAGGAAGGAAGGAAGGAAGGAAAGAAAGAAAGAAAGAAAGAAAGAAAGAAAGAAAGAAAGAAAGAAAGAAAGAAAGAAAGAAAGGGGCAGAGTGGAGACTGGGTGCTTGAACCTGGGTCCTTGTTCACTGTAATGTGTGCACTTGCCCAGGTGTTCCACCGCATAGCCCCTACTAGTCTCATTTTACAAATATCTATTTATTTATAGATAAGAAGAGACCAGAGCAACCCTCTATCTGCATAGGAGGTGCTACGAAGACAGGCACTGAGAGAGTTAAAAACTTGCTCAAAACCCTCAGCAATAAATTCCCTTTCAAACCCAAACCCATAATTTTCTCACTACAAGAATCCTGTGGAGTTGTAGGGTCCTCTCATAGACCTATTGAATCAGAATCCTTGGAGGTAAGAGGTTTTTTTTGTTGTGTTTTGTTGTTGTTGTTGTTGTTGTTGGTTTT
Source organism: Erinaceus europaeus (assembly GCF_950295315.1). NCBI lineage: Eukaryota > Metazoa > Chordata > Mammalia > Eulipotyphla > Erinaceidae > Erinaceus > Erinaceus europaeus. The sequence continues at coordinate 24,616,009 of NC_080162.1, forward strand.
CAGTTGGTTCATTTTCTGCCTCCAGGGTTATTGCTGGGGCTCAGTGCTGGCACTAAGAATCCACTGCTCCTGGCAGACATTCTTTCCATTTATTGGATAGGACTGAGAGAAATTGAGAGGGGAGGGGGAGATAGAGAGGGAGAAAGAAAGATAAACAACTGAAGACCTGCTTCACCACCCCGGTTCACCGGGAGCTCGAACCAGGATCCTTGTGTGGGTCCTTGCACTTCATACTATGTGCTCCTGACCTGGTGTGTCACCGCTGGTCCCCTAGAGGGTACTTTATTGCATTAAAGCAATGTACCCCTTACACCAATTGCACTAAGAAGGCTATTAATCTGAGCTAAATTTAATTTATAGCTTTAACAAGTACAGATTTGTGTGTTGACATAAGAATGAATGGCTATATGTATCAGAGGTGTGGAGAGCAATGCTAACATGCTATCATAGGCTACCTGGACACACACACCTTTACCTGTCTAAACAACTTCTGGCTGAAGTCCTCCAGGAGTGACCATTCTTCAGTTGTACCTTGTAATCCCCTAGATAACATTTAAAATACTGATTTTTGAGTTCAATCCAGAAAGTTCTGATTGATTTCGACAGCAAAAGCTTTTTAAAATCTCTTAGGTATTCTAAGTGAGGGCCACTGACATACAGAACCAGTGTTTAAGAAACAGTGCTCATTTGACAGCCACAATAGGTCTCCCTAGAAAGTGTGACCTAAAGCAAAAGGACATATAACAATAGCAGGTCCTGAGAGAAGGTCATTTCATGCAATGGGAATCAGGGTTTCTTGTTTCTTTCTCATTACTAAGAAAAGGACAATTATTCGAGAATGTTCTGTAATGGTTAAGTACCTAGCAAATGGCTGTTTCTTCTTGTAGATTAATTGTTGCTCATTTGTTCTTCTGGCAAGAAGATTGTAGCCTTAAATGGTTGTTTTAGTTATTTCTCCTCTCAAAAGTACTTCCAGGACCAACAGCATCTGGATTACCTGGGGATTGTTAGGAAGCAAGTAATGGCTAGAACCCAGATCTATGAATCAAAAGCCTGAGGGCCCAGCAGTCTGTTTAAATAAGCCTTCCCCAGGGCTCCAGAGGGCAGGTATGTTTGAGTACAACAGCTCTGAGGAAGAGAGAAGACAACAGTGCACAAAAAGTGCGTCACAAAGCAAACTGAGGAAAGAACAGAGGCCCAGCTAATTCCTAGTGGTTATCTGCTCAAATTATTGTTTGATTCACAATTAACTTGAGACTATTTTGTGCCTATGGGCACAGCCTCCAAATTCTCAGCTCCCTGGGTTCCAAAGGGAGCAAAGTGTAACCCTCTTTGTCCTGATTGTTTGCAGGCCCTGTTTGGCATTGGAGTGAGTGGACTATTTGCCTTCCTGCAATCCCTGTTGACAATTCCCAGCCCCCACCAGTGACCACAACATCTACCCTCCACAAGCTGTGGTTCACAACCAAAATCTGCTGCAATCTGCTGATGTTAGTTTGCTAGAGAAAAAGGAAACGGGGTTGAATATTGTTTTCTTAAAAAATACAAATACTACTGCTGTTATCTGCATCCTAATCCTCCCACCAAAAATACAAATACTACTGCTGTTATCTGCATCCTAATCCTCCCACCAAAAATACAAATACTACTGCTGTTATCTGCATCCTAATCCTCCCACCAAAAATACAAATACTACTGCTGTTATCTGCATCCTAATCCTCCCACCTCAGTCTTGTTTTGCTTCTAGGAAGAAAAATAGCACCAAGGTGGTCAAATAGTTGATGTTAATTAACTACTTTCCTGCTCCATTTTGTGAACTTTGGGGCGCAGTTCAGTAGCAGGTAACTCTGGTCTAACCCACTCTGGACGAAAACATGGCCCGAGGTCCCCAGCAGTCGTAGCAGGACAAGACTTTACCCCAGTGAAGTCTTCACAGCAAAGATCTGGCTTCCTTTTCTTTCCATATCCCTATGTAGCTCAAATGTCCATACTTTGGGAGAGAGCCAGGGATAAGGTATGGGGGGTGGTGGTGGTGGTGGTAGTGTGGTGTAAAACTGTATCCGTAAGGGCCAGGTGGTGGTGCAACTGGTTAAGTGCTCACATTACAGTGTGCAAGGACCCAGGTTCAAACCCCAGGTCCCCACTTGCAGGAGAAAAGCTTCACCAGTGGTGAAGCAGGGCTGCAGGTATCTCTCTCTTTCCCTCTCTCAATTTCTCTTTGTCTCTATCCAATAATAAATATATATATATTAAAATATTCCATAAGAAACTGTATCCCTATAATTTTAGGACTTTATAAACCATTATTAAGTCACTAATAAAATTAAAATACATATTAAATTTTTTCTTCAAGCTTCAAAACTTTGTTTTTTTGGGAGAATGACTCGCCATTATCTCTTTGTCACTCTTAGATTAGAAGGAAGTCATTTATGCCATTAGAGGGGACATGAGGGTAACAAAACCTTTTTTTCAGTGAAAGAGACACCAGAGCACAGCTCAGCTCTGACATCTGGCAGTGCTAGGGATTCATGAGTCTTTCTCTAAACTGAGGTTTTTTTGGTTTTTTTTTTTCTTCCTGCTGTTATGTGAAGAGGAGAATATTCCTGAATTGTTTTCCTGTTAGACTAAACTGACTCACCATTTTCATCTCTAGCCCCAGGATGCGACATTTGATAAACTAAGTCATAAAACTAATACTACACATGACTTCAAGCTTGCTTGGTTGTTCTTTCTGTTTTTCTTCTCCTTTTTCTATTGCTTTCCTTCCCTTCTACCTCCCCCCCACCTCCCACCTCTGGAATCAGGACCTCCCACATGCACAATTCCAACGGGCTAGGCCACTTTCTTCATTCATTCAGAGAGCAAGAGAGAGGGAAGAGAGAGAGAGGCCACAACAGAACTTCCTTCATTGTCACAGCATATAGTACCAGGGCTCAAGCCTAAATTACTCACATGGTAAGAGGAAGAAATGGATTGGGACCAGCACATTTTCAGAGAGAGAACTAACACACTCACCATATCGGCACCTGTACTGACAGACTCCATTTTTCCCTCCTAGAAGCTCCTGAAAGGAATCGAAGTAGCTGTTGACAGATTCAAAGCTGCCACGGAGCTGCCGCAGGCCCCAGTCAGAATAGGACTCTTCAGCATCAGGGTTGGTGTCACTCTGATCACAGCCACCTCCTAGACTGAGGCACAAAATCAAGAAGCCAGTGGCCAGCTTCATCCTATAGCCAGGTTGGCAGTGCAGTCTCTCTCTCCGTAAAACCCAGCCAGTGTCCCAGGAAGCCCAGATACGTGGCCCACTGGTGAGATGTCAGGCCCAGGCCGGATCAGAGAAAGGGACTATCTGGAGCTCTCAGTTGGTGTGTTCCCCAGAGGTGGACTTTAAACACAGCTCCGGAGGCTGGGATGAGATCAGGGCAATTAGAAAGGGCAAAGGTTAGGCAGTGGGAGTGCTGGCAGAGGGAAGGCTAGAGAGAAAGATCATTTCAAAGTGGATTCCACAGCCCAGGAGAAGGGAGGTGTTGGCCAGCTTCTAGGCCTGAGCAGGAGCAGGAGTGATACCCTGAACCAGCTTGCTTACTTGTTGATGAGCTACAAATTTGACTCTTTGGAACCAGCCACTTGACAAACGAGCTTGATCCCAGATGCCAGTCACACCCCTAGTCCAGTCACTTACCTGTAATTTCCAGAGAGATTCAGGAGAATGTGTGAAGGACTCAGGGAAATCCCTGCAACAGTGTCACCTGTGCTCTTGGCCAAGCTGATGTTGGAAAGCGCTCAAAGCCTCTGTGAGGTGGGAGTTTAGATTTCAGGCCTGAAAGCTAGACTCAATTTTCTCTCTTTCTCTTTCTCCCTTTGCTTTCATGGTTATCTCTCTGGGCCTCCGTGCTTGCACCAAGAATCCACTGCTCCTGGCAGTCATTTTTCCTTTTTTTTTTTTCTTTTTTCTTTTAATTGTATAGGACAGAGAGAAATTGAGAGAGGAGGGGAAGACAGAGAGGGGGAGAGAAAGATTAGACACCTGGAGATTTGCTTCACTACTTGTCAAGTGTCATCCCTATAGGTAGGGAGTGGGAGCTCGAACCCGGATCCTTGCATTGGGCCTTGCACTTTGTACTAAGGGCACTTAACGAGGCGCATCACTGCCTAGCCCCCAGACTCATTTCTCTAATCTGCAGAGTTGCTAACTGTCTCCTGGTGCTGGGGCACTTTGACTCTTTTATTTAGAGCAGTATCTTTTTTGGGTTTTTTCCGCTGTGGCTCGGTGCCTGCACTATGAATCCACTGCTCCTGGAGGCCATTTTTCCCAGTTTGTTGCCCTTATTGTTATTGTTGTTGTTGCATAGGATGGAGAGAAATTGAGAGAGGAGAAGCCGGGGGGGGGGGTAAAGATAGACACCTGCAGACTGCTTCACTACTTGTGAAGTGACCCCCTTGCAGGTGGGGAGCCAGGGGCTCAAACCAGGATCCTTATGCTGGTCCTTGTGCTTCACCATGTGTATATGACCCAGTGGCGCTACAGCACACCCCCTAGAGCAGTATCTTTATTCACATTCAGCACACATGGTAATCATACATTGGCCAGGGATAATTCTGGGAGAACTGTCTCCTAATGTTGAGAACATTCTCCTAATATTGTTTTATTCTTACACTTTATTTTAAGAGAGACAAAAAGGGAGGGTGTGACAGACCACAGCACCAAAGCTTCTTTCAATATGGTGGAGGCTGGGCTGAAACCTGGGTTACACATATAGCAGCACGCTATCCAAATGAGCTATTTTGCCAGCTCTTCTTCTTAGTATTGCACTGCTTAAAAGACAAAAGATTTACAGAGACATTAGAAATAGTAGACTTGGGGAGTTGGGCTGTAGCTCAGCGGGTTAAGTGCAGGTGGCGCAAAGCACAAGGACCGGCATAAGGATCCCGGTTCGAACCCCGGCTCCCCACCTGCAGGGGAGTCGCTTCACAGGCGGTGAAGCAGGTCTGCAGGTGTCTATCTTTCTCTCCTCCTCTCTGTCTTCCCCTCCTCTCTCCATTTCTCTCTGTCCTATCCAACAACGACAACAACAATAATAACTACAATAATAAAAAAACAACAAGGGCAACAAAAGGGAATAAATAAATAAAATAAAATAAAAGGAAAAGGAAAGAAAAGGAAAGAAAAGAAAAGAAAAGAAAAGAAAAGAAAAGAAAAGAAAAGAAATAGTAGACTTGGACTGGCAAATCAGCTCACTTAGGTAGTCTACTGCTTGGCCATATGTACAATTCAGGTGAAGCCTGGCCACTACCATACTGAAGTAAACTTGGTGCCATGGTCTCATTCAGTTTCTTCCTGCCTCTCTGTCTTTACCTGAAAAAAGTGAGCCCAGAGTAGTGAGGCCCTAGAGAGTCTTTTTTAAAGACAAATAACAACAACACACCCTAAATAAACTTCAAAGAAACATATAAATAAAAGAAAGAAATTTTTTTTAAAGTAGGTTCCTGGGTTGGCAAGATAACGTGCATAGAAAGTGCCCCTGGGGGCCGGGTGGTGGTGCACCTGGTTGAGAACACATGTTAACAGTGTGCAAGGACCCAGGTTCAAGCCTCTAGTCCCCACCTGCAGGGGGAAGCTTCACAAGTGGTGAAGCAGGGCTGCAGGTGTCTCTTTGTCTCTCTCTATCTCCCCCTCTCTCAATTTCTTTTTTTAAATTTTTATTATCTTTTATTTATTTATTGGATAGAGACAGAAATCGAGAGGGAAGGGAGGGATAGAGAGGGTGAGAGACAGAGAGACACCTGCAGCCCTGCTTCACCACTTGTGAAGCTTTCCCCCTGCAGGTGGGGACCAGGGGCTCAAACCTGGGTCCTTGCGCATTGTAACGTGTGCGCTCAACCAGGTGCGCCACCACCCAGCCCCTCTCTCTCCATTTCTGTCTGTCTCTATCCAGTAGATAAAGATAATAATAAAAAATATTTTTTTAAAAAAGTGCACCTACTTGGTCACATGAACCACCCAGATTTGAGCCTGGTGCCCACTGCACTGAAGGAAGTTTTGGTGTCATCTTTCTGCTCTACTTTTGTCTCTCTCCTCTCTCTTACTATCTGAATAAAGTTGGAGCAGTGAAGCCCCAGTGATGACAAAAAAGTAAATAAAAAGAACAAGAAGAAGAAGGAAAGAAGAAAGAAAGGGAGGCAGGGAGGGAAGGAGAGAGGAAGGAAGGAGGGAGGGAGATCTTTGAAGTCTAATGTTCTTGGCATTACTTTTGGCTTAGTTTGCCTCTAGTCTTAGCAGGAAATATATGCTATCAATAAAATCTCTAGTTTATAAAATTGATAACTTTATGGACCAAATAAATCATTTAACTTCTCCCTCAGATGTCTGAAAGCACTGTGAGAAATAATAAATTCAATTTTCTCATTTTATCTATGAAATACATGTCTGATGACTCAGCCTCCAAAAAGGACATGACTAAAATACATTTCACCTAGATGTCAGTAATGCCACTATTATTTGAAAACATCACTGATCCTTCACACTATCATGTGTGTATATCTATTTCCACATCAGTCCTACATAGCAGGGTAAATGTCATTCCCACTTGAGAGGTGAGGAAAACTGAGATGCAAAGGTTAAGTTACTAGATCAAAGCTGGGCAGGCCATCAATGGGAAGACTGGGTTGAGGGCAAGAGACATAATTTATGACACCCTGTCAAAAGGAAATTAGGGAACTCCTTTACAAAAAGCAGAGAAAGGGGGCCAGGAGGTAACACATCCAGTCAAGTGCACATAGTACAAAGCACAAGGATCAGTGCAAGAATCCGGGTTCAAGCCCCCGCTCCCCACCTGCAGGGGGTTCGATTCACAAGCAGCAAAGCAGGTCTGCAGGTGTCTATCTCTCTCCCTATCTCCCCCTCCCCTCTCAGTTCCTCTGTTTTAACCAATAAGATGCAGAAAAGATGGCCGCCAGGAACAGTGGATTTGTAGCGCTGACCACAAGCCCCAGAGATAACCCTGGAGGCAAAAAAACAAACCAAAAAAAAAAAAAAGAGATGAGGTAAAACTGTCACTATCTGCAAATAAAATGACAGTATACAAAGAAGATCCTAAAGACTCCAGAGGGAAACTCCTAACATTTTTCTTGACAGGGATTTATCAAATTTGCTGAAGGGTAATTAAGAGAAGCATTGCCTTCACAGATTTCTCTCCTCTGTCAGATTATTAGGGAAGACTGAGAAGAGCTAGGTTGATAGCTCAGTGTAAGAGTTCTTGCCTTGCAAACTGGAGGCCCCGGGAGAAAAGGAACAATTTTAACAATGTAAATGTTTGGAATATATATATTAAAATTAAAAGAACAACAACAAAACCATACTACATATATACATACGTTGAAACTAGTCCAAATGCAAGATTCCCCATGGGTAATGTGAAAACTTTCAGATGTTGTCCATAGTCTATTGAGTTGAGAGTAAACCTGAAGACCTGTTTTCCCAGTCAAAGTTCAGATACAATAACGCCTGTGAAAATACCTTCCCAAAATTCTTGGCTGAATTGTGCAAGACAGCGAAACGTGTCTGAAGAGTTTGAGGTTTCTGATATCTTTTCTTGACAGTGACTTAAACCCAGGTTTCTCTCAAACGTGAGTTAAATTAAGGGAAACACTGCCTTCACAGGTTTCTCTCATCTGGCAGAGAACATAAAGGGAAGAGAAGACAGTCCTCAACACAGCCAGCTTGATAGTCCAGTGGTAGAATTTTTGCCTGACAAGTCAGGGACCCTGCCTGAAAGAAGAGGGAAACTTTTAACAGTATAAATATTTTACGCAAATGTATAAATTCTAGAGTGAACTTTTCTTAAAAGATTTTTTATTTATTAATGAGAAAGTAGGGAGAGAAAGAACCAGACATCACTCTGGTACATGTGCTGCCAAGGATTGAACTCAGGACAAAAAAGCAAAGTCATAAACATACTGGTGATTTTGAACAAATCCACGGCAAGGTTCCCATATTGTTGTTTAAACTTTCAAGTTCTTTCTGAGTTTCAAGCTCTTTCACAGTGAATGAAAGGAAACACCAGTAGCAGTTTTCTGTTCTCTACCAGAGATTATTGGGGGAAGAAAAGAATCCCACTGACAGAAGAGCTAGGGCAACAGCTCAGTGGTAGCTGACTGGGATGGGAGTCCTGAGCTTCCAGGTTTGAGTCTCATCCTGTGTGATGTGGTTTGAGCCTAGGTCCACAGCAGAGCATGTGGTTGTGGTTTCAAAGTATAACTGGGAGAAATGGTCATGAACAGAAAATAAACATCAAGAAATTATTGAGTGTTGTATTTTTTTTTGCCTCCAGGGTTATCGATAGGACTCGGTGCCTGCACTACAAATCCACTGCTCCTGGAGGCCATCTTTTTACATTGTTGTTATTACTGTTGGATAAGACAGAGAGAAATTGAGAGAGGGGAAGCCAGAGAGGGGGAAGAGAAAGATACACACCTGCAAAACCTGCTTCACCACTTGCAAATCGGGTCCCCTCTGCAGGTGGGGAGACGAGCCAGGGGCTCCTTGAGCCAGTCCTTCACACTATGTGCACTTAGCCCAGTATACCACCTTCCAGCCCCCAAAGGTGTTGTATTTTTTTTATGAATGAAAGGAGCAATACTTCAGACCTACTCCAAATTCTGTTTTGTGTTTCCCTTTCTGTTCTTTCTCAACTTCTGTTTTATGAGTGGGATCATCCCATACTCATCTTTCTTTCTGGCTTCTCACTTAATATGATTCCTTTAAGCTTTGAACTATTCAAGATAGTTCAAAGAAGGTGGATTGATTATTGTTTTTTGTTTTTTGTTTTTGCCTCTAGGGTTATTGCTGGGGCTCTGCCTACACTATGAATCCACTGTTCCTGGTGGCTTTTTTTTTTTTCCTTTTTCCCTGTTTTACTAGATAGAACAGAGAGAAATTGAGAGAAAAGGGGTAGATGGAAAAGAGAAAAAAATAGACACCTAGAGACCTGCTTCAACAATCGTGAAGCGACCCCCCTGCAGGTGGGGGGTGGGGCTCCAACTGGGATCCTTGCACTGGTCCTTGCACTTTGTACTATGTAACCCAGTGTGCCACCGCCCAACCCCCTGGATTCATTATTCTTAATAGCTGAGTAGTATTCCATTATGCATATATACCACAATTTTCTCAGCCACTCATCTGCTACTGGGCATCTGGGTTGCTTCCAGGTTTTGGCTATTACGAATTGTGCTGCTGTGAATTTGAGTATACACAGATCTTTTTGGATGGGTGTGTTTGACTCAGGCAGAGCACAGAGGAGAGCCTTATGGGTGCACCTGGGCTCAACACGTTTTGTGACTTGCTATATATCATATTAGCCCCAAATGTAACTTTTCAAATCATATCATAAGCAGTAACTGAGCCCTTAGAAAATATATCCTGTTTGACATCTAGCGATGCTTTCCACCTTCACAACATAATCTTCATGCAAAGAGGCATATGATCTTTGTGTTCAAAGGTAGAGTCTCAATGCCCAGAAAAATTTTCAGTGTATAGTTCGTTCTCAGTAAGGAGCATGTTGCTACATCACCACTTGCTCTGTGTTAAATATCAGAAATGAGAATAATGAAAGGGTGTGGGAATACATTAAGGACTAGCATCTTAGTTTGAGCAATTTTCAAGGTTTTCATTTTTCCCTAAAAATGAGGGACTTGACGAAGATAAGTCATAAAACCCTTCTAGATGATTCATGTAGGAATTTATCAGAGTACTATTAAGGTCTAAGGTGGCATTTGGGTTATGAATATCATAGGAGATGAGACAAAGAACAAATCTCTTTTTTTCCCCCTTTTGTTGCCCTTGTTGTAGCCTTGTTGTGGTTATTATTATTGCCATTGTTGATGTTGTTCATTGTTGGATAGGACAGAGAGAAATGGAGAGTGGAGGGGAAGACAGAGAGGGGGAGAGAAAGATAGACACCTGCAGACCTGCCTCACCGCCTGTGAAGCGACTCCCCTGAAGGTGGGGAGTCGGGGCCTCCAACCAGGATCCTTACGCCAGTCCTTTTGCTTTGCACCACATGAGCTTAACCCACTGCGCCACCGCCTGACCCCCTAGAACAAATCTCTTAAAGTAAAAAAAAATAGAATCAATTTGCACTGTTTTAGATCATATTAATGTTGAGTCTCACAAAGATAAAGAGCTCATATCAAAATGTAAATAACAGTGCTTTTCATCTAGAAATTCTTGCTATAGATGCAGGGGTAGATAGCATAATGGTTATGCAAAAAGACTCTCAGGCCTGAAGTTCCAAAGTCCCAAGTTCAATTCTCTGTACCACCATAAACCAGAGCAATGCTCTGGTAAGAAGAAAGAGAGAGAGAGAAAGAGAGAGAGAGAAAGAGAGAGAAGGAGGGAAGGAAGGTTAGAGAGACAGACAGAAAGGAAGAAACTCTTGCTATGAATGTTCTTATCAAAACATGTACTTATTTTATGCAATCTCACCTCACTGTGAACCAATATTAAACCTCATAGCAACTCTTCTGCATACTGTACTTTGAGAGGCTCTGTTTAGAATATATCATTTTATTTTTTACCAGAACACTGCTCAGCTCTAGTTCACGGTGGTGCAGGGGACTGAACCTGAGACTTTGGAGTCTTAGGTATGTGAGTCTCTTTGCATAAATATCATGCTATCTACCTCCACCTAGAGTACTATTAATTATTTGCTGTATTTGAACTTTCCATGGATGATTTTCCCAGTATTGCAGAAGTAAAAGGGAGATGAGGGAGATAAGACACTCATTCTTTTTTCTTTTTTTTTTTCCAATTTTGCTGAATATAGCCATTTAGTTTTTAAATAAATATCTAGAGTATAATCTAGAGAACAGGCAGTTGCTCTATTGTGATCATTAGCTTGTTACATTTTTTCTTTTTTTTTTTTAATGCATAGACCAGTTCTGAGTATACTTCAATCTAAGCACTTAAGGCTTCAAATGAGTAAACTGAATTTTAATGGAAACCAATACTATTGCTATGAGTTTTTAGCAAATAGAATAAAATATTTCAGGAGGCAATGCTGGGGGGTGGTCTGAGAGGTGGAAAAGTGGCTAAGGCATTAGACTCTCAAGCATGAGGCGCTGAGTTCAATCCCCAGCAGCACATGTAACAGAGTGGTGTCTGGTTCTTTCTCTCTCTCTCCTATCTTTCTCATTAATAAATAACTAAAATATTTATTAAAAAAGGAAATAAGCTGGGGGTATGGATCGACCTGTCATTGCCTATTTCCAGCAGAGCAGTTACAGAAGCCAGACCTCCCACCTTCTGTACCTCATAAAGAATTTTGTTCTGGGAGTCGGGTGGTAGCACAGCGGGTTAAGCGCAAGTGGCGCAAAGCACAAGGACCAGCAAAAGGATCCTGGTTCAAGTCCCTGACTCCCCACCTGCAGGTGTCTATCTCTTCCCATATCCCCCTCCTCTCTCCATTTCTCTCTGTCCTATCCAACAATGACGACAGCAATAATAACTACAACAATAAAAAACAAGGGCAACAAAAGGGAATAAATAAAAGATAAATTTAAAAAAAAAAGAATTTTGTTCCATACTCCCAATGGGGGAGAAATGTTAGGGGAAGATTACGAGGGCTCTGATTTCTTAATTCCATTAGGATCCAGAAGGTAGGACCACAGGGGGGAAAGATGGGTATATATTAGTTATAGAAATAAAGTCAACCAGTATCTTGGGAGACCTATTGCAGTTTCCAATGGAGGGCATGGGGACAGAGAATTCTGGTGGTGGGAAAGGTGTGGAGCTATACCTGTTCTTATAATTTTTTTTAACTTTTTCCTTTTGTTTTATTGTTGTTGTGGTTATTATTGTTGTTGATGATGCCGCTGTTGTTGGCTAGGACAGACAGAAATGGAGAGAGGAGGGGAAGACAGAGGGGGAGAGGAAGATAGACACCTGCAGACCTGCTTCACTGCCTGTGAAGCGACTCCCTTGCAGGTGGGGAGCCGGGGGCTGGAACTGGGATCCTTACACCAGTCCTTGCGCTTTGAGCCACCGTGCGCTTAACCCCCTGTGCTACCACCCAACTCGCCTGCTAATTTTTTAAATCACCAATAAAAACTTTAAAAAGATTATGGACTACAGCATTTCCTCCTGAAATATTTTATTCTACTTGCTAAAGCTCTTAGCAATAGTGTTGGTTTCCATTCTTTTTTCTTGCCTCCACGGTTATCGCTGTGGCTTGACACCAGCACTACAAATCCATGGCTCCTGTCAGCCATTTTTCCCATATTGTTTATTGAGTTGAGAGAGGAGGGGAGGTAGGGAGAGAGACAAAGAAGACAGCTGCAGACACGCTTTGCTGCTTGTGAAGTGTCTCCCCCCACCCCTGCAGGTGGGGAACTGGGGGCTCAAACCCGGGTCCTTGCACAGGTCCTTGTGCTTAGTACTCTGTGCATTAACCGGGCCCACCGCTGCCTGGCCGCCTTGGTTTCCATTCTTATACCCGTGTTTCATTTTTATACTTCTGAATTTGTGTGGCTTCATCTCTTTACTAAACATCATCTATGGCCACAAAGTCTGAGATTAAAGTATTAAACAATACTTTTGGTTGTTCGATATTTCTATCTATATATAGATATATTTGCCTGTATAATGGAGACAGAGCAAAATCGAGAGGGAAGGGGGAGATAGGGAGGGAGAGTGAGAAACAGACAGAGACCAAGACCCTACAGCACCACTTCACCACTTGTGATGCTTTTCCCCCTGCAGGTTGGGACTGGAGTTTGAACCCAGGCCCCTGTGTACTATAATGTGTGCGCTCAAGCAGGTACACCACTACCTTTGTTCAATATTTCTAAAAACAGTTGTGGTGGAACAAAAGGTAGTTAGGACAACAGAAATTCAGTTGCTTTTCTTAAAAGAAAAATGGTAGCAGTAATAAAACCTACTTTCCTAGACAGTTAACCAATTCGTCCCTAAATATGGAAATAGCACCTAAAGGATAAAGAATCCTTATATGAACTAGGATTCACCATAAGATATTAGAGGTTAAAGGCTCAACTAGCATACTTAGCTAAGTTCACAGTGTTATATTCTCAGCCTGTGTTTTGGAGTAAGATAAATTCTCTTTTAACTTTTACTTATATATTTATTTTGGAGAGGGAAGGTAGAGAGAGAGAGAGAGGGAGAGGAAAGAGAAAAAGAGATAGAAAGAGACCCCTGTAGCACTGCTTCATTGTGACTCTTCCCCGATCAGGTAGAAAGCAGGGACTTGACCCCATGTCCTTATGCACTGTAAGGTGTGCGCTCAACCAGCCATGTCACAGTAAAGTTGTAGAGAGATGTTTTAAGGAAACCTTTTAATTTTTGTTAAATATCTAAAAGTTCAGGGAACACAGATTTTCTACTGCAGTATTTATTGCAGTCAATTGTAATGTGAATGAAACCAAGATTCTAAGTGTCCTATGTACTAGAGAAATAATATATGACTATAACCCACTTTCACTTTGGTCTGCATTCAGATATGAAAAATACCACACAGAAAACAGAAACATTTTTTTAAAAGATTTAAGATCATAAATAGGTTATTGTCACAACACATTTCTGGATTGAAAAAAAACATACATTTTGGCTTTTTCTTATCATTTCCCTCATGATTGAAAGAACTTCTACATTTTTAAATTTCCAGTCTCCTAAGGCACAGTATTTATTTAATCACAAATTCTAATACCCCCTTGTTATAACAAGAAAAAGAGACAGGGTATTAACAGTAAAGAAACCAGCAACTTATGGCTGGTCTGAAGGTAGTGGATTATCAGAAAAGAAAACCAGCAAATTTTATGGGCAGTCATTTAACAAAAAAAGAAAAAGAAAAAAAATAAATTAAGTGAAGATCATTTGGGGTAAGATGGCCCAGTGTTGTCATGCAGGACTTTCTGTTAAAAAAACATTTCTTGAATCAAACTATTTGACTTGAATAGACTTAATTCACCACTGAGGAGCTAGGAGAGAAGGTGATTGGTTAAATTCAACACAGTTTCTTTTTTAAAAAGACTTGTGGCAAACAAAATGACCTTAGAATAGAGTATGAAGAGGCTGGGCAGCGGTGTACCCAGTTAAGTGCACATATCACCATGCACAAGCATCCTGGTTCAAGCCCCCACTCCCCACCTGCAGGGGGACGCTTCACAAGCAGTGAAGCAGGTCTGCTTCTGTCTCTCTCTCTCTCTCTCTCTCTCGCTCTCTCCCTATCTCTCCTCCCCTCTCAATTTCTCTATATCCTATCAAAAATTTTAAAAAATTAAAGAAAGTGGAAAAAAAAGTAATAATGTATGTAAAGGGCAAAACACTGTAGGGAATACAGATTAGAGTCCTGACTTAACCCTGGTCTGTAGGCAAATGCAAAAAAAAAATTAAAAAGAGCAACTCTTGGTAAACATAAGGTATCTTTAATCATATGGTCCATTCTAACCTACCACTCACCAACTAAGATGTAGTAAAATATTATAATCAGATGCCTAAGTTGTATTTTTGGTCAAACCAAAAAATTCTTTAAAATAATATAAGTGTAAAAAAAAAATCCTCATTTAAAAAAATCTGCCTTGTTTGATTTTCTGCAATACCAACTGAACTTCAAGATTTTAGGTATAAAATAATGTGGTGATTTAGTGTTACTTTCAAACAGAAAAAAAAAAACAAAAAACCCAACCCACGAAGTTATTGATTGTCCACAGATGAAACATTCGGTGAGGTTCATGGCTGAATCAATCATGGAGTGTTAGTCAATTGTAAACTCTTGGAAGTTAAGACTGGGAAATGTGTGCATCAGACACATTGAAAAGTACAAAAGGAGAGGAAGAGAAGCCTATTTGTCATTCCAATTCTGACAAGGTGCAGGGTCTTCGAAATTCTTGTCCACGTTCATGAAGCCATTTATTGGACACTATGAGAGAAAAAGCACAAGAATTTTACGTATTATCTCATTACTGTTTAATCATTTTTAAGTATTCTATATAAAAATTTTTACATGAGCTAGAAGTTCACGACAAAATCAGATAAAGACAGATGTTGCTTAGACAGTCTTAAAAATTCATTGAATGTCAGAGACATAGATTATATATAAGCACATGAACATGTTTGTATGTGCAGTTACTAAAGTTTCTACTGCCCAATATAAGACTTAAAATAAAACACAGATGGAGTTAAGATGCAGATTTACTATGCAGTTTGTCCTGCTTTACATCCTACTGCCTGTAGCCACCAAGTTGCAGATGCTACTACAATTCCATCCTGAACTGCCTGGACAGATGGCCTCACTAATGTGTCCCAGAACCCATTTCCCCACTAGGGAAAGACAGAAACAAGCTGGGGGGTATAGACTGACTGGCAACAGCCACATCTAGCAGAAAAGCAATTATAGAATCCAGAAATCCTTCTTCTGCACCCCATATAAAGAACTTTGGCCCATACTCCCAGAGGGGAAAATATTAGGGGAATATGACCAGAGAGCTCTGAATCCCAGTTCACTGGCACCTGGAACTTTTGAGACCAAGAACCTTTGTTTTTGCTCCACCACTGAGAAGGAAAATGTTCTGAAGAACACCTGAGGGAATCAGGTGCTGTTCCCTTTATCTGAGAGGGAAAGGAAGTGGAAGGAAAGGAGGAAGGGAGGAAGGGGAAAAAGAGGGAATGGAGGGAAGCCAGAAGTAGTAACAGGTTTAGAAAGGAAATGAAGGTAGTCCTAGACAGTGAATAAAAACGGGCATCAGTTTCCACATGGGTCAGCAGCCACCTTTGCCCAAATGTCCCATATGTTTTGCTGGTGAGCATCTTTTCATTTTCCTGATTTAAAGTTTGAAACATCAGGGAGAAAAAAAACTATAAGGAATGCTTATAGTTAACAGACTTAACAGTGGAACAAAATCTGAGTCTTATAAATACACACACACACACACACACACACACACACACACACACACACGCATAAGAGCAATAGGACATATACTCAACGGAGTTGTGTCTTTTGGAACTAAGTGGATGGGGTTGGCAGTGATTATGTTTAGTAAAGTAAGGAAGTGAAAGACAACTACAAAATGATTTCACTCGTAAATGGAATATAGAGAACTGAAACATATGAACTTAAAAAAAGAAAAAAATATATATAGCATCTCATATCTGTGACCTTGGGAGAACTATGGTGGTAAGAATGGTGTGGTAGAAATGGTGTGGAATTATACTCTAATATCTTGTAAATCACTAATAAAAATATTTGTTTAAGAAAGAAGTGTAGGGAGCTGCTATGTCCTGTTCACAACTCTGTAGTAGTATTACAAATATACTCTAATTTATTCATTAGCATGTCTCAATTAAAGACAATGGCAGATCCCTTAAGAAAAAGAGATTATCTTACTCAGCTTTGAGTTAATTCATGTTTCTTTGAATATTAAGTGAAAACAGTGTTATCAGTAAAACCTGTTAGCAAAATGCTAATCTGTTAAAGTAAACTTAGTAATACTAAGATTTTTTTAAAGTAGTTGACTGAAACCCATTCATATTTATAATCATACTAGTCAAATCTGTCGGGAATTTCATTTTATCATTATCTTTCTTGTCTTTGTTGGGTATCAGCCACTCCAGGTTAACTTTTTCAGGTAAAGAGAGAGCAAGAGAGAAAAAAAACACCACAGCACCACAGCTTTCTCTGGTGTGGTGAAGGCTGAGCTCAAACCTGGGTCGTGCATGTGGCAGACAAAGCAGGCACACTATCCAAATGAGCTACCTTGCTGGCCTGGGACTTTTATTTTAAAATGTAGGTTATAGTATCAACATGGCAGACAGGGGCCGAGAGAGCTCATCCAGAAGATATGCATGAGGCCCTAGGCTCATGCACCATGGACTGCCCTAGGCAGAACAATAGAAAAGCTGGAACAATAGAAAAACAATGGAACTGGAGTGTGGTGTTTCTCTTCACTCTGTTTTCCCCTGTAGCCTCTAAGAAATAAAAAAAAAAATGGAGAATAAGTGTGCCAGAAAGACTGCCCAGAGGTGATACCATGGTCAAGCTCTAGGGTTCATTACCAGCACCACATGAAAAATGATTTAAAATTATATTTATATATATATATGGCAAGTGGTAGCCCAGTGAACACTCTGTGTTAAGACTCTCAAGCATGAAGTTTCAAGTTTGATCGCCAGCATAGCATGTTCCAGAGTAATGCTCTGGTTCTCTCTCGCTCCCACTCCTCCCCATTAAAAAATAAAATAAAATAAAATATATGTGTGTGTATTTGTATAATAAAATTCACATTCTATTCATTGAACGTAGGGAGTACTTACCCCATTTGTTTCCAACTAGCACAGGGCAGGCCGCATGCCGAGTACTATAATCTCCTTCTCCACTGGCAAACAGATTATACCAGAAAACAGCAGTTCCCTGTAGAGGAAAATACAAAATTATCCCCAAATAAATAATACTAAATTGTTCCTCTTTGCAGCAATGAAATATACCCTGATTCCTAGACAAGCTCTCCTCTATGGCAGCATTAAATCCTCCTCTAAAGTGATTCCTGTAATGATTACATGAATTTAAAACTGGGGAGAGAAATCACACAAAATGTTAAAGCCACAAAGTTTCCTGACCAAAAAGTACCTGCCAAAACAAACTTCATAACTGGAAGATGGAGGGGCAAACAAAACATGAAACTAAATCTGGAAATAACAAATTTAATACCAATCCATGTTTATTCATTACTGCAATAAATGAAATACACTATGAAAATATAAAACGTTACCTAGAGTTAACACAGTTCTTACATACAACACCTTAAACATGCAATTTATGGGGCTGGGTGGTGGGGCAAGGACTGGGCTCAAACCTCTGGTCCCCACCTGCATTGGGGAAGCTTCACTATTGGTGAAGCAGAGCTTCCGGTGTTGTCTCTTTCCCTCTCCATCTCCCTCTTCCCTCTCAATTTCTGTCTTTATCCAAAATAAATAAAATTTAAATGTAATTCATTAGACCATGAAATAAAGATACATCTATTTCATGGTCCGGGAGGTGGCGCAGTGGATAAAGCACTGGACTCTCAAGCATGAGGTCCTCAGTTCAATCCTGGCAGCACATGTATCAGAGTGATGTCTGGTTCTTTCTCCTCCTACCCCTCTCTTAAATAAATAAAATACTTAAAAAATAAAATTAAATTTTAAAGAGACATCTATTTCTCAGGGTAAAAAAAAGAGACCTCCCAAAATTAAAATAACCAATTTTTTACCTTTTTCGGCCAAACACTAGCCCCTACTTCAGGGAAAACAGTGGCTCCTCCTGCTGATACGTCACTCATCTAAAAGAGATAAGAGAGCATTAACAAAAGTGCTGCTGGCATGCAGTTAAATATGACATTGTGAGGAGGATGTGACAGTGAGTACCAGAGGATGAAAACATCTGGACATCTATATACTTGAGGGGGTTTGTGAATGTCTGTACCTCTATGGAGAGCTTACCTCTAGAAATCATGTAAGACTTCACAGCATGAAGAGAGAGAGAGAGAGAGAGAGAGTGTGTGTGTGTGTGTCCCTGCACGCAGGTTGCTGGAGCTTTGTGTCTATGCAATTTTACTGTTCCTTGGCTGACTTTTTAATGGTTTTATTTCAGGTAACTTGTTCACTCAAAATAGAAACAAGGAACTGAATTCCAAGGGAACTTATTATCTTCAGTGGAACACAGCATTACTATTCTACTAGAACCAATCTGATGACTTGTCTACAGCAATAGTTTTGAAGACAATAAAAAATAAAATAATCTAGAATGCATTGCCCAGGGACTCAATTACTTGAGATGTCAACACAACCAATGGGCTAAATAATGAGTTTTATAACAGTAGTTTTCTAGCTTCCTCAAGAAAGTGCCCTCTCATACTAGCTACATAAGCATCTGTCTTACAATTGTGGCCTATTACACTGCTCTGTGTCAATTTCTCCAAGTATTTACTGGAATGTGAAGTTATTGTGTATTTACCCTACTGTGTCTTAGCTTCTCCATATTGTCCATCTTGATAACTTTGATACCTCCAGAGTTAGAAACAGTGCGTAACATAAAACAGACTCAATAAATATATGTTTGGCGGGGCGGGGGTAGATAGCATAATGGTTATGTAAAGAGAGTCTTATGCCTGAGGCTCCAAAGTCCCAGGTTCAATCCCCTGCACCACCATAAACCAGAGCTGAACAGTGTTCTGGTATAAATAAATAAATAAATAAATAAATAAATAAATGTTCGCTACTTACATGTACTAACATAGTCAAGGATATTATATCTATAATACTTTGAGATAAATGGATTTAAATAAGATATACTCTAATTAAGGATGACGGAGGACCTAGTAGGGGTTGTATTGTTATGTGGAAAACTGAGAGATGTTATGCATGTACAAACTATTATATTCACTGGTGACTGTAAAACATTAATCCCCCAATAAAGGAAAAAAATGTTCAAAAATAATTTTATGTACTCTATTTAAACACATTAAATAGAAAATAACACTATTTCAACAAAAATGGCCAAACATTAAAGAGGGAAATATTTATAAAGTTCTTCACCGCTACAGCATCTGACCTGATGCTGGGGACATGGCAACTAAGCACCCTACTAGGAAAGCTGTCTTTCTGGTCCAAAGCACAATTGTGTGCAGAATGGAGACATAAGAGAGGGAAAGATAAGGAAGACTAGGGTGGTCTGGATATAGGGAAGGAGAGAGTGAGGAATAGAGAAACAGTAAAAACAAATATGGAGCTTAACAGAAGAAGAGGAAGTAAGAAGATACACAAGACTTGGGGCTGACCAGAAGAGCACATGGCTTCTTATACACGAGAGGCGACATTCAGACTTCACCAGCATGTTGGAACAGTGATGAGGTGCCTCTCTTCTCTTTCTTTTTCTAGCCAGAGTGACAGCTCAGAATTAGAACAAAGGGCAATTGCATGCCAAAAGGCCCAGTTTCCATCCCTGGCACACCATATACCAGAGATGATGAGTGTTGTTCTGATCTTGTTCATAAAAACAAATGTGAGTAAATGTTTTTGAAAATAAATTACAGAGGTATAATTTTGTGAGGAGTAAAATAAGACAGCAAAAGCAATCCCCACTTTATATGGTTATAAAAGGGGTAGGGAATAAAAAAGAACAATGGAATAAGTAAATGTTTTTAAAGTCTGGATATAAAATAAATCTTGTTAAGTCAATACAGGAAAACGTATTTATCAAGTATAATATATCCCAATAAGTATATCCGACATGTTCTCTTTCAATAACAATGACATTCTTCCTGATTGGTAGGGTCTTCACTCTTCTTCTTGAACCATGGCAGATCTTTGTAATTATCTCAACACTACATCAGAAGTAACCTTACTTGACTTCTGAAAGCAAGTAATAAAACTGCCATGCATTTCTGTCTTAAATTTTGGAGGGTATACCTGATCTTGTAATCCAGTCACTATCTGTGAGGAAGGCCCAGGATACTGGTCAAGAACTAGCTCAACCTCTGCCTTCAAAATGACTCCACACTGAATACATGAGGTTAGAGATCCAGAACCAAGAATTATATAATTTGGGCTGGCAAGCAACCTCACTTGGTTACTGTGCTGTCTTGCCACGCATGAGAGCTGGGTTTGAGTCTAGCCCCTACTGCACTGGAGGATGTACCAGTGCTGTGTGTCTTTCTCCTTCTCTATTTCTGTTTCTACCTGAGTGGTGAAACTCTGGTGACAACAAAATAGAAAGAAGGAGAAGAAGATGACTATCATTCAATTTCAGGGTAATTTGTTATACAGTAATTGATAACTGGGGAAGATATTTTCCTACATATATGAATAGGTAAAACAATTTTTTAAAAATAGAGATCATTTTTTTTGAAACTTTAATAAGCAACATGGAAATGGCTATCTTTAGTGGGACTTTTAATATGTTACTTGTATGAAATACAACAGATGTGTTCACTTTATAAACTTTTATCAAATTATGTACTTATAATTTGTACATATTTCTAATATTTAAGTATGAAACTTAAGTCAAAAGAAAATTTTATTAAAATAATGTGTACATCAATTGACATATATACATATACATAAATGTGTGTGTGTATATATATATATATGTACATATATATATATATCTAATCCTTTACAGATAACTGAACAGATTGATCATACTCCAAGATATCAATAATGACCATCTCCAAGTAGTGGGAATATCAGCAATTTTAACTTTCCTCTCCAGATTATATTACAATATGGAAAAGTTGCAAGGTGGTCCAGGAGGTGGCGCAGTGGATAAATTATTGGACTCTCAATCATGAGGTCCTGAGTTCAATCCCTGGCAGCACATGTCTAGTTCTCTCTCTCTCCTCATATCTTTCTCATTAATAAATAAATATATATATATATAAAGAAAAGTTGCAAGCAAAAACATTCTCAATTCTTTACTCAGTTGTATACACTTTAAACCAGGATGTTAAACAAGGTAAGCCCAACAGTCAGCTAAACTCACACATCAAATCAATCATGTAATAATCCCAACTTAAACAACTACATTTTAATTATAACTTACATAAAACAGCCATGTAGCGATTCTATTTCCTGTTCCCAGTTCTCTAAAAGCATCTGGCTCATCTTTCTGTGAATAAAACAAAAACAATTAATTCAGAAAGCAAATTTGCCAGTGACAAATGAACATCGGTGGAGTGCTGAAAGGTATCCCGATGACTATTTCAAAAGGTCCCTTTATGAATTTTGGTCCATACTCCCAGAGGAAGATTGGGGAAATGACCAGAGCTCTGAACTCCAATTCCATCAGGAACCAGAGAGAGGAGATGGAAAAAGGAAAGACATTAGGAAGTAGTAACAGTTGTATGTGTGACTTAGAAAGGAAGAGGAGGAGGAGCCGAGTGGTGGCGCACCTGGTTGAGCGCACAGGTTACAATGCACAAGGACCCGGGTTCAAGCCCCTAGTCCCCACCTGCAGTGGGAAAGCTCTGCGAGGGGTAAAGCAGGGCTGCAGGTGCCTCTCTGTCTCTCTCCCTCTCTATTACCCCCTTCCCTCTTGATTTTTGACTGTCTCTATCCAATAAATAAATAAAGATAATAATAAAATATTTAAAAAAAAAAGAAAGGAAGGAAGAGGAGGTAGGACCATAGAAAGAATGGGCAAATATATGTAAATATTTATTACAGAAACAACAGTCAACCTGTATCTACAACCATGGGAGAACTACTGCAGTTTCTAATGGAGGGAATGGGAATAAAGAGCTCAAGAGGTGGGAATGGTATGGAATTATACCCCTGTTATCTCATAATTTTCTAAATCAGTGTTAAATCATTAATAAAAAGAGCTAATTGGGAAAAAAAAAAAGGTTCCTTTAGTGATCTGGGAAGTGATGCAGTACATAAAACACTGAATTCTCAAGCATGAGGTCCTGAGTTCAAGCCCCAGCAGCACATGTACCAGAGTGATGTCTGGTTCTTTCTCTCGTCCTATCTCATTAATAAATAAATAAAATATATTTTTTAAAAGGTTCCTTTATATTTAATGTCCAGCGTGCCATATACAAAACTCAAATACTTACATACTGTTGATCCTGCTTGCACACTGGATATTTGAGACTTGTTAGCCTAAAATAATATCTACTACATACAGATTATTATGAGGTTAAATATCTACAGTGAGTGAAATTTTTACTTTGAGATTTACTTTGTATTTATGATCCTTCAAAAGGTTATGCTACTATGACTCTTTTGGAAAAGTCAGCACTTGAATCCATTAAAAAAAAAAAAACTGTTATTTGGCTATTTAAATCAAAGTTAAAATACAGTAATTTTTGTTGGTATTTGTCCAAAAAAGGGAAAATTTATCTTTCATAGAAAAATTAGTACACATGTAATTTCTAATTTTCTAACAGCCCAATAATAGAATCTATCTAAATTTTTCAAAGGGCAAATGACTGATGAAGTGAACTCAGGAGCAAAGGTTTTGATTAGTAAGGGCAAATGACCAAACAAATGCTGACATATTCATAACATGAATACTGACTCAAGAAACCCATTAGAGCACTGATATGTCCCATAAAAACTTAGATCAAGGGAGTTGGGCAGTAACTTAACGGGTTAAGTGCACGTGGCGCCAAGCACAAGGACCGAAAGGATCCCCGGCTCCCCACCTGCGGAGGAGTCGCTTCACAGTGAAGCAGGTGAAGCAGGTCTGCAGGCGTCTGTCTTTCTCTCCCCCTCTCTGTCTTCCCCTCCTCTCTCTATTTCTCTCTGTCCTATCCAACAACAATGACATCAATAACAATAACTACAACAATAAAACAACAAGGACAACAAAAGGGAATAAATAAAATTTAAAACTTAGATCAACCCCAACATAGTTATGCTGAGTTCATACTATATATATAATCTTTACATAACCACTGTAAAATAATGATAAAGGAGAGACTAACAGTATTATTATTTTTGTATGCATGATGCCCTAGATTCAATTCTGGGCACCAAAATATAATTTGTGCATGTGTATTACAAATGTCTGAATAGCTGGAAATTTGAAAATGATGTTTAAGAACTGTACATAAAGCATATATTATACTGGTACAACAGTTTATTAAAAATGCAGAAAGCAGTAACTGTAAAAAGAAAAAATCATCAGTTGTTACGGATGAGAGGCAGAAGTTACATGTGTTGCTACAGAGCAGCTAACGTTTAGATCCTGTATTATATTTAAACCAGGTGTTAACATTGTCTAACATTTAGATCCTGTACTATATTTAAACCAGGTGTTAACATTGTCTAACATTTAGATCCTGTATTATACTTAGACCAGGTGTTAATAACATTGTCTAACGTTTAGATCCTGTACTATACTTAAACCAGGTGTTAACATTGTCTAATGTTTAGATCCTGTACTATATTTAAACCAGGTGTTAACATTGTCTAACACTTAGATCCTGTACTATATTTAAACCAGGTGTTAACATTGTCTGACGTTTAGATCCTGTATTATACTTAGACCAGGTGTTAACACTGTCTAACGTTTAGATCCTGTATTATACTTAGACCAGGTGTTAACACTGTCTAACGTTTAGATCCTGTATTATACTTAGACCAGGTGTTAACACTGTCTAACGTTTAGATCCTGTATTATACTTAGACCAGGTGTTAACATTGCATGAGGCTGAGTGAAGGATGCATGAGACCTTCCTGTACATTGCTCAGCAACTTTCATTGAATCTAGAATTGTTTTTAAATGAAAAGCTAGTGATTTAGGAGGTAGTATAATGAATAGTGTTGGACTCTCAAGCATGAGGTCCAGAGTTCAATCCCAGGTAGCACATGTAACAGAGTGATGCCTGGTTCTTTCATGCTCTCTATCTCTCATTAATAATTTTTTAAAAATCTTTAAAATGAAAAGATAAAAAAGCATCAAGTCACACTAGTATCAGGACCTGACTTTATCAGGCCTTTGACATTATCCAAGAACCTCAGATATTTTTTCAATAACTGAAATTAAAAAAAAAAAAGCTAAAAATATATTCTTTGGTGACCTACATAGAAAAGAAGTTTAGTATTTTGGGGACTATACTTAGACATAGACAGTATGGCTAATTTCCTGTTTTCCCATTATGTTTGAATCAGTGAGGACCTGAATTTGGGAGTCTGTACTTGAGTGAGTTGCTACAGTGGCCCAGGGCTCATAACCACAAGTGCCTGACTAAGGCCACAGCGATGAAGTTAAGTCAACCTATTGATAGGCAGCCACTAGAAATTTAAAGTTCAGGCAACTCTTCTTCTAAGATTTCTGCCTCAGTGCACATGATTTTTCAGGTCATTCTTTCACTGATGGTGTCACCTTTTGGGTTTTACAGTTTTGTGCAGGTTTATGTCAGCTCATGAGTCAACACCGTGCAGGTCTCCTCACAGAGCTGTTAAATCCCTAAAGCTCTACATTCCTGTCTGTGTTTCGAGTCTTGCTCTTATTTCCTTCTGTTAACACTGTGATTTTAGTCTCTACATTATCTTCACTCCGTTTGCCTTATATATATATATTTTTTACTTTTTTTCTAAGCTCAGCAATGTATTCAAAGTATTTTAAATTCTTTTACTGTGTATCTGGGTGGCTACTGCTCTGACGGCTTTACACAGTATGTACTTCATATTCTTTAAATCCCAAATATTTCATAATATTCATAACGACATGTCAGGCCAAAACTTCAGTGCAACTTGAACATTATTATGTTTTACTTACCCGTGCAAAGTCAAAATGAGGTTCATACTGTCCACCAACGCCATAATTTGCTACCTTAAGAGAAATAAAGATTGTATGAAAAAACCATCATGATTACTGTTTTAAAAAAACCTATGAGCCCCATTTTGTCCTATCTCATATCATGATTATATAGTAGAGATTAGAAGCAAAGCTTTTTAGATCAATCAAAGTTCATAAAGAGGTAGACTTCCGGAGGCGGAGCTACGAGCAGCAGATCGCTTTCTCTCCTCTCCTCTCCTCTCCCGGATCAACTAGGAATACCAAAGGAGACCACCCGGACCGAAACAAGACAGGACTAGAATGACCACAGAAACCCAGTAAATCACCCGTGAGTACAAACACGCGTGGCTGGTGACAGAGAGGAGAGAGGGGCCTAAGGAGAGATTAAGTGACTGTTAACAGTTCGACAGTTTGTCAGTGGAGACAACACCTCCAGTCTGCTCCACCAACAAGGGGACAGCTGAAGGGAGGAAAGGACTCCCCAGAGACTCACCAAGTACAACTCTGAGTCTCCATTGCTACTACCCTCAGAATCTGGAGCAGCAACAGGGAGGGACACCAGGGCACAGAGATCTAACCGGGAAACTCAGGAGAAGACCTATACCTCGGTGGCATAGCTGAAGGGCTGTGAAAGTCTCTTTGCATAACCACTGGATTATCTCTGCCACACCCTGCTTTATCTCTTGGTCAGGAGTCATTGATTAAGCCAAGAAGCCTATTGATAGTTTAAAAGCCCTCAGGCTACCATAGCCTACAGGGGGAAAAAAAAAAAAGGCTTTTACACCACTGAACTCCAACTCAGGGATTGAAAAACCTCTTAACTTATATAAAATGGTTAAAACAACAAGAAAAAATAATGGAGACTCGAACCAGGACAAGAGTCCAGCTAAAAGTCCTCCAGAGGGCAAAGCACAAAACAACGAGTTCAACATCCAAACATTAGCTAAGGAAATAATAACAGGAGTGAGTAAAGAATTTGAAAAAATTGTAATCAGAACTGCAGGAACAACAAATGAGAATATGGAAGAAAATTCTAATTATCTCATGGTTATTAGAGAGCTGAAAGCTGAAATTGCTGAGCTAAGAAGGCAACTAGCTGAACAAGCTAAAACAGTATCAGAGCAGGGCAACAAAATAGATGAACTCCAGAAAGCAGTAGAGGGCAGAGAGAATAGAATCAATGAGGCTGAAGACAGAATTAGCAAGATTGAGGATGAATTAGAGACAACTAAAGAAGAAGTAAGAGATCTCAAAAAGAGATTAAGAGATGCTGAAAACAACAACAGAGTCCTATGGGATGACTTCAAAAGAAACAATATACGCATTATTGGCTTACCAGAGGAAGAAAGAGAAGGGGAGGAAGAAAGCGTTCTCCAGGCCATAATAGCTGAAAATTTCTCTAGTCTAGACAACACCAAAGACATAAAGATTCAAGAAGCCCAGAGGGTCCCAAACAGAATTAACCCAGACCTAAAGACACCAAGACATGTCATACTTAGATTGGAAAGGAATAAGGATAAAGAAAGGATCCTCAAGGCTGCAAGAGAAAAACAAAGAGTCACCTACAAAGGAAAACCCATAAGATTAGCAGCAGACTTCTCCATACAAACACTACAGGCCAGAAGAGAATGGCAAGATATCTATCGAGTGCTCAATGAGAAAGGCTTTCAGCCAAGAATACTATATCCTGCTAGACTGTCATTCAGACTAGATGGAAGCATCAAAACCTTCTCAGACAAGCAACAGTTGAAGGAAGCAACCATCACCAAGCCTGCCTTGAAAGAAGTTCTGAAAGGTTGCCTATAAACAACCAGACCACCACAAATAGAACATATATCAAAACACTCTAAAACTCTACAAGAATGGCGTTAAAATATCTTCAATCTTTGATATCAATAAATGTGAATGGTCTGAATTCACCTATTAAAAGACACAGAGTAGGAAGATGGATCAGAAAACACAACCCAACAATATGTTGTCTACAGGAAACTCACCTAACGCAACAAGACAAACACAGACTTAAAGTGAAAGGATGGAAAACTATCATTCAAGCCAATGGCCCACAAAAAAAGGGCAGGAACAGCTATTCTCATATCTGACATGATAGACTTTAAAATAGATAAGATTAAAAAAGATAGGAATGGACACTACTTAATGCTCAGAGGATCAGTCAATCAAGAGGACTTAACAATTATTAATATCTATGCACCCAATGAGAAGCCATCTAAATACATCAAACTTCTACTGAAAGAGCTACAGCAATATATTAACAGTAACACAATCATAGTAGGGGACTTCAACACCCCACTATCTCAACTTGACAGATCATCCAGGAAGAAAATCAGTAAAGACATAAGGGAGCTAAATGAAGAGATAGATAACCTAGAACTATTGGACATTTTCAGAGTCATTCAGAGCAAGTTGTGGTATATATACACAATGGAATACTACTCAGCTATAAAAAATGGTGACTTCACCGTTTTCAGCCGATCTTGGATGGACCTTGAAAAAATCATGTTGAGTGAAATAAGTCAGAAACAGAAGGATGAATATGGGATGATCTCACTCTCAGGCCGAAGTTGAAAAACAAGATTAGAAAAGAAAACACAAGTCGAACCTGAAATGGAATTGGAGTATTACACCAAAGCAAAAGACTCTGGGGTGGGTGGGTGGGTGGGGAGAATACAGGTCCATGAAAAATGATGAATGAAATAGTGGGGGTTTTATTGCTAAATGGGAATCTGGGGAATGTTATGCATGTAAAAAAAAAAAAAAAAGAAGAAGTAGAAACGCAAAGCAGAAATTGACTGAGTTTGGAGTATGGCACCAAAGTAAGAAAGCAGAAGTATACTAGAGTTTGCAGTGAGTACCTCCCTAATACTTCCTCTCCACTTTTCCAAGCTTTGGGTCCATGATTGCTCAACAATTTGTTTGGCTTTGTATGTTAACTCTCTTTTCAGTCACCAGGTTCCAGGTATCATCAGGATGCCGGCCAGACTTCCCTGGATTGAAGACACCACCAATGTGTCCTGGAGCTCAGCTTCCCCAGAGACCCATCCTACTAGGGAAAGAGAGAGGCAGACTGGGAGTATGGACCGACCAGTCAACGCCCATGTTCAGCGAGGAAGCAATTACAGAAGCCAGACCTTCTACCTTCTGCAACCCTCAATGACCCTGGGTCCATGCTCCCAGAGGGATAGAGAATGGGAAAGCTATTGGGGGAGGGGGTGGGATATGGAGATTGGGCGGTGGGAATTGTGTGGAGTTGTACCCCTCCTACCCTATGGTTTTGTTAATTAATCCTTTCTTAAATAAAAAAAAAATAAAGAAAAAAAAAATAAAATAAAATATTTTAACAGGGAAAAAAAAAAAAAAAAAAAGTTCATAAAGAATCAGGGGGTAGGACAGACAGCAGCGCACCAGGTTAAGTGCACATAGTATGAAGCACAAGGATTCACACAAGGTTCGAGCTCTGGCTCCCCACCTGTAGGGGGGTTGCTTCACAAGTGATGAAGTAGGTCTGCAGATGTCTTTCTCCCTGACTCTCTATTTTTCCCCGTCTCTCTCAATTTCTCTCTGTCTTAGCCAGTGAAAAATGGAAAAAATGGCTACCCAGAGCATGTATTTGCAGTGACTGTACTGAGCCCCAGTGATAACCCTGGAAGGAAAAGAAAAAGTCAAGGATGAAAAACTAAGGATAGTTCCAGATGCTCTTTTAGAACCTTAGTTACCTTAGAACCTTAGAACCTTGTGTTTTCCCGAAGCAACTGTTCAGAGGTAAATTTTCCCATAATGCCTAACTTAAGCTACAGTTTGAAGTAGAATTTTTTTGTTTTTGTTTTTGTTTTTAGCTCTGGTTAATGGTGGTGTGGAACACTGAGAGCCTTGGAGACTCAGGAGTCGAAGCTTTTTGCATAATCATTATGCTGTCTGAAATTTAGGATTTTTAGTATTGTTTTCCCACTAAACGTGAATTTTAGGATTTTTATTTGTTTTCCCACTAAACCTCTGCCTTTTGAATTTAAATCAAGAATTATGTTTTCCCCAAAGATAAACATGCAAACTCCCGATTTAATATTTTTTGTCAGGTCAACTTTTTCAGATAGAGACAGAGAGAGAGAGAGAGAAGGAACACCACAACACCAAAGTTTCCTCCAGTGCAGTGTGGACTCAGTTTGAACCCGGATCACAGGCAGAGTAATGTAGGAACACTTGGGCTATTTTGTTGGCCCTCCCAATTTACTTTAAAATCTCTTTGCCTACATACTTCCCTCTCCCAATTAAGGTTAAAAAAAAAAAAAGTAGTGGCGTAAAGATACTGGTTCGAGCCCCTGGCTCCCCACCTGCAGGGGGGTCGCTTCATAAGCAGTGAAGCAGGCCTGCAGGTATCTATCTTTCTTCTCCCCCCCTCTCGATTTCTCTCTGTCCTAACCAACAATGACAGCAATAACAACAACAATAACAATAAACAACAAGGGCAACAAAAGGGAAAAAATGGTCTCCAGGAGCAGTGGATTCATAGTGTAGGCACCGAGCCCCAGCGATAACCTTGGAGGCAAAAAAAAAAAAAAAAAGAAAGAAAAGAAAAAGTAGAAATTAACTTAATTATTCCTGCTGAAGGACCCTAACAACTTCTGTAGATTATAACAATTTCCCAGTGTGAGTCTACAAAAAGTAAGAAAATATTTGACCTGAGTTTATGTTCTAGTTGTCTTAGTTATGTGAAACTCTGGGTACAATCTCTTTCTTCCTTCCTCTCTAACAGAAGTAAAAAAAGAATGATAAAAATTAGCCCAGATCAACCTGCCAATGTCCATGTTCAGCAGAGAAGCAATTACAGAAGTCAGACCTTCTACTGTTTGCACCCCATGAGGAATTTTGGTCCATATCCCCAGAGGGATAAAAAAAAATAGGGAAGCGGGGCTGGGTGGTGGCACACCTGGCTGAGTGCATGTATTACAATGTGCGAGGACCCAGCTTCAAACCCCTAGCTCTCACCTGCAGGGGTAAAGCTTTACAAGAGCTAAAGCAGGGCGGCAGGTGTCTCTCTCCCTCTCTATCGCCCCCTCCCTCTTGATTTCTGTCTGTCTCTATCCAATAAATAAAGATAATAGTAAATTTTTTTAAAAAATAGGGAAGCTTCCAATGGAAGGGATGGGATATGGAACTCTGGTGGTGGGAATCATATGGAAGTATACCCCTCTTATCCAACAATGTTGTTAATCATTAGAAAAATTAGCGCAGGAGCAATAGAATAATGCGTGTGTGAGGCCTCAATGTATTGAAAAATAATAAAATGCATGTGGTTTCTTTTTAAAGTGATGAAAATGTTCTGATATTAGCTAGGGCAATGGTTATATAAAGGTGAATGTTGATAATCAGGGTAAATTTTGTAATATGTGAAATGTATCTTAATAAAAATTAAAAAATGAATTAATTACTATTTTTAAAAAGCTGCCCAAGTCACCTGACTGAGGAATAGTAAGGGGAAAAATTACAGTAAACTTAATAAAGATTACATTTATCTATTTTTCATTTCTCTATATATAAATTTATACTCAGTAGCACAGACTTTTAGTATTGATAACAACTTCAAAGAGTTACAATCATAATTTTCCCTCTGAGCTTTTTTGCATGGTATCAGCTTGTATATTCACTTTTTTTTTTGTCTCCAGGGTTATTGCTGGGGCTCAATGGCTGCACTATGAATCCACTGCTCTTGGAGGCCATTTTTTCCCATTGTGTTATCCTTGTTGTTGTTGTTATTACTGTTGTCATCAAATAGGACAAAGAGAAATCGAGAGAGGAAGGGAGACAGAGAGGGGGAGAGAAAGACAGACACCTGCAGACCTGCTTCACCACCCATGAAGCAACTCCACTGCAAATGGGGAGCTGGGGCTCCAACCGGGATCCTTACGCTGCAGGTCCTTGCACTTCCCGCTGCGCTACCGCCCGACCCCCTATATTCACGTTCCTCTTTCTTTCTTTCTTTCTTTCCTTCTTTCTTTCTTTCTTTTTCTTTTCTTTCTTTCTTCCTTTTTGTTTATGATACCAAGGTCTTATGCATATTCACTTTTATTGCTTCCAGATCTCTTTTTGTTATTCTTTTATTTCAGATAAAGACAGAGAGGGAGAGGTGGAGAGCGAGAGGGAGAGACACCACCACACTGCCTCACCATCCATGGAGCTTCCCCTCAAACCTGGAACTTTGTACACGGCAAGGTATGCATCCTACCAGGTGAACGATCACTAAGTGTCCTCATATCTTATCCTACGGCCCCAAGTCACTATGCACACCAAGCACTTGAAGGATCTACCAGGAAATCCCACCTGGTGCATCTTTTGTAAAGTATAAAGTTAATCGCAGGTAACGTATAGCATATGATTATGGATTATCTCATCACCTACCTGTAATTCCTCTGCTGTAGAAACATCCAGTCCCGTTAGATCTTGTATTCTTTCATTAATTCGAGACACCACAGGGTTTTCATAGCCAGAGAGCCAGGCACTGAGAAAAAAAAGAAAATACTAATTTTACTGATGGTTTCATTAGATGAAGATCAAGAGTTGTTGCTATTGATTTAAAAATTTAAATCAATGTGTGGTATAATAAGCACTGATTTATAAATAAAGCATTCAGCTGATTTACTTGAGATGATGTTTATTTATGAATGTTGTCATTTTTATTAATTTATTTTTAAAGTTAATTTATTAAGGAGAGAGAGGAACCAGAGCATTACGCAGCACATGTGATACAGGGGATCAAACAAGATCTCATCTTGAAAATCAAATGCTTTATCCACTGTGCCAATTGTTTTAAAGCTGTTACTTCCCCTGCAGGGAGACGCTTAATAACTGGTGAAGTGGGCTGCAGTTATCTCTCTTTCCCTCCTTCTCTCTCCCTTTACTTCTCTTTGTCTCTTTCAAGAAAGAAAAGGACACCAGGAGTGATGCAGTTGTTGTGCATGTACCCAACCCCAGCAACAACCCTAGTGGCAAAGAAAAAAGCAGTCACTTACATTCTTCAGCCACTGGCTGGGAAAGGAAGGAAGGAAGGAAGGAAGGAAGGAAGGAAGGAAGGAAGGAAGGAAGGAAGGAAGGAAGGATGGAAGGAAGGAAGGAAGGAAGGAAGGAAAAATAACCTTAACAATAACCAATTTTGCTTATTAAAGAGTGTCTATGAAAAAAGATTTATTAAAAAAGGCTATCGATACGGATAATGTCTTTTTAAAAGAAATTATATATATACTTAAATATAATTAGCATTTATTTATTTTGATAGGACAGAAAGAAACTGAGGGGGGAGATATGGAGAGAGAAAGAGAGAGACCTGCAGCACACTGCTGTGCCCCTCATGAAGCTCCTCCATCCCCTACCCACAGGTGGAAACTGGAGGCTTGAACCCTGGTCATTGTGCGTGGCTGTGACATGAAAAACATATTTTAGTTCTGGAAAAATATACACTAAACTGGAAAAAAAAAACTCTTCGAGGTAAATAACTGGATTGGGGTAGAGGAGAGGTCATAAAGTTTCTAGTCTAACTAAATAATGCTAGTAATTTATAAGAAGAAAGTCATGTGCTACTCACATAAAGTTTTTTCAAAGGTCCATAAATGTACCCAATAGGATGGTTATAATAAAGAAGGACAAGAGTGGGGTAGTAGCATAATGGTTATACAAGGAGACTCTCACAACTGAGGCTCCAAAGTCCTAGGTTCAATCCCCTGCACCACCATAAACCAGAGCTGAGCAGTACTCCAGTAAATAAAATAAAACTAAAAATGAAGAAAATAAAAAAAAAACTAAATAAAAAATAAAACAGTACAATCACTTTGGAAAAGCTTGGCAGTCCTTCAGATTATCCAACAGTTACAGATGGCTCATTAATTTCACACTTACCTAGATATCCAAGAGAAATTAAAACTTATATTCTTGAAAAAACATATACAAATGTTCACACTAGCACTCTTAATAATGGCCAAAAAGCTTTGGAATATAAAATAGGCCTACTAGCTATCTACAAAATGGAGACCCCCCCCTCCAACTCTTCATCTGCACTATTCTAGTCTTCAGGTTCATGATTAGTCAACAATTTGTTTGGCTTTATATGTTAACTCTCTTTTCAGCCACCAGGTTCCAGATGCTAGCACGATGCCAACCAGACTTCCCTGGACAGACAACCCCACCAATATGTCCTGGAGCCCTGATTCTCCATAGCCCCTGTCCCACTGGGGAAAGAGAGAGACAGGCTGGTAGTATGGATCGACCTGTCAACACCCATGTTCAGCGGGGAAGCAATTACAGAAGTCAGACCTTCCACTTTCTGCACCCAATAATGACCCTGGGTCCATGCTCCCAGAGGGATAAAGAATAGGGAAACTATCAGGGGAGGGGATGGGATACAGAGTTCTGGTGGTGGGAATTGTGTGGAGTTGTACCCCTCTTATTCTATGGTTTTTGTCAGTGTTTCCCTTTTATAAATAAAAAAAATAAAAAACAAGCAAAAAAAAATAATAATGGCTAAAAAGAAGAAATAATCCAAGCATCCTTTTACTCATGAATATACATAAATGTGACATATTCCTGAGGTATTACTGTGCCACAAGAAGAAACGCTGATACATGCCACAGCATCAACCAGTCTTGAAAATATTAAGTGAAATAAACCAGACACAAAAGACCACATATTATGATTCTACTTATACTAAGCATCCAGAATAAGCAAATTAGTAGATATAAAGCGGAAATTAGGGAGGCCAGGTGGTGGCACACCTGGTTGAGTGTACATGTTATAAGGTGCAAGGACCGGGTTAAAGCCCCCAGTCCCCACCCGCAGGGGTAAAGCCTTGTGAGTGATGAAGCAGTGATGCAGGTGTCTCTCTATTTCTCTCCCTATCTCCCACTGCCCTCAGGCTGTCTCTACCCAATAAATAAAGATAATAAAAAAAATTTAAAGAGGAAATTAGTGGTCGTCAGGAACAAAACAAAACGTAGAAATAGGGAATAACACTTAAAGGGTACAAGATTTCTTTTTTCTTTTATTTTTTCTTTCCTTTTGCCTCCAGGGTTATCACAGGGGCTCGGTGCCTGCACCGCAAATTCACTGCTCCTGGCGGCCATTTTGTTGTTGGTGGTGGTGCTGCTGTTGTTGTTGGATAGGACAGAGAGAAATGGAGAGGGGGGGAGATAGAGAGGAGAGAAAGACACCTGCAGACCTGTTCCACCGCTTGTGAGGAGAAGCCCCCCTCCCCAGATGGGGTGCCAGGGGCCTGAAGCTGGATCCTTGTACTGGTCCCTGCACTCAACCCAGTGCACCACCACCCGGCCCCCAATGTTCTGTAATTTATAATGGTGACAGTGGCACAACTAAAATCTTATTGTATGTGTTTTCTGTATTTATCTATTAATTTTGAATAGAGTCAGAGAAATTGAGATGGAAGGGGTCAACAGAGGGTGAAGGAGAGATCGAGAGAGACCTATAGCACTTGTGAAGCTTCTTCTCCACAGCTGAGGACTCGGCGCTTAAACCCACCCACTCCCTGAAATCTTTAAAAGTATCAAAACCAAACAAAAAACACTTAATTATTTTAAAAGGTAAATTCTATAATATGGGAACTATGTCTCAATTTAAAAAAAAAAAGATTCCATTTCCCAGTCTATCAACTTTTTTCTTTCCTTAATTCTCATCACCCTGACTCCATGATCCGTCATTTCAGCAATATTCTTGATAAAAGCTTAACATCAACTGTCTTGTAGAAACAATCTTGAAAAAGTTTCTTTTCCCTATAATTATTTATATACCTTTCACCAAACCCTACTGGGAAAAGTCATGAACTAGAGTGGTCTGTTCCACTAGAAAATTATAAATACCAACTTTGAATGGACCCTTACTTAAAAAAGAAAGAAAGAAAGACCACTTTATCGTGGGAAATTGATTTACAAGACAGCTGTTGCCATGTGTGTACAGCTTCTTATCCCCGTGGCAGGTGTCTGTTCACCACACTCTCCACTCAAATAACTTCTTCAACAGTCGTATGTTGAGTCCCTACTCCCCCATCAGTCCTCTCCCACCCTTCACCTCAGAATCCCCAGATCTGCTGGGACTGACCACAGGGAGCCCAAGCTTCATTCTGTAGTTTCCCTTTAAGTCCCACATATGAGTGAAGTCATATTCTCATCTACTCTGAACCCCAAGCACCTTCACTCTCACCTTCACTTACAGATAACATATCTTCTACTTCACAGAGAAAAGACAAGTAAAAAAAAAAATCCACCTACATTTGATCCTTTTAGTTCATCCTTTTAGTTGATCCTTTTAGTTCATTCTAGTTCATCTAATACTATACCAAGAAAAAATTTTCCACTACCTAAGGTTAGTCCTGCACTTGAGATTCTATTACCTTCTGCCATTTTTGGAACTATAAATAATTTATTAGATCTCCTCTCTCATTTCTATCAGCTTTCCTAATCAATAATTCCTCCCAGAAATTTTAATTAAGTTTACATTTCTTCCATTAAAAAATAAAAATGGAGCGGAGCCAAGGTGGCGACTTGTTGGCATGAGCTCAACAAGCAGCAGCTTGTGACCAGGGATTCTCTGGATAGGGTTCCAGATGTTAGCATGATGCCGACCAGACTTCCCTGGACAGACAATCCCACCAATGTGTCCTGGAGCTCCACTTCCTCAGAGCCCTTCCCCACTAGGGAAAGAGAGACACAGGCTGGGAGTATGGATCGGCCTCTCAATCAATGCCCATATTCAGCGGGGAAGCAATTACAGAAGCCAGACCTTCCACCTTCTGCATCCCACAATGACCCTGGGTCCATACTCCCAGAGGGATAAAGAATAGGAAAGCTATCAGGAGAGGGGATGGGATACGGAGCTCTGGTGGTAGGAATTGTGAAGTTGTACCCCTTGTATCCTATGGTTTAGTCAATGTTTCCTTTTTATAAATAAAAAAATAAGTAAAAAATAAAAATTAAAAATTAAAATCGGAATCAGGCAGTAGCGCAGCAGATTAAGCACAGATGGCACATAGCACAAGGATCAGCATAAGGATCCGGGTTCAAGCCCCAGCTCCCCACCTGCAGGGGAGTTGCTTCACAGGTGGTGAAGTAGGTCCACAGGTGTCTATCCTTCTCTGCCCCTCTGTCTTCCCCTCCTTTATTTCTCTCTGTCCTATCCAACAACTATGACATCAATAACAACAATAATAAAAAACAAGGGTAATAAAAGGGAATAAATATTTTTGAAAATATATAAATAAATAAAGACAAGGAGGCCAGACAGTGGTGTATCCTGTTAAGCACATAGGTCACCATGTGCAAGGACCCGGGTTCCAGCCCTGGCTCCCACCTACAGGTGGAGCACTTCATGAGCAATGAAGCAGGTCTGCAGTTGTTTCTCTCTCTCTCTCTCTCTCTCTCTCTCTCTCTCTCTCTCCCCCTCTCCCTCTCTTCTCTCAATTTCTTTCCTATCAAGTAAAAATAGAAAGGTAGGGGGAGGAGGAAAAATGGCCACCAGGAGCAATGGAATTATAGTGCAGGCACTGAGCTGCAGTGATAACATGGTAGCAAAATAAATAAATAAATTCAATTATGTCCCTCTAGCTCCCAAGTTTTCTCTTCCTAGTATCATTTTTCAGACTCACTGTTTAGAAATCTGTTTTAAAAAATTATTCTTTTTTAACTTTATTTATTTTGATAGTACAGAGAGGAACTGAGAGGGAAGGGGAATTACAGAGGGAAAGGGGCTAGAGAGGGAGAGAGAGAGATCCCTGCAGTATTGCTTCACTACTTCTGAAACTTTCCCCTTGCAGGTGGGGTCCTGAATTGAACCTAGGTCCTTGTGCATGGTAGTGCTTGCACTTGCCCAGGTGTGCCAACAGCTGGCACCTTCAGACTCATTTCTGAATCCCTCCCAATTTAGCTTTAGTCCATTGTCACACCATCAAAATTGCTTTGGCTGATTATCAATTGCAAGTCCTACTTGTAACTCAATCTAATTTTCCAATTCTCATAGTATATGCCTGTTTGGTAACAAACACATCAGCATTTATCCTTCTTGGAACCCTCTTCCTTACTCACTCATTCTCCAGGTATTCCTTCAGTCTCTCTGGTGGCTCCCTTTGCTCTACCTTGAAGACCCCAGCAATATATTTTGCCTTTCTCCCAGTGTTCTAGCAACATTTCATTAAAAACATCCTCTTATCTCTATTCAAAATACTCTTCTTGACAATTCGACCTCCAGAGCAGCAGCAGCTGAGTTTCTCTCCTCTCCTCTCCTCTCCTGGGTCAACTCTCCTGCGGTCCTCTCCTGGGACCGCAACAAGACAGGACTAGAATGACTTCAGGAACCCACCAAATCACCTGTGAGTGCAAACACGTGTGGCTCATGGACAGAGAGGAGACTAGGGAGAGATTAAGCAGCTAGGTAACAGTCCCTCAGTTTACCAGTAGAGAAACCAGTAGAGTCTGTTTCACCAACAAAAAGACTGAAGGGAGGAGAGGACTCCTGTAAGACTCACCAAATGCAACTGTGAGTCTCCACTGCTATTGCCCTCAGAATCCGGAGCAGCGGCAGGGAGGCCCTGTGCTGACACCAGGGACAGAGAACTAACCAGGAAACTCAGGAGAACATCTATACCTTGGTGGCCTAGCACCGCATCTGTGAGAGTATTTTTGCTTATCCACTGGATTATCTCTGCCCCACCCTGCTTTATCTCTTGGTCATAAGTGAGGGATTAAGCTAAGAAGCCCTCAGGCTCCCATAGCCTACAGAGAAGAAAAAGAACAGAAGAGGTTTTTAATCCATTGTGCTCCAACTCTCCTGCACTGCTGGTGGGAAGGTAAATTGGTCCAACCTCTGTGGAACAGTCTGGAGAACTCTCAGAAGGCTAGAAATGGACATACCCTATGATCCTGCAATTCCTCTCCTGGGGATATATCCTAAGGAACCCAACACACCCCTCCAAAAAGTTCTGTGTACACATGTTCTTAGCAGCACAATTTGTAATAGCCAAAACCTGGAAGCAACCCAGGTGTCCAACAACAGATGAGTGGCTGAGCAAGTTGTGAGACATATATACACAATGGAATACTACTCAGCTATAAAAAATGGTGACTTCACTGTTTTCAGCTGATCTTGGATGGACCTTGAAAAATTCATGTTAAGTGAAATAATTCAGAAACAGAAGGATGAATATAGGATGATCTCACTCTCAGGCAGAAGTTGAAAAACAAGATCAGAAAAGAAAACACAAGTAGAACCTGAACTGGAATTGGTGTTTTGCACCAAAGTAAAACACTCTGGAGTGGGTGAGGGGAGAACACAGGTCCAAGAAGGATGACAGAGGACCTAGTGGGGGTTGTATTGTTATATGGAAAACTGGGGAATGTTATGTATGTACAAACTATTGTATTTACTGTCAAATGTAAAACATTAATTCCCTAATAAAGAAAAAAAAAAACTCTTCTTTCTCACTTTGCAACATAAAAGCTTTGGGTTATAAGTCTTTAGTCATGACTTTGTCAGATCAACTTTTCTTGATGCCTCCCTACAACAAAATTTGTTCAAAGCTTCCTTATTTTCTTTTTTTATTTTTTGAGGGGAAAGTTTTTACTAATCATGAAACTGGCAAGCAGAGATGAAGCTACATCATCTACTAATCCACAAATGCCAAGCTTTACCACCTCAGCTACAAGTGTCTAGAACAGGGGTAGGGAAGGCGGGTAATGTCAGTCTGTTAGCTGCATATAACCCAAGAAATCATTTGGTCTAATCCTGCCAAGGCAACTGCAGGTGGGACTTTAAATAAATTTACCAATTTTTTTCATAACAACAGTAAGTGCTCATTTTTAAAATTTTTTTGTATGACATATGAACTATGTCATAAATATCCAAATGGGCTTTGTCAGAAAGCCTCCACACCCTGGCTCTAGAATATGAATGTCTGTCAGAAATGGAAATCAGATACTGCAGCAATCTTTCAGTAACTCTTTTCACTTCTGCCCAACATTGCTATCATCAAGCTCAAAAACAGCATCTTCTATAGAATGCCAATTAGTCATTTCGTGCCCCTATACTCTCTTAATATAGCTTCACCCCAGCCTCTCTTCACTTCCTACCTCCTGGATCTACATCTTCAAAGAATGCTGTGGATGACCCACACCTGAATCCAGTCCCTACTGTACTAAAGGGAGCTTTGGTGCTGAGGAGTCTTGCACTTG
Organism: Erinaceus europaeus; assembly: GCF_950295315.1. Taxonomy (NCBI): domain Eukaryota; kingdom Metazoa; phylum Chordata; class Mammalia; order Eulipotyphla; family Erinaceidae; genus Erinaceus; species Erinaceus europaeus. The sequence goes on from NC_080162.1 coordinate 24,655,532, forward strand.
GTCTCTCTGTCTTTCTATTTGAAAAAAGTAGACCTAGAGTAAAGTCCCATTAATGAAGAGAAAGGGGGGGGGGGGCGGAGAAAAGAAAAGAGAAAGAAAAAGAACAAAGAATGTTGTTCCTCTGCACTCACCTGTGAAAGTAACCTTATAGCTACTTTCAGTACCATGGTTTTTCAGTCTAAAGAAATCCACCAACACCCATCATCTTAGCAGAACCTAGATCATCCACGAGAAGTGATCTAGCCCAAATCCAGATATTACAGTTATGAGAACACCCCATTCCAATGAGAAGCCTCTTTAGCTTGTGTCCTCAAAAGACTACGGTCATTAAGTTTGGTAGGTGCCTAGCAGACACCACCAGGGACTCATACTAGAAGTCAGCTGACTGTATTGGAGACAGTTGTGCTCCTCAGAACTATCCTGGGTTTCTCAAAACCTCTATTAATTCTGGAGTTGGCAACTGCCTGTGGCCTGGAATATATCAGCTCTACATACCTGGAATAGAGCTGATGTCCCTTATATGTCTATACAGTATTGTATTTTCTTTTTTAGTAGTATTCTGACAGTCATTTTACATTAATTGCTTATTTGATTAAGGCAAGGTATCTTCACTGAACTACTAGTTCCAAGCACATAAATTCTGCTTGGTTCAGTTTTCACTATAGCCACAGAACCTATTTCAGTGTGGCATACAGTAGATAAATATATACTGAAATAATCAATCAATTGAATCATGAAGGATTCTTAGATTACTCCAAATGTATTGCATTTTCCACAATTATTCATTTGGTTACCTCTTACAAAGTGATAGAAACTTTGGAGTAGTAAGTAAAAACCCTGAGTTGAGGGTAAGGGTGGATGTTCAGCTTCAAGGGACGGGGGAAGGGGGTGGAGGGGTATGGGATGGGACACAGTCTTTTGGTGGTAGGAATGGTGTTTATGTACACTCTTATTAGTTTGTAGTCATATAAATCACTATTTAATTAATATGAGAGGGGAAAATTTATTGAATGTCTCAAACTTTTTAAAGCACAGAATGAGTCTTTTTAATACATAGGCTGAGTCTTTGATATGTTGACTGTCTTAAAAGCTTAGACCAGGGGGAACAGAAGCAACTGGTGGCACAGCTATATACAAATAATGTCAAAGGACATAAATTATGGTGAGGTTGTGTATGATACAGCAAATCCTAACAAAGGGATTTTCAAAGTTAACCCAATTGCCAAATAATTTGATTACACCAATAACTATTTATTGTCTTCTTAAACCCTAAGACAGCAGGAACCTTGAGAGCCTATATTTTCCCCAGTCCTGAAACCTCTAGGGTGGGGCTCACTTTCTGGCATGCTTCTCTCAATTCATACCATATGATATTGCATCTACTGATCCCAACCTAATCAACGCAATGAGAACCAACTCAGCATGCTTCACTTCAGACTGTGTCCAGAAACTTCAGGCATGGAATGTCAACCCTTCACCATCATTACTTGGGTGAGACCTTTCCTTTCATAGGATTCTCTTATTCCATCATGTGTCTGGCAAAGGGCTAATATTCAAAAGGCTAATAAAGGACTCACAAAACTCTACACCAAACCAAAAAAATCAAAAGGAGAAAAGAATTTAACAGACCCGGGGCCAGGCAGTGGTGCATCTGGTTAAGCACATAGTCTACAACGCACAAGGCCTGGGATTCAAGCCCACCTGCAATGGGGAAGCTTTACAAGTGGTGAAGCAAAGCTGAAGGCATCTCTCTGTCTCTCTCCTATCTCCTCCTCCCTTCTCAATTTCTCTGTCTCTAATAAATAAGTAAATAAAAATTTTAAAAAGAAAAGAATTTAACAGACCCTTCACCAAAAAAGGCACTCTGATGACCATCAAGCACAGGAAAATGCTCATGACTCTAGTCACATCTAAGTTGGCTTCTTCAATACTTTATCACCTATTAGTGTTCCTGAACTCAAAATCTTATGATAGGAAATTTAATTTTTTTCACTCTTCTAATTAGACAAATGAGTAGGTGTTGGTATAGGGCCGTTTGGAACTGGATTATATATGTGGGCATGCTGAAAGTTAGCATATGAAAGCATGCCCAAAAGTTCTGCCCAAAAAGAGCAAGAAAATGAACCAATGCATTCTGTTCAGCCTTCATAACAATTTTGTAATCTTTAATCTTTTCATTCAAGTAGCTCTGGAAATAGGTAAGACATATGTATGTACTCTTTTGTACATTTTTCCAGTTGACAGTTAAAACTGTTCATAATTGTTTCAAATACTGAATTCCGTAATACTCAAACAACAATAATTTCTGAATAAAATCATTACTTTTTTATGTATCCAGTAAAGTCTAAACACCATAATGATTAGATGTCTGTTATCATTTGCTTAAAAATATATAGGAATGCGGGGTCAGGAGGTGGTGTACCGGGTTAAATGTACATAGTACTAAGTGCAAGGATTCAAGTTCACACAGATCCAAGTTCAAGACCCCGCTCCTCACCTACAGGGGGACACTTCACAAGAGGTGAAGCAGGTCTGCAGGTATCTGTCTTCCTCCCTCTCAATTTCTCTGTCCTGTCCAATTAAAAAAAAAAAAGGAAAACACTGGCTGGACACCAGTAGCAGTAGATTCAACACCAGTATCAAGCCTTAGTGATAGCCCTGGAGGCAAAAAAAAAAAGGGAGGGGAATTAAGCATTTTTAATAACTTGGAAATTTTTGTTTTGTTTCCCTTTGAACTTGCATGTCCATTCCATTCTTATCATAGACAATGGTTCTCAATTTTGGCTACAAGGGAAAACTTGGCAAGGTCTGAAAACATCTTTGATTATCATAATAAAGTAAAAGGCGCTATCTATCCAATGGGTTCCACAGATGCTGTAAACATACTGTAAAATACAGAATAGTCCCAAACAACAAAGAACTGATAAACCCTGCCCTAGAATGATATATTTTAATAATTTTAATGTTTTGTTGATTTAATATTTATTCTAGCTAGGATAGAAAGAAATTGAGAGGGGAAGGAGGAGAGAGGAGAGAGAAGAGAGAAGAGAGATACCTATAGCACTGCTTCACCACTCGTGAAGCTTCCCCACTGCAAGTGTTTATTTTTGCCAGGGAACTTGAGCCTGTGTTCTTATGCATGATAACAGGTGTGTTTAATGAGGTGTACCACTGCCTGGCCCCCCAAGGAATACATTTTTATGCCTGAAAAATATTTTACTCTTCACATTTTACTTTGCTGCAATAAAAATATTTATATAAATTATAAATTTCCTGTAAAATGAAGATAAAAATATTAACAATGTCCTCTGGAATGAGGTATCACAAGTATTAGTATATCAGAATTAATCACATTATTAAACAATCATTATCAAACATAAAAAGTGAAAATACATTAAAATGTTCCTAATGAGATAAATAGGGCTTTCCCCCCCAAAAAAAAATTAGGATTTATATCTGTGGGCAAATGTTACCACAGATAAAGTGAGACTAAGTTCATTTCATTTCAATAATATTTTATTTTATTTTATTTTATTTTATTTTATGCCTCCAGGGTTATAGCTGGTGCTTGGTGCCTGCACTATGAATCCACTGCTCCTGGAGGCCATTTTTTTCTATTTTTATTGGCTAGGACAGAGAGAAATTGTGAGAGAAGGAGAAGATAAAGAGGGGGAGAGAAACACAGACACCTGCAGACCTGCTACACCACTTGCAAAGCGACCCCCCTGCAGGGGTCGAACCGGGATCTTTACACAGGTCTGTGCACTTTATACTATGTGCACTTAACCCAGTGTGCTACCGCCATTTCAATGATATTTCTATTTTCATTTTTATGAGAGCTAAGAAGTCCTCCTTATGTCAACAGAAATGTTGAACATTTTATTCTGTGAACTACTTCTAAGTTAATAGTTACATAGTGGTTTATTATTAACAATTATTTCTTTAAAAGATTCTCTGTAAAAACTGTTAAAAGCAAAAAACTGAAACCAAATGACTTATCCAAGGATTTGTTTTGTAATCCTTTAAGGCATTCACTTCTTAAAATGTACAGTTACTGGATGACCCCAAAAAATTTTAAACCCCTGCATTTACCACAGAGATAAAGTGAGGCCTGGCTCTATAAAGGTGATATCACATGTTTTATGAATATCAGATTCTTAGGAAATTTAAAAAAAAAAAAAAGAGTCCAAATATAACTAAAATTCTTCCCCATTACTCCCTTACCTCTTAGATACTCTGTATTGTGCTGTGGTCAATTTTCCCGTCTCAGGGTCATGCACTGTAGCTCGGCTCAGCTACAAAAAAGAGAAAGGACAAAAACTTACTCACGTAGCAGGCAATTTTGAACTTTTGTTTTGTTTTGCCAAGCCACTGGTGATTGGAAGGGTTCAGATTGGTCTAGATGGCAGGTAATGGCTTCATGTCAGCAAAAACATTTCAGAATGTTGGCAGTAAGAAATGCCACTTCCAAATTAAGAGAAAATGAGTTGACAGATTTTTGTCATAGATTTGTTGTCCTTTCACTTTTTTTGAATCATATGAAGCTGTATGTAAATGATTTGTAGCAATGAGTTTCACAGGCTCTTTCTCAAATCTAGAAGTTTGATTGAACTTAAGCTATTTAAAAATAATCAAACTGCTTATTAAATTTTATCACTTATGATTAAATAGTCCTTAAATATTTTGACAAGAGAATAACTTGTCTCTTAAATTTCATTTTTTAAAAACATTTACCAAAACAAAACTGGTAACTACTTCTGAAGAAGTAAAAGGCAACTAAGTTCACAAGTAACAGCGGTCAGAATAATTGTTGTTCCCACTGTAAACTTTTAAAATCAGCAAGTTAAAAAAAAAATTCAACAAGAGGAATACAAGTTATTCCAAAAAGACAATTTAGAAGTTGTAGGAATACAAGTTATTCCAAAAAGGCATTTTAGAAGATGTAGAGACAAATGCCATTAGAATTATCATGAACTATTAGGTGAATTCACTGCAGTACCTATAAACATAAAAGAACTATATATGTACATTTTACACCGAGATTAATCTAGGCTGCTACTCCTTCCCCCCAACTTTGGCAAGATAAAGGAAATAAGTATCGAGCCATTTCCTGGATATCTGATTCCTAACCTTAAAAGTGATGCAAAGCATCACTTGAATGATGAAAAGCATCACCGACTCCCTAAAAGAACACTAACTTAAAAACACAACTTCTAGTTAAAGGGTAAGACTTGTGAAACACAATGCAGTTATCCATGCGTGTATAAAAAGGCAGTGACTTGAGAGCTGGAGACTGAAAATGACTGACTTCCCTTAAATAAATAATAATTCCTGTAGAATGAATAAAACCTTTATTAGCAGGCAAAATATGCAGTGCACACATCTCTTACCTTTTGCTAATTCTGTAATGTACCGTCTCCAAGTCTCCTGTTATTGGGTTTGAAATGGTGGCTCGCCTCAGCTGTGAAGCCAACCATCGAAATAGTTGCATTACAAAACAAAAAAAGTGAATCACATTTATCCAGTCAGAATTTTGGGGTTTTTTTTTTTTTACAAACGAGGTTAAAAGAAAAAATAACTCCATAGACTTCTGGGCACCTTGTGGTATACCTTAAAAGTCAGTTGTTAATTTAGGGTTGTTGTTGCTTTTTTTGTTGCTGTTGCATGAATGGTATAAACTCAGGAGATATAAAATTAATTTTCTTTTGGTGGCTAGAGTGTGTGATGATGAGGGAAACAGCAATCTCTAAAACTTAAAAGTCTAATTTATGAATAACTTTTTTAAAGTTAATGATCCATTCCAAACTTTTTTTTTTTTTAAACCAGAGCACTGCTCAGCTCTGGCTGATGGGGGTCTGGGAGATTGAACCTGGGACTTCAGAGCCTCAGGCATGAATGTCTGTTTACGTAACCATTATGCTACCTACCCTCACTCCATTCCAAATTTTTTGATGTTCAGTTGTAACAAATTGTTTACTGATTGAACTATTTGCAATGGCCAATGTTATTCAAAAACTGTTTCAAGATATATCCTTTTTTCAGAATATCTGCATATAGATTTCATATAGATAGTGAAATAGTATTGAGCTGAAAACAAAGACAAGTGAAAGGCAACTCACAAATGTTAAAAATAATAATATGAAAGGTGATTGCCAAAGGTAATGATTTTAAGCTTAAAAAAATAGGAAAGTGATTCTGAGGATAACAAAAGAATATGAAATTCTTATTGTCACTGAATTCTTTTTAAACTATCCAATTGAGATATACCCTGTGAAGACGAGCCCTCCAAACTCAGAAACATAAAACTGATCTCAAAGCTGAAGTAATGTTTTTCTTTAAAAAAAAAAAAAGGGGGGGGGGACCTTTTATTTTGATGAGCAAAGAAAAGACAGAGCACTGCTCAGTTCTGGCATATGGAAGTACCAAGAGTTGAACCTAAGGCCTCTGAGATCTCAAGCACACACATTCTAAGCTCTGACAAGCTGAGTTATATATCCAGAGCTGAAATGAATTCTTAAAAAGAAAAAAAAAGAAGTCATTAATTAATGAGAGGGGAAGAGATAGTAAGCCCGAGCATCATTCTGGCACATATAATGCCACAGATCAAATTCAGGACCTAATTCTTGAGAGTCCAGGACTTTATTCACTCTGTCACCTCCTTGGCCATCTAGAATGAATTATTAAATATTCTGTCATGGCATTTTTGTTTACTGGCCACAAATAACGGGCTAAAATAGAAATGGAAATAAATGATGGAATGTGATATAATTCTAAGTAGCAGTCTACTTAGAAGGTTTATTAGGATTCGCCAGGGTGGGGGCGAAGAGATGGTTTACCCAGTAGAGCACACACGTTACCACACACAAGGACCTGGGTTCAAACTCCTGGCTACTACATGGCAGCACCTGAAGGTGGGTAAGCTTCATGAGCACTGAAGTGGTACTGTAGTGTCTTTTCTCTCTGCCTCTCATTCTCCATCTACAGGAGGAACAAAAAGGAAGAAAGGAAAGAATGGCCACCAGGAATGGTGGAGTTATGCAGGAAACAAGCCCCAGTGATAATAAGATAACCCAACCTTATTTTATAAGGATCAGCAAACTATGGCTTATAGGCTATAGTCAGCCTGTCATCTTCTTTTGGAAGAAAAAAAGGGGGGGTTTTTTGTTTTGTTTTGTTTTTGGATGATAGCCACATTCATTTATGTATTCCCCATGACTACTTTTGTAATATAAACGATGGGACTGAGTATAACGACTGTACAGTCTGAAAATACTTACTATGTGGAACTTTACAGAACTAATGTGCCACAGTCACAAGCAGAGTGCAGGACTTGTAGGCCTAAAGTTCCAGCTCAATCGAACCTCACTTGCTAGAAAAGTGTTCTCCCCCACCCATAAAATAAATCTTTAAAAGAAAGATAAGGAGTATCCCCGCACCTATATAGATGAAATAAATATTAAAAGTCTCTATAAAAGTAATGGCCCTTGGGAGTCGAGCAGTAGCACAGCAGGTTAAGCGCAGGTGGTGCAAAGCACAAAGACTGGTGTAAGGATCCTGATTCAAGCCCCCAGCTCTCCACCTGCAGGGGAGTCACTTCACAGGTGGTGAAGCAGGTCTGCAGGTGTCTATCTTTCTCTCCCCCTCTGTCTTCCCCTCCTCTCTCCATTTCTCTCTATACTATCCAACAATGACGACAACAATAAAATAACAAGGGCAACAAAAGGGAATAAATAAATATTTTTTTAAATTATTTTTAAAAAAGTGATGGATGTTTATATTTTACTATCATAAGTTCAAACTGGTTTTAAAAATGACCTTTTGAAAAAAAAAGGAGGGACAAGGATAAAAGGTAGTCTTTCTCACTTTTTTTTAAAGATGCATTATTTTAATCTTTATTTATTGGCTAAAGACAGCTAGAAATTAAGAGGGTAGGAGGAAACAGAAAGGGAGAAAGACAGACACTGCTTTACCACTTGCAAAGCTTTGCTCCTGCAGGTGGAGACAAACCTGAGCCCTTGTGCATTGTAACACATGCACTTAAACAGGTGCACCACCACCTGGTCCCCTATTTTTTTTTTCTCACAGTTTCTGAAGCAAGAATTTCAATGCTAAACACAAAGTTTATAGGATTCTGTTTACACTGCTTTTATTTTTTAACTTTTTTTTTTTTTTTTGCCACCAGGGTTAGCACTGTTACTAGTGATGACTTTCTTCCTTTCCCTTTCTTTCCTTTCCTTTCTAATAAAAATAGAGTGAAACAGAAAAGGAGAAAGAGAGACACCTGCAGTATTGCTTGGACTCTTCATGAAGGTTCCTACTGCAGGTAGGGACCAGGAATTGAGCCACGGTAATGTGTGTGCTCTCTCAGGTGGGCCACCACCTGGCTTCTGTTTTTCTTATTAAGATAAATGATGTAGGTTGCATTAAAAAATTATGTCATCATTTCAAAATAACATGATGTATATGCCAAATTACATATTTCTACTAATAATGTGCCTGAAAGAGTAAAGATACTTCAGTCCTATTCCAGATACAAACAAAAAGACATGAAAAAGATGGTGTTTGGGCAGTCTATGAGATTAACAGACTACAAAGCACATATAAAACTTTTTTGAGGAAGATGTCTAAAAAATAAACTTTGTTATGTATAAAATAAAATCTGCATGATTTTCATTAATAAAGTGATTAAAAGTTGGTTGCAAGATATGTTATTTGGATTGCTAACAAATTGAGAAAAACTGGTATAAACGGTGGTTGACATTGCTGGGGTGGTATGTAAAACTAGCCATTAGGCTCTTGCCATATCAATTATCATTTCTGCAGTCTTACAATGGATAACACAGGTACACAAGTAGAGGAAACTGAGGAGGTGAAAAAATAAAAATATATATTTACCCTTGGCTTTGCTAGATCTTTGACAATTTCAATTTCTTCATCAGAAATAATATCATGGAAGCGAATAATACGAGGTTTATCCCATTCATCTTCCTGTTTGGCTGGAGACAGAATAAATTTTGGGTTCCGATTTCCATCATGGTAGCGGCAGAAAAGTTTTTTCTGTCTCCGAGGAGTCTAAGCATAATGTGATAAATGTATCAGAACTTCAATGAGTATATGTTTTAGTGTGTTAACTAATAATGATTACCAATAAATCATTAATTCAAAACTAAAATTTCTACTCCAAATATGACATACTGTCTATTCTATTTTTTTTTTTTAACCAGAACACTAAGCAGTTCTGGTTTATGGTAGTGCAGGGGATTGAACCTGGGATGTCAGAGCCTCAGGCATGAGAGTCTCTTTGCATAACCATTATGCTATCTACCCTGCCCAAAATAATGACTAGTTTATGTAAATATGAGATAGATGTCTGGTGCTGCTGTAAACATAAATTTCTAGATCTATACAGAGAAAGTATCTACAGGAGGAAAATAAGACAACTTAATGAGGTTTTCCTCAATACCTACCAATTAAATACTTACAGCAAAACAAATTAAATTTTAAAAAATTTAAGAAATGAAAATGGGTAGCACTTAATAAGTTATTGAATAAGTTGATAAAACTTATAAGTCACTGAGGCCAAGTATTGATGCATCCTACAAAGCCACATCCTACCGTGCATAAGCTCCTGGATTCCAGGTGTGGCAAGCATCGTGGACAACAGAGAAGTCCCATAGACAGTGCAGTGCTCTCTCTATTGAGTGCACTCTCGAGATAAGAGTGTGAAAGGAGGGGCCGGGTGGTGGCACACTGGGTTAAGCTCACAGAGTATGAAGCGCAAGGACCCACACAAGGATCCCAGTTTAAACCCCCAGCTCCCCACCTGCAGGGGGTGGTCACTTCACAAGTGGGTTAAGTATGTCTGCAGGGGTCTCTCTGTCTCTCTCCCTCTCTATCTCCCTCCCCTCTCAATTTCTGTCCTATTCAATAGAAAAAAAAATGTAAAATGACCACCAGGAGCAGTGAATTCATAGTGCAGGCACCCAGCCCCAGCAATAACCCTGGAGGCAAAAAAAAAAAAGTGAAAGAATTGGACTGGAAAGGCAACACAATGGTAGTACTACACAGTCATTACTCTGGTTTCATCCCCAACACTGCATAAAGAAAAATAAATATCACTTTTAATTTCAGGGTAATACTCCATCAAATATATGTCCCATAACTTCTTCCTACAGTCATCTATTGATGGGCATTTAGGCTGTTTCCACTCCTTGACTACTTGTGAGTAATGCAGCTATGAACCATAAAGGTGCAGGGCAGGGGTAGATGGCGTAATGGTTATGCAGAGACTCTCATGCCTGAGACTCCAAAATCCCACGTTCAAACCCCTCCACCACCAAAAACCAGAGCTACTTAGTGCTCTGAAAAAAAATAAGAAGGGAAAAAAAAACCACCTTATATGAACCTAAGGATGCCCTTCAGGACAAAATGGAATGAACATGAGTTGATCTTAGTGAAGTGAATAATGAGGTGAAAAAACAACTGTCAAATGGCTTTACTCATATGGGGCCAAGCTGTCTTATAAGACTTTGTAAACTATTGTGGTTATCGCTGGGGTGGGTGGTGGGTGTATAGTGTAGAACTATACCCTATAATCTTATAAGCCATTATTAAATCACTAATAAAAATTTCAATGAAGAATAGAAATAGAAATAAAGCAAGAAAATATTTTCATATCTTAATACCCTTTGGGGATATTAAGAATATAACAGTCAAGTAAATATATGTTCCTTTTAGTAATTGATGTGTTATAAGTTATGCCACTGCTGATTCTTTTCTTGAATAGATAGTATGTCATACTGGAATAGAAATTTTAGTTTTAAATTAAAGATTTATTGATGATAATTAAGTTACTAGTTAACACATTAAAACATATAACCACTGGAGTTTACTCTGAAAATAAAGTATTTTATTTATCCAGTATAAAATTAAAGGTTTTATATTAAATAGTATTACATAATGATAAATGAACTTAATCTAGCTAGTCTGAGGGAAAAAAGATGTTTCTGATCTTGAGCAGAGCTGACATGTGTGTCACATCAATGAACAGGCAATTTAATAGACTTCAGTTTTTCAATTATATGCTAGTTTGCTATCTTCTTATGAAGTTATAAAGAGTAATAAAATAATCTGCTCATTAGAAATCTAAACACTAAAAAGATTTATGATGATATGTAACTACTGTGAATTTCTTATTTGTGATTAATAGCGGTGTATAAGACTGCAAGATTAGAGAGCACAGTCCCACACTGCACCCAGCGCCAGAGCTCTGTGTCCCCGCCTCCCAGTTACAGCAACCATAGTTCTCACAAAGCTGGACAATTTTTTTACTTCTGTTTTTTTTTTTTTGCAAATTCATGTGTTTTAGTTCTCTTAATTCCAAATATGACTGAAATCATCCAGTAGTTACTGTGATTTTTTTTAATGGTAATAATGAGTTGGTGGTGAACTAAGTCTTATCTTCAAAAGAGACATATTCAAATACTTAGATACTAATTCAAAAATGTTTCAAACATTTTTGTTTCAAACCCTTCTACTGAAGTGTTATTTCTTTATACTTAACTCATTAGGTCTCAGAGCAAAGTGAAGTATGTTCTCCCAGAACTCTATTAACTATCAAAAGTGTCACCCATAGAGATCATCTACTTAATTTCTGTCAGAGATTACTCTCATTTTTGATCAGATATCAAAAAATTGTCATATCAAAACATAAAGCATAGTTAATTAGCAGCTAACAAGTTAAACACTATTCAGATGTTTATACTTAAAGTACTTACTTATTCACTAACATATACATGCATCCACATTCAACTGAACAGTAGTGCACATGCTATTATTTTAAAAACCAATTCAATGAGCAATAACGTTGGAAAACAATGCATCTCATACCCATACACACATCAGAGTAAAAGATCATAGGGTATAATGCTACACACTTTGAACAGTTTTGTACTGGGCTTACTAGGTACTCTGAAGCACTATACCAAAGCAGTAGATTATAAATACAATGCCAGGGAGAGAGAGATCAGCCTGTTCTTGTACTAACTAGCTTGTCTGATGCCCCAAAAGTTGCATGTTAATTTCTGACATCACCTTATGCCAGAGCTGAGCAGTGCTCTGTTCACCACCTCTACTAATCATTCATTCGCTCTCACTATACATAAATAATGAAAAATTAAATATATGAATAATAGATACACAATAAACAAAGGGTCATTTATAGACATATTCATAACTTTAAAGAATCAATGTTAGGAGCCAGGTTGTGGTGCACCTGGTTGAGCGCACATGTTACAATACACAAGGACCCATGTTCGAGCCCCCAGTCCCCACCTGGAGGGGGAAAGCTTCGCAAGCGGTGATGCAGTGCTGCAGGTGTCTCTCTGTTTCTCTCCCTCTCTATCACCCTTTCCCTCTTGATTTCTGGTTCTCTATCCAATAAATAAATAAAGATAAAAATATAATAATAAATGTTAAAGTTAAAATAGGTTGAAAGTCTTTTTACAAGGGCTGGGTGGTGGCGCACCTGGTTGAGCACATATGTTACAATGCACAAGGACCCTGGTCCCCACCTGCAGGGGGAAAGCTTTGCGAGTGGTGAAGCAGTGCTGCAGGTGTCTCTCTCTCTCTCTCTCTCTCTCTCTCACCCCCTTCCCTCTTGATTTCTGTCTCTATCCAATAAATAAATGATAACACAAAAAAAATTTTTTTAAAGAAAGTCTTTTTACATTTTTAGGACAGGGGTAGATAGCATAGTGCTTATGCAAAGAGACTCTCATGCCTGAGGTTCCACAGATCCAGGTTCAGTCCCATGCACCACCATAAGCCAGAGCTGAACAGTGCCCAAGAAAGAAAGAAAGAAAGAAAGAAAGAAAGAAAGAAAGAAAGAAAGAAAGAAAGAAAGAAAGAAAGAAAGAAAGAAAGAGAGAGGGGGAGGGAGGGAGGGAGGGAGGGAGAGAGAAAGAAAGGCGGGAGGGAGAGAGGGAGGGAGGAAGGGAAAAAGGAAAGAGAGAGAGAGAAAGAGAAAAAAAGAAAATATTTTCGGGAGTCGGGCAGTAGCGCAGCGGGTTAAGCGCCGGTGGTGCAAAGTCCAAGGACCGGCATAAGGATCCCGGTTCGAGCCCCCGGCTCCCCACCTGCAGGGAAGTCACTTCACAAGCAGTGAAGCAGGTCTGCAGGTGTCTCTCTTTCTCTCCCCCTCTGTCTTCCCCTCCTCTCTCCATTTCTCTCTGTCCTATCCAACAACGAACAGCATCAACAATGGCAATAATAATAACCATAACGAGGCTACAACAAGTGCAACAAAAGGGGGAAAAAATGGCCTCCAGGAGCGGTGGATTCATGGTGCAGGCACCGAGCCCAGCAATAACCCTGGAGGAAAAAAAAATTTTTTTTAAAGCTGCTTAAAATAAAAAGATCATATATAGATGAAGACTCCATGTCACAGATGGATTAAAACAGCATGTTATTCATCATTCTACTTAAGCCAGCTGAAATCTCGTTCATATCAAGATCTCTTTACCACTCAGCTGAAATTATCTGCTACTGCACCTTAAAAAAATAATGAACCGCTTTTTGATCTATGGAAAGGGTAACATCACCACAAATGGAAGCAATGGTTGATGTGATTCACAAGCTTTTCTTTGAAACTTTTTTTAAAAAATATTTATTTTATTTATTTATTCCCTTTTGTTGCCCTTGTTGTTTTATTGTTGTAGTTATTATTGTTGTCGTCGTTGTTGGATAGGACAGAGAGAAATGGAGAGAGGAGGGGAAGACAGAGAGGAGGAGAGAAAGATAGACACCTGCAGACCTGCTTCACCGCCTGTGAAGCGACTCCCCTGTAGGTGGGGAGTCGTGGTTCGAACCGGGATCCTTATGCCGGTCCTTGTGCTTTGCACCACCTGCGCTTAACCCGCTGCGCTACAGCCCGACTCCCCTTTGAAACTTTTTTTACTAACAGATGGAACACATTAAGCAGGAGACACACGTTAAGGTGATGTGACGTTTTGTAATAATAGTGTAATTTTGATTTTGCACCCATAGGCTTGTGTGAAGAAGAATTCTGACTCTCTCAAACTATGTACATACACACACACACACACACACACACAATTGACTATTCCACTTTACCATTTTGATACCCTCCCCACGGCACAGCATTTCATACTTCTGTCTCTCTGGCAGGTAATCCACAGCAACCCCTTTTTTCTTCAGTGTGGTTTTCTGATCAGATTGGTCATCTGAAGTTGATTTATTATCATCTTTTTCTTTAGCCATTATATACTCAAAATATTTTAAGTTACCATTAGCTCTCTGATGTTCAGGATCTATTAAAAGAGAAAAAAAGCAGATCTATGAGTTTATAATAATTCAAGCATCAGAATGTAATAGTACAAGAATAGGAACCCACATAATTTATCTTCCAAACAAGGATGAGTTTAACAGTGAAATGAGGAATAAAAATTATTATACCAAGGGCCATGTGGTGGCTCACCTGGTAGAGCACACAATCTCACCTGTCAGAGGAAAGCTTCACATGCAATAGATCAGTTTTACAGGTGTTTCTCCTTGTCACTGTCTCACTGTCCCCCCCCCCTTCCATTTCTCAATCTTTCACCTCTATTAAAGAAGAAATAGGAAAAAACTGCCACCAAGAACTGTGGAGTTATGCGGGCAACAGAGTCCCAGTGGTAAATAACCCTGGAAGCAAATAAAATGACATCAGAACAGTAAGTGTAACTAGTACCATCTCAAGTAAATTAAGATAGTCACCATATATAAAGAGTTTTCGAGTTAGAAATAGTCATTTATTTGCAAGTAGCAATTTTTGCTTCTATTTTGAGAACTTACTAATGAGCCAAAGGCACTATGATCAATTTAATGCCAACTGAATATTAAAATATTATTCATTCTATTTATTTTAAGCAGTAGAAAAGGTTGTTCTGAGACTGAAATGTAATCATCAGGTAGAATAAAATGTATAGTGTTCAGAAGTAACCTTTGCCACAGATGCATTATAAATGAAGAACATAGCCTTACATCTGAGGGCTCACTTAATTTTAGTTCCCAAAGTCTAAATGAGAAAGGAAACAGAAACTAAACCTATAATTTGTATAATTTCCACTAACTGCCTCCAAACTGCAAGTCATAGTTTCTAGCTATTTTTGAGAAAGGGGAAGAGGACTGTTCCACCCTTCTGGGAGAAAAAAACATTCAAGCAGCTGCAGGTACACACAGAGGCACAAGAATATGTAGAACCTTCATTTACATTATTGATATTCTTAGAAAATTTAGTCTTTGATTTTAAAAAATATGTCTTGCTTTTGAGAATTATATATATGCTTCACAATATATGCTGTGACGTACAATACGAGCCTAATTCTGTGAAAGAAAGGTATGAAAGGAAAGAGTACATACTATAAGAAAACAGCAACAAAAAAGTATAGGTACTAGCTGGTTGATAGTTTACTCTTTATATATTTTTCTTTGAAAGTTCCTACAATGAGTAGGAAAAAAAGAGTAGGAAAAAAAAAATCATTGAAGAAAATGTACTTGCTGTCAGGGAAATTGCTCGATTGGCAGAGCACCGGATTTGCATGTCAGAAGCTGCTGGTTGGATCCCTGCCTGACACATCGACTAGACAGGTGCACTGGCTCCTCTCTGTCTCTCATGAAACTCACAAATGAAATATATAAATGTAAGATGAAAAAAAAGAGTCACAGAGATAGGAAGGGTGTGTCTTGCCATATGCACAAGTCTTAGCACCATATAGGAGGTATTATAGCACTGGAGGAAGCTCTGGTATTAAGGGTGTTTCCCTCCCTTTCTCTATCTATTTATCTATCTATCTGAATGAAAAAGCAGCCTGGGCCCACCAAAAAAAAAAAAAAAAAGGAGAAAGAGAATATAGCATATTTTTAATAACTACTTTTGACTGTTTGATTATTCTAACATGTACCTATTTCCCTACTAATAAAAAAATTATCATCTTAAGGTTTAAAGCTTTGCTATTAACTAAAGATCACCAACATTTATTATTACACGACTGCAACTCTGAGATATTGATTTAGTAAGCCCGAGGAAGAGACTAGAGAATTTTCATTCCTCCTACATGTACAAGTGATTCTGATGCACATGATCTTTGGATCATTTACAGAAACACTATATCTTTATTCAAATGCCTAGTGGTGATTTTTTCTAACATTTGAATATGAAATTAAATATATTTCATTCTATTTCACTTTAATTGAGAATGTGAAATGCAATAAATCAAAATACTTTTCAAATGAAACAGGGTAACGTAACAGCATGATAAATAAACATTTTACTGAATTAACCAGAGTAAGTATAATTTCAAAATTCCTTAAATAGTACAGAGTGGAGAAACACAATCATTGTTACATACTGCTGAGTGAGAAAAATCAGTTACATTTATTTAGAGATAAACAGAGAGAGGATGAATAAGTCTGAAAAATCAGTCTCTTCTTTTTTGTTCCCCCTTTTCTTGCCCTTGTTTTATTGTTGTCATAGTTATTGTTGTTATTGATGTTGTCATAATTGGATAGGACAGAAAGAAATTAAGAGAGATGGGGAAGACAGAGAGAGAGAAAGACAGATAGACAGCTGCAGATCTGCTTCACCGCTTGTGAAGAGAGCCCCCCTGCAGGTGGGGAGCTGGGGGCTCGAACTGGGATCCTTACGCCAGTCCTTGCACTTCTCGTCATGCACGCTCAACCTGCTGCACTACCGTCCAACCCCCAGTCTCTTTACTTCTAACAGAAAAGTACCAAAGCTATCTGACTACACACACCTGTCTGTACACATGTGCACACACAATGTCAAATCACCCAGTAGTTATACCCTGGGATCAGACCCAGTTAACATACCTAGTTCAAGAAGCTTCTTTGTGAGCAGAAGTGCTTTATCCAAGTCTCCCTGCTGATAAACAGCATAGCTCAAATAATCTAGAACAGAGACTTTGTCAATGGTAGAAACCTCGCCTTCATCCAGTTGCCTCAATGCCTGTTCCATCCATAGTTCTGTATGATAATAGTCTGCTTCTGTATAGGCCACTTTGCCCAACTCAAAACAGTCTTCAACAGTTAGAAAAGACTTGAGTTCTACTCCTAGAGAAAGAAAACACAGAGAACTTTAGACACATTAGAGTGTTCCGTGTTATTTCATATTCGTTTATAACTATACAGCTATCAGTGTAGTCTTATTTTTAAAAATTTTCTTTTTTGCCTCCAGGGTTATTGCTTCGTACCTACACTACGAATCCACTGCTCCCGTAGGCCATTTTTTCCATTTTGTTGTCCTTGTTGTTGCCCTTGTCATTATTATTGTTGTTGTCGTTGTTGGATAGGACAGAAAAATCAAGAGAGGAAGGGAGACAGAAAGAGGTAGAGAAAGACAAATACCTGCTTCACCACCCGTGAAGCAACCTCTGCAGGTGGGGGGCCAGGGGCTTGAACCCTTACTTCATCCTTGTGCTTTGTACCATGTGCGCTTAACCCCTGTGCTACTGCCCAACCCTCTATGTGTTGTCTTATTTTAACTTGGACTTCACAGCAACCACACAAGGTTAAGAGAATCTTATTATTCTCAGGGTTGTTTTTCTTTTCCACCAGGGTTATCACTGGGGCTTGGTGCCAGCATTATGAATCCACTGCTCCCACTGGCCATTTTTTCCTTACTATATTTTTATTTTATAGGAGAAAGAGAAAACTGAGAGGGGATGGAGAGATGAAGAGGAGAGAGAGAGACTTGTAGTCCTACTTCACCATTTATGAAGTGTGTAGGAAGTGGGGGCTTGAACCTGAGTCCGTGCATATAGTAACATGTGCTTAACCATGTATGCCACCTTCTGGCCCTTATCCTCATTTAAAAAAAAAAAAATCTAGGGGAGTCGGGCGGTAGTGCAGCAGGTTAAGTGCACGTGGCGCAAAGCGCAAAGACCGTTGTAAGGATCCTGGTACGAGCCCCCTGGTATGAGCCCCCGGCTCCCCACCTGCAGGGGAATCGCTTTACAAGCGGTGAAGCTGGTCTGCAAGTGTCTACCTTTCTCTCCCCCTCTCTATCTTCCCCTCCTCTCTCCATGTCTCTCTGTCCTGTCCAGCAATGAGACATCAATAACAACAACAATCATAAGTACAACAATAAAACAATAAGGGCAACAAAAGGGAATAAATAAATAAATATTAAAAAATCTACAAGATATGAAACATCACAAGAATCACTCAGCTGCTAACTGGGCACAAGAGAGCCCAGGAATCAAATTATCAAACATCATAACTAAACAGAATATTAATTAAGTTAAAACATGCTAACACAGCATTAGTCACCATAAGATACAGTCATTCCCACCATCAGTGTAGAATTCCTTTCCCTACATCATTGCCGACACTTGTTACTGTCCTTTTCTAATGTACAACATACTCACAGGTGTAAAATTTGTAAGAGCTCAAGCATGAAAGCAACCCAGATATCCGATGACAAATGAGCGGCTAGGAAGGTTGTGCTTTACATACATGGCAGAATACTTCTCTGCTGTTAAATACGACTAAGTCGTCTCCTTCCCTCATCTCGGATAAAGCTTTAAGGAACGGTATTAAGTAAGATAAACCAAAATGAGGATAAATACTAAATGATCTTGCTCACAGGCATAACTTAAAAAACAAGGACAGAGGGCAAGGGTAGACAGCACAATGGCTACGCAAAGAGACCCTGCTGCCTGAGGTTTCAAAGTGCCAGGTTCAATCCCCTGCACCATAGTAAGTCAGGGATAAGC
Source organism: Erinaceus europaeus (assembly GCF_950295315.1). Lineage (NCBI taxonomy): Eukaryota > Metazoa > Chordata > Mammalia > Eulipotyphla > Erinaceidae > Erinaceus > Erinaceus europaeus. The sequence goes on from NC_080162.1 coordinate 24,674,326, forward strand.
AGTGCTCTGGTAAAGAGGGGGGAAAGGAAGGAAGACAAAAGGAGAGGAGAAGAAATGAGAAAGAAAAAGAAGGAGGAGGAGAAGAAATAGGAGGAGAAGGAGGAGAAGGAGAAGGAGGAGGAAGAGAAGGAGAAGGAGCAGGAGGAGAAGGAGGAGGAGGAAGGAGAGGAGGAGGAGGAGGAGAAAAAGGAGGAGGAGGAGGAAGAAGAGGAGAAGGAAAAGGAGAAGAAGGAGGAGGAGCAGGAGGAGAAGAAGGAGAAGGAGCAGGAGGAGAAGAAGGAGGAGGAAGGAGAGGAGGAGGAAGAGGAGGAGGAGGAGAAGAAGAAGGAGAAAGAGAGGAGCAGGAGGAGAATAAGGAGGAGGAAGGAGAGGAGAAGGAAGAGGAGGAGGAGGAAGAGGAGGAGGAGGAAGTGGAGGAGGAGGAGAAGAAGAAAAAGAAGTAAGAGGAGAAGGAGAAGGAGAAGGAGAAGAAGAAGCACAAAGTAAAACTTGAACTGGGTTTGGTGTATTGTACCAAAGCAAAGGACTCTGGGAAAGAAGATGGGGAGCTGGGGAGACAGCATAATGGTTATGCTAAAAGATGTAAGCCTGAGGCTCTGAAACCTCAGGTTCAGTCCCCAGCACAACCTTAACCAGAGCTGAGCAGTCCTCTTGTCTATCTCTGTGTCTTTCTCTGTATCTCTCTCATTAAAAGAAATAAAATAGGGAGTCATGCGGTAGTGCAGCAGGTTAAGTGCATGTGGCACAAAACACACAGACCAGCATAAGGATCCTGGTTTGAGCCCCCCATTCCCCACCTGCACAGGAGTCGCTTCACAAGTGGTGAAGCAGGTCTGCAGGTGTCTATCTTTCTCTCAACCTCTCTCCATTTCTCTCTGTCCTATCCGACTACGACGACATCATAACAATAACAATAAAACAACAAGCGCAACAAAAGGGAATATTTAAAAATTAAAAAAAGAAATAAATTATTTTTTAAAAAGAGGGGGGTTTAGGACCCTGGTGCATGATAGAGGAAAAGGACCTAAATTGGGCATGAAATTATTTTGCAGGGGCCAGGTGGTGGCTCACCTGGTTGAGCACACATGTTGCAATGCTCAAGGACCCAGGTTTGAGCCCCCAGTCCCCACCTGCAGGGGGGAAAGCTTTGCAAGTGGTGAAGCAGGGCTGCAGGTGTCTCTCTCCCTCTCTGTCTCCCCCTCCCCTCTTTATTTCTCTCTGTCTCTATCCAATAAATAAATGAAGATAATAAAAAAATTAAAAATAAAAAAATTATTTTGCAAATACCTATTATAAGGAGATGAGAAATTGTACCATGTGTCAACAACTAACTGTACTATCACACACTAAGCTCCCAATAAAGTAAAAATTTAAAAAGACAGACAGTCATACCTCATGTAATGATCGGGATAAATTTGAGAGATTCCAATTGAGTGTTCAGCAATTCTGTTGTGCAAATACCATAGAGTACAAAACTAGATGACAAAACCTACTATCACCGTCCTCACATATGTATACTGGTGTCAATGTCTTTATGACCTTGAGTCTAGCCAACAATCTTTTCTTCCCCTTCTTCTTTCTTTTTCAATTTTCCCCCCTCCTTCTTTCCAATAGCACTAATGATACATAATTTACATACCCAAAAGTTCACTCCTTTAAAGAATACAACTCTAGTATTCAAAAGACTGTTTATCACTTTTAAAATGCTTATTTATAAAGGGAAAATAAATAAATAAATAAATAATAAAATTTTAAAAATTAAATGTTTATTTATGGGGGCCGGGCAGTAGCGCAATGAGTTAAGCACACATGGCATGAAGCACAAGGACCAGCAATAAGGATCTCAGTTCAAGCCTCCGGCTCCCCACCTGGAGGAGGGGTCACTTGACAAATCACCTGCTTCACCAGCAGGTCTGCAGGTGTCTATCTTTCTGTCCCTCTCTCTGTCTTCCCCTCCTCTCTCAATTTCTCTCTGTCGTAGCCAACAACAATAACAACAAGGGCAACAAAAATGAGAAAAATGGCCTCCAGGAGCAGTGGATTCGTAGTGCAGGCACCAAGTCCCAGCAATAACCCTGGAGGCAAAAGAAAAAAAATGCTTATTTATTAGCAGAGTAAGCGAGAGGGAGAATGAGAAAGAGAACCACAGCATCAGCCTGGCACATGTGGTGCCAGAGGCTGAAGTCAGGACTTCATGCTTATATGTCTTGACCTTTACTGCTTCACCACCTCCCTAGCTACATGAATTCTTCCTCCTCTTTCTTCCTGTCACTGGACTTTACAGCTGTAGGATGACTTTTTCATCTAGAGAGAGACACAGAGACAGAGAAGAAGAGGGAGAGAAACCACAGCATCAAAACTTTCTTCAACATTCTGGGAGCCCGGCTCCAGCCTGGGTTGCACACTACCTAAGTGAGCTGTTTTGCTGACCATAACCTGACTTAAAACATTTTCACCCTTCCTTCCACAGTAGCTGACAACCACTAGGTGGTTTTTTGTTTGTTTGTTTTACCTATAGGCTAGCCTATTCTGGTTATTTCTCTTTTTTCTTTATCTACAGGATAGCCTATTCTGGTTATTTCATATGAATGGAATCATACAATACATGGTCTCTTGTGATTTGCTTCTTGCACTCAGCATAATGCTTTCAAGGGTGATCCATGTTGTAGCCTCCTTTTATTGCCAAATGATAGTCCACTGTCCGGATAGACAACATTCTGCTTATCAGTTGATGAGCAGCTGACTTTGTTGACCATTATGAATATTGCTATTTTGAACATGCATGTGCAACTTTTTGTATGAAGTTATTTTCATTACTTTTAAATATATACATAGAAATGGAATTGCTGAATCCTAAGGAAACTCTGCTTAACATTTTCAGGAACTGTCAAACTTTTACAAAGTGGCTACATAATATTATAAGGCCACTAGTAATGTATTTATTTTTTTCTTTTAATTGTTATCTAGGAAGAGACTTTATTTTATTTATTAATGAGAAAGATAGGAGGAGAAAGAACTATAGATATCATTTTGGTATATGCGCTGCCAGAGATTGAATGTGGGATCTCATTCTTGAGAATCCAGTATTTTGTCCACTGCGCCACCTCCCAGACCACCTAGTAATGTATTTCTTCACCAGTTTATCCACATCTTTGCCAATATTTGGCTGTCCAATCTTGGTGGTATGGAGTATTTTACTGTGGTTTTGATTTGTATTTTTCCTAGTGATTATGTTAAGCATGTCTTCATATGCTTATTTACATTTGAATATCCTCATTGGGAAAATGTCTATGCAAAATCTCTACCCATTAAATTAAAAAAAAAAAAGAGGGAGTTGGGCAGTCGCGCAGTGGGTTATGCACATGTGACACAAAGCTCAAGGAATGGTGTAAGGATCCCGGTTCAAGCCCCCAGCTCCCCACCTGCAGGGGAGTCGCTTCACAGGCGGTGAAGCAGGTCTGCAGGTGTCTATCTTTCTCTCCCCCTCTGTCTTCCCCTCCTCTCTCCATTTCTCTGTCCTATCCAACAACGATGACATCAATAATTACAACAATAAAACAAGGGCAACAAAAGGAAATAAAAATAACTTTAAAAATTTTTAAAAAGGTTGACCCATAGTGCTGAAGCCCTGCCACCAAAACAAGAGAAAACACCACATAATTCTTTTTGACACTAGTAGAAAAGAAAATAGAGGTAAGAAGACACTTTAGATCACACATTCCCATGTGTGAGGCCCTAGATTCAAGTCTTAGCACCACATGGGATTATTATAGATGGCACCAGAAAAGCACTATAGATGGAGTGGTGCTGTGGTCTCTTCCTCGTCTTCACATCTCCTTTCTCTCTCTCTAAAATAATGAAAACACTGGCCTAGGGAGGCCACTCAGCGGTGATATTGCATATGGGTTCATTTCCTGGTATAGCATTAAAAAAAGAAAGGGGGCCGGGCGGTAGTGCACCCAGTTAAGCACACATAGTGTGAAGTGCTGGGACTGGCATAAGGATCTTGGTTTGAGACCCGGGCTCCCCAGCTACAGGGGAGTCGCTTCACAAGCAGGGAAGCAGGTCCACAGGTATCTATCCTTCTCTCCCTCTCTGTCTTCCCCATCTCTCTCAAATTTCTCTGTCCTATCCAACAACAATGACAACAACAACAAAATGGAAAAATGGCCACCAGGAACAGAAAATTCAAAGTTTAGGCACTGAGGCCCAACAATAATCCTGGAAGAAAAAAAAAAAAAAAACACAATAAAACCTGAACTGGAGTTGGTATATTGCATCAAAGTAAGACTCTGGGGTGGGTCGGGGGAGAGTACAGGTCCTGGAAAAGTATGACAGAGGGCCTAGAAGGGGTTGTGTTGTTATGTGGAAAACTGAGAAATGTTATGCATGTACAAAAATTGTATTCACTGTCAACTGTAAAACATTAATCCCCCAGGGGTCGGGCTGTAGCACAGCAGGTTAAGTGCACATGGCACAAATCGCAAGGATGGGTGTCAAGATCCCGGTTCAAGCCCCCAGCTCCCCACCTGCAAGGAAGTCACTTCACAAGCGGTAAAGCAGGTCTGCAAGCGTCTATCTTTCTCTCCCCCTCTCTGTCTTCCCCTCCTCTCTCATTTCTCTCTGTCCTATCCAACAACATCATCAATAGCAACAATAATGACAATGGCAACAAAATGGGAAAAAATGGCCTCCAGGAGCAGTGGATTTGTGGTGTAGGCAACAAGCCCCAGCAATAAGCCTGGAGGTAAAAAAAAAAAAATTAATCCCAATAAAGAAAAAAAAAAATAATAAAACTAGACCTAAAAAATGCCCTTTGAATATATAGTTGTGAAAATAAATCATTATTTTCTAGAAGTCAAACTTCTAGAATTGAAATTCTAATTCATTTCATGTCTTTCTCTCCTAATTTTTTAAATTGCTATCAGGGTTATTGCCTGATACGAGAATCCGGCATGAAGCCCAGCCAGTCTATCTTGGCATTACTCTCGATCGCACTCTGTCATTTCACGAACATCTCATAAAAACTGCAGCAAAGGTGGGCGCGAGGAATCACATCATTGCAAGACTGGTCAGCTCCTCATGGGGCGCGAGCGCTTCCACACTACGATCATCATCTCTGGCATTATGCTATTCCACTGCAGAATACTGTGCCCCAGGATGGTTCCGTAGCCCCCATGTCCACTTGGTCGATTCCAAATTATATTCCTCCATGAGGATAATTTCTGGAACCATCCGTTCCACCCCGGTTCCATGGCTGCCAGTTCTTAGCAACATCGCCCCGCCAGATATTCGTCGGGATGCGGCATCATCTAAGTTCATTTCCCACGTCTACGCTCGACCGGACCTGCCAATATACGCGGATATCTTCGCCCACCCTGTCCAACGCTTGACGTCTCGTCACCCAATCTGGTCCCCTACGCTAACACTGAACTTCTCTGTTCCAGACTCTTGGAAACAGAGCTGGCAGTCAGCTGAGGTAAAGAACAAACACCTCATCACAGACCCCTGCAAGCATCAACTCGGCTTTGACCTAGCACGTTATGATTGGGCCCTCCTCAATCGCCATCGAACAGGCCATGGCCGGTGCGCCGCTATGTTCCATCGCTGGGGAGCCAGAGATGACCCAAACTGCCCCTGCGGCTACAGACAGACTATGACCCACATAGTCAACGACTGCCACCTCTCCAGATTCAAAGGAGGTCTCGAAACTTTACATCAGGCTCAACCTGACGCTGTTGACTGGCTATGGAAGAAGGGCAAATGCTAGAAGAAGAAGGGTTATTGCCGGGTCTAGCACTGGCACAATGACTCCACCACATTCTGTGATTCCTACTGTCTTCTTTCCTTCCTTCCTTTCACAGAATAGAGATAAAGTTGAAAGTTGGGGGGGTGGAGATAGAGAGGGAGAGAGATAGAGACACATCTGCAGCCCTGCTTCACTGCTTGTAAAACTTCCCCTCTGCAGTTGGGGACCAGGACCTTGAACCTGGGTCCTTGTGCATAATGGGGGTGCTGAAGCAAATGCATCACCACCCAGCCACACCACTTCATGTTTTTCATAGATTTCCTTTGTTTTTTACTAGTGCACAGATCAGCTCTGGCTTATGGCGACATGGGGACTGGACCTGGGACTTGGGACCTGGGAGCCTCAGCATGAGTCTGTTTGCATAACAACCATTAAGCTGTCTAACCCCCACCCCCACCCCAAGATTTCTTTTTTTCAGAGAAGTTTTAAGTTCACAACCAAGTTGGATGGAAGACAGAGATTTCCCATAAGCCCCTTGCTCTCACACATGGACAACCTTCCTCACCACCAACATCTCCCACCAGAGTGGGGCAATTGTTAACAATTGATAGGCCCACTGTGACACATCACTACCCAAGGTCCATAAAAGTATGACCCTAAGGGGTCATTCTTTGTGTTGTACATTCTAAGGGCTTAAATTCAACCAAAGAATAAAATCTATATATTGAAAACTATAAAAATAGGAAGAAATTAAAAGAGAGGACAGGCACAATAGCTCACTCTGTCATGTGTGTGACCCACATTTGAGCTTGGCCCCGCACCACGGAAGGGAGCTTCGATGCTATGGTTTCTTAGCCTTTCTCTCCCTGTCTTTCTGTCTCTTTCTGAAAAAGTCAGACTAGAGAAGATAAAAAGAAAGAGAAAGAGGGTAGGAAGGAAAGAAGAAATTTAGAGTTCTGCACTCAGCAAGCATGAGGTCCCGAGTTTGACACCTGGCATGGGGCCAGGATACTAATCTGGTCTTGTCCCTTCCCCATACCACTCCTTTGTCCTAAATAAATATCCATATATTTAATATGCTTATTTTAATGTATTTACATATATATTAATTAGTGACTGAAAGTAGATGACTGGTTTTCAGGGACTATGGAAAGAAAATGCTGATGTAGGACCTCATGGTGCAACACCTTCAGGTGTTTCTCTTTCTCCCTCCCTTTTTCCCCCTTCTCCTCTCGATTTCTGGCTGTCTCAATCAAAGAAATAAATAAAGATAATTAAAAAAAAAAAGGAAAGTATTTGAAACAGTACTGTCTCTTTTATACAGGTTAAAATCCCCTACTTAGGGGAGTCAGGCAGTAGCGCAGGGTTAAGCACAGGCGGCACAACGCAAGAACCGGCATAAGGATCCCGGTTCGAGTCCCCGGCTCCCCACCTGCAGGGGAGTCGCTTCACAGGCGGTGAAGCAGGTCTGCAGGTATCTGTCTGTCTCTCCCCGTCTTCCTCTCCTCTCTCCATTTCTGTCCAATTCAACAATGACAACATCAGTAACAACGATAATAACTACAAGGGCAACAAAAGGGAATAAATAGTTTTAAAAATTGCCTACTTAAGTTGGCCTTTGTAATTATAAGTTTTCACAGTCAACAAGCTTATCCCACAACTATTAAAACTTTGAGAAAGAGTAGATTGTTTTGGCCCCAAAAGCTGTGCAATGAAGTCAAAAGTATTAAAATACAAAATATTTATTAAAAATAGGTTGCTTCTGGGGGGGGAATGCTGCTTTAGAAGGCTGCTGTCACAGCGATGCACTTCCCATCCCCCATAACAGGTATCAGCAAACCACATGCTCCACCAACTTAACCAGTCCCTCCACCACAGGACAGTGAATGCCCACCCCTCTTGTCAGTTCCACTCACCTTCTTCCTTTAAGTCCTTTGATCAGCCGAAACAGAAGACACCGAGTTAACAAATGCCTTTTTTCCCCCACGTTAATATTGTCCCAACAGACTGAAGAGGCACATTCAATGACAGGTGTTCTATAGATCAGGGAAAAAAAAATCTTACCTGGAAGATTACCCTTGGAGATGGTGTCTGTATCCAAATTGTAGGTGTCCTGGAGACGCAACAAAGCTTTAGCCGCCCCAACCTGATCTTCATCATTAGGGAAGTACTGTCTCTGAATAGTTAGGTTAGAGATAAAACCTTGAAATGGGAAGAAGAGAAAAAAAAAGACTCTAGAACCTTATACACTTTAAAATGTTTATTTCTGTTTGTGGATCTAGGGTTTTGTGAATGAATAATTTCACCTCTCTGGGTCACATTTTTACTCTTCAGTCAAGTAAAGAAAAGGGAGGGATACCATAACACTGGAGCATCCTCTGCTCAAACCTGGACCTTGCACATTGCAAGGCATGCACCCTATCCAGTGAGATATCTCTCCAAACCTTCACTTGCTTAAAAAAAGGGGGGGGTGCCAGGTGGTGGCACACCTGGTTGAGCGCACGTTTACAGTGCACAAGAACCCAGGTTCAAGCCCCTGGTCCCCACCTGCAGGAGGAAAGCTTCACAAGTGGTGAAGTATTGCTGCAGGTGTCTCTCTGTCTCCCTCTCTATCACCCCCTTCCCTCTCAATTTCTGTCTCTATCCAACAAATAAAGATTTTAAAATATTTAAAAAGAGAGAGCAAGACCAAGCTTCTCCCCCCACCTCCCCCCCCCCTTTTTTTCTTCCCATTTCTGATGCTCTTATTTGCTCAGCTCTGGCTTATGGTGGTGTGGAGATTGAAGCTGGGATCTGGGAGCCTCAGACATGAGAGTCTGTTTGCATAACCATTATGCTATCTCCCCCATCCTTGATGTTCCATTTGTCTTTTCTGTTTTTGTGTGGTGTCTGGGTTTAAACCTAGGACCTCATGAATGTACAGCATGTGCTCGATCATTGAGCCACTTCCCCAACACTTCCTAGACTTTTTTTCTTGCTGCCAGAGTCTCACTGAGGCTTTACAGATACATGATTCCACCTCTCCCAGAGAACTACTCCTCTGCTTTCCTCAGACAGAAAGTGAAAGGCAGAGAAGGGGGAAAGAGAGAGAGAAGGGAAGAGACACCAGAGCGCTGCTCTAATGCATCTGAAGTTCCCCCCTTGTGTGCCTTTACCACATGACACCTGTGGCTAGAACCCTTGCACAGGCCCTTGCACCCAGTGTAGTGTGCACTCTACTAGGCACACCATCCATTAGTCCTCCCTGCAGACATTTAATTTCCAACATAAAGTCCTTAAAGCATTTCTTAAAATCTGTATTTTTCCTTTTTCTTTTTGAAGACTTACTTACTAATAACAGGGAAAACACAGCTTTCCTCTGACACATGTGGGACTGGGAGTCAAACTTGGAGACCTCATATTTGCAAGTCCTGTGCTCTTCTGCTAAGTCACTCCCCGGGCAACTATTTTATGATTTATCATGACAACATGAAAATCCCACATGTTTAATATGATAAAATTAAATACACTAAATGAGACTGGGCATACATCTAACTTACTCAATTCTAAAAAATCCTTTCTTTTTTTAAAAATGTATTTATATTCCCTTTTGTTGTCCTTGCTGTTTTATTGTTGTAGTTATTATTGTTGTTCTTATTGATGTCGTCGTTGTTGGATAGGACAGAGAGAAATGGAGAGAGGAAGGGAAGACAGAGAGGGGGACAGAAAGACAGACACCTGCAGACCTGCTTCACTGCCTGTGAAGAGACTCTCCTGTAGGTGGGGAGCCGGGGGGATCGAACCAGGATCCTCACGCCGGTCCTTGGGCTTTGCGCCACGTTCACTTAACCGGCTGCGCTACCGCCCGACTCCCTAAAAAATCCTTTCTAACAGTACCTAAGTAATCTGAATTCATTATATAATTCATAGGTGAAAATAAAAGTAACATAAAAATTGAGTTCTTAGATACACTTTAAGTAGGCTTGAAAATGAGTGCGTTTAAGAATATGAAAATGACATTCACTGCTAATCATTTTTTTCCAGATTACAGGTACATGAAATGAATATGCTCTTAGCTAGAGAGATAGCTCACTGAACAGAGGGCATCATTCCCCATGGATTTGGCTCACATTCAAGCCCTGACACCATATCGAATTCACCAGGTGAATTTCTGGTGTTGTGGTGTCTCTCCCTCTCTATCTGAATGAAAAAGTCAACTTGGAGCAGCACTGCAAAACTAACAAAAAGTTCTATTTCCTTCTTCCACGCCCCTTATGTTATATAGATGGGGAATTCTGTGAAGGCAAGCAAGAAATGTTAACTATAAATTTAAAATCACAAGTAAGCTAGTTTAGTAAAATATTTTTAGATACACTTACTTATTGAATATGGTATTTGAATAATTATTTCATCGTGTGAAAGTTTTTATATTAAATATAACCAAAAAAAATCAAATGATTAGTGATCAATACATAACTCCTAAGAAAATGAAGTTAAATACTCCTTAGGGAACCGAGACAACAAAAACAAAAAGTGATTTAAAATTTGAGTAATATAACTTGCAAATAAAAGTTACTTATGAGATTTCTTCCCTTCTCATTTGCTTCTAATCAACTATGTGTAGTCCAGTCAGCTAAAGGCCAGGCATTTCATGTTAATGGAAATGTACAAACCCACAACTAGAAGAAGGCTAAAAGTTCATTTCAAACATAATTTTTAGTTTTAAGATCAACTCTCAGTTCATAGTAACCACATGGAAATTTACAAGCAAATTTTACAAATTTTAAAGAAGACTGTAATGCCTTTTTTAATGCTTTTATGCCAAAAAAAAGTGCTTGATTCAGCCCTAGACAAAAGAGAAAGAATACTGATATATATTACAGTAGTATGTGATGATTAGCACACATTAAAATACCAAGTGACAAGGTTCACCTTATAAAGGGACATAGGTCAAATATTAGTATATCATCACTTAAGAATAACATAATATGTATGTGCATAAATACACATCATCTTACAAATGTTTTCACGAGTCGCCAGGTGGTGGCATACGCGGTTGAATGCATGTTACCATGGACTTAGATTGTAGCCTGCAGACCTCACCTACAGTGGGTAAGTCTCACAAGTAGTGAAGCAGGGCTGCAGTGTCTCTTTCTCTCTCCCCATCTCCTCTCAATTTCTCTCAAATAAAAGAAAGAAGGGTGGGGTAGAATGGCTGTTGGGAGCAATGGATTTGTCTTGCAGGCAGTGGGGGGGGTTCTCTTGGAAGTGATTTTAAAAAATGTCCTCATTGGTCATTTATAGAACAAATAATCACATGAATTTCCCTCTCATCATGAAGAACATTCAAGTGTTTGCCTTATTTTTTCTTTCCAAAGTTCCCTCTCCAATGCATAACAGCTTACCTTTTGCAAACACTTACAACTACCCCTGCATTATTTCATTTACAGCTGGCTCAGGAGAGCCCTTATTCTTGCTCCCTAGAGTCATTCAGCAAACATTTCAACTTGTATTGGGTTTTCAGAAAAGTCATTTTGCACTTCTGCATAGAAAAATACATGATGCGGGGGGCTAGGCGGTGGCGCACTTGGTTAAGCGCAAACATTACAGTGCCCAAGGATCTGGGTTCTAGCCCCTGGTCCCCACCTGCAGGGGGAAAGCTTCACGAGTGGTGAAGCAAGTCTGCAGGTCTCTCTCCCACTCTATGTCCCCCTTCCCTCTCTATTCAAAGTAAAGATTAAAAGTTTTTTTTTAAAAAAAAGAAAGAAAAAGAAAAATACATGATGCGGAAGGGGATAGATAGCATAATGGTTATGCAAAGACTCTCAAGCCTGAGGCTCCAAAGTCCCAGGTTCAATTCCCCGCAGCACCATATGCCAGAGCTGGGCAGTACTCTGGTAAAAAAATAAACAAATAAAACAAGAATTATTTTAAAAAAGAAAGAAAAATACATGATGACTTTTCCAACAGCCCAATATTATGTACTAACCACAATCCCCATTCATAAACTCCAGATTTAGTTTTCTGTGCTTGTTACTATCAATAAAAAGATCTCAACACCCCAATTACAACTTTAGTGTTTTAATTAGAAAGGCATTTGCACAATCTGGAGGTGGCAGAGAATAAAGTGTTAGACTCTTAGCAGTTGGTCCTCAGTTGGATCCCTAGCATTACATGTGCCAGTGATATTCTGATTCTCTCTCAGTCCTTCTTTCTCATAAATAAGTGATAAGGGAAGGGAGGGAGGAGAGAAGAGACAGAGGGAGGGAGAAGACATTGACTATTATTAGAGTCAAGTGATAACACACCGAGTAGGGCATGGATCTTACCATGCAAAAGGACCTGGGTTCAAGGCCTAGCATCACATAGGAGCACCATGAACAGAGGGGTGGGAGGAGAGTTCAGTGGACAGTGAAATGATGCTATGGTCTCTCCTTTCTTTCACTCTTTTCTTTCTTTTTTCTCTTTTTTTTTTTTTTTTGTTTTTTTTTTGTTTTATTGGATAGGACAGAGAAATCGAGAGAAGAGGGGAAAACAGAGAGAGGAAGAGAAAGATAGATACCTGCAGACCTGCTTCACCGCTTGTGAAGTGACCTCCTTGCAGGTGAGGAGCCACAGGCTGGAACCAGAATCCTTGCACCAGTCCTTGGTGCTTTGCACCATGTGCGCTTAACTTGCTGCACTACAGCCTGGGCCCCTTCTTTCACTCACTCTGTTTAAATAGAAAAATGAAAGAAATGGAAGTGTCTAATAAGAGTTATCATGTTAGAGGTCCTGAGTTCATTCCCCAGCGCCGCATAAAAAAGAAGACATTCACCAGTCATATTTGCAACCTCAGTTTAATTTATTGTCTTGACTCAGTAAAACAATTCTAAGCTTCAAAGTACTATATAGAGCACAGCTGACATTTTTCCTTAGAGTATCATTCCATTACATTCAAAATTGATTGAGGGAGGCAGACAGGGCTATGTCTGCAGAAAAATATCTTGCAAAGGGGATAGAAGAATCTGAATCTCTAGGGGACAAGGTGCCCAGGCTTCCCCCATCTGACCAAATTCTCTATCCCCACCTGGACTATCTATCCTCCAGGACTTGTATATAGATTATAGACATATAAGATGGGAGAGGGATGGGGGGAGAGGGGCCGGAGGGTAATAAGGGCCTTGCTTCCAATTCACACTCCCCCTTCTGGAGCTTTTTGTAAAATAAATAATAGGATTTTAAAAATGGATTGAAAATATATGTATTTACTCATAAATCTTTAACATCTGAAGGTATTCCTAAAGTGAAAATAAATTCCCTCCGAAGTGAAGATATATTCCAATCAAGTAACTTTTGAAGATGTCAAAACAAAAAGCATCAGTGTTAATCACCAGTAGAAGAAACTGTTTTCTTTTCAACAATATAACTCTTTAGAATTTGTTTCCAATGTCATTCATCCTTTTTAACTGAGGGAATTGAGGATCTAGACTAAATTCACTCTAGTCTAACCAAACTAATAATGACTCAATTACGATGCTGAAGACTTGATGTTCTGAAAACTGAATTTATCACTAATTTTGGCATTTCTACAATGTTACCTTCCCCTTTTTGGATAAATTATCTTACCATCTGACATATCCTTAAGGACCAGATTCTCCAGTTCACTCCACTCAGTATTCAGACGTTTCATTAACTTGAAGGCATTTACAGGGTGTCCAACAAACCCTTCTGGATCTTCTGTTGCTGTGCTGGTAAGTCGATCTAACTTCTCTGCCCATCTATCCATGCAAGACATAGAGAAAAGTATATACTTAGTTAAGAAAATACATAAATTAGTAAAAACAAAACAAAAAGATGAAAAGTAATTAAGATAAAGCTACTTCAGAGCTGGGTTGTGGCGCACCTAACTGAGCGTACATGTTATAATGCTCGAGGACCATGGTTCAAGTCCCCATCCCCACCTACAGGGGGAAAGCTTCACAAATGATGAAGCAGGGCTGCAAATGTATGTCCCTCTCCCTGTAGGCCTCTGCATTCCTTTCAGTTTCTCACTGTCTCTATCCAGTAAATAAATAAATTCAAAAAAATTAAACGCTACTTCTGAAACTTATAAAGGTTAGGAAAAAAGTTTAGATTGGTGGTCTGGGACATGGCATAGTGGATAATGTATTGGACTCTCAAGCAGGAGGTCTCAAGTTCAATCCCTGGCAGTTCAATTCATGTACCAGAGTGATGTCCAGTTTGTTGTTTCTTTCCTCTTATCTTTCTCATTAATAAGTAAAATCTTTTTTAAAAAAAAGGGGGGGTGCCGACCTAGTTAAGTGCACATATTACAATGGGGACAGGGTTCAAGCCCCTGGGTCCCCACCTGCAGGGGGAAAGCTTCATAAGTGGTGAGGCAATGTTGCATGTGTCTGACTTTCCCTCTCTGTCACCCCCTTCCCTCTTGGTTTCTGGCTATCTCTATCCAATAAAATAAATAAATAAAAATAATTTTTTTAAAGTTTTTAAAGGAAAAAAAGAGAGATTAGCTTAGACTGTAGAATATAGGGCTTGCATTCCAGAGGCTCCTGATGCTCCAAATTCAGTTACCATATACCAGAATGGTACATTGGACACACACACACACATACATACACACACACACACACACACATACACACTTTTTCTTTCTCTCAATCATATGCAACTTTCTGTCCCATCTGAGTTGCTCACATGGCAAAACTAACACACTTTCCAGGTAATCTACTTTGCCAGGCCCCTAACTATATTCTTCTATCAATCCAAGTTCTTGCATGAACTCTTGGCCCAGGACTAGCTCTTCTGTTCTGCTTAAGCTACTTCTTATAAGACTGGCAGCTGATCTTCGTTTCCACTTGAATAATTTTCTTCTTCCAGAAAGAAAAACATCCAGGCCAAGTCTGAGTCAAACAGATAAAACACTATGCTTACTTTTTTATTTGTTGTAGTTTGTCCTCTTCTGCCTTAATATAGTCTTTCAGGGAAATCACCAGGTCTTTCTCAGTACGGATTAAGTCAGTCATTTGACCTACGCAAGGGAAAACGGAAGGTTGTCAAACACCCACATTCACCAACACGCGCATTTTAGAATCGCTTAGAATGCTTCAGAATATTTCCTCCTATAAGGAATATATCAGGTGTGTTGGAAAGATCATCTGTTCTTTTTTAATCGCATAAAATAAATTCTAAAGTTTTTCTTATTGTATGCTTCCATTCTAATTTTCAATCTACTCAATTTTTCAAGTTTGGACTATACTGGCAAAATTTGTTTTCACTTAAAATGTATTTTTAGCAGCCCAGGAAGTGGTGAAGTAACTAGAGTATTTGACTTAAAAGTATGAAGTCCTCCAGAAACTATCAGATACTTAGAGGAAAATATTGACAGAAATCTTTTCCACATAAATTTTAAAGACTTCATCTTCAATGAAACGAATCCAGTTACAAACAACACTAAGACAAGCATAAACCTATGGGACTACATCAAGTTAAAAAGCTTCTGCATGGGAGCCAGGCGGTAGCACAGCAGGTTAAGCGCATGTGGCACAAAGCACAAGGACTAGCGTAAGGATCCTGGTTCGAGCCCCCGGCTCCCCACTTGCAGGGGAGTCACTTCAAAGGCAGTGAAGCAGGTCTGCAGGTGTTTACCTTTCTCTCCTTCTCTCTGTCTTCCCTTCCTCTCTCCATTTCTCTCTGTCCTATCCAACAATGACATCAATAACAATAATAACTACAACAACAAAACAAGGGCAACAAAAGGAAATGAATAAATATCAAAAAAATTAAAAAAAAAAAAAAAAAAAAAAGCTTCTGCACAGCAAAAGAAACCACTACCCAAAACAAGAGACCCCTCACAGAATGGGAGAAGATCTTTACATGCCATACATCAGACAAGAGGCTAATAACCAAAATATATAAAGAGCTCACCAAACTCAACAAGAAAACAAATAACCACATCCAAAATTCAGGAGAGGACATGGACAGCATATTCACCACAGAAGAGATCCAAAAGGCCAAGAAACACATGAAAAAATGCTCCAAGTCTTTGATTATCAGAGAAATGCAAATAAAGACAACAACAAGATACCACTTCACTCCTGTGAGAATGTCATACATCAGAAAAGGTAGCAGCAGCAAATGCTGGAGAGAGTGTGGGGTCAAAGGAACCCTTCTGCACTGCTAGTGGGAATGTAAATTGGTCCAACCTCTGTGGAGAACAGTCTGGAGAACTCTTACAAGGATAGAAATGGTCCTACCCTGTGGTCCGGGAGGTGGCGCAGTGATAAAGCTTTGGACTCTCAAGCATGAAGTCCTGTGTTTGGTCCCCAGCCAGCACATGTGCCAGAGTAATGTCTGGTTCTTTCTCTGTCCTCCTGACTTTCTCATAAATAAATAAAATCTTAAAAAAAAAAAAAATGGTCCTACCCTATGATCCTATAATTCCTCTCCTGGGGATAGATCCTAAGGAACACAACACACCCATCCAAAAAGATCTATATACACATATGTTCTTGGCAGCACAATTTGTAATAGCCAAAACCTGGAAGCAACCCAGGTGTCCAACAACAGATGAGTGGCTGAGCAAGTTGTGGTCTATATACACAATGGAATACTACTCAGCTATAAAAAAATGGTGACTTCACCGTTTTCAGCCAATCTTGGATGGACCTTGAAAATTTCATGTTGAGTGAAATAAGTCAGAAACAGAAGGATGAATATGGGAGGATCTCACTCTCAGGCAGAAGTTGTAAAACAAGATCAGAAGAGCAAACACAATTGGAACCTGAACTGGAATTGGCATGTTGCACCAAAGTAAAAGACTCTGGGGTGGGAGGGTGGAAGAACACAGGTCCAAGATGGATGACAGAGGACCTAGTGGGGGTTGTATCGTTACGTGGAAAACTGAGAAATGTTATGCATGCACAAACTATTGTATTTACTGTTGAATGTAAAACATCAATTCCCCAATAAAGAAATTAAAATTAATTAACTAAATTTAATTTAAAAAATATGAGGTCCTGAGTTTGTAATTTGGTACCAAATACGCAAAAGTAGTACTATGGTTCCTTTCTCTCTATGGCTCCTTTCTTCTCTCTGTCTCTCTATCTCTCTTCCCTCCCATTAATAAATGAAAAAAAAATTTAATGTATTTTTAGAAGTCATAGAGGTGGCTTGACAGGTAGAGCAGAAGATTTGCATATGGAGACACTAGTTCAATCTCTGATAGCAGGCATGCTGAAGCGGCGCTCTAGGGGTCTCAGTCTCGGTCTTTATCTTATGAAACAGATAAGTGCTTATCAATTGTGTTTTCAAATTACTGGGTTGTCAGAAAAGTCACAGTATATTTTTCCCGTTTTTCTATGCAAAAGTGTGTCATGACTTTTCCTTTATCCAGTTGACTAGTTTTATCCTTGGGTAGAGCTTAAGTGGAACACTATAGTATTCAGTTTATGATGCCTAATTTCTAGGTAAGCCTCCTCATACAGTTATAAATAAATCATGATAAGCCCCCTCATACAGTTATAAATAATCATATGTATTGGGTTGTTGGAAAGGAAAATTTACATATAAAAGAGAAGAAGGGGACTAGGAGATAGTTCAGTCCTTACAGAATAAATACATCCTACCAGGCACTCCCTACATGAGGCAGTGGAGTCAAGCCCCAGCCGCACACAACAGTGCCATGAACAGAATGGCCCTGGAGATGCTCCACAAGTAACGGAGCAGAGCTGTGGTCTCTCTCCTCTGTCTGCTGTCTGTTGTCTGCAGTCTGTAGAGATATGTCTACTGTCTGCTTCTCTTTTTCTATCAAAAACAAGGCAGGGAGGGGTCAGGGAAATCATTCGATAATATTGATTACAGTGAACCTCTTACGTTTATTCTCCATCACTACATTTAAAAAATGATAATGTGTACGTACAGAGGAAAACATAAGGGGTCGGGTGGTGTCACACCTGGTTGAGCATACCTTACAGTGTGCAGGGGTCCAGGGTAGAGCCCCCAGTCCCACCTGCTGGGGGAAAACTTCACGAGTGGTGAAGCAGTGTTACAGGTGTCTCTCTGTCTCTCTCCCTATCACCCCCTTCTCTCTCAATTTCTGGCTGTCTCTAACCAATAAATAAATAAAACCAGTAAGGTTCAAGCCTCTATCTGCAGCTGCAGGGGAAAGTTTGGTGAATTAGTGCTACAGCTGTCTCTCTGTCTCTCTCCCTCTCTACCTCCCCCTTCCTTCTTGATTTCTCATGTCTCTATCCAATAAATAAATAAGGATGATTTTTTTTTAAATATTTTTAAAAAACATAAAAGAATGCATGTCAAACTATAAAGAGTACTTCTTGAGCAGGGGAGATAGCAATGGTTATGCAAACAGACTCTCATCCCTGAGGCTCCAAGGTCCCAGGTTCAATCCCCCACACCACCATAAGTCAATGCTGAGCAGTGTTCTGGTAAAAACAAATAAATAAATAAATAAATACTTCTGATGGGTAAAGAGCATGTGGATGTAGAGGCCTTACATTCTACATACTTCTGTTTTTTTCTCCTTTAACCAATGTGTAATTTGTGTAATAATTTTTTTAAATATTTATTTTATTTATTTATTCCCTTTTGTTGCCCTTGTTGTTTTATTGTTGTAGTTATTATTGTTGTTGTCGTCGTTGTTGGATAGGACAGAGAGAAATGGAGAGAGGAGGGGAAGACAGAGAGGGGGAGAGAAAGACACCTGCAGACCTGCTTCACCGCCTGTGAAGCGACTCCCCTGCAGGTGGGGAGCCGGGGTTGGAACCGGGATCCTTACGCCGGTCCTTGTGCTTTGCGCCACCTGCGCTTAACCCGCTGCGCTACAGCCCGACTCCCTTGTGTAATAATTTTAAAGGTTCATTTATTTATTTATTTAGTTTTGCCTCCAGGGTTATCACTGAGGCTCGGTGCCTATCCTATGAATCTACTGCTTCTGGAGGCTAATTTTTCCCTTTTGCTGCCCTTGTTTTTATTGCTGCTGTTATTGTTATTGTTATTGTTATTGCTGTCACTAGATAAGACAGAAAAATCGAGAGAGGACGAGAAGACAGAGGAAGAGAGAAAGACAGACACCTGCAGACTGCTTCACTGCCTGTGAAGTGACCCCCCTGCAGGTGGGGAGCCAGGGCCTCAAACCAGGATCCTTACACTGGTCCTTGCACTTTGCGCCGTGTGCACTTAACCCACTGTGCTACCGCCAGACCCCTAAAGGTTTTTTTTAAAATACAAGTATTCACAGTAGTTTGTTGTTTTTTTTCTTTCAGCACCAAGGCATCACACATGTACAGTTCCACCAATCCTCAGTCACCTTTTTTCATTCTTTTTTTATTAGGGATTTGGGAGTGGGGAACACAGCTCTGCTCTACCATCTATGGAATTTCCCCTTGTGCCATGGTGCTCCCATGAAGTGCAGGGTCTCAAATCTGGGGTCTCAAACTTGGTAAGGTGCACAATCTCCCAGCATCTACAGTAGATAAAGCAGGTTCTAAAACAACATGAAGTATACTGTGTGTGTGTTTATGCATTAAAAAGGACTCGAGCAGGGGCTAGGCAATCCAGAGTACACACATCACAGTACACAAGGACCACAGTACACAAGCCCTTGCTCCCTGCTGGCAAAGGGGAAGCCTCACAAGCAGTGAAGAAGGGCTGTAGGGTCACTCTCTCTTTCCCACTCAATCTCCCCATCTCCCCTCAATTTCTCTCTGTCCTATCAAATAAACAAAGGGGAAAAAATGCTCTCTGGGAGCTCTGGATCCATCTTGCAGATAATGAGCCCCAGCAGTAACCCTGGTGTCAATTAAATAAATAATGGGACTAAGTATATATATTAAAATATTTGCTGGCACATTACTGTAATGTGTGAAGATTGGGCTCAAGTCACTGGGCCCCACCTGCATGGGAGAAGCTTCACAAGCAGTGTTTCAGGCATCTCACTTTCTCTCTGTCTCCCTCTCTATGTGTCTCTCATTCCTTATTGGGACAAAAAAAAAAAAAAAAAAAGTCACCGAAACAGTGGTGACTATGGAGCACAGTAATAACAACAGTGGCCAAAAAATGACGCTACATGAGTCCACTACTGGAGTTTTCTTTGATATGCTTTTCTAAAGTTTCCTTAAGTTTCTAACCTGAAAATGTTTTGCTTTTATAATAAAAACAAAACAAAACTTAACTTTAAGAAGAGATCAACTTTACAAGGGTCAGTGTCTACAGCAATGTTTCAGTCTCCAGGAATACACTGCATTTAATTTTAATGTCTAAAAAACATTCAAAAATGGAAAATTTTTAAGTGCTAAGCACAAATCACAAAATAGTTTTAAAAAAACTTACCAATTGAAGTAAAAAAGCCTGGATGGGCCAAAGACCAGGGAAACATAATTCCTACAATCAAAATATGCCAGATCATCTTCGAAGACATAATGTTACAGGTTCACACACCTACAAAGAGAGATATGGACATTAAGTAAAGGGGGGAAAAGCTCATATTTCCAATAGTCAAATACGTAAATAAGATTTCAAAGTTGTTCATGGAACCTCTAACTTCTTTTTTTTTTTTTTAATTTTTTATTTAAGAAAGGATTAGTGAACAAAAGCATAAGGTAGGAGGGCTACAACTCCACACAATTCCCAACACCCAATCCCCATAACCCACCCCCTCCCATGGTAGCTTTCCCATTCTCTATCCCTCTGGGAGCATGGACCCAGGGTCGTTGAGGGTTGCAGAAGGTAGAAGGTCTGGCTTCTGTAATTGCTTCCCCGCTGAACATGGGCGTTGACTGGTCGGTCCATACCCCCAGTCTGCCTCTCTCTTTCCCTAGTAGGGTGTGACTCTGGGGAAGCTGAGCTCCAGGACACATTGGTGGGGTCTTCAATCCAGGGAAGCCTAGCCAGCATCCTGGTGGCATCTGGAACTGCAAACTCTAGTGTAGTCCTGCTTTCAGGTATATATTTTGCAGTAGTTTATGGATACGTGTGCACATAAGCTCTCTCTCACAGAAGGAACCTCTAACTTCTGTACACAGATTCAATAATCAGTCTTGCTGAACAATTTAACAAATTGTTGTAGAAAAAGTGAGCTTGGTATTTCATATTACGGGGGGAAAAATGGAATACTACTCAGCTATTAAAAATGGTGATTTCACCATTTTCAGCTCATCTTGGATGGAGCTTGAAGAAATCATGATAAGTGAAATAAGTCAAAAATAGAAGGATGAATATGGGATGATCTCACTCTCAGGCAGAAATTGAAAAACAAGATCAGAAGTCTACATTAAAAAGCTCCTAACCAGAGGCCAGGTAGTGGTGCACCAGGTTAAGTGTTCACATTAAAGTGCACAAGAACCCAGGTTCAAGACCCTGGTCCCCACCTGCAGAGCGAAAGTTTCACGATTGGTGAGGCCGGGCTGCAGGTATCTCTCTCCCTCTCTATCTCTCCCAACCCTCTCAACTACTCTGTCTCTATCCCATAATAAATGAATAATAAAAAAAAATTTTTAAAGCTCCTATCCTGGGGCCTGGGAGATTGCACAGTGGTTATGCTAAAGATTTTCATGACTGAGGCTCTGAAGATCCCAGGTTCAATGCCCAGTAGTAGAGCTGAAGAGTGCTTGGGCAAGGAAACATACAAAACACAGGGGTATATGCACATGTTCACACACACACACACACACACACACACACACACACACGGGGAGATGGGGTGTACCTGTCTCATATGTATGAGGCCCTGGTTTAGATCTCTCACACAAACAAAAATATATAAACAAACAAACAAACAAACCACTTTCCCTTAACTTGAATCTCAATGAAAACAGATTGCCAAAGAAACTAACTTTCTGGAAGTACTCCTTAGTCTCCTCCCTCAAGTTTGCTACAAACTTCCAGATACTTCCAGAACTACACAGTAGTGAAACACTCTACTTTCTTGGCTGCCTTTCAGTAACTCTTTTGGAAGTTTCTAGAATGTAGCAGATGGAGACACTTCCTCTCCTGTGTTCCTGCCAAAGCACAAGACTTTCTCAAAATACTGGACTGGCTAAAGACTCTAGAATTTTCTTACTATTGAAACATATTTCTGCTATAATTTTTTCTTCATGAACAAATGTATTTCCAGAAAATACAAATGTTTTTGTTGTCCTAACAGAAGACTAATCAGGAACATGAGAAAATTTATGTCAGTTAAGAGATTATTATTTGTATTACTAAAAGATACTTTGTCATTAATGTTTGTCACCTTTCCTCATCCTTAAGCCTCAAATAAGTTAAAACTATTCTCCTACAGAAATTACTGGGGAGGGAACCTCAAAAGTTGTATCTTAATAATGATAGAAATCCAATATGACTTTTTATCTTACACCAGGCTGTAAAATAAATTCTGGATGGATAGATGAAAAAAAGATAAACTGATAAGCTATGATCACAAAACAAAAGTTACTGGATCTCTGAAAAGGGAATCTCTAAACTTAAATGAGAAAATATAGCCTATGTAAGCCAAATATATAAGCCAAATGTAGTTTCAATCCACAAAATAATTTAGAGGTATATACATGGAGAAACTATAAATTAGGGCTAATTTAATAAACACACACATCAACCAGAGTCCACTAAGATTTTAACAGATAGTGGATTAAGCACCAGAAAGTTACAAAAGTGCAACTATAGCTAATAAGCAAAACACTCACTACTGATTAACAGCACAAAAAATTAAAATATGCTGCCTTGGAGGTGGCACTGAACTCCCTCTCAAACATGAAGTCTCAAATTTGATCCCCAGTATCACATACAACAGTGTCACATACAACAGTGTCACATACAACAGTGTCACATACAACAGCTCTAGTTGTTTTTCTAACCCCCTAAATATTTTTTTAAATTTTTTTTAATATTTTATTTTATTTATTTATTCCCTTTTGTTGCCCTTGTTGTTTTATTGTTGTAGTTATTATTATTGTTGTCATCATTGTTGGATAGGACAGAGAGAAATGGAGAGAGGAGGGGAAGACAGAGAGGGGGAGAGAAAGACAGACACCTGCAGACCTGCTTCACCGCCTGTGAAGCGACTCCCCTGCAGGTGGGGAGCCGGGGTTCGAACCGGGATCCTTATGCCGGTCCTTGTGCTTTGCGCCACCTGCGCTTAACCCACTGCGCTACAGCCCGACTCCCCCCCCTAAATATTTTTTAAAGTATTCTGCACACCAAATGAACAATAAAATTAAACAAATCAACAATAAAAAAACCCTAAAATTCTTCAAGGTGGACAGAGGACCTAGTGGGGTTTGAATTGTTATGTGGAAAACTGAGGAATGTTACACATGTACAAACTATCATATTATATTTTACTGTTGACTGTAAACCATTAATTCCCCAGTAAAGAAGTTTTTTAAAAATCTTCAAGGTTTAAATTAAAATTAAAAACTAGTGGTCCGGGAGGTGGTGCAGCGGTTAAAGCATTGAACTGTCAAGCATGATGTCCCAAGTTCAATCCCGGGCAGCACATGTACCAGAGTGCTGTCTGGTTCTTTCTCTCTCCTATCTTTCTCATGAATAAATAAATAAAATATTTTTAAGTTAATTAATTAATTTTAAAACTAAGGGGCCTGATGGTAGCTCACCTGGTTAAGTGCTCACATTACAGTGACCAAGGACTCGGATTCAAGCCCCTGGTCCCCACCTGAAGTGGGGGAAGCTTCACAGGTGGTGAAGCAAGGCTTCAGGTATCTGTCTCTCTACCTATCAACCCCTTCACTCTCAATTTCCCTCTATCTCTATCCAATAATAAATAAATAACTTTTAAAAAAATTAAATCTTTCCTGATCCAGTTTTCTAGTCCTTTTCCCAACTATGACACCATTTCCCCAGACAATAACTTGGGTCCACCTGCATGTTAGATGTCAGGCTCAGGCCACAATCAAATATATCAATGCTGGTTTTAAAACCAATGCTGGTTTTAACTCACAGTTAAGTAAATAAATCTTTTTTTAAACCTTGGTACTGAGGTATATAATCTTTAATATTCTGAAAATCATAAAAAATAGATTAAACATTAAGAAATTAGCAATTCATACTTTAGATGGTTCCATTTATCACTTACTCGCTAGAAACCTTCCTATTTTATAACAACCTGCTTATAATATTCATTTCTGTCATAGCTGTAGATGTGCGTTAATAGTAGATACTATTATTCACATTTACATAACAGTAGATTCTTTATTCCTAAATGCTTCCTATCAGTGTTCAATGCCTTCTTTATTTATAGCTGCTGACTAGTAGTTCTTGGATCTTCTTACAGCTCCAATACTCAAAATAAACTTTCATGCCTAGAATGGAAAACTAAAAGGTTTTCTGTTAGCTTCAGTTTGTTTTTTGTTTTTCTGAAGAGGAGAAAGAAGACCAGCACCACACTGCTCGCCGTCCATGAAGTTCTACTGCTCAGTGTGGTGCCAGGGCTTGAACTCAAAGTCCCATACATGATAAGGTGTGTGCTCTGCTGTCAGGTGAGCTAGTTCCAAGCCTAGAAACTAATTTTTGTTTAATCTACTCTGCAAAGATGTATATGGGGCAAATTCACATATGGAGCTATAGTATTTTAAACACCATTTCTAACATGAAACGGTCATTTATTTTTCATGTCTTACTCTGGACATCGCACATTCCTAGCAGAATACCTAAACTAGCTCCTCTCTGGTATGTGATGAATTATAGGTCTGAGGTCCAAGAATAATTGACTTCAACTTCATCCCTCCCAAGGCTATTCTGAAAAAAGAAAAAAAAAAAACCACTTTGTTTTTCTTTTGCTCTTTTTTTTTTTTTTTTAAACAAAAGAACTGCTCAGTTCTGGCTTAAAGCAGTGCTGGGGATTGGATCTGGGACCCTGGAGCCTCAGGGATGAATGTCTTTGAATAACCACTATGTTATCTTTTTCATAATTCTTAAGTCTTTCTCTTCTTTTTCTCTTTATTTAAAATATTTGTTCACTTATTAATGAGAGAAATAGGAAGAGAGAGACACAGAAAAACAACCAAAGCATCACTCTGACACATGCAATGCCAGAGCTCCAACTTAGGCCCAAACCTCAAGTCCCTGTCCCTGCAGCATCTCACATGCAGTCCTTCCTTGTCTCTAATGTTCACGCCCTCTTAATGTTGGATTCAAATTCTTAAGGAAAACATATACAAAATAAAGTCACTCGTATGAGAGCAGGAGACCGAAGGATGCTTTAGTGTTGTGGAGTTTTTCTCTCTATGTCTCTGTCTTTCTCTTTCTATTTGAAAAAGTCAGCCTGGAGCAGTGAAGCCCTGGAGATGACAAAAAGAGAGAGAACATTTTAAGCCATCAGTAAAGATCATGTATAGAGAATCTCCTACCCACCCCTCACCCCTCACCAGCAGAAGCCAGGGGGACTGGCAGCCAGGAGAACCTGGGCCACAGAAAAGTCCAGGTGGAGGAAGATTCATCTTATAAACCTCCCGTTTTCCTCCAAACACAAAGGCACCAGAATACTACATTTGCAGAAAGTCTGAACGCCTGTTTTAGTGAAGCAACTGGAGAAAAGAGTTCAAAGGAATTCAACTATTTCACATTCTTACTTAAGCCCATCTGACCCGTAGTCCCACTACTGTTCCTTATTTGAAGGAGCACTATTTTGTTCCTCCTACTCTTATCCCTCCATTAAATTTTACTATCTCGCAACTGGAAAGTCTTGTTCCAGTTTCACAGGGAGAACCCATAGCTGGCACTACTTTCATTGAAAAGCTTTTAACAAGTTTGTAGGCTCTTTACATATACTTGTGTTGAGGCCGGTTTACATGCCCAGCGCTATCTGCAGAAACACTCAATATTGCCTTAAGATACCTATAGTTAGTTTCATATCACTTTTACCTTTAGAGTTTATAAACGGACTTGTGGTAGAGTATAAGTGGTATGTAAATTTCAGATACAGGATGTATTTGCATTTTCTAGCCTAGGGTCCATATCATCAATCAAACACATGCTCAGTGGATTTCAACAGGCTGAGAAGTGCCACTGTGTATCTCATGAAGTGGATATTCTTTTTCAGTCTAAAAGCAGTTCTTAAGTTTCAATTTGATTATTGTAAACAAGTAAAAACAGGGTAGTCTTTCCACTAAGAAATAAAGGTTCAGTGATCCAGGAGATGTCGCAGTGGTTAAAGCACTAGATAGACTCAAGCATGAGGCCCTGAGTTCAATCCCCGGTGGGATATGTGCAAGAGTGATTGATATCTGGCTCTTTGTCTCGCCTATCTTCTTCATGAATAAAGAAAATATTTAAAAAACAAAACAAAAAGAATCATATGAAAAAAATATATAAGATTAAGTAAATAAATAAAAGAAATGAATGTTCATAAGCCCTGTGGCTGCATCCCTGGAAGAACTCCAGCCTGCAATGAAAGTAGGATTGAATCTGGCGGCCCTTTGAAAGCCAGTGCTCATATAAAATTCAGCTCTGTAGCATTAGGAACGGTTAACATGCTGCCACGTAGACCAACTTGAACAACCTATGCGGTTATCTATCTATCTATTTATATAGCTTTCTTATTTCTTACACAAAGCTTTCTATTTTTAATGGTATTTTGCACTAAAATTTCTTTGCAGTAATTATAAGTTGTAGTGGGGCCAGGTGATGGCACACCTAGTTGAGCATACATGTTACAATGCTTGGAGCCCCCAGTCCTCACCTGCATAGGGAAAGCCTTGCAAGTGGTGAAGCATGGTGAAGCATGTCTGTCTCTCGCCTTCTCTTGATTTTCTGGCTGTCTCTACCCAATAAATAAAGATTTTGTAAAAATTTAAAAAATAAAAATTATAAGTTGTAGGATATATTTTACATTAGCTATCAGATCACAAAATGACCAGTGTAACTAACCTCTTAGCAAAGTTTTGGTTTTCCACATTTAAAAATGAATGCTCCAAGAAGTATTTCTCATCTAATACGCTGGCAGAATATGAAGTACAAGATATCAAAATCCAAATTTTTAGAGTCATAAAACCTGCCCCTCGCCCCAGCAGGAAACAAAAATTTAAAAAATCTTACGTTGATATTTGAGATCCTGAAATTACATTCACAGGCTCAAAGTGAAGGGGAAAAAACCACACACACACACAAATGTCCATTAAAACCTGTCTATTAAATGAAGGAAAAGCATTTAAAGTTGTTGACTTTCAGGTTCTTGAGTATTTTCTGGTTTAGGTATCCATTTCCTCCACAGATGCGTGATCTGAGAGAATTTCTCTATAAAAAATATTTTATAAGTTAAATTCCAGTGTTCCTGCTATGTGGGCTGAATAGCTCATCTGGTTATTTTAGGAAAAGACTAGCCTCATTCATAAGCATCAGCTTAACCTAAGAAGGAAAATAACGTTTCTTGCAAGAACCTTTCTCTTAAAAAATGAGCGAAAAGTGGATGAAGGCACAGTACTGCCACGTCTCTCCCCCTCCCCCACTCACGTAGCGGCCACTCCATCCCATCAGCACGCATTCCAGGGGAAAGTCAGAGAAACCAGAAACAGTTAAGCTGTAACTGGCAAGCCTCTCTGGCCTTTTAGATCAGCTCATAAAAGGAGATCTAGGAGCTTCTATAGCCCTTTCCTAACGCAAACCGGTGCAGAATTTCCACCCGATTTGAGTGCCTAAGACCTCAGTGTCTAAAAAAAAAAAAAAAAAACGGAATTCTATACATATATAAAAATAAATATAGGGCTGGGGAGTCAGCATAATGGTTAATGCAAAAAAGCCTTTCATGCCTGAGGTCATGCCAAAAAGTCCCAGGTTCAATCCCCAGCACCGCCATAAGCCAGAGCTGAGCAGTGCCTTGCTTTGTAAAAAATAAATACATAAATACATATATTTGTTGTTGATGTTTCGTTTTTTTTTCTTAGGTGCCCGGAATCAAACCCTGGGCCTCTTGCAAGTGGAAGAATGTGCTCTACCTAAATAAGCGCCATACCCCCACCCCCGGTGTCCTCCTTCCCCTCCCCTAAAAATACACACATTTTTCGGGGGGGCCGGGAGGGGGGTGGGGGTTGCAACTCATGCAATCCAACTCAAAATCCTCCACGGCCACGGAATGTACTTCACTTAGAACAGCGGCAAACTCTCGGCCCCGAGCAGATGTTGGGGTGGGGGGCTGCGCCCCTTCCAGATGCTGGGGGGCCGGAAGGCGCCGCGGTGACAGCCACTTCCTCCCCCAGCAGCCCCCGAAGCCGCGACACTCGAGCCCGCACGGATGAGTCCCCCACCTCAACTTCTGCTCGGCCCCACTCCCCACGCCCATGGCTTCCCCATTAACAAACAAAACAAAACAAAACAAAACAAAACAAAACAAAAAACAGGGTTCCAGTTTCTCAACTTTTTTTCAACTCTGCTCCGCGTCGCCACATGTTAACCAGACCCCCGGCCTCCCCGCCCCCGCGCCCCTCGCGCCTTTCAGTCGGGAGGACCAGGTATGAGAGGAGCTCGGGGAGCGGAGAAAAAAAAAAAAAAAAAAAAAAAAAAAAGCAACAGGGTGATCCTCCCCAGGAAGGCGCTTTCAAGAAAGTCCTGGCCCCCGGGGCGGGGACGGAGGCTGCCGCAGCCCCAACCACCAGACCCGGGGCGCCGAGCACGGGCGGCGGCGGGAGGAGACGCGCGGGCCGCGGGGCCCCAGCTCCAGAGAATTCGGGTCCCGACTAGGCTGAACGCAAGCCAGCCCGGCCCGGAATCAAGGCAGAGGCCAGCCCGCCTTGGCCGTCCGAGGGGGACTACGGCGGCCCACAGCCGCCCCGCAGCCACCCCCCAATCTCCGCGGTCCGGGGAGCGTCTCACCTGGGAAGCGGGAGCGGACGGCAGCGGAGCGGCTCCTCACGTCCCCGTCTCCAGTACCCGGGCCCGCTACCTTGTCCCGCCCGTCAAGCCGCTGGCAGCGCAACTGGGCAGCAGAGGGAGCCAGTTAGCCCTTTTATAACCTCTAGGCCGTGACCGCGGCGCGGGGGAGGAGGCGAAGGCAGCCCTCGTTCCGTACGTGAGCCGGATCACACCAGCGCATCGCCACTGCGCAGGCGCCCAGCCGCCACCTCCCTCCCGCCGGCCCACCCGCCGCCCACACCCGCGTTCCCCCAGGGCCCTGGAGTCAGCGGCCCACCCTGGAGGGTCGGGGAGAAATGCGCCTGCGTGGGGTTTGCGCCGCACTACCGTTACCCTGGTTACCTGGGGTTCTCCCCTTTGCAGAGGCTCTGCTGCGGGTTATTTTCGAGTCAGCCGCTGGGCCTCGATTTGCAAGCTACCGGCAGAGACTAATTTAGCAATGAGCAAAGGAACGTGGAAGCAGAGAAAATAATGCTTATTTTCACCCCATAAAGAATTTTAGGTGGTCTGGGAGGTGGCGTAATGTGGATAAACCATTGGACTATCAAGCTTGAGGTCCTGAGTTCAATCCCTTGCAGCACATGTACCAGGGTGAAGCCTGGTTCTTTCTCTCCTAACTTTTTCATGAATAAATAAACGAATTCCTAAGAAAAAAAGTGTTTTTGGTTCAGGTCAGGGGTAGATAGCATGATGGCTATGCAAAGAGACTCTTATACCTGAGGCTTGGAAGTCCCAGGTTCAGGCCCCAACACCACCATAAACCCGAGCTGAACAGTGCTCTGTTAAAAACAAAAAACAGGGCAGAGGGTAGATAGCATGGTTATACAAACAGACTCTCATGATCGAGGCTGCAAAGTCCCAGGTTCAATCCCCCTGTACTACCATAAGCCAGAGCTGAACAGTGCTGAAAAGTGTGGTCTGGGAGGTGGCGCAGTGACAAAACTTTGAACTCTCAGGCACGAGGTCCAGAGTTCAGCCCCAACAGCACATGTGCCAGAGTGATGTCTGGTTCTTTCTCTCTCCTATCTTTCTCATAAGTAAATAAAATCTTTTTTAAAAAAAAAATTGGGGCCTGGTGGTGGCACACCTGGTTGAGCTCACATGTGCAGGGACCTGAGTTCAAGCCCCCAGTCCCCACCTGCAGGAGGAAAGCTTCACAAGTGGTGAAGCAGGGCTGCAAGTGTCTCTCTGTCCCTCCCTTCCCTCTCAATTTCTGACTGTCTTTATCCAATAAATAAAGATAATAAAAATGTTTAATAAAAAAAACAAAAAACATTCAACAGCTGTTCTACAAACCACTATTTTCCCCAATAAAGTGATTTTTTAAAAAAAGAAGAATTTTGATCCATAATCCCAGGGGGATAAAGAACAGGGGCTGAGCGGATGGGACACAGAACTCTGGTGGTGAGAACTATATGGGAA
This sequence comes from Erinaceus europaeus, assembly GCF_950295315.1. NCBI lineage: Eukaryota > Metazoa > Chordata > Mammalia > Eulipotyphla > Erinaceidae > Erinaceus > Erinaceus europaeus. The sequence goes on from NC_080162.1 coordinate 24,704,354, forward strand.
TTGTACCCCTGTTATTTTACAATTTTGTTAATCATTGTTAAATCACTGATAAATTTTTTAAAAGAAAAGAATGTTTATTTTATCCAATAAAGGAAGCCTCAGGTGGGAAATAATCTAACCTCTGTATCTCAACTCTCTTAGCCCAAAGGTATTTTGCTCTTGGCTCTACTGTTACTTTATGTGAACCTAACTTTATCTCCCACCTTTATACTTTATCAGTACACAATGGACTAATTGTTCCAGCGACAGATAATGAGATAATGTATGTTTAGTCTGTTGTGCAAACTCTGTCTGGTGTAACAGTGAGGATTAATTAACATATCTCAGTTTCCTCATCTGTAATATGGGAATGAGGGCAAGTAGCTCAAAAAGTGGTTTTGCGGGTTAAGTCAGACATGGTATAGAAAGTACTTAGCATATGAGCACTGAACTTCTCTGTTCCAGTCTCTTGGAAACAGAGCTGGCAGTCAGCTGAGGTAAAGAACAAACACCTCATCCCAGACCCCTGCAAGCGTCAACCCGACTTTGCCCTAGCATGTTATGACTGGGCCCTCCTCAATCGCTATCGAACAGGCCATGGCTGGCGCCGCTATGTTCCATCGCTGGGGAGCCAGAGACGACCCGAACTGCCCCTGCGGCTACAGACAGACTATGACCCACATAGTCAACGACTGCCTCCTCTCCAGATTCAAAGGAGGTCTCGAAACTTTACATCAGGCTCAACCTGACGTTGTTGACTGGCTACGGAAGTAGGGCAAACGCTAGAAGAAGAAGAAGCATATGAGTAGCACAAGTAAGTGATTTTGTAAATATTAAATTCTGTTGTAGTAGCATACAAGGCGCCCAATGTTGAGTTTAAATAATTTACTTTATTCTCAGGCAGCACACAATGAAGGAGATCATTTGCCCTTGTCAGTGAAAGGGAAGAATGACTTATCTAAGACTCATTATTCATTAAAAATTGTTTGTACCTCAGTGGACTATGATCTAATGCCAAGGATCCCTGGGCTCAGAGGGGTAGGGAGGAGGGGGCAAATGTGGGGGGTGAGGATCCAGAACCCTATGGTGAAGGAGAATGTGGGCTTAGTGGAGGGTGCTGACACCTCTCTTGGAAAGATGTGAAACTACGGCGTAAATGAACATTTTCTCACTGAAGTGTTTAGAAAAATGTTTCTAAGGGCCAGGGTGATAGCTCAAGTATGTTAAAGAGTGGGGTAGATATGGTTATGCAAAGACACTGTTATGCTCGAGGTTCCAAAGTCCTAGATTCAATCCGCCACACCACGATAAATTAGAACTGAGCTGTGTTCTGATTTTAAGAAAATGTCTGTTAGAGCAACAACTTGTATACCTTAGACTGCAGATTCACTCCTCGACACCACCTTAATGCAGAGCTGAGCAGTTGCTCTGATTCTCTTTCCCTCCCTTTCATTCTTTCTCATAATAAATACATACTTCAAGTTAAGATAAAATTTGTTTCTAAAGTTCTCCTTGTACGCTAAAATCTTATAATCATAACACTTGACTCTTATCTAGGGGGTGGGGTTGACCATATAGATAAGGAAGTAAAGAGAGGTTACTTTGAGAGCCCTGGACAGCCAGTAAATAAAAGTAGTGGTGTCTAACTCACTACTTCTCAATGGGGGGTCTGCAAGGTCAAAGTTATTTCATACTAAGACTATTAATGCCATTTCTACATAATGAAAATACAGAGGGGGTTTCCAGAAACTGCATAGCCTGTGATACTGCAATAGATTGACTGCAAAAGCATATATGAAAGTCTACTAGGTCAGACAATTAAGAGATTTACAGAAATGTAAAATAATGTCACTCTTCTCACTAAATTCTATTGCTTTAAAAAATAGCTACTTTTTATTTAAAATGTTATTAACATGTAAGAATTTATTCTATTTTTAGACGAATTAGTAAATGTTTCATGCACTTGTTTTAACTTCTGACACAGTAAATGTTTATAGTTATAACCCAACCCACATAAAAGCTTTTTGGAGTCCTCAATACTTTTTTAGGAATGTAAAATGATCATCAAAACAAAGCATTTGAAAATGAAAACAAGGAGTCTAAAAATTAAGCAAACATCTCTTCCTCTTAGGAAAAAAGTCTTTGTTCAAATGGAGCTGTCAGTCGTATATCCCCAGACCATATAGTGAGCCAAGGCTGACTGTTCACTATTTATCCACTAAATTAAATGACGCCACATACTGAGTCAGACTTACAATGTGCAGCTAAGGAAGATTCAACTTGAGGGACCCTCTGGTGCAAAAGAAGCCTTTGTAATATCTTCACACAGTCATATACTTTTGTGAAACTTGTGAAGGTAAGATAGTTTTAACTTCAGTCTCCAGACTGCTAATTCTTCCCTCACTGATATCCCACACATCGTGTTTTTTCCTTGTTATTGAAGTGGTTAGCAGGCATTCAAAACATTTAGCTGAATGGAAGATGAGTTAGGATACATTTGGTTTAAGTTTAGTGGGCTATATTTTTGTAAATCACAGTCACTTCCAAGTATAGTTAAGATCCTGGCCAGCTGTCCTCATGTAGGAGTGGCATCTAAGAATACTCCTACCACCCACTGTGGCACTCCACCCAGCACTGCAATCTGAAGGTGAAGGGACAGATATCTTTTTTTATTTATTTATTTTTTATTTAAGAAAGGATAAATTAACAAAACCATAGGGTAGAAGGGGTACAACTCCACACAATTCCCACCACCCAATCTCCATATCCCACCCCCTCCCCTGATAGCTTTCCCATTCTCTATCCCTCTGGGAGCATGGACCCAGGGTCACTGTGGGTTGCAGAAGGTAGAAGGTCTGGCTTCTGTAATTGCTTCCCTGCTGAACATGGACGTTGACTGGTTGGTCCATTCTCCCAGTCTGCCTCTCTCTTTCCCTAGTAGGGTGGGTCTCTGGGGAAGCAGAGCTCCAGGACATATTGGTGGGGTCTTCAGTCCAGGGAAGCCTGGTCGGCATCCTGATGGCATCTGGAACCTGGTGGCTGAAAAGAGAGTTAACATACAAAGCCAAACAAATTGTTGAGCAATCATGGACCCAAATCTAGGAATAGTGGAGAGGAAGTGTTAGGGGGGTACTCACTGCAAACTCTAGTGTACTTCTGCTTTCAGGTATATGTTTTGCACTAGTTTATGGATATGTGTGTACATACGCTCTCTCTCACAGAAACTGGTGTATATCTAGGTTTTGGGACTTTGTTAGAAAGTGAACCACCTGGGATGGAATTAGAGAATACTATGAAAGGAAAGGTCTCACCTGAGTAATGAAGCTGAAGGGTTGTCATTCCACACGTGACGTCTCTGGACACAATCTGCGCTGAAGCATGTTGAGGTGGCAGTCGTTGCGTTGATTAGGTTGCGATCGGCAGATGCAATATTATTTAATATGGATTGGAGGGCCAGATATCTTATAGCTATCCGCACTTGTTCTTTGGGTGAGCATCCAAAACTGAGACAGTGAAGTAAACCCAAGGTTGAAACTTAAAGAACCTATAACTCACCTATGGAAAATTCTTCAAATTGTTGGATATATAAAATTTTGAAGAAAAGATTTTTTTTAATTCTTTATTTATAAAAAGGAAACATTGACTAAACTATAGGATAAGAGGGGTACAACTTTGCACAATTCCCACCACCAGAACTCTGTATCCCATCCCCTCTTCATATAGGTTTCCTATTCTTTAACCCTCTGGGAGTATGGACCCAAGGTCATTGTGGGATGCAGAAGGTGGAAGGTCTGGCCTCTGTAATTGCTTCCCCGTTGAACATGGGCGTTGACAGGTCAATCCATACTCCCAGCCTGTCTCTCTCTTTCCCTAGTGGGGAAGGGCTCTGGAGAAGCCTACATTGGTGGGGTTGTCTATCCAGGGAAGTCTGGTTGGCATCATGCTAGCATCTGGAACCTGGTGGCTGAAAAGAGAGTTAACATACAAAGTCTAACAAATTGTTGAACAATCATGGACCTAAAGGCTGGAATAGAGCCAATGAAGTGTTGGGGGGTCCTCCATTTTGTAGATAGCTAGTAGGCATATTTTAGTTATATTTCAAAGGGCCTGTAGCTATACTAGTGTTTTTTTGTTTGTTTGTTTTTGCCTGAGCCTGAAATCTGATATGCAGGTGTATCCAAGTGAAGGAAAGATTTAATGAATGCTTACCTACCCAATAAAAGGGGGGAGCAGGGAAAACATTATAATGATTATGCAAAAAGACTTTTTAAAAAACTTTTTTATTTTATTATATTTATTTTCCCTTTTGTTGTCCTTGTTTTTATTGTTGCTGTTGTTATTAATGTCATTGTTGTTGAATAGGACAGAAAGAAATGGCGAGAGGAGAGGAAGACAGAGAGGGGGAGAGAAAGACAGACACCTGCAGACCTGCTTCACTGCCTGTGAAGTGACTACTCTGCAGGTGGGGAGCTGGGGGCTCCAACCCGGATCCTTACTCTCCGGTCCTTGCGCTTTGCACCACATGCACTTAACGCGCTGCGCCACCGCCCGACTCCCGCAAAAAGACTTTCATGCCTGAAGCTTCAGGGTCCCAGGTTCAATCTCTGGCACCACCATATGCCAGAGTTGAGCAGTTGAGCAGTTGAGCAATGATCTGAACTATTTCTCTCTCTCTCTCTCTCTACTTATCTATCTTCTCTCTCTCTTTCTCTCTTTCTAACTGTATTTCTCATTAAAACAGGTAAGTAAATATTTTTAAAATGTGCCCTGACCTGTTGTGTTGTTTTGTTTTGTTTTTAATAGAGGCAGAAAGAAGGTGAAAGAGAGGAAGGCATTGAAGCTTCTTTCAATGTTGTAAAGGCCAGACTCAAATGTGGGTTTTGCACATGGCAAAGTGGCACACTATGCAAGTGAACTATTTTGCTAGTCCGCCCCTGAATTCTCCTAAGTCACATATTAATTATTTGGGAATTCCCAAATATAACAACAATCCTAAAATTTTACATGGCACTGTCAACAATAAGTTATGAAACTAAATTTATAATCCATCTTTAACAATATTCTTTGGTTGCCCAAAATATAACACTTCATTTCAAATCTACAGTGAAATTGAGTTGATCACTTCTGCTTGGCTAGTATCAAGATGAAAGATACTTTGATGAGTGGGAGAAAAGTGGCTTGCTTCCCGTCTGAATAGCAGGACAATAAAGCAAAATAAGCCTGACTTTAAGGGAGTGGGGCAGTAGCGCAGGGGGTTAAGCGCACGTGATGCAAAGCGCAAGGATCAGCATAATGATCCCCAGGCTCCCCCACCTGTGAAGCAGGTTTGCCAATGTCTATCCTTCTCTCCCCTTCTCTATCTTCCCCTCCTCTCTCCATTTCTCTCTGTCCTATCCAACAAAGACAACATTAATAACAACAATAATAACTACAACAATAAAACAACAAGGGCAACAAAAGGGAATCAATAAAATAAATATTAATTCTGACTTTAAGCCATTAAGAATTCTCTTCTTCATGCATCTGAAAAAGTTGAAGTTGTTCCTCAGAAGATCACTATTTTATTAGAAACATGTTACAAGTCCCATATTCTTTTTTTTTAAGATTTATTTTATTTATTCCCTTTTGTTGACCTTGTTGTTTTATTGTTGTAGTTATTGTTGTTGTTGTTGTTGTTGGATAGGACAGAGAAATGGAGAGAAAAGGGGAAGACAGAGAGGGGGAGAGAAAGATATCTGACACCTACAGACCTGCTTCACTGCCTGTTCTTCTTTCGTTTGCCACTGCCTGTGAAGTGACCCCTTGCAGGTGGGGAGCCAGGGCTCCAAACGGGATCCTTACACTGGTCCTTGTGCTTTGCGCCACCTGCACTTAACCCGCTGTGCTACAACCTCCCAAGTTCCATATTCTTTTTTTTTCTTTTTTATTTAAGAAAGGATTAATTAACAAAACCATAGGGTAGGAGGGGTACAATTCCACACAATTCCCACCACCCAATCTCCATATCCCACCCCCTCCCCTGATAGCTTTCCCATTCTCTATCCCTCTGGGAGCATGGACCCAGGGTCATTGTGGGTTGCAGAAGGTAGAAGGTCTGGCTTCTGTAATTGCTTCCACGCTGAACATGGGCGTTGACTGGTCGGTCCATTCTCCCAGTCTGCCTCTCTCTTTCCCTAGTAGGATGGGTCTCTGGGGAAGCAGAGCTCCAGGACATATTGGTGGGGTCTTCAGTCCAGGGAAGCCTGGCCGGCATCCTGATGACATCTGGAACCTGGTGACTGAAAAGAGAGTTAACATACAAAGCCAAACAAATTGTTGAGTAATCATGGACCCAAATCTTGGAATAGTGGAGAGGAAGTGTTAGGGGGGTACTCACTGCAAACTCTAGTGTACTTCTGCTTTCAGGTATATATTTTGCAGTAGTTTATGGATACGTGTGAACTCTCTCACAGAAACTGGTGTATATCTAGGTTTTGGGACTTTGTTAGAATGGAATTAGAGTATACTATGAAAGGAAAGGTCTCACCTGAGTAATGAAGCTGAAGGGTTGTCATTCCACACGTGAAGTCTCTGGACACAGTCTGAAGTGAAGCATGTTGAGGTGGTAATCGTTGTGTTGGTTAGGTTGTGATCGGCAGATGCAATATTATTTGATATGGATTGGGAGAGGCATAAGAGAAAGTGGGCCCTATACAATGGTTCCAGGACTGGGGGAAGTAGAGGCTCTATAGTGGAGATGTGACCAGGTTGCATTGGATCGACCTTCTCGTGGTGCATCCCGTGAGTACCCATTCATTGGGGAAACTGACGATCCTTCCTAGCCGACTGAATCCACATGGATCCCAGTCACTTTCAAAGCCAGCAACAAGCAGCTCCTGACAGCTTTCAACCTGATGCTGTTGACTGGCTATGGAAGAGGGGCAAAGGCTAGAAGAAGTGGAGATGTGAGGTTCCTGCTGTCTTAGGGTTCAAAAAGACAATCGATAGTTAATGTTATCATTACATTATTTGGTAATTGGGTTAACTTTGAAAAGTCCTTTTGTTTGGGTTTGCTGTACAGTACCCAGTATCTTGTATATAGCTGTGCTATTGGTTGCTTCTGATCTACTTGGTCTAGGCTTTTGAGAGAGTCTGCATATCAATTACACAGCCTATATATTAAAAAGATTCAGTTTGTGTTTTGAAAAACTTCGAGACATACAATTAATTTTCCCCCTCTCATATTAATTAACTAGTGATTTGCATGACTACATTTTACTAGGAGTGTACATAAACACCATTCCCACCACCAAAAGACTGTGACCCATCCCTCCCACCCACTCCCACCCCCCACTGGCCCAGGAAGCTGCATGTCTACCCCTCTCCACAGGGTTTTTACTTTGGTGCCCTAAGTTCCATATTCTTAAGGAAAAACTACTGTGTATTCCATATTCTTAAGGAAAAACTACTGTGTAGCTATGGTAACAATGAACAGAAGTGATTTTAAACTTTGTTAATACATCAATAGCTCAACCTTGTGCAGAAACCTCTAAAAACCAGCCAGTCAGTTGTAGCCTCCTACTTTTAAAATCAATGGAATAGTAACAAAGTTACAGCTGGTAAGCACATCTCTGAGACATTGCCAATTGTGAACACTTAGTGCAGAGAAAGCAAGCTTCTACAGCTAATGTCAGCTGTTTCCCACCTTGGAAAATCATCCAATCCCTCAACTGCACCTTTTGAAAACTATTATGGAGAATCAGCAGAGATTGTATCTAACATGCATAAAATATAGTAATACTTAACAAAATAATAACATAACAAATCAAGTTTTATTTCACATTTTGAATGATGGTTTCTTCCTTTGACATTGAGTACCAGCATAGAAGATAGACCTCATTATTGAAGGCAGTATTAATTATAGTGCATTTTATATATGAAACAATTAGAAATCACTTGAGGGAATGGATGTGTTGAGTTATATTGTGAGGATTATAAAATACTACATATTTGAGAGTTAGGAAAGTGAATAAAGTGATTTGATTAAATAGGTAATAGTGGCTAGGTTATTTTCAGCAGGGGACTAAAATGATGGAAGCAATACCCCCCCCCAACATTTTATCTGCACTATTCCAGCCTTTAGATCCATAATTGTTCAACAATTTGTTTGGATTTGTATGTTAACTCTTTTTTCAGCCACCAGGTTCCAGATGCTAGCATGATGTCAACCAGACTTCCCCAGACAGAGGACCCCACCAATACGTCCTGGAGCTCCAATTCCCCAGAGCCCCACCCTACTATGGAAAGAGAGAGGCAGGCTGGGAGTATGGATTGACCTGTCAACGCCCATGTTCAGGGGGGAAGCAATTACAGAAGCCAGACCTTCAACCTTCTGCATCCCACAATGGCCTTGGGTCCATACTCCCAGAGGGATAGAGAATAGGAAAGCTATCAGGGGAGAGGATGAGATATGGAGATTTGGTGGTGGGAATTGTGCAAAGTTGTACCCCTCTTATCCTATGGTTTTGTTAATGTCTCCTTTTTTAAATAAATAAATAAAAAGAAATACACTAGGAGGTGGGGAGGAGAGGTCCACAGAGTTAAGCACACATTTTACCATGCCCAAGGACCTAGGATCAAGCACCTCCACCCCCACCCCCACCCCTGTAAACTTCACTATCAGTGAAGCAATGCCACAGATGTCTCTCTTTCTCTCCCTCTCTGTTTTCCCCTCCTCTCTCAATTTCTCTCTGTCCTATCAAACAACAACAGCAACAACAATAACAACAGCAGCAACAAAAATCACAACAACAATGGAAAAAATGATAGCCTCTAGGAGCAGTAGATTCACAGTACAGGCACTGAGCCCCATCCATGGATAACTCTGGAGGCAACAATATAAATAAATAAATAAATAAATGAATGAATAAGGAATAGGTGATCCAGGAGGTGGTGCAATGGATAAAACATTAGACACTCAAGCTTGAAATCCTGAGTTCAATCCCAGGCAGCACATGTACCAGAGTGATGTCTGGTTCTTTCTCTTTCTCCTATCTTTTTCATTAACAAATAAATAATAATTTTATATTTATTTTATTTATTTATTCCCTTTCATTACCCTTGTTGTTTTACTGTTGTAGTTATTATTGTTGTCGTTGTTGTTGGATAGGACAGAGAGAAATGGAGAGAGGAGGGGGAAGACAGAGAGGGAGAGAGAAAGACAGACACCTGCAGACCTGCTTCACCGCCTGTGAAGTGACTCCCCTGCAGGTGGGGAGCCTGGGCTCGAACCGGAATCCTTTCGCCGGTCCTTGCGCTTTGCGTGGCGCCACCTGCGCTTAACCCGCTGCGCTACAGCCCGACTCCCAATAAATAATATTTTTAAAAAATAAATAAATAGAATAAACTGGAACTAGAAGGAACATACCTCAACAAAAATGGCCATGTGTGATAAATCTATAACTAGCATAATATTCAATGAAAGCTTTTAAAAACATTTTAAATTTATTTTTAGTGATAACCATTATGCTATCTACCCCCACCTGAAACTTTTTTTTTATTAAGATCAGAAACAAAACAAGAATATTCACTTTCATCACTACTGTTCAACACAGACCTGTAATTTCTAGCAAGATGAACCAGGCAAAGAAAAGGTATTAAAAGAATCTACATTAGGAGAGAAATTAAAATGTCACTACTTGCAGATGACAAGAATACTCATTTAAAAACTTCTTAAGATATTATAAAGAATAAATTCAGTAAAGTGACAATGTACAAAATCAATATACATAAACCTGTTGAACTTCTATACATAATGAGTTGGAGATGATAATTAAGGAAGCAGTTCCATTTACAACTGTACCCACAAATGGTAAAAATATCTTGAAGCAAATTTATCAAAAAAAGGGATGAGCAGGGAGTCGGGCGGTAGCGCAGTGGGTTAAACGCACATGGCACAAAGCGCAAGGATGGATTAAGGATCCCGGCTCCCCACTTGCACAGTGGTTGCTTCACAGGTGGTGAAGCAGGTCTGCAGGTGTCTGCCTTTCTCTCCCCCTCTCTGTCTTCCCCTCCTCTCTCCGTTTCTCTTTGTCCTATCCAACGATGACGACATCAATAACAGCTACAACAATAAAACCGCAAGGGCAACAGAAGGGAATAAATAAATATTTTTTTAAAAGAATTTTTTGAAGAAAGGGGGGATGAGCAGTGATGCACCTGGTTAAGCACACATGTTCTCGTGAGTATCAACCTGGGTTTGAACCCTTCATCCCCCACCTGCTAGGGGGAAGCTTCACAAGTGATGAAGCAAGTACTAGGCTGCCATCTCTCTCTCTCCTTCCCTCTCTATCTCCTCTCTTCTCAATTTCTCTGTTCTACGTGAATAGTTTTGAATAGGTGGTATTGCTGTTTTGAAGATGAAAAGAGAAGCTATGAGCCAAGAAATTAGAAAAGGCAAGGAAACAAACTTTCCACTAGAAACTCCAGAAAGAGATGCTGGAAAGTGTCCCTGGAAAGTGTCTCCTTTGTCCTATGCTCAGCTGGGGTTTGAGTGCGTTCCCTACTGCACCACTGCTGTTATGCCTTTCCCTTTTTCCTTGGCTTGCTGTCTCAGTCACTTTTTCTTTCTGAAAAAAATCAGCTCAGAGCAGGGAATATATATATATACATATATGAACATAACATCACAGTTAATGTTTTATTTTAGGTTCAATGAGACCCAGCAGGTGGAGACTGGGGACTTGAACTCCAGTCCTTGTACACTGTAACATCTATGTTCAACTGAATGTAAGATATAAGTATGGTGATTGGCACTTGTTAGTATAAACAAAACCCCTTCTGTGTCACCTTTTCTCCCTTTTATTTTCTTCTATCTTACAAAACAAAAGCTTTAAGCCACAGGAGAAAATTGAACAAACCAAACTTTCTGGGCCCTAGGGGAAGATCCTTTGTAGACAGAGGAAGGATAGATTAGTTCCCTATCTGGGGGGAGAGGCAGAAGACCCTGTTGTACCCTCTATCCTACACTGATAGCAAACTTAGATCCTTTCCTGCTGAGGGAAGAGCAGGAAATTCTTGCCTGATAGTGGCATATAAATAAAAGGTTGACTTTCACTGAAAGAAAAGACTACAGAAGTTCCACTTCCTAAGGGTCAAGCACACAGGACCAGTAATGAATAACACTAGACCAGAAAAACAGAACAACCATTAATTAATTAATTAATTTTTCAGAGCACTGTTCAGCTCTGGCTTATAGTCATGCCTGGGACCTTGGAGCTTATGTTATCTCCCAGGCTCAGAGCAATTACTATCACAAATCCAGTCTAATGTTAAGTGCAGAAAAAGAGACCCTCAGTGCCGTAAGAATGCAGAGACAGGGAACCAGGTGGTGGCGCACCTAGTTAAGTACACATATTTCAGTGAGCAAGGATTCAGGTTCAAGCCCCTGGCCCCGACCTGTAGGGGAGGAAGCTTCATGATCTGTGAAGCAGGGCTGCAGGTGTCTCTCTGTCTCTCTCCCTACCTCTTGATTTCTGACTGTCTCTATCCAATAAAGAAATAAAGATAATTTAAAAAAAATTTTAAAAAGAATGCAGACAATTAAAAGTCAAGAAGGAAGTGGAATACCAGAAAAACTCTGGCACCCTGACTATGAAACAAGGAAATAGCACCCTCCTGCTAAAAGAATTTGAAGTCTGTTTTATAATGAAGGTAACCATAGCAACAGCAAAACTTCAGCCCAGCTCAGCTCAGCTCCCAACTAGATTGATCCAACTCCCCACATTAGCAACCTGATAGAAAAAAGAGATATGCTCATTGCCAGATGTGGACACCACTTATTTACTTCCCAGAAAATAGTACTGTTCTGCACACAATGTCCAGCATACACTAAAAAACAGTGAGTTACACAAGATAAACAAGCAATGCAACAATCCATTGTCAAGAGGCAAAGTAGTCCACAATGGGTAATCAGAGAGGTTGGACCTCTCAGATAAGGACTTCAAATTAGCTAGTGGGAGAAAAAAAAAAAAAAAAAAAAGCTTAACAAAATGTATGAAGACTTGGGGGATTTCAGTAGAAAGACAAAAATACAAGTCAAATGAAAATATTAGAGGGAAAACTCCCAAGACATTTAGAAATGAATAGTTATTTTGATTGCCTCAGCAGTGTACTCACACGGCTGAGAAAAGATCAAGTCATCCAAGCCAATGTACAAAGAGAAGAAATAGTAAAAAAACAAACAGAATAGAACACTCAAAAACTTGGAGACAATATCCTGGTTAGAACCTTCGCAACAGCTGCTATGGAACTTTTTACCTTCACACTCTTTTCTTTTCTCCACCCCCTCTCCTAGCCATTTCCTTTTCTGACCTGCCACTTTCGTTTCAAAAGATATAAAGGCGTTGTCTCTGATCAATAAAGGCATTGCGTTGTGCTCCTGCTCAGCCACAGGTTCCTGGTCTCTTCTTTCTCCAGTGACACTAGCCAGCATGGTTCTTTCTCTCTCTTCCTTCTATCTTTCTCATTACTAAATAAAATCTACAAAAAAGAAAAAAGCAAGAAAAGAAAAAGGAAAACAGTTCCATATCCTTTATGAAACAGAAATTTAGTTCAAACCAAGAGAGCAGTGGAGAACTGATTCGGAGCCTTTTCTAAAATGTTTCATAATTCTAATAGTCAGGTACTACAGTAAGTTAAGACATTTGTGAAATTTAAGAAAACTCAAATTTTTTTAAACCAATAAGAGATTTTATTGATGTATCTGACATTTAACTATTTAATTCCATAAATCATCTTACTGGCCACATTTTATGTGGGAGTAAACTGTTACATAGTCTACAATTTGATGTATTTTATTATTTTTGGATTATTCTTTGTCATTATCTCTGCAAATATTTATTTTCCACCATGGAATTTTTGATTTAACTTTGTGCTTGTAGGAGCCAACTAAAATTTTTTTTCCTTTCTTTTCCTTCCTTCCTCTCTTCCTTCTTTTATTTTTATTTTTATTTTTTACCAGAGCACTGCTCAAGTCTGGCTTATAGTGGTGCAGGGGACTGCAACTGGGCCTTGAAGCTTCAGGCAAGAAAGTCTTTTTGCAAAAGCACGGTCTCCCTCACAACAATTATTATTATTATTATTATTATCATTATTATTATTATTATTTGATAGAGGATATAAGAAGAAAAGAGAGAGACAAAGGGGGAGGGATAGATATTTCAGCACTATCCTCATGAGTCTTCTATTTTATTTTATTTATTTTTAGTTTTCTATTGTCTTTACTTATTTATTGGATAGAGAAATAAGGACAGAGAGGAAAAACACAAAGCAAAACTTGGTTATGGTATATTGCACCAAAGCAAAGGACTCTGGGAAAGGAGGAAGAAGGAGGGAGCAGAAAAAAACATGAAGTTCTGTTGCATGGTGCTGGTGGGGGTGGGGGAGTGATTGTACCCAAGTTTCTTTTCTTTTTTTAGAAAAAAAAAATTATTGTCTTTATTTACTTACTTACTGGATAGAGACAGCCAGAAATTGAGAGGGAAGGGGGGTGGTAGAGAGGGAAAAACAGAGACACCAGCAGCCCTGCTTCACCACTCATGAACCTTTCCCCCTGCAGGTGGACACAGGGGGCTTGAACCTGGGATCTTGTGCATTGCAACATGTGCACTCAACCAGATGCACCACCACCAGCCTGTACCCATGTTTCTACAACTACACTGTAACCCATTAAACTCCAATAAAAAGATTGGGGGGTAAAAAAAAAAAGTTTGACATATATAGAAATAGATACATTGATAACTTTTGAAAATAATGAGGTCATCTCTTTTGCTTTATCTTGGATTAAACGTGAAGGAATCATGTTCAGTGAAATAAGCCAGGAGGACAAATACAGGATGATCTCAATTTGTTTAAGGCCCCAGCTCCCCACCTGCCCCCAGCTTCCCACCTTCACAAGTAGTAGCTCCTCCTCTCTGTCTTCCCCTCCTCTCTCCATTTCTCTCTGTCCTATCCAACAATAATGGCAACAATAATAACAACAGCAATGATAAACAACAAGGGTAACAAAAGGGGAAAAAATAGCCTCCAGGAGCAATGGATTTGTAGTGTAGGTACGGAGCTCCAGCAATAACCCTGAAGGCAAAAAAAAAAAAAAAAAAAAAAAACCCACACATTTAGGAAATAAAGAAAGGGAAAATACAAGGTGCAACTTGCAACAAAGCTGAGGACTTGAGGGGAGGAGGAATGACATAAACCCACGCTGATCAGTGCTCTGGCAGGAAAAAGGGGGAAAAAAAAACCTATTTGGGAAGAGGGAGAAAAATGAATGAAGTATACTACACTTTGAAGACAAGGACAAGAACTCCCAGCGTGTATGGCATCACTGGCTACCCAAACATACATAGCTAGTTGCCAGGGACTTAGGCACTGAAGACATCCTCAGGTATTCTCACCTTTATTTTTTGCCCCAGGTAAAACAAGATAATATTCTACTGTAAACCATCTTACAAAAAGAACTTGCAATTCCTCTCCAAGTTTTCCCTGGTGTACCTTACATCCTAATTTCTATCCCTATAACTGTCAAAGACTGAGTAGATGAGCTTCTGTCTCACATACTTACATGCTGATGAACACATAACCATGCACACCTGTATGAAAATAGTTAATTTTTAAGTTGAGGGCAATAGTTAAGTTATTAATGACAGGACCTGGCTGCCAGAGACCCCAGGCTCAATCTTTGGCACTGCCATTATCAGAGCTGAATAGAGTTCTGATTTCTTTCCCTTATAAAAGCCAACCAATAAATATTTTTAACTTCTTTATTGGGGGATTAATGTTTTACATTCAACAGTAAATATAATAGTTTGTACATGCATAACATTACTCAGTTTTCCACATAACAATACAACCCCCAATAGGTCCTCTGTCATCTTTTTTGGACCTATATTCTTCCTCCCACACCCCCCACCCACCCCCAGAGTCTTTTAATTTGGTGCTATACGCCAACTCCAGTTCAGGCTCTACTTGTGTTTTCTCTTCTGATCTTGTTTTTCAATTCTGCCTGAGAGTGAGATCATCCCATATTCATACTTCTGTTTCTGACTTATTTCACTTAGCATGTTTTTTTTTAATTAATTTATTTATTTTCCCTTTTGTTGCCCTTACTGTTTTTTCATTGTTATAGTAGTTATTATTATTGTTGTTGTCATTAATGTCATCATTGTTACATAGGACAGAGAGAAATGGAGAGAGGAGGGGAAGACAGAGAAGGGGAGAGAAAGACCTGCAGACCTGCTTCACTGCCTGTAAAGTGACACCCCTGCAGATGGGTAGTCGGGGGCTTGAACCATGATCCTTATGCAGGTCCTTGTGCTTTATGCTACATGCACTTAACCCACTGTGCTACCGCCCCACTCCCAACATGATTTATTTCAAGCTCCAAGATGGGCTGAAAATGGTGAAGTCACCATTTTTAATAGCTGAGTAGTAGTCCCTTGTGTATATAGACCACAACTTTCTCAGCCACTCATCTGTTGTTGGACACCTGGGTTGTTTCCAAGTTTTGGCTATTACAAATTGTGCTGCCAAGAACATATGTGTACATAGATCTTTTTGGATGGGTGTGTTGGATTCCTTAGGATATCTCCCAGGGAGAGAAATTGCAGGATCATAGGGTAGGTCCATTTCTAGGCTTCTGAGAGTTCTCCAGACTGCTCTTCACAGAGGCTGGACCAATTTACATTCCCACCAGCAGTGCAGGAGGTTTCATTTGACTCCACAACCTCTCCAGCATTTGTTGTTGCTTCCTGAAGTCATTCTAGTCCTGCCTTGTTGCAGTCCCAGGTGATCTCCTTTGGTATTCCTAGTTGACCTGGGAGAGGAGAGGAGAGAAACACCCAATAAATATTTTTAAGTAACTACTGATGGCAGAGACAATATGATACTTATCATGGTATTCTCAGTTTTAGTATGATGCCTGGCACATGACAGGATTGCAATAGTGTATGTTTAAGGAATTGTCGGGTTGTGATGCAACCTGACAAGGATTTAATAAGCATACCTTCACATACATCATTATTTTTACCACCAGAAGGCAGACTGAGATTTAATAACTTGAGTCTCAAACTGAGGCCATAAAAGTGTACTGGTTTTTCTTTTTGAGATTTTTTTTTAATTTCTTTATTGGGGAATTAATGTTTTACATTCAACAGTGAATACAATAGTTTGTACATGCATAACATTCCTCAGTTTCCCATATAACAATACAACCCCTACTAGGTCCTCTGTCACCCTTTTTGACCTGTATTCTGCCCCCATCCACCCCAGAATCTTTTACTTTGGTGCAATACGCCAATTCCAAATGAGTACTGTTTTTTTTTTTTATTTTATTTATTTATTCCCTTTTGTTGCCCTTGTTGTTTTATTGTTGTAGTTATTATTGTTGCTGTCGTTGTTGGATAGGACAGAGAGAAATGGAGAGAGGGAGGGCAAGACAGAGAGGAGGAGAGAAAGATAGACACCTGCAGACCTGCTTCACCGCCTGTGAAGCGACTCCCCTGCAGGTGGGGAGCCGGGGTTCGAACCGGGATCCTTATGCCGGTCCTTGTGCTTTGCGCCACCTGCGCTTAGCCCGCTGCACTACAGCCCGGCTCCCATGAGTACTGTTTTATTACATAAACAAATGTCATTACTTTGAACTTTAGAAAATGCCTAAGAATAATGTTTGCCTCATACCTAAAACGTCTTTGGTGACTACATTTATTTATTTATTCTTGCTTATATTATTGTTTGACACAATTATTTGATCGACTATATCTAACAGCTTTATCGCAACAATTCAAGGTAACACAACAACTTACCACTTAGTGTGTGATTTGATGATTTTTAGTGAGTTCACAAAGTTGTGCAATGATCATCACAATAGATTAGAAAAATTTTTTAAAGATTACTAATGAGAGAAGAGAAGGGACAGAAACATAGCATCACTTCAACACATGAGATAACAGGGATCAAGTAGGAATTCAAGCTTGCAGGCTGAGTGCTCTACCGTGCTACTTCTCAGTCCAACACATCAAATATTTCCATCACAAAAAAAAACTTCTACTCCCACTAGCAATCACTCCATCATTCTTCTCATCCTTCTCTAGCATTTCCTCCACCCTCAACCCAAGGCAACCTCTAATCTGCTTTCTGTCTCTATAGATGTGTCTATTTTCATATAATTTTCACATATTTTCATATGTGACCTGTTACAAATGGATTCTTCCACTTTTTGTGATGTCTTAATGCTTCATTCATATTGTAGTGTGTATGAAAGCACCAGTACTTCATTCCTTTGTACTGCCCAGTAAAGTACCATTTTTTTAAATTGGGGGATTAATGTTTTACATTCAACAGTAAGTACAATAGTTTGTACATGCATAACATTCCCCAGTTTCCCATATAACAATGCAACCCCCACTAGGTCCTCTGTCATCCTTCTTGGACCTGTATTCTCCCCACCCAACCACCCCAGAGTCTTTTACTTTGGTGCAATATGCCAATTCCATTTCAGGTTCTACTTGTGTTTTCTTTTCTGATCTTGCTTTACAACTTCTGCCTGAGAGTGAGATCATCCCATATTCATCCTTCTGTTTCTGACTTATTTCACTCAACATGATCTTTTCAAGGTCCATCCAAGATCGGCTGAAAATGGTGAAGTCACCATTTTTTTTACAGCTGAGTAGTATTCCATTGTGTATATAGAACACAACATGCTCAGCCACTCATCTGTTGTTGGACACCTGAGTTGCTTACAGGTTTTGGCTATTACAAATTGTGCTGCAAGAACATATGTGTACACAGATCTTTTTGGATGGATATGTTGGGTTCCTTAGGATCTATCCCCAGGAGAGGAATTGCAGGATCATAGGGTAGGTCCATTTCTAGCCTTCTGAGAGTTCTCCAGACTGTTCTCCACAGAGGTTGGACCAATTTACATTCCCACCAGCAGTGTAGGAGGGTTCCTTGGACCCCACACCCTCTCCAGCATTTGTTGCTGTTACCTTTTCTGATGTATGACATTCTCACAGGAGTGAAATGGTATCTCATTGTTGTCTTTATTTGCATTTCTCCGACAATCAGAGACTTGGATAGGCTGGTGAGGTTAGCTGGAGTATATGTTGGCACGGTGTCTTTTGCAGTAAGGACTTGCCAACAAGGATTCTGTGGATTTTGCAAGAGCAATAATGTCATCCACCATAATAAAAGGAAAACAAACATGGACATCCAGTGTTTAAAAAAGAAAAAGAATATGTCTCTATGACTGGAAGAGTGGGTGGCTTTGCCAATGAGATATAATAAATGGACAATTCAGATTTTTGTAAATATTAAGAAGGTTTAGTATAGTTACTTTATTGACACTTTAGCCAACTGAATATTGGGGGTGCATTCCCCTTCTTTTTTTTGTTAATTGAGCTTAAGGGTTATAGTATAGGGAATACTGTAATGAGAGTAATGTTCTAAGGGGAAACAAAAATACATGAAATGGATATATCTATTGAAGCAAAATAGGAGAGTATATGGCTCATAAGGTTTTTGAGCTTTTTTTTTGTTGTTGTTTGAGCTGTAGCCCACATAAATTTAGAAAAAAGTACCAATTGAGAAAAAAAAAGAAAAAAATGTTTTTGTTTACTAAACATGGGCAGGTGAGTTACATCAATCTGTCAGAGAGCATTGGCTTTTATCAATGGGGATTAATCTTAAAAGTCTGAATAGCAGGATCTTAATTAAACAATGCAGGAGCAAGTAAAGTGCTCTCACTATGGCTGGTCAAGCATTAAAATTTAAGAGGCTTGTAAAAAAATGAGAAAAATTTTAGGATATGAGTGACTTTAGGAGTCATCACACACCCATAAATAAAAAAAGAAAAATGTTTAGTTTTTAAATCTTACCATATGAGCAGTCGGTTCTTTATGTGTAGGTTGTACTTGTAATCATTTACTTAGGAAGAAAACTTAAAGTTAGAAGTTTACTATAATTGATGATTTAATGGTTAGAATTGGCTTGAGTTCCTTCATATGATTTTAGAAGGCTCTTTATTAAAATATATCAGTATGTTATAGAAAGTCAATTGACATGATAAAATGTTTACTTTTTTTTATTTTAAGATCACTTAAACAATTTTCAGTAAAATGTTAAACTTAGTTTGTTAGGATCTTAGCTTATCAAAGCTTATCACACCCTTAGGGCAGCTATGAACAGGGGTGGGTACACAACTTAATTGATCTTTCACTTTGATTTGGATAGGTAACTTAAAAGGCTAAGATAAACCTCATAGCTGAAATGTTCAAAATAAATTTTTACTGTTACATTTCTTTTAGATGAAAATTTTACACTAAATAATTTTGTTGAGTCACATCTGCCGAATAAAAAAATTTTTATCAGGCCAGGAATCTTTTTTGATTATGGTTACATCAGCGCCCGTGTCTGAGTCCTTCAAATTCTTTTCCATCTAGCCAAAGTTTTAACATGGGTTTATTGTTAGAGACAATTTGTACCCAATATGTATCAGAGGAGCTAAGGCCTTTATCTCTCCAGGTTGTCTTACAGCTGGGGTTGTCTGTGGATGTCAAGGGTAAGAGGAGTAGCTGAGCCACCAGCTGACCCTTTGTAATTGTAGCAACCCCATATGGGGAGGAGATCATGAGTTTAATTTCTCCTGTATAATCATTATCAACAACACCTGGGGTGATGAATAGGCCTTTAAGGGTTGTGCTGCTCCTTCCTAATAATAATCTAAACGTGTGAGGGGGGAGCAGGCCGTAAACACCGGTGGGCAAGGGCTGAATACCCATGTCTGGAGTTAAAACTGTGTTGGCAGTGGCACAGAGGTCCAGTCTTACACTCCCTGAGGTTGCTCTAAAGAGATCTGAAATGAATTGTTGGTGGAAAGGACAAACCTTACTGCCCCAAGGGCTTGTCTCGGGTGGGGGGCCTGGGACCCGTTTCTCTGATGGGGAGGTAAGGGATTTCCCTGAATGTCTGTTTTAGTGTTTTATTAGCATGTTTAACAATGGCCTGTCTTTGGGGAGGACCCATCAGTAAAGACTACTAAGGCTGTTGGAATCAGCTAGATTTTATTATCTTTGGAAAAACATAAAAACATTGTTAAGTCACATAAACTGAAATTGGACTACATATAGGGGATTTTTTATTTTAAGAAAGCTTTTCACCATATGAAAGGCTGGTTTTTTATGTGAAGGCTTTGTCGTGGTTGTAGTCTTTTATTTGTGACCAGCAAACATACAGAAGGCCAGGAAAAATATTAAAATTGATAATCTAATGATTTAAATTTGTTTAAATATCTTTATATAATTTTTAAAGGCCTTTTTAACAATAAAATGATTATCATCTTTGTAGTATGATTTTAAAATCCTTAAACAATTTGAGCATATTATTAGAACTTAGTTTAATGTTAGGATCATAGTATTTTACTCATTATAAAAATCATATACATTTAAAATAAACTTTTACATCATCTTATAATGACATCTTTAGACTAATTTTGTTTAATAAGGATTTATCAAATATTAAACTTTTTATCAAATCAAAAAAATATATATGTATCAACTTAACTTATCAAGAATAAACTTTTGACACTGTCTTGAAATAAATTAGATATTTTTAAATGTGGAAAGATATATAGAGGGGTACCAGAGCAAAAGCTTTAGGCATGAAATTTATCAGCATAACCATTGACAAGTTATTTTTTGTTTATCTAGGTTTATTTTATCTTTTTAAATGAGAAGGTACTTGACAACTTTATATATATCAATAATATCTCTTTTAGTCTTTTGTCACATTTAGTTAAAATTGAGGCACACCCTAAGTATGTGATATCTATTTTAAAAGGCTCTGTTTGAATTTTAAAGGAAGTAAATCTAAAGTCTAGCTTATTTAACCTTATCTACCAATCTCTGAATGTCAGGATCTTTAAACCAACCTTAACTAAAGTATATTGATTTTTAAATTAATTTTACTTTAAACTTTAAACAAACTTAAGTTACTTAAAGAGTTAACACACATTTGTGACAATGTTTTTCAGAAGATTTACAGTGCCAAAGAAACAACAAATTTTGTTGTGGACTAATTTCCACAGGAATAGTTTCACGGGGCATTATGGGGGCCCTCCATAATACCCTGGAATCTCTCCTACTTAAAACCATACATATAATTTGTATTTTAATTTGGAGATGAAGAATTGTCACCTTAAATACTTAGACTTTTACTTTGAATCTTCAGTTACCCTAGCAAATTAATTTACAGTTATATTACCACATAAGAACTGTTTTGGAAACTCCTTTTTCTAACTTTGATAAGAATGCAGCTTCAAAGCTACAACTTACACTTTTAAACTTAAAATTAATGTTTCTCAGGCCATTCGCTGAAGCAAAAAGTCATGAATTTTCTTACGTCTATCTCAAGGCTATAAGCCGGTGCCTTGACTTTTTTCATGTGGCTGGTAATCAGAGTTAGAGAGGTGGATGCTGTTTGGCCCATTCCTGCAAAGTGAAAGCAAAGGGGAACACACAAGCACAAAACACGGACAATACAGGCAAGACAGACAAGACAGACAAGACAGACAAGACAGACAAGTGCGCTTTAATGATCTGGTCCTAGCTGGACTAACAAATGTCTAGATAATCTTTCACCCCGGATTACACAGAGGCAGACATCAGAGAGAAACTTAAAAAACCTAATTAAATCTTTTTTTTTAATTTTGTCCCTTGCATCTTTAAAGTGTTTTTAAGCCCGTCAACAAATTTTTCATGTTGACAAGACTCAGATCTTGTCCCATATTAGAATTAGTGGGGGAGGAAGAAAAGATAGACGAGAAAGGATATTGAAAAAGAACTGGCACCCCAAAGGGTGACAATCAACTGCGCTCGCCTGGCCGGGCCCCTCGTGGGACCTTAAGGAGCTTTAGCTTAGGAGTGGCCGTATGAATCTCGACCTCGGTCTCAACAGGGTTGAGAATTTCCACTGAGCTGAGACGTCTCCACGGACATGCAGGTTGGGAGCCCAGTCACGCCCCATAGTCTAGTGACCGTGAGGCACACAATGCACACAACACACACAACACACACAGGGGCATTCATAACGAGGCATTCATTCAGTCAAGAGGAGGCGATTGCCTATCTGGCCACCGCTACTGGAATGTCCAAGTCAGGCCTTCAGGAAACACCGGAGAGTAGCTCCAGCCAGAATCTGTCAGTTGCACTGACAAGGTCAATTTTTTCACGAATCACCAAAGTGGAGAGAGAAAGAAAGTGTCTGTTAGTCTTAATACTCACCGCCTGAGTCCTGGACTGAAATCAGCCGTCTCATTGAGTTCTTGGAGCACCCTGCCTTCGTGTCCGTCTCTTTGAGTTCCTGGAGCACCTTGTCTTCACGCCTGTCTCCTTGAGTTCGCTAGCTAGCAATTTCCGCAGTGGTTCTCTAATGAAGTCTTTCACGGGGGTCCCTCATTCCTTGGTGCACCTTGCGGCGCCATCTGTCACATCCCGTGGGACCTTCAACATGGGTTAACCTAGGAGAGGGAGTGAGGACAAGGACAGGAGGGAATGGGGACAAGAGACGCGAGAGAAATGAGACAAGTCAAGATTCTGATCAAGTCTGTTTATTAGCACCAAAGGTACTGTTTTTAAGGCCGGGCAAGTGGGGAGTTAGCAGTTGGTGACAGTTGACTGAAGTGGTATGTTGTCATGGTGCTCAGCCATTATCTGGAAGGTCCTGGGTGATTCATGGGGAAGTGGAGTTGGGAGACAGAAACCTATCTTTTAAGCAAGGCCGTCTGTGAACAGAGACTCTAACAGAAACTTATCTTTTAAACAAGGCCTTCTGTGAACAAAGACTCTGTGGCCATGCCAATAGCAACCTTGAGGGCACATGTGGCTCCCCACATTTTCTGATGTTTGACATTCTCACAGGAGTGAAATGGTATCTCATTGTTGTCTTTATTTGCATTTCTCTGACAAAAAGAGACTTGGAGCATTTTTTCATGTGTTTCTCAACCTTTTGGATCTCTTCTGTGGTTAATATTTTGTCCATGTCTTCCCCCCATTTTTGGATGGGGTTATTTGTTGTCTTGTTGTTGAGTTTGGCAAACTCTTTATATATGTTGGTTATTAAACTCTTGTCTGATGTATGGCATGTAAAGATCTTCTCCCATTCTCTAAGGGGTCTCTTGTTTTGGGTAGTGGTTTCTTTTGCTGTGCAGAAGCTTTTTAATTTGATGTTGAGTATTCTTTCTATTCTTTATTTCTATCTGTCTTTCTCCCTCTTCTCATCTCCTCTCCTCTCCTCTCCTCTCTTCTTCACTCCACTCCTTTTTTTTCTATAAGCAGAGCACTACTCAGCTCTGGTTTATAATGGTGTGGAAACAGAACCCAGGGCTTCTGGTACCTCAAGCATGAAAGTCTATTGCCTAACTCCCTAAGCCACTATGTATTCTACACACCCCCAATTGGACTGTTTTTGAATAATGCAACTCTGAATATCTGTGTACAAGTTTTTGTGTGGATCCATGTTTTGTTTTGTTGTATCAGAGCACTGATCAGGTCTGGCTTATGGTGGTGTGAGGAACTGAACCTGGGATTTTGGATAACCATTATGCTGTCTGCCCGGGCTCCATGTTTTTAATTCTGTTAGCTATATCC
This sequence comes from Erinaceus europaeus, assembly GCF_950295315.1. Lineage (NCBI taxonomy): Eukaryota > Metazoa > Chordata > Mammalia > Eulipotyphla > Erinaceidae > Erinaceus > Erinaceus europaeus. The sequence goes on from NC_080162.1 coordinate 24,728,011, forward strand.
CCAGGAATAGAACTTCAAGGTCACATGGTAACTTTATGTTTAACTTTCTGAGAAAGTGCCAAACTATTTTACAAAACAGCTATGCCATTTACAGCTCCACAAGCAGTATATTTGGATTTCATATTCCCCACATCCTTACCACTCCTTGTCATTATCTGCCTTTTTAATTGGGACCATCCTGCTGGAGAGGAAGCAGTATCTTGTTGAGATTTTGACTTCCATTTCCCTGATGGATAACATTGTATGTCTTTGGAGAATGTCTTTTTTTTTTAACCCTAACCCTAACCCTAACCCTAACCCTAACCCTAACCCTAACCCTAACCCTAACCTGATGGATAACAACATTGTATGCTTGGAGAATGTCTTTTTTTTTTTTCCCAAAGCGCTCTTCAGCTCTGTCTTATGGTATTGTGGGGGAATTAAAGCTGGGACTTTGGAGCCTAAGGCATGAAAGGATTTTTGCATAGCCATTATGGCTTTCTCCATTACTAAGAAATGTCTATTTACAGGCCAGGGGTTGGCACACCTGGTTAAGTGCACACATTACAGTGTGCAGGGACCCAGGTATGAGCCCTCGCTCCCCACCTGCAGGGGGGATACTTCACAAGTGGTGAAGCTGCAGGTCTCTCTCTGTCTGTCTCTCTCCCTCTCTATCACCTCCTCCCTTTTCAATTTCTCATCTCTATCTAGTAATAAATATATAAATACATTTTTAAACAATTTTTTTCTAGTGGAGTTTCTATCCTGTTTGATTCCCATGGTTTCCAGACTGTTTTGAATGAAAACCAACCTTCCAGCTAACTCTTTTTTTTTTCTCTTTTGTTGTCCTTGTTTTTTTTATTGTTGTTGTAGTTATTGTTGTTGTTGTTGTTGATGTCATTGTTGTTAAATAGGACATAGAGAAATGGAGAGAGGAGGGGAAGACAGAGAGGGGGAGAGAAAGATAGACACCTGCAGACCTGCTTCACTGCAGGTAGGGAGCCGGAGGTTCAAACCAGGATCCCTAGGCCAGTCCTTGTGCTTCGCACCATGTGTGTTTAACCCGCTGCACTACTGCCCAGCTATCAATAAATATATATTTTATAAAAGAAATGTCTTTTGTGGTACAGAAGGTGGCACAGTGAATAGAGTGTTGAGCTCTCTAGCATGAAGTCCAGAATTCAATCCCTGGCCACACATGTGCCAGAGTGATAGATGGTTCTTTCTCTCCTATCTTTCTCATGAATAAATAAAATAAAATAAAATAAAATAAAATAAAATAAAATAAAATATGTCTTTTTAGATTACTCATGTTAAAATTGAGATACTACTTTTTTATTACTGAGTTGTTAAACATTCTGTATTTGAATTCCTCATGAAATATGATTGAGTAGAAAGTTTTTCCTGTTATTTTCAAGATTCTGGTGATATTGTTTTGTATTACAAAAGTCTTACTTTTTTGTTCAACAATTTGTTTGGCTTCGTATGTTAACTCTCTTTTCAGTCACCAGGTTCCAGATGTCATCAGGATGCCGGCCAGGCTTCCCTAGACTGAAGACCCCACCAATGTGTCCTGGAGCTCCGCTTCCCCAGAGACCCACCCTACTAGGGAAAGAGAGAGGCAGACTGGGAGTATGGACCGACCAGTCAATGCCCATGTTCAGCGTGGAAGCAATTACAGAAGCCAGACCTTCTACCTTCTGCAACCCACAATGGGTCCATGCTCCCAGAGGGACAGAGAATGGGAAAGCTATCAGGGGAGGGGATGGGATATGGAGATTGGGTGGTGGGAATTGTGTGGAATTGTACCCCTCCTACCCTATGGTTTTGTTAATTAATCCTTTCTTAAATAAAAAAATTAAATTAAATAAAAAATGTCTTACTTTTTTTTTTCAAAAGTCTTAAATTTTGATGACATCTTTTTTTTTCCCTTTATTTTGATAGAACAGAGAGAAATTGAGAAGGGAGTAGAAGACAGAGCAAGAAAGAGAGACAGTTGTGCACTGCTTCACAGCTTATGAAGCTCCCCTTCCAACCTCACCTTTGGGGTGAGGCCTGGGGGCTTGAATCTAGGTTGTTGTACAACCAGGTGTGCCACTGCCTGGATCCTTTGATGACATCTTATTTTTTTCTTCTGATATTTGTGCAAAAAAAAAAAAAAAAGCAGACTGAGATTTTGATAGGAATCACATTGATAATATAGACCAGCTTAAGAATTTTGCATTCCTAACAAAAGAAAGGACTGTGTGAAGCAATCTTTCAGGTGTCTCTCTTTCTCTCTATGACTCTGCCTCTATTTATCTCTGTCTCTGGCTACCAGGAATAGTGGAATCATACAAGCACTGACCCACTGAGTCCCAGAAATAATGCTGGTAGCAACGAGAAGAAAGAAAGGAAGGAAAAAAGGAAGAAAAGGAAAGGAAAAGGGAAGAAAGAAAAAGAAAAAGGAAAGGAGAAGGAAAAGAAAAGGAAGGACAGGAGGACAAGGCCACCAGGAACAGTAGATTCATCATGCAGGAACTAAACTCCAGCTAATAATCCCAGTGGCAAAAAAAATAATAAAAACCTATAACATGCGATTATTTCTACCATATCATTATTTTCCCAATGTTAATGTTCCTTTTCCATAGCCCACATTCAAACAGAGTTATAACTCAGAAATATAGTACATTCTGGTGGTGAGAGGCATAGGTTCTACCTAGAGTCAATAGGCTTGGGTTAAAATCCTAGTTCTTCTACTGACAAACTGTCTAAACATGGAAAAATCATTTAACTTTCTCACTTTCTGTTTTCTCATCTGTAAATGGCAAATAATTTATCGCGCATGATCTGAGAGTGAATGATCAATATATGAAGCACTTTGCCTAGTCCAGTACATACTCAACTAACCCTAGGTGCTTGTCTTAGTCTACCAGAGCTACTAGAATAAAATACTACAAGCTGAGTGTCTTATCAAAAACTGAATTTATTTCTCACAGCTTTGGAGGATAGAAATTCAAGACCAACATCACCTCTCCAGATAATAACTTGGATCCACCTGCGTATCAGGTTTCAGGCTCAGGGGAAAAAAAAAAACACTAGTATAGCCACAGGCTTAGGTCCATGATTGGTCAACAATTTCCTTGGCTTTGCATGTTAACTCTCTTTTCAGCCACCAGGTTCCAGATGCCAGCATGATGCAAACCAGACTTCCCTGGACAGACAACCCCACCAATGTGTCCTGGAGCTCTGCTTCCCCAGAGTCCTTCCCCACTAGGGAAAGAGAGAGGCAGGCTGGGAGTATGGATCGACCTGTCAACACCCATGTTCAGCAAAGAAGCAATTACAGAAGCCAGACCTTCTACCTTCTGCATCTCACAATGACCTTGGGTCCATACTCCTAGAGGGTTAAAGAATAGGAAAACTATCAGGGGAGGGGATGGGATACAGAGTTCTGGTGGTAGGAATTGTGTGGAGTTGTACCCCTTTTATCCTATGGTTTTGTCAATGTTTCCTTTTTATAAATAAAAAAATTACAAAAATTCAAGACCAGGGATCAGGAGGTGGTGCACTGGGTTAAGCACTCATATCACTGTGCAAGGACCCAGGTTCAAGCCCTTGGTCCCCACCTGCAAGAGGGAAAGCTTCACGAGTGATGAAGCAGGGCTGCAGGTGTCTCTTTGTCTCTCTCCCTCTCTATCTCATGCTCCCTCCTTACTTTCTCTCTGTCTCTATTCAATAGTAAATAAAAAAAAGAAAAGAAGAGAAAAGAAAAAAAAAAGTCAAGACCAGAGTCATAATATGATGGGGTTCTGGTGAATGTCCTTTTCCAGATTGCATTTTGTCAACTTCTGGCTGTATCTTCACAGCGTAAAAGGCCAAGGGAGCAGTCTTGGCTCTCTTTCATAAGAACTTTGTTCTCATTCAAGAAGGTTCGGTCTACATGACCTAATTACCTCCCAAAGGTCTCACTTCCTAATAGCATTGCATTGGGCTTTAGGCCAGCAACATATGGATTTGAAGGGGAAATGATACCACTATTTAAATCTATTGATATTGTTATATTAGTAATAGTAACAACGGGGAGTCGGGCGGAAGTGCAGCGGGTTAAGCACACGTGGCACAAAGCACAAGGATCGGTGTAAGGACCCTGGTTCAAGCCCGCGGCTCCCCACCTGCAGGAAAGTCATTTCACAGGTGGTGAAGCAGGTCTGCAGGTGTCTATCTTTCTCTCCCCCTCTCTGTCTTCACCTCCTTTCTCCATTTCTCTCTGTCCTATCCAACAACGATGACATCAATAATAACAACAACAACTACAACAATAAAACAACAAAGGCAACAACAGCAACAGGTATTATTATTTTGCAAGAGTACTGCTCATCTCTCTTATAGTGGTGCTGGGGATTGAAACTGGGATTTTGGAACTTCAGGGATGAAAGCCTTTTTGCATAATCATTATGCCATTATGCTATCTCCTCTGTCCAACAGTGATTTTTCTCCTTCTCTTCCTCCTCCTTTTTTTTTTTTTTTTTTGCCACCAGGATTATCACAGCTCAGTGATGACACTGTGAATCCACCTCTCCCAGTGACAGTTTTATCCTATTTTTTTTTTGTTGTTCTCATTTTTATTAGATAGGACAGAGAGAAATTGAGAGACAAGGGGGAGATAGACACTTGCAGACTGGTTTCACCGCTTGTGAAACATCATAGAGGATTAAACCTGAGACTCAGAACCACAAGCATGAAGATCATTTTGTATAGTCATTGTGCTAGTTCCCTGGTCTTGGCGCTTGGCTACTCTGACTGCACATCTGACTACCACATTCTGTGCTAGTCTTTCCTCAAATCTGCTGGCTCACTTGCATTTACTTCTTTATTTGCATTTTCTTTTTTATTCCTTTTCTGTCTACAAATCTTTTCCCGTAGATACTGTCATATATATCCCTGATGGATCAAAAACATTATGTGAATTTAATTAGTATTGTAAAAACTCTGCTGATAAGGGGGCAGGCTGTGGCAAAGCTGGTTAAACACACGGATCCGTGCAAGAATCTGGATTCAGGCCCCTGTAGTGGACATGCTTCACAAGCAGTGAAGCAAGTCTGCAGGTGTCTATCTCTCTCCCTTTCTCCCTCTCCCTGCCCAGTCAATTGCTCTCTATCCTATCCAATAAAATGGGAAAAAAATGTCTACCGGGAGCAGTGGATTTCTAGTGCAGGCATCAAGCTCCAGAGATAACCCTGGAGGCAATAAATAAATAATTAAATAAAAACTCTGCTGATGAAAAGGTGGGGACCAGTCAGGCAGAGCAGCACCCCAGATGGCAAGAAGGTGGCCACAACTCACACAGAGTGGCACCCCAACAGTTGGGAGCTAAACAGACAGAATGATTTTTATTAATCAAAAGCACAAATTCATTAAAGAAGCAACAACAGGTTAGCACTTAATAGTGGTCCTGGGCATTCAGAGAGACCAGATCTGAGATGACTTCTGGACTCTACTAGTGACCCAGCTTTCTTTCTTTTATTATTTTCTTATTTATAAAAAGGAGACATTGATAAAACCATAGGCTAAGAGGGGTACAACTCCACACAATTCCCACCACCAGATCTCCGTATCCCATCCCCTCCCCTGATAGCTTTCCTATTCTTTAACTCTCTGGGAGTATGGACCCAAGGTCACTGTGGGATGCAGAAGGTGGAAGGTCTGGCTTCTGTAATTGCTTCCCCACTGAACATGGGCGTTGACAGGTTGGTCCATACTCCCAGCCTGCCTCTCTCTTTGCCTAGTAGGGTGGGGCTCTGGGGAAGCAGAGCTCCAGGACACATTGGTGGGGTTGTCTGTCCAGGGAAGTCTGGTTGGCATCATGCTAGCATCTGGAACCTGGTGGCTGAAAAGAGAATTAACATACAAAGCCAAATAAATTGTTGACCTAATCATGGACCTAAAGGCTGGAATAGTGCATATGAAGAGTTGGGGGGAGGGTCCTCCATTTTGTACATAGCTAATAAGCATATTTTATTTATATTCCAAAGGGCCTGTGGCTATACTAGTGTTTTTTTTTTTTCCCCTGAGCCTGAAATCTGATATGCAGGTGGATCCTAGTTATTGTCTGGGGAGATGATGTCACGGCTGGAAAAGGAACAGAAAGCTAGATCAGGGAAAAGAGTAGCTCCCTAATATGGGAAAGATATATACATATTGTTGACTGTAAACCCCATCGATTTTATTTGGTCTGGGGCCCATATTCAGCTTAGGAGCCTATGTGACTACTGCATCCCTGTAGATTTGAGCTCACATTCTGTGGTCATGAGTAGGAACATTCCAAGCTGCCCCAATATCGACCCATCTTCCTCAGGTGTAGCACAGAGTATGTTTTCCCCCCTCCCTTCGGAGGATGGAACATTCTCTACTATTGTTGATCCAGGTTGAGGGCAAGGTCTATGGGGGCCCACAAAGGGGTCTCTTGTGCTGTTCCTGATAGAGATGACCAGTAACAATGGAGAGAGGGATTTATTCGAGGTCTAGGCCCATCATGTCTGTTTGGGAATCTTAGGACTCCCTGATTAGGGCCCTAGCTGATGGGATGGACTGAAAGTGACTAAAGAGTCATTGTTAAAGTATGCCAGTCTCTTACCCTTATTCAGCTTTTGCAGTCCTTGCTTTGCTAAGGTTAGCTTTGGAGTGAGTGAGAGAACTGTAATAGAAAGTCAGTGAGGAGGGTATCTGTTGTTTTTGACGGGTGAAACAGAAGGGGTCTCATGCATACCAACAGGTATCAAAGTCTAATTAGATGCTATTTCATTAGGAACTTTATACTGACTCATTGCAGACTATTGTGAACTTTTGCTTTCAGGTATATATTTTGCCCTAGTTTATGGATACATGTGAACATATGCTCTATTTCATGGGACCAGGTCTATCTCTAGGTTTTGGGACTTTGTTAGGAAATGAACCGCCTGGAATGGAATTAGAGAATACTAAGAAAGTAAAGGTCTCAACTGAGTAATGAGGGTGAAGGGTTGACATTCCATGCCTGACGTCTCTGGACACAGTCTAAAGTGAAGCATGCTGAGGTGGTACTCACTTCGTTGGGATCAGCAGATGCAATATCATTTGGTATGAATTGAGAGAAGCATGCCGGAAAGTGAGCCCCACAGTAGAGGCTACAGGACTGGAGGAAATATAGGCTCCATAGAGGAAATGGGAGGTTCCTTCTGTCTTAGGGTTAAGAAGACAATAGATAGTTATTGTTGTAATCACATTATTTGGTAATTGGGTTAACTTTGATTTTTTTAAAGAATTTATTCATTTATGAGAAAGATAGGAGGAGAGAGAGAAAGAACCAGACATCACTCTGGTACATGTGCTACTGGGAATTGAACTCGAGACCTCATGCTTGAGAGTCCAACATTTCATCCACTGCACCACCTCCCGGACCACATGAGCCAGCTTTCTTTAGTGAGTTTCTGAGGACCCTTACCTGGAAACGTGGCCTTTCCCTGGCTGTGAACGGAACCTGTCCAGAATGCTTGGCACTCTGTCTCTATGCACATGCCCATCTCCTAAGCTACGGCAGAGTGGTTTATACCTCTCCCCCATGCCTCTACTGCAAATTAAGCTGAGCACTGATATTTTATTAATGTGGGTTTATCCTACTAAATCTATCATTTATTTTATTTATTACATTTTTTTAAATTTGACAGGGCAGAGAAATTGAGAGTGGAGGAGGAGATAGAGTGGGAGAGAGACAGAGAGATACCTGTACCAGTGCTTTGCCACTGGTGAAGCAACGCTCTCCCCCCTTCCACAAACACACACATAGATGGGGGCTAAGGGCTTAAACCAAGGCTCTTGTGCATGTTAATATGTGTGCTTTTCCAGGTGTGCCACTGCCAGGCCTCAAACTTATGATTACATGCAATTGTCTAGAGTCATGAAGTAAAACCTGTCCACTTAAGGGCGGCAGCACACTTGAAAGCAAACAGCAGCTTTGCACGATTGTTTTGTTAACCTATCACCTTAACCAAGAGGCTGACCACCCTATGGGAATCAGCAAAATCCTCCCTCATCTTGCTTAGTTTTTCTCCTTAACACTTGTATCAACTGGAAAACCTATGTATTTTCTTTTCTTTTTAAAATTATCTTTATATATTTATTGGATAGAATACCATCAGAAACTGAAAGGGAGGGGGGCTGGGCAGGTAGCACAGTGGGTTAAAGGCACATGGTGCAAAGCACAAGGACCCATATAAAGATCCTGGTCAGAGCCCCCCGTTCCATACCAGTAGTGGGTAGCTTCACAATCGGTGAAGCAGGTCTGCAGGTGTCTATCTTTCTCTTTCCATGTCTGTTTTCCCATCCTCTCTCGATTTCTCTGTCTTATCCAACAACAATGACAGCAATAACAATAATAATAACAATGACGACGATAAACAAGAACAACAAAAGGGGTAAAAGGGCAGAGGGTAGGAAGCATAATGGTTATGCAAAGAAACTCTTGTGCTTGAGGCTCCAAAGTCCCAGATTCAATCCCCCGCTCCCCCATAAGCCAGAACTGAGCAGTGCTCTGGTAAAAAAACTTAAATCATCAAAACCAAAGTGAAATTCAAAGAGATAAAAGTTGCAGCAGCAGATCGGGGAAAGAATGTCACAGGCAGTCACAGAGCTAATTTGCCAGTGGCCTTCAGTCTCAGGCATCAGAATTCAAACCCACAAGCCCAAACGCCATCTGAGGCAGCTGCATGCATGATGGTTTGAGTCTTATCTCCCCTCCAGGGGTCTAAACAGTAACTCGCGTTCAAACTGCTCTGCAGTCAAGGTGCCCTGGATGGCTTCGCAGCCCGGGTTGAACACAGAGTAGGCACTCCTCTCTCCCACCTTCTTCCCTAATACTTCCTCTCCACTTTTCCAAGCTTTGGGTCCATGATTGCTCAACAATTTTTTTGGCTTTGTATGTTAACTCTCTTTTCAGTCACCAGGTTCCAGGTGTCATCAGGATGCCGACCAGACTTCCCTGGACTGAAGACCCCACCAATATGTCCTGGAGCTCTGCTTCCCCAGAGACCCATCCTACTAGGGAAAGAGAGAGGCAGACTGGGAGAATGGACCGACCAGTCAACGCCCATGTTCAGCGTGGAAGCAATTACAGAAGCCAGACCTTCTACCTTCTGCAACCCACAATGACCCTGGGTCCATGCTCCCAGAGGGATAGAGAATGGGAAAGCTATCGGGGGAGGGGGTGGGATATGGAGATTGGGCGGTGGAAATTGTGTGGAGTTGTACCCCTCCTACCCTATGGTTTTGTTAATTAATCCTTTCTTTAATAAAAAAAAAAAGAAAAAAAAAACTTAAATCAAATTAAATAGCCTCCAAGAGTAGTGGATTCATAGTGCAGCACCGAGAACCAGCAATAACCCTGGAGGCAAATAAACAAACAAAAAATCGAGAGGGAAGGGGGAGATAGGGAATGGCAGAGTCAGAGAGACACTTTCAATGGTTTTCTTCAATGGTTTGCAAAGCTTTCACCCTGCAGGTCGGCACCTGGAGCTTGAACCTGGGTCCTTGTGCATCGTAACATGTGCACTCAACCAGGGGTGCCACCACCCAGCCCCTATGTATTTTCTTACTTTTTATCTGTTTCTTCCTCCTGAATGTCATTTATACCTATAGCAGTCTCAAGTAGATTTGATTCTAATTAAATACAAGTTGAGGAATGGAATACAACTATTTATCTACTTGTTTAAGCAAGTAATTGAGGGAGGGAGGAAGGGAGGGATGGTGGGAGTGGGAGAGAGAGAGAGTTAAAGAGCACCAGAGTAGTTTTCAGGGAGATAGCTTTCAGTTAGGTGGAACCTTGTACTGATTGATTACGGGATATTCCCTTTCACAAAGTGAAGCTCATCTAGGCTTCTGTTAACTTACGCTTTATGAATTAATTGAAGAGATGAAGGACACCTACCAGATGGTTTTGCTCATGTGAGGAACACAGAGGATTAAAATAAATGAACTTGCAAAAACCATGGTAACCAAACAGTCTCATTGATTTGGTGAGAACTATAGTGATGGGAGTGGGTGATGTGGTGGGTTTGTTGGAGGGTATGGTGACTCACACACACCATATGTGAATGTGAAATTATTCCTCTAAAACTTTGTAAAACATCGCTAATCACTAATAAAAATGGAAAAGGGAGACTAATTTAAAGCGGCAGAATTTCATGAAATGTTAAAACTAGTGCTTAAGTAGGCAGAATTAGAAATTCAAAGGAGGCGTGACCTGGGAGGTGGTGCAGTGGATAAAGCACTAGACTCTCAAGCATGAGGTCCTGAGTCCAATCCCCAGCAGCACATGTACCAGAGTGGTGTCTGGTTCTCTCTCTCTCTCTCTCTCTCTCCTATCTTTCTCATTAATAAATAAATCTTAAAAAAAAAAAAAGAAATTCAGAGGGAGTTGGGCGGTAGCACAGCAGTTTAGGCACACATGACAAGAAGCTCAAGGACAGGCATAAGGATCCTGGTTCCAGCCTCTGGCTCCCCACCTTCAGGGGTGAAGCAGGTCTGCAGGTGTCTATCTTTTTCTTCCCTTCTCTGTCTTCCCCTCCTCTCTTTGATTTCTGTCCTGTCTAACAACAACTACAGCAATAACAACAATGATAAACAAGGGCAACAAAAGGAAAAAATAGCCTCCAGGAGCAGTGGATACATAGTGCAGGCACTGAGCCCCAGCAATAACCTTGGAGGGCAAAAACAGAAATACAAAGAGGCTGAAAGGTATTTAATTTCTATGCTAACATTCCTGCCTTTTGTGTACTGTGGGGTATAGCAACTTTCTCATTTTGCTATTCACAAGTAAAGCAACTCTACTAGATTTCCACAAAGTCACCACTGTTTTCCTACTATTGGATTTATTTATTTATTTATTTATTTATTGTTTGCTTGTCTGTTTTTACTAGAGCACTACTAAGCTCTGCCTTATTATGGCTCTGAGCATTGAGTCTAGGATCACAGAGTGCCGGTACCAAAGCCTTTTTGCTCACCCATTATTCTATCTTTCCAGCCTAGGAATGAATTTAGATCATGCATTTGGCAGCTGTGCTGTTAACTTTTGCTTCAGGCCGTACCCATTACAAACTGAGAAAAACTGAGGCTGACACAGGAAAATAGAGGAAGATGAAGTATTTATTCACACAAGCACATAGAAAAGCCATTATAACAACTTACACATGTAAAGACACAGGAACTGACACACACAGGGACTTCAGGAGAGCTGAGCCCCACCCCCATCCCCCAAGCCTGAGTGCAAAAAGTGACCCCATCACCTGGGAGAGAGAGAGATAGAGAGTCTTCAAACTCATGTCTTTTTATAATGGTCAGGAACAGGATGGTCACTCTTATCCTGAGGGGCAGAGGGGCAAAGGGCCCCCCATTTTTTGAGTTCTGTAATCTCACTCTTTATAAACAGTTGTCCTTGGGGTGTTCAGCAGGAGGGAGTCTCTTAACATCTGAAGAGCCAGTTGGCCTTGGGTGCTCAGCAAGAGGGAGTTTCCCGATAACTGCAGAGCCAGGTGGCCTCTGTCTGGCCGCCTGAAAAAAAAATGGAGAACTTTTAAAATGAGAGAGCTCTGAGAAAAGCCTCTCGGTAAACTAGCTTCCTCACAGTGCTAATTTTGCAGCTGGACGGCACAGAACCATGACTGGGAATTAAACTACAACACAAATTCCAGAATGCATCTTTAGAGATAGTCCAAGACGCGTGGCAGAACTATGCTTTTAACAGCTGTGGTTAACTTTGGAGGGTTTAATAGCAAGCCTGAGACGTGAACTACATTTCCCAGAGTGCATCTCTACGAGAATTCTGGGAAGAGTGATAGAGACAGCTATTACCTTTTGGGGCGGGCAAGGCCCCATTTCCCAGGAACATCTGTCACTAACGACTTCCGGCAGATTTCTCGCGGCCTAGCAAGGTGCCCCAACAGAGTTTGAAAGTGAGTAGTAGAACAGAAACCTATTCAAGTTTTTAGTGCAGGGAAGGTTTTGTGGGAGAAACAATCCGAATTTGAAAAAACTCTCTTTTCACAGAAGTTTAGATTTTGTGTAGTTTCTTTCTGCTTTTAGAAACCAGGGAATGACAAGTTTTGCCTCACTTGTGGAGCTTAGTAACTGAAACAAAAACTTTTCTGACACGTTTTTGGACAGTCATTTAAAAGTGAAAATTTCCAGTTTTGCACTGGTACTGCTTTATTTTTAAGGTAAAGAGGAAAACATCATTTTATTTTCTTTTATTTGAAAGCAAAACCATAAAGCTGGTCATTAAGACCTTAAAATCTGTATCCCACTGGCTCCTGAACTTCCAGTATTTTTCCATCCCATTGAGGTCTGCAGTCATGAAATGATAATTTTTCCAGAAAGGATTCTCTCAAATACTATTCAAGCAGATTTCTGGGTAGAAATAGTCACAAACAGTTGAGATGAGCTTCTTCTTCTTTTTCTTCCTCTTCTTCTTCTATTTATTTATTTCTTTTTCTTTTTCTTCTTTTTTTTTTTTTTTTTTTTTTTTACCCATGCTATATTGCTTTATAAATTAAGCTTTCTTCTGTTAAGATGAAGAGGTTGAGAAATGTGTTAATCATTTATTACAGTGTTCATAGAAGTTGTTAATACTAATGGTCTCGCTTCTTCATTAATAGTTGGGGTAAAAAGTAATACATATTACCTTTTGTCTTTCTAGTCATTGTACTTAAAAAAGAAAAGCTTGAACAGTAAGTGGGTGTTGAAAGAAGTTTTCCCATGTATTTCTCATCAAAACATGTGCTTTGGAAATAAAAGATGGACTTTGGAGGCAAAGCCTTGGGTTTGGATCTGTAGCTCCCTAGATTGTGATCTCATGTAGGTTAACCTCTAAAAGTTTATCTTCATACTTGTAAAATAGAATTGATTATTTAACTAACTGACCATTTATATTGTGTTTCACACAGTGGTAGGGACTATTAGAGACTGGATAGCGATGATGCAATTCCTTTCCTTAAGGAGTTGGCAGTCTTAACAAATACAAGAACTGAGTATATCAGCACCTGACAAAGTTGTAATTGGATATAAACCTCATTTTCATTTTTTCTTTCTCTTGTGAGAAGTGAAATAGAAATCAAGCTCTAATGAGTTAGGGGCAGCCCCTGGTTATACTTCAGTCAATGGGAGAGCCAGGCGTAAAAGTCACAGATTCTTCTCATTGTTTATTCCCCCATATTTGTACTGTAAACAAAATAGAATGCACATTTGAGCTGTCATCTAAAGTAAACTGATGTATTCTTCCAAATATACCATACTTGTATACTATACACTTAAAAAATTATGATTCCTCCCAAATTTATTTTGTGTAGTAAAGTTTTATCCTTAGTGTACTGTCAGACAAAATATATTTGTATAATAATAGCTTACAGTTCAAATAAAAACAACTGCTTTGTAATATGATATGTGAGCGTCTGAAGTGTCCTTAGTAGCTTGCCAGTTAGTTGTTTACCAGCATGCTAACGAAATCTGAGCTCATAATGCTTTGAATTAAGATAGCACAGAAAAGATTCTTACAAGACAGTGAAAATCTCAGACCATTTTGAAGCAAAGCAGCAAGTTTTATCTGCATGTGCGTGTGTGTGTGTGTGTGTGTGTGTGTGTGTGTTTACCAGAGCACTGATCAACTCTGGCTTATGGTGGTGTAGGGGTGGGGATTGAACCTGGGACTTTGAAACTTCCAACATTCTTTTTGCATTAACCATTATGCTATCTACCCCTGCCCCATTACATTTCTAAATAGATAAAATAGACTATAAGAAATTATATTTTGGAGACCTGGGAGGTGATGCAGTGATAAAGCCTTGGACTGTCAAGCATGAAGTCCCCATTCAACTCCCAGCATCCTATGTGCAAGAATGATGTTCTGGTTTGCTCTCTCTCTCTTTCTCTCTAATCACTTAAGTGTGGAGTTTGTGCTCTGTAAAACTGATCTCAGTTTTATAATAGTGTCATTGTAGTGACTGGGGTGGGGGCAGGAACAGCCGGCAGAGCAATGAATTTGCAAGCATGAGATCCTGAATTTAATCCCTGGTACCATATATACAGAGTTAGGCTCTTTTTCTCTTTCCTTCTCTCTTTTTCTATTACTCTCTCTCTCTCTCTGTCTCTTTTGTAAGGGACTAAATATTTTTAAAAGGAAAAAAATAGTATAGCTGTAAAAAACCAACAACATATTCAATAATAAGTGATTGGTGGGGGCAAGCAGTGGCACATCTGGTTGAATGCACATGTTACAGTGTGCAGGCACCTGTTTTTGTTTTTTTTTGCCTCCAGGGTTATTGCCGGGGCTCGGTGCCTGCACCATGAATCCACTGCTCCCGAATGCCATTTTTCCCTTTTGTTACCCTGGTTGTTTTACCATTGTTGTGGTCATTATTATCGTTGTTATTGATGTCGTCGTTGTTGGATAGGACAGAGAGAAATGGAGAGAGGAGGGGGGGAAGACAGAGGGGGGAGAGAAAGACAGACAACTGCAGGCCTGCTTCACCTCCTGTGAAGCGACTCCCATGCAGGTGGGGAGCCAGGGGATAGAACCGGGATCCTTCCGCCGGTCTTGCACTTTGTGCCACCTGCGCTTAACCCACTGAGCTACCTCCACACCTGGTTTTGAGCCCCTGGTCCCCACCTGTAGAGGGAAAGCTTTGCAAGTGATGAAGCAGTACTGCAGGTGTCTCTATCTCCCCATACCCTCTCGACTTCTGTCTTTATCCAATAAAGATAATTAAAAATGACAGAATTTATGGGAGCCTGATAGTGGTGCACCCAGTTGAGCACACACATTACCATATGCAAGGACCCAGGTTCAAGCCCCACTCCCACCAGCAGAGAGGAAGCGTCATGAGTGGTAAAGCAGGTCTACAGGTGTCTTATCTTTCTCTCTCCCTCTCTAGCTCCTCATCCCCTCTCAATTTCTTTCTGTCCTAACAAATAAAAATAGAAAGGAGGAAAGAAAAGGAAAAAATGGTCACCTGGAGCAGTGGATTCATAGTCCTGTCACCGAGGCCTAACAATAACCCTGGTGGCAATTGAAAAAAAGAAAAGAATTTATATTTTCACCCTCTCAATTGTTAAAAGTGTTTTGTATTTAGTCTAAATGACCAGTTAACGGAAAAACAGTGGTCCGGGAGGTGGTGCAGTGGTCAAGCTTTGGACTCTCAAGCATGAGGTCCTGAGTTCGATCCCTGGCAGCACATGTGCAGAGTGATGTCTGGTTCTTTCTCTCTCCTATCTTTCTCACAAATAAATAAAATCTTAAAAAAAAAAAGAGAAAAAAACAGAGAAAAACAATATATTAGCAGATAGTTCCTATAGTGGGGTTTGATAACCATATTGCCCTTACTCTCTGTACTGCTTTTATTTACTTTTTAATATTTTTATTTATTTGTTATTGAATAGAGACAGAAAAATTAAGAGGGGAGTAGGAGATAGGGAGGTAAAGAAACAGAGCCCTGCTTCACAATTTGTGAAGCTTTCCCCTTGCAGGTGGGAAGCAAGGGCTTGAACCAGGGTCCTTGTACAATATAATATGTGCACTTAACCAGGTGTGCCACCGCTGGCCCCCCTCTTTTTTTTTTGCTTTTATGACAGATACATATATAAAACACAGGAACTGTTTAAGAAAGGAATTCTACTTATCTTTATCTATTAAGCTAATGACTATACCAACACAGGTATAATTCTCTATTAAGATGTCTGATTGTCCTCTTGCTTGTTGATTTCCCCCCCCCAACCTGTATAAAGAGCTTTACAGTGAGGAGGCCAGGTGGTGGTGCGTCTGGTTAAGCACTTACATCACAGTGTGCAAGGACCCAGGTTCAAGCTCCTGGTCCACATCTGCAGGGGAAAAGCTTAACGAGTGGTGAAGCAGGTTGCAGTTCTCTCTTTTAATTTTTATTATATTTAATTATTAATTTACTAGATAAAGACAGACATTGAGAGAGGGGAGTCGGGTGGTAGCGCAGTGGGTTAAGTGCAAGTGGCGCAAAGCGCAAGGACCAGAGGAAGAATCCTGGTTTGAGCCCCCAGCTCCCCACCTGTAGGGGAGTCGCTTCACAGGCGGTGAGGCAGGTCTGCAGGTGTCTGTCTTTCCCCCTCTCTGTGTTCCCCATCTCTCTCCAGTTCTCTCTGTCCTATCTAACAACGACAATAATAACTACAACAACAATGAAAAACAACAAGGGCAACAAAAGGGAAAATAAATAAATTAATTTAATTAAAAGAGAAAAGAAATTGAGAGGGAAGGGGAGAAACGGTGTCTCTCCTTCTCTAGCTCCCCCTCCCCTCTCAATTTCTGTTTCTATTCAGTAGTAAGTAAACCTTATTATTATTATTATTTTTTCCTCCTCCAGGGTTATTGCTGGGCTCAGTGCCTGCACCATGAATCCACCGCTCCTGGAGGCCATTTTTTCCCCCTTTTGTTGCCCTTGTAGCTTCGTTGTGGTTATTATTATTGCCCTTGTTGACGCAATTCGTTGTTGGATAGGACAGAGAGAAATGGAGAGAGGAGGGGAAGACAGAGAAGGGGAGAGAAAGATAGACACCTGCAGACCTGCTTCACCGCCTGTGAAGCGACTCCCCTGCAGGTGGGGAGCCGGGGGCTTGAACCGGGATCCTTACGCTGGTCCCTGCGCTTTGCGCCACATGCGCTTAACCCACTGTGCCACCGCCTGACCCCCAAACCTTATTATTTTTTAAATATTTTATTTATTTATTCATGAAGATGGAGAGAGAGAGAGAGAGAGAGAGAGAGAGAGAACCAGACATCACTCTGGTACGTGTACTGTGGGGATTGAACTCAGGACCTCATGCTTAAGAATTTAACGCTTTATCCACTGCACTGCCTCCTGGACCATGTAAATAAATCTTTTTTTTTTTTTTTTAAGAGCCTTACAATGTTTTCTACAAACCCTGGAACTACCAACCCATGAGTAAGTAGGCCATGATAACCTGCCATTTGCTCAGGTTAATCTAGTGTTAGTAGAAACTAGGCAGATCATCAGGCAGTCAAGTACACGGGTCACACAGATTACTTGGTTGTCCTGACTATAACCAAACAGCTCTTACAATTCTCAGACTGAAACTAACTCACCAAAGAAGCTCCATATAGCTCCCATGGAAAGTGGCGAGGTGTTACTGTGAATATGGCCTGGAAATAACTTCACAGTGAAGTCCCAAGACTACTATTTTATTATAGTTCACCATATTATAGAAGGCCCACGTTGTTGTTGTTTGTTTATTTATTTATTTTCCCTTTTGTTGACCTTGTCTTTTTTTTTTTTTACTGTTGTTGTAGTTATTATTGTTGTTATTGATGTCATTGTTGTTGGATAGGACAGAGAGAAATGGAGAGAGGAGGGGAAGACAGAGAGGGGGAGAGAAAGATAGGCACCTGCAGACCTGCTTCACCTGCAGGTGGGGAGCTGGAGGCTCGAACTGGGATCCTTATGCCCGTACTTGGCTTTGTGCCACGTGCGCTTAACCTGCTGCGCTACCGCCAGGCCTACGTTTGTTACGTAGCAAGGGATCTGGTCAACCAGCATACACAGAAACCAATACTACACTATGGATAGGGTGTCTGGGAAGAAAAAGTGTGTTCTTAATAGCAGACTGATGAGATAAGAGTCCAGAAGAATCTTCCTCAGTTTAGTCTCATTTCCTCTGTTTTGGAAGCTGTCATTAGGGAGAGAGAAGTGGGAGAAGAAAGAGGCAGGGAAGGCAAGGGGGTGGGGAAGGGCTTGAGTTTTGGCTCCATGAGATTGGTTCTGCTCCATCTTGATAAGTGCAGTGGCTTTGAAGTTCTCTTTCATCTGGACATCTGGATGGTGATGTCAGCTGTGGTTCTCTGGATAAACAGATTGAGGGTCTTTTGGCCATCTGCAAAAACAACCTGACGGACAATAGTCACAGAAACAGTGCTGGAAAAAAAAAAATCTGTTAATTATTGTTTGGTAGGAGGCTGTTGCTGAACATTCTGCAAAAGCCTTCGGAGCAATGATAACAGTCTTTAACGACAAGGCCCCTTTAGATGGTTTCGTATTAACATTTCAAGCTAATAACATTTTAAAAAAACTGAAGGGCCTGGGGAGATAGCGTAATGGTTATGCAAAAGACTCTTCATACCTGAGGTTCTGAAGTCCCAGGTTCATTCCCCTGGCACCACTGTTAGCCAGAGCTAAGTGAGCAGTGCTCTGTCTGGTCTTTCTGTCTTTCTATATCACTCTCATTAAGATAAAACAGATAGGGAGTCCGGTGGTACCGCAGCGGCTTAAGCGCAGGTGGCGCCAAACGCAAGGACCAGCTAAAGGATCCTGGTTTGAGCCCCCGGCTCCCCACCTGCAGGGGAGTCGCTTCACAGGCGGTGAAGCAGGTCTGCAGGTGTCTTTCTCTCCTCTTCTCTGTCTTCCCCTCCTCTCTCCATTTCTCTCTGTCCTATCCAACAACAATGACATTGATAATAACTACAACAATAAAACAACAAAGGCAACAAAAGGGAATAAAAAAAAAAGATAAAACAGATAAAAATATTTTTAAAAAACTTAAAGATTTTTTAAGATAGAAATAGGGAGAGAGAGTAAGAGAAGCCAAAGCTGCTGACACATGCAGTGCTAGGGATTGAACCCAGGACCTCATGTTAGGAAGTCCAAAGTTCTACCTCTACACTACTTCCTAGGGTGCAGATTAGCCTTTTTTTTTTTTTGCCTCCAGGGTTATTGGCGGGGCGGTGCCTGCACCACGAATCCACTGCTCCTGCAGACTATTTTTTCCCCTTTTGTTGCCCTGTTGTTTTATCATTGTTGTGGTTATTATTATTGTTGTTGTTGTTTCTGTCGTTGGATAGGACAGAGAGAAATGGAGAGAGGAGGGGAAGACAGAGGGGGAGAGAAAGACAGACACCTGCAGATCTGCTTCACCGCCTGTGAAGCGACTCCCCTGCAGATGGGGAGCCTGGGGCTGGAACCGGGATCCTTCTGCCAGCCCTTGTGCTTCACGCCATGTGCGCTAAACCCTCTGCGCTACTTCCCAACTCCTGATTAACCTTTTTTTTTTTTTAAGTACAGAAATATGTAAAGAAAAATTATGAATACCCTTTTCAGTCCCTACTTCCATCCCAGTTTTCCAAATCAGTCACTGTCAACAGTTTGATTTGTCTACTTCATTACAGTAAAACATAAATAAATACGTAGCTAATAAATGTGTACTGGTTTGCATATGTATGTTCTTTTTTGTAAATAAATTATACCATGGTAAACCAACCAAATAGTACATGCTTTCCTACTTAATAATGTATTTGAATATTTTCTATTGTTACCACATGTGTACTTGCCACTCTTATTTTCTACTTTAATAATAATAGAAGTAGTTATTGTTATCTTATCATCACTGAGGCTTCACTCTTAGAGAATATACATTTTTTTTTCAAATAGAGAGATAGTGAGTGAGTGAGAAAAGCACCACAGCACCAAAGCTTTCCTCAGTGCAGTGGGAGCCAAGCTTGTGTCTGGGTTGTAGCCATGACAAAGCGAGTGAGTTATCTTGCTCCACTTTCCTTTCCTTTCCTTTTCCTTTTCCTTTTCCTTTTCCTTTTCCTTTTCCTTTTCCTTTTCCTTTCCTTTCCTTTCTTTCATAAGATTTTATTTATCATTTATTTTTTAATTTATTCCCTTTGGTGTCCTTGTTGTTTTATTGTTGTAGTTATTATTGTTGTTATTGATGTCGTCGTCGTTGGATAGGACAGAGAGAAATGCAGAGAGGAGGGGAAGATAGAAAGGGGGAGAGAAAGAGAGACACCTGCAGACCTGCTTCACTGCTTTTGAAGCGACTCCCCTGCAGGTGGGGAGCCAGGATCCTTACTCTGGTCCTTGCGCTTTGCTCCACGTGCACTTAACCGGCTGCGTTACCCCTCCGACTCCCCAATTTTATTTATTTATAAATGAGAAAGAGAGAGAAATAACCAGAAATCACTCTGGTACATGTGCTGCCAGGGGGTTGAACTTGGGACCTCATACTTGAGAGTCCAATGCTGTATCCACTGCACCACCTCCCAGACCACTCTTGTTGCCTATTTATTTATTTATTTTCTTCTTTATTTTATTTATAAAAAGGAAACACTGACAAAACCATAAGATAAGAAGGGTACAACTCCACACAATTCCCAGCACCAGAACTCTGTATCCCATCCCCTCCCCTGATAGCTTTCCTATTCTTTAACCCTCTGGGAGTATGGACCCAAGGTCATTGTAGGATACAGAAGGTGGAAGGTCTGGCTTCTGTAATTGCTTCCCTGATGAACATGGGCATTGACAGGTGGATCCATACTTCCAACCTGCCTCTCTTTTTCCCTAGTGGGGCACGGTTTTGGAGAACGGGAGTTCTAGGACACATTGGTGGAGTCATCTGCCCAGAGCAGTCTGGTTGGCATCATGCTAGCAGCTGGAACCTGGTGGCTGAAAAGAGAGTTAACATATAAAGCCAAACAAATTGTTGACTAATCATGAACCTAAAGGCTGGAATAGTGCAGATAAAGAGTTGGGGGGGGGGTCTCCGTTTTGTAGATAGCTAGTAGGCATATTTTAGTTATATTCCAAAGGGCCTGTGGCTATACTAGTTTTTCTCTTTTTTTTTTTTCCCTGAGCCTGACATCTGATATGCAGGTGGATCCAAGTTATTGTCTGGGGAGATGATGTCATGGCTGGAAAAAGGACCAGAAAGCTGGATCAGGGAAGTGAGTAGCTCTCAAATATGGGAAAGGTATATAAATATTGTTGACTGTAAACCCCATCGATTTGATGTGATCTGAGACCCATATTCAGATTACTCTGGGCAGTTGGGTGGTAGCCCAGCAGGTTAAGCGCAGGTGGCACAAAGCGCAAGGACTGAGTAAGGATCCCGGTTCCAGCCCCTGGCTTCTCACTTGCAGGGGAGTGGCTTCACAAGCAGTGAAGCAAGTCTGCAGGTGTCTTTCTGTCCCCCTCTCTGTCTTCCCCTTCTCTCTCGATTTCTCTGTCCTATCCAACAATGATGACATCAATAACAATAATAACTACTACAATAAAACCAGGGCAACAAAAGGGAATAAATAAATAAATATTAAAAAAACAAGTCTCAGTTCCTTCTTGCCATAGTTTTCAGTTAATATTCCTGTACATCTCCTTTAGCTACTAGGATATATTCCTAGAGGTGGGATTGCTAATGAAAGAGATGCCTCTCTTTTATAGATTTTCTCAAATTATCTTCCAAACATAAGTTAATTTACATTCTCAGAATCATTCAATAGTGACTTTAAATATATTTTGTCAGTATGCTGTATAACAATTTGGGTTATTAAAACTGGGTTTAATAACTGGGTTATTGAAGCATGTTATTAAAACATGCTTATCAAACACGATGATTGGCATACACGTTTCGTAATTAACAGCTTTGTTAAAAATTGGGATTATACTATAAATGCTCTAGTTTAACAATCCATTTATCAAATATCAACTTCTGTGAAAGTTAGGTATTTTCTCTCTCCTGCTAGAGTCTGTATGGGCACAATTTTTTTTTTTTTTTTAAATCAGACTGCTCAACTCTGGTTTATGGTGGGGCAGGGAATTGAACCTGGGACTTTGGAGCCTCAGACATGAGAGTCTCTTCACATAACCATAATGCTATCTACCCCCACCATTGAACACGATTATTTATCCTATACATTCTGTGTCATTTAAGGCACCTTGCATAAAGTCGGTACTCAATAAATCCTTTCTTGAATGTCATTTGCTAAATATATTTTACCTTTGGCAAGGACTTATATTGTAGCCAAAATTGTCCAAACATTAGTCATCAGTGATTCATAATTATGCAACCAAAAGAAGTAGGCCTTTAGACAATTTTCATTCCTCAGTAGTTTAATGTTGAAACTTGCTTCCCTTGGGCTTAGTTAAAAGGATAGTTAGTTATTTAACTGCTCATCTTCTCACTTCAGTGGAATTTCTTTTTAAACATTAATATGAAGTGTACTTTTCATTGTGAATAAAATGCTTCTTGATAATTTAAAAAGGAATCACCTTCTGCTGAATGGCTTCATAAATTGTAATTTTTTTCTTCTCACAAGATATAAAAAGTAGAAAATGTATTAGATCCATATAGAATTTCACAGCTGCCTTTTGGAATACTTGCTGAATACCTGTGATTTTCTATTTTCTTTTTGTTTTTCTTATGTGGTTCTAGGTACTGAACCTAGGGCTTCATATATGTGAGGCATGTAATTTACCACTAAGCTACAATCCTGGCCCAACATTTATTTATTTATTTATTTGTGAAAGACCAAAACACTGCTCTGCTATGCATGGAATCCCACTGTTTTTTGTCTTTGTTGCTGGCTGTCATGTGGTCCTGGGGAGCAAACCCAAAGTTTCTTGCAAATAAAAGGCATGTACTCTACTGCAAGCCACCTCCCTGACCTCTTTTATTTGTTTTAGCTACAGTTTTCCTCCTACTTTATTTTTAAAAGGACTTGGTTTTCAAGAAACCTGGCTTCATTACCCTGGAGACTTAACTCCTAGGCTTACTACGAATCCTAATAAGGCTAGTAGTAACTACTGTAACAAATTTCAAAAGTTCAGTGGATTAACATGTAGAAGTTTATATCTCACTGACAAGGAGAACAAGGCAGAGTTCTTCGGTGAGTGGATGACTTTTCTTCATGGATCCAGATTTTTCCACCTAATGACTATGCCATTATGGAATCTTCCAAGTAGGAGAAAGAAAGAATAACTTCTTATTTAATAGATCATTTTTGTTAAATAAATTAATAGATCATTTTTTTGTAAATACTTATTTACAAGACTATTGATAAAAGTTTACAACTTCACATCTCCCTATAATAGGTGTCAGAATACCACACCCTGTATAACTTGTCTTCTTCCTCCACTATAGGACATCGGGTCTGTCTCATTTTCCATTTCCTTCTGTCTTACACCTTTAGAGTCCTTGGATCTGCTGTAACAAACAATATCTAATTGAGATTTACCTTATACTTTCCTTTTCTTTGTAAAGTCCCACCTATGAGGGAGATCATCCCATGTTTGTCCTCCTTCTGATTTATTTCACTTAACAGGATTCCTTCACGTTCCATTCAAGTTGTAGCAAAGGAAAAAAAATTTTTTTGTTATAGCTGAGTAGTATTCCACTGCATATAAACTCCACAGCTTCCTTAATCCTGTATCTGTCATTGAACATTTACATTGCTCCCAAATTTGAGTTATTGCAAAGAGTGCAACAATGAACATAGGTACATATCTCTACCGCCTAGAAGAGATACACTTCTCTTTCACTCACACTTGATTGTCAAAATATAAATTTGCCTTTACTGAAACATAAAGGACAAGAAAGGCCTTGATTGGGCAGCTACCTTCCAAAAGCAACTCTACAGTATAGAAGGAACATGTGTTTTTGTGGATAGTTAGCTACTTCTCACAGGAAACTTTTGGATAGGCAGAAGAGGTTTCAATGTATAGATTAGGGAAAAGGTCCTAAGAAGCTAAATCCTAAATTAATGGAAGACATTAAATGTATTTATTGATTTATTTACTGATTTTTGAAAGTAACTTTGTATTTATTATAATATTTTGTAAGTTTCAGGTGTGCATCATTACAGATGTACAGTTTCTTTAATATTAAAAAGTGATCTTGCCAACAAGGGCAACAAAAGGGAAAGTAAATAAATAAAATTAAAAAAAAATTTTTAAAAAGTGATCTTGCCCTGGCTTAAAGTATAACACGCTTTGTCACTCATTACTTTTAATTGCATAGTTCATACTTTTTCTTTTTAAATCTCTCTTTTCTCTAAGGACTAAACAATGGCCATCTATTGTGGAATTGCTTACAGGAGAAAATCCTTTTGGTGTTATAGGCTGCTCTCAACCTATGTCACTAAGATGCGGTGAGTTCTGATTATTTTATCTTTGGCCCATTAAATTAGAAAATATAAATGTTATTTAAAAGATTTATTTACAAATTAGTAACAGAGAAAGAGAACCAGAGAACCACTCTGGCATATACAATGCAAGGATCTGCATTCAAGACCTCATGCTTGAGGGTCTAACACTCTATCCATTGTACCATCTCCTAGATAACTCAAATATAAATATCTTAAAAACATGCATAGAGCAAACCAGGAGGTGGCACAGTGGGCTACAGGTTGGACCCTCAGGCATGAGGTACTAAGGAAGAGTGAAGCTCTGGTTCTCTTTCTTTCTCTCCTCTCTCTCCCCTAATGAATGAATGAATAAATAAATACATGGCTCTTTAGAAAAATAAATGGTCTGGAGGGTGGCGCAGTGATAAAGCTTTGGACTCTCAAGCGTGAGGTCCTGAGTTTGATCCCTGGCAGCACATGTACCAGAGTGATGTCTGGTTCTTTCTCTCTCCTGTCTTTCTCATAAATAAATAAAATATCAAAATCTTAAAAAAATTAAAATAGAAAAGTTAACAAAAATATATCCTCACAGAAATGTTAATGTAACAATTCAAAAAGTTTAGAAAAGACTTATATAAAGGATTAAGGATATATGATAAGAATATAAGATAGGTGGTCTGGGAGGTGGCACAGTGGATCAAGCATTGGACCCTCAATCATGAGGTTCAATTCCCGGCAGCACATATACCAGAGTGATGTCTGGTTCTTTCTCTCTCTCCATCTATCTTCTTCATGAATAAATAAAATCTTTTAAAAATATATGATAGTGATCACAAATTATTGGTAATTGAAAAATTCTAAATAAACTACATTTCTAATAATATCTAAAATGTCTGGCATATATAAATAAAAATTTTACTAAGACAAGAACTTTCTCTCTCCCACATTAGTACCCCTAGTCCATAAAAACAGTACCTGACATAAAGCAGACACTAGAGTATTATCGGATGGATGAATGAACAGTCTAGGAAAATGAATTAATGAATAGTAGTTCATGAATTTTTTTTTTTTTTGCCTCCAGGGTTATTGCTGGGACTCAGTGCCTGCACCATGAATCCACTGCTCCTGGAGGCCATTTTTTCCCCCTTTTGTTGTCCGTGTTGTTGTAGCCTTGTTGTAGTTATTATTGTTGTTGTTGATGTCATTCGTTGTTGGATAGGAAAGAGAGAAATGAAGAGAGGAGGGGAAGACAGAGAAGGGGTGAGAAGATAGACACCTGCAGACCTGCTTCACCACTTGTGAAGCGACACCCCTGCAGGTGGGGAGCCGGGGGCTTGAAGTGGGATCCTTAGGCTGGTCGTTGCGCTTTGTGCCACGTGCGCTTAACCCGCTGTGCTACCGCCCGCCCCCCCCCCCATGAATTATTTTATAAACAACAGGGACAGGTTCATCCTTCAAAGAAATAAACCTCAGTGAAAGTTAGACTAGAAAAAAAGCTTAAAAATAATTTTTTTTTACTATTACCTTTATTTAGTCCTTGGATAGACACAGCCAGAAATTGAGAGGAAGGGGGAAATAAGAGGGAGAGACAGAGAGACACCTGCAGCCTTCCCTCACCTCTGGCAAAGCTCCCCCCCTGCAGATGGGGATAGGGGGCTTGAACCCAGACCCTTGTGTACTGTAACGTGTGCTCAACCAGGTGTGCCACCACCTGGCTCCCCCCCAAATCTTTATGATTATAGGAAAGTGATAAAAAACAGGCCATTCTTAATTAAGTTACCAGAAAAGCCTATCAAGTTTCTATACTCATTGCTTTAGAGGAACAAATTATAAGATATTCTCTTATCCATATTTATTTGACTACTGAAAAATATACACATATTAAATAAGTCAAGTATAGATTTCACTTTCCCACCAGGAGTCCCTTTGGCAGAGATATAATGGTGTTCACTTGGGGCATATTTGAGACAGGGTGCATTGAAGACAGTGTTTGCTCTTCATCTGCCCTTGATTGAACGAAAGTTACTGACGTGTAGTGTTTGCTCTTTGTCTGCAAAAATAAGGTTTGCTTACATCTCTAGGTATTCTGTGGTTGACATTTTATCACTGTACTTGTTTTCCTTTCACTCTGCTGCATGTAAATTCTTGCCTCACAAAGTAATATTGGCAAAGTACTTTGAGGTTCAACTTAGTAAATATTTATTACCTTGAAGTCTGAGTCAATAAATATTTACTGAGTTGAGCTATTCACTGTGGTAATTACTGGAGATACAGAACTACTGCCATTCTCTGCCCTTAAGGAACTTTCAGGAGAGACAACAAAATGTATAGTATAGAGGCCAAGTGCTAATGCGTCCGGTAGAATGTGCTTGTTACAGTGTGGAGGGACCTGGGTTCAAGCCCCTGGTCCCCACCTGTAGTGGGGAAGCTTCATGAGTGGTGAAGCAGTGCTACAGGTATCTCTTTCTCTCTCCTTCTCTATCTCCCTCTCAATTTCTCTATCCAAGATAAATAAATACAAATTTTGTTTATGTGTAAGCAAACCATAGAGCCAAGGGCACAATATATAGGACAAAAGCGGAAATGACTACAGCTAACGCAGACCCTATTTTGGGAGCAATCTAGGATGTAAATCAATAAAGGGGAAAAATGATAAGAAAGAGATACAGAAACAGAATTTGCAAAGGTGAATACTTTACGAATAACTAGGTATGGATTTTATAAATGGTTTAGTTATTTTCCAAATGCAGGTATCTGTTTGAACTGAAGGAAGATGATGACGCATGTAAAAAAGCCTTGCAGACTGGAGCATTTTACCTCTTTCATAACCTGTCTCCAATGCTTCAGAAATCAGAACCTCAATACCTGGTGCCCAAGTATAGCCTACTAGGTAAGTCCAGAATGGACCAGTAGACTAGACCAGCCTGTGGTGCCAATCAGCAGAACATAGTCGAAGCCCTGACAGAGTCTCCGTTTTATAAATAGCTTCTGCTAATGCATTATTTCGTGTATAAATCTAAGTTTTACAGTCCAATATTATAATATTTGGTCATGGTATAGCTACTACTGGCTTAAGCCAGGGTTTGGCAAGACTGCTGTCCAAATTGGAGTCTACTGCTTGTTTTGCAAATAAGTTTTAAATTAATGTAGCCACTGCTCATTTAAATATTATCTGTGGTTACTCTTACACTTTAAAAAAATATTTATTTTATTTATTACATGTGTGAGAGAGTTCGGCATGAAACAGAGAGACGATGAGAAAGGCCAGAGCACTACTCTGATCCTTGGGGATGAAGCAGGGCACCTCAGACCTCACAGCTGATGCTCTGCCAGGTGTGCTCTCAGGTGTTCAGGGACGGGGAGTGGCTGCAGCAGGAGATAGGCTTCACAAAGCTGAAACCATCTTACCAACCCTTGCCTTAGATCGGGGTGGGGGATGTCTAGCCTTGTCAAGGCAACCAGAGCTTTATTCATAGCAACAGTAAGTGCTAAATTTTAAGTTGATGATTTTTTTAAAAGATTTTATTTATTTATTCATGAGAAAGAGGAGGAAAGAGAGAAAGAACCAGACATCACTCAGGTACATGTTCTACCAGGGATTGAACTTGGGACCTCATGCTTGAGAGTCCAGTGCTTTACCCACTTTGCCAGCTCCTGGACCACTAAGTTGATGATTTTTGTATCATCTAAATAAATAATAAATATAAATATCCAAATGAACTTTCACTGAAAAAAGGTTGCCCACCCTTGCCTTAAGCTAGTGACTTCCAATCCCTTTGGCGTTGTTCTACTATTTATCATTTGCACCATGACTTTGTCACAGAAGTGTAAAAGTTTTAGTTTTTAGTACTCCTTTATGGTATATAACTAGAGATTTATAAAGCGTATTTGGTCCTCAAAATACTTTCAATTTTACATGCCTTACCTGTGTACTGACTCACTTCTAAAATACATTGCCAGTGAATTCCCCCCAAGGGCCAGATATTGGAATACTTGGAGAAGTCGTTTGCAGCACTGCAGAAGAATACAGGATGCCAGGAGATGGCGCTACACATTCTTTAGGGACTCAGCAATGTTGCATTATACTGTGGACAAACGAATGACTCCATGTGCGGGAGGATAGTTTTTCTCCCAATACAGCATTTTTATTAAACAGACTGGGATCACAGATGAATATTTTACTGTAGTCCATAGTGGGATCATCTGGAAACTAAATCATGGAAGTGATTTGGTCACTCCCAATTTTTTTTTAAATTTAATTTAATTCATAAGAGAGATAAGAGGAGAAAGAGAACCAGAGCAGCTAGGGATCAAACTGGGGACTTAATGCTTGAGAGTCCAATGCTTTACCTACTGTCTGGTCTCCTGAATAGAAGTCTTTATTAATTTAAGAGCTGCATTTTTTTCTTCAGTATCTTAATCTATTAATATCATGTGCCTTTTGACTTAGGGGATGTGTTGTGATACTATTATGATACTGTCACAGAGTTATACAGTGTTAGACTGAAAGAATTGCTTCATTAGTTTAAACTCTCCAAGTTGGAGGCCTGAAAGTGATTAGATCAACATTAGATCTAGTAGGGAGTTGGGCGGTAGCGCAGCGGGTTAAGCGCAGGTGGCGTGAAGGACCAGCGTAAGAATCCCGGTTCGAGCCCCCGGCTCCCCACCTGTAGGGGCGTTGCTTCACAGGAGGTGAAGCAGGTCTGCAGGTGTCTATCTTTCTCTCCCCCTCTGTCTTGCCCTCCTCTGTCCATTTCTCTCTGTCCTATCCAACAACAACAACAATAAAACCAGGGAAGCAAAAGGGAATAAATAAAATAAATTAAAAAAAGATGAGATCTAGTGATAAGATCACATACTTAGCTAATTACTTGTAGACAAAGACTAGAAACCAGACTGACCTATGCTAATCTACTTTCCTATGAGTTTAATGTGGCTGTGGTGGTTTAACTAGAACCCGTAACCCGTTTCTCTCTCTT
Source organism: Erinaceus europaeus (assembly GCF_950295315.1). Lineage (NCBI taxonomy): Eukaryota > Metazoa > Chordata > Mammalia > Eulipotyphla > Erinaceidae > Erinaceus > Erinaceus europaeus. Next base: position 24,756,910 of record NC_080162.1, read on the forward strand.
CTGTTTCCTAGAGTTGGAAAGGCTTCTGGGTAAACTTGGACAGAATACACAAAGAATCGAAGACTCAGTGTTGATTGGATGCTCAGAACAGCACGATGCCTGGTTTGCACTGGATATAGGTCTAAATCACTCTTCTTCTATAAATGGTACAGGACAGTATTCCTAATGGTTCTCAGACCTTGGAATTTTACATAAGGGTAAAATTTCGAAGAAATTTTTAAGTTAAGACATTAACCAACTGGAAGACAGAGAGATGTCCTGATGGATAGGGTGCCTGCACTGCCACGTGTGCAACCCAGGTGCTAGCCAACACTGCTTGAGAGCTGCTGTGGAAATGGAGGCAAAGCGCAGCGCTGCAGTGTTTCCTTCTCTCAGTGGCTCTCTATCTGAATTAACAACAACAACAACAAAGTGACATGGAGTGGGGAAATTATACGTCTGTGAGGCCCTGGTTCCACTATGTAAATAAATAAATAAATGTGTTTTTTTTTTTTTTTTTTTTAAATGAAAGAGAGATAGATACAGAGGAAAAAATACAAAGAGAAAGTGATTAGAGTAGAACTTAGCTCTGGATTGAACTTGGGAATTTGGAACCTCAGATAAGAAATTGTCTTGGCAAAACCATTTTATGCTATGCTATGTCTCCTGCACTAAAGAAAACTTTTAAAAGATAGGAACAGAGGGAGAGGAAGAGGGAAAGGAGGAGAGGGAGGAAAAGGAAGAGGGAGAAGGAGAGACCACAGCACAAAGCTTCCTTTAATGCAGTGAGGGCCAGACTTGAACTGGGTCATGCACGTGGCAAAGAAGTACACTACCCAAGTGAGCTATTTCACCAGCCCTAATGAATAAATAAGTAAATAAATAAATAAATTTAAAATGTAAAACTACCATATACTATTATCATTTAAAAGAAATGACATTTTAATTCTGGATAGTGGCTACACAGATGTTTATTTTATTACTCTTTGTACCTTTATACTTTTTTGTTATATCTTAAATATTTCATAGACAGGCTTTACAATTAATAACTATTTTATCAATGTAGGCAAATAAAAATGTTACTTATCACAGAGTAGCTCTTGAGTCTCTACTTTTGAGACCAGGGGTAGTGTGTGACTAGTGCAAATATTTTTCTTATGCTAAAAAGGATCTTGAGAAATACTATCTCTAGTGCTTCCCAAATTTGCCTAACTATGAGAATCACCAGGTGCTTATTAAGAAAATAGAATTCTGGGCCTCATTCTATACCTGGTATTCAGACTCTCCAGCTGAAATCTTACACTTTTTTATTTTCTCTAATAGAATCTTATTAGGTAAGTTTGGGAAACACTATTCTTTTCTTATTTTTTCTTTACCAAATCACTTTATTGGAAAAAAAAAATTTACAAGATAGTTGTATGTGAGTAAAGTTTCTTACTTTCCTGTGACAGGTGTCCACTCACCATTCCCACCACCAATTTTAATCTTTGTCCATCATTGTGTACTGGGACCCCAGTGCCCTCTTAAGACCACTCCCCTCCCCCCTTCAGCTTCCTTGTCTCTTCTGCCAGTTTTTAAAAATATTTTTTATTATTATCTCTACTTATTGGATAGAGACAGAAATTGAGAGATGGGTGAGATGGGAGACAGAGACACCTCACCTGCAGCCCTGCTTCACCACTTGTGAAGCTTCCCCCCTGCAGGTGGGGAATGGGGGCTTGAACCTGAGTGCTTACACACTGTAACATGTGCACTCAACCAGTTGCACCACCACCCGGCCCCCTGCCAATTTTGGGTTTTTTTAGTAGATAAAAATTATTTAATTTCTAAAGAGTGAATTAACTATACCCAGAGTGAGACTTCTTGGAAAGCATTTTTATAAAACATATTTTAGAAGCTCCCTAAGACAGCTTTTGACTTTCATTATTTCACTTCAATTTCTTTTCTAATTTTCTAGCTTCCTTACAGAAACCTGAAATGGAGACTGAGCTCAGGGGGTCTTTCATGGATCTGAGGAAGGCTTTCCTTCAGCTGAATGCAAAGGATGTCTCCTTGCTATCCACGGTAGATTCTGACTTTTTAGTTTGGTAGGAAATTTAGCAAAAATCTGTATATGAATGGATACATGTGTATATAACTCAGGGCCAGCATGACATTTGATCTCCCTTTTATTTTTGCCTCCAAGGTTATCTCTGGATTATCGCTGCCTACACTAAGAATCCACTGCTTCTTTTTTTTTTTTTTCTTTTCTATTTGACAAGACAGAGAGAAATTGAGAGGGGAGTGGGAGAGAGAGAGAGAGAAAGATAGATGCCTGCAGACCTGCTTCACCACTTATGAAGAAGCTTTCCCTCTGCAAGTGGGAAGCAGGGGCTTAAACCCAGGTCCTTGGACATGATGATATGTTCATTTAACTGGGTGCACCATGGCCTGGCCCCTAAACATTTATTTGCAAAAAACGATTCCAAATTTATTGGGAAAGATATATATTGAGGTGTTCACTTTATTGGAAATTTCATTTTTAAGATAAGTAGCAAGTACAAGGGAAGGCGGTGGGTAGATAGCATAATATTTATGCAAAGAGACTCTCGTGTTCCGAAGAGCCAGGTTTAATCTCCCACACCACCATAAGCCAGAGCTGAGCAGTGCTCTGGTTAAAAAAGAAAATAATAAGGGAGTCAGGCGGTAGCGCAGCGGGTTAAGCGCACGTGGCACAAATCGTAACGACCAGCCTAAGGATCCCACTTCAAGCCCCCGGCTCCCCACCTGCAGGGGAGTCGCTTCACAAGCGATGAAGCAGGTCTGCAGGTGTCCATCTTTCTCTCCCCCTCTCTGTCTTCCCCTCCTCTCTCCATTTCTCTCTGTCCTATCCAACAACAACATCAATTACTACAACAAGGGCAACAAAAGGGAATAAATTTTAAAAAGGAAAATACTAATAACTAAGTATAAGGGTATTAGTTATAATTTATGTTTTAAGTAACTCATAATACATTTGAAATATTCTTTATATTTCAGATGCTAAAAATATATTGAGATAGTTTCTTTTCTTTTTTTTTTGCCTTCAGAGTTATTGCTGGGGCTCGGTGCCTGCACTACTAATCCACTGCTCCTGGAGGCCATTTTTCCCATTTTGTTGCCCTTGTTGTGGTTATTATTGTTATAGCTGTTGTTGGATAGGACAGAGAAATATTGAGAGAGGAGGGGAAGACAGAGCAGAGAAAAATAGATACTTGCAGATGGGGAACTGGGGGCTCCTTATGCTGGTTCTTGCCCTTTGTGCCATGTATGCTTAACCTGCTGTGCCACCACCCAGCCCCCTGAGATAGTTTCTTTTTTTTTTCTTTTTTTTTTTTTTTTACTTTTTAAACATTTTTTTCTTCTTAAAAATTTTTTTATTATCTTTATTTATTTATTGGATAGAGACAGCAAGAAAGTGTGTGGGGAGGGGGTGATAGAGAGGGAGAAAGACAGACACCTGCAGCCCTGCTTCACCACTCATTAAGCTTTCCCCCTGCAGGTGGGGACCAGGGGCTTGAACCTGGATCCTTGTGTATTATAACTTACTCACTCAACCAGGTGTGCCACTGCCTGGCCCCTTGAGATAGTTTCTTTATGTTAAAGTTTAAACAGTTACTAGCCCTTTAAAGCTAGTGAGCTGAAAAGGGATAGGCATTTTCCCTTGCATTGCTCTAAATAGTAGGCCTTACATGGATGTGTATGTAAAGCTCTGAATTCTCTCCAAAAGGAACCAAGTCCATCTCTGTATCCCTAGGCTCAAGCCCTTCTTCGTTGGCATGATGCACATCAGTTCTGCAGCAGAAGTGGGCAGCCCACCAAGAAGAACGTGGCTGGCAGCAAGCGTATATGCCCTGCCAACAATATTATCTATTATCCACAGGTAAACACTGCTTGAAAAGAGCAGTAATTCAAGAACACTACTGTCCTTTATATGGAAGCCGGTACAATGAAAAGACTTTCCTTACTTAGTCATTATTTCATCTCACAAAAGCACCCCAAACTTAGTGTCGAAGTTTCCACCCCCTTTTCTAGATGGCTCCTGTGGTGATCACTCTGGTGTCAGATGGACCTCGATGTCTCCTTGCCCGCCAGAGTTCCTTTCCCAAGGGAGTATATTCTGCTCTGGCAGGTTTTTGTGATATAGGTAAGCAGTTTCAGGCACATACAGATGACATTAGAGGACACGAAAGCCGCAGTACTTAAGTCTGAAATACAGTCTTCCCTATCGTATTGAGAGCTCTTCTGGGACAAGCCTCCATTGTTTTATGACATAACTTTTCAAACAGTATAGTTGGAATCATAAGCTCTCACCACCTACACATTGTGTGACTTTTATCACATATCTATTCCTCTATACATTTATCAGTTCATCGAATTGTTGACGCATATTACAGACTGTAGGCTCCTTCAGCATACAGAGTGCTAACTAGAATCTCGTATTTACTTACAGGCTTTTTTTCTTAGCCTGTTGGGGTGAAGTCTGCAAATGGTGAAATGTGGCTTTAGAGTTTTACTAAAGCTGAGGGTAGCATTGACCTCTCCCACTGCTGCCCTTACTTTGCATTACAACTTAACCCAGTAAATTGAAGTGTTGCATTTCAACCCCAGTGTCTAGATTGGCTCCTATTGCTGGAGACTTGGAGGTTTCAGCCTCTCCCAAGAGTATCTCATTGAAACTTTGGAGTCAGTTTTGCACTCCTTTTACACATGGACATCTGTATCACCCTTCCTGCTGCAGGGCTGTCCTGAATTAATCTGAGTGCTTGTAGGTGAAAGTCTGGAAGAGACAGTCCGGCGGGAAGTTGCAGAAGAAGTGGGATTGGAGGTAGAAAGACTGCAGTACTCTGCATCCCAGCATTGGCCCTTTCCTAATAGCTCTCTCATGATTGCCTGCCATGCAACTGTGAAACCAGGTCAGACCAAGGTAAGTGCTGATGCTCTCCTTGCGCTGTTATATTGCCCCTGCTTCACGCAAGCAAGTCAGTAGGTGCACCTGTGCACCTGTGCAGTCCAGCATTGTCGAGATTATACAAAGATATGCATGACTCACACTCTTAGGGGATTTGCAGTATCTTTTAAAAATATATCTTATTTATATGCTAGAGACAGAGAAAAATGGATCGGGCAGGGGGAGATGGAGAGGGACAAAGACCTATAGTACTGCTTCTCTGCTCATGAAGTTTTCCTCCTTTTTTTCCCTTTTGTTGCCCTTGTTTTATCATTATGGTTATTATTGTTATTGATGTCATTGTTGTTGGCTAGGACAGAGAGAAATGGAGAGAGGAGGGGAAGACAGAGAGGAGGAGAGAAAGACAGATACCTGCAGACCTGCTTCACCGCCTATGCAGGTGGGGAGCCAGGGACTCGAACCCGGATCCTTCCGTGGTCCTTGCACTTCCCACCATACACTCTTAACCACTGCAGTACTGCCCGACTCCTGAAGTTTTCCTTCATAAGGTAGAGACTGGGGACTTGAACCTGGGTCTATGTGCAATGTAGCATGTGTGTTCTACAAGGTGTGCCACTGTCTAGCCCCCAGAATTTTTTTTTTTTAAATTGCCACCAGGGTTATTGCTGGGGCTTGGTGCTGACCCTACAAATTCACTGCTCCTGGCTGTTTTCCTTTCTTTTTATTTTCCTTTCTATTGTATTTGGTAGAACAGAGAGAAATTGAAGAAGGGAGGAGGAAATAAGAGAGAGATAGATACTTGTAGACCTGCTTCCCTACTCGTGATGCATCCCTCCTGCAGGTGGGGAGTAGGGTCTCAAACCTGGGTCCTTGAGTGTGGGAACGTGTGTGCTTAATCTGGCAAGCCACCACCCAGTCTGCCCTTAATTTGTAGTATCTTAAATGAAACAAATAATCAATATGAAAATTTGAGACAGTCAACACTATTACCAGCCCAAGCCCTTGTACATTATAATATGTGCAATCAACCATATGGCCCCATGACTAAATTAATTAATTAATTAGTTAATTAATTAATATGTAATACATACACACACTTTTTTTCTAATTTTTTATAATTATTTTCCCTTTTGTTGCCCTTGTTTTTTTTTTACTGTTGTTGTAGTTATTATTGTTGTTATTGATGTTGTCATTGATAGATAGGACAGAGAGAAATGGAGAGAGGAGGGGAGGCCAAAGGGGGGAGAGAAAGATGGACACCTGCAGACTGGCTTCACCACTTGTGAAGCAACTCCTCTGCTGGTGAGGAGCTGGGGGCTTGAACCGGGATCCTTATGCTGGTCCTTGTACTTGGTGCCATGTGCGCTTAACCCACTGCGCTACTGCCCGACTCCCACATAGTTTTTTTTTTTAACCAGAGTACTGCTCAACTCTGGTTTAATGGTGGAACAGGGGATTGAACCTGGAACTTCAAAGCATCAGGCTACAATTTAACTTATTATATATATTTTTAAATTATTTATTTATGAGAAATAAATAAATAAGTAGGAGAGAGACATAACCAGACATCACTCTGGTATATATGCTGCTGGGGATTGAACTCAGGACCTCGTGCTTTAGAGTCCAGTGCTTTATCCACTGCACCACCTCCCAGACCACTATCTTTATTTATTTATTGAATAGAAACAGTCAGAAATCAAGAGGGAAGGGGAGATAAAGAGAGATAGAGAGACACCTGCAGCTCTGCTTCACCACTCAAAAGCCTTCCCCCTGCAGGTGGGAACCAGAGGCTTGAACCCAGTCCTTGTGCATTGTAACATGTGCGCTCAACCAGGTGTGCCACCACCTGGCCCCACAACTTATCTTTTATCATCAGGACTTAACAGAGCAATTTACACTGGGGAGGCGCACAACAAATAGATTAAACTTATATTGATCGCAGGATTGGTTTTATTGCTCAATTCAGACTTCTTGGGGCTAATGATATATACATGTAAAATTTTCTGGTTGAAAAGGATTTAGAGACTGCTCAGCCAATTTCATCTTGTTTTTTGTAGCATCCCTAATAGACAGCAGTGTGGTCTCTGCTCAATGAAGTGTACTATATGTTCTGGCTTCTATAGAAAGAGTAATATTTAATCTGAGGTTCCTGTGAACATACTTTCCATTACTTAGCTTTCTGCAAAGGAGAACTATCTTTTGATTATGATTAGTTAACCATTATTCTCTAAAGAAGATGAATATCTGTGTACTCTTTAAAAATGGAAAGTTGGAGGGAGTTGGGCGGTAGGTAGTGCAGCAGGTTAAGCGCACATGGTGCAAAACGCAAGGACCAGAATAAGGAACCCGGTTTGAGCCCCCGGGTCCCCACCTACAGGGGAGTTGCTTCACAAGCAGTGAAGCAGGTCTACAGGTGTCTTTCTCTTCCCGTCTTCTCCTCCTCTCTCCATTTCTCTCTGTCCTATCCAACAACGACGGCATCAATAACAACAACAACAACAATAACTACAACAATAAAACAACAAGGGCAACAAAAGGGAATAAATAAATAAAATATTTTAAAAAATGGCAAGTTGGGGGTTGGGCGGTAGTGCAGCGGGTTAGGCACACATGGCGCAAAGGACCAGCGTAAAGATCCAGGTTCGGGCCCTCAGCTCCCTGCCTACAGGGGGGGTTGCCTTGCAAGTGGTGAGGCAGGTCTGCAGATGTCTGTTTTTCTCTCCTCCTCTCAGTCTTCTCCTCTTTCAATTTCTCTTTATCCTCTCCAACAACAACAACAGCTATAACAACAATAACAATAACAACCACAACAAGGGCAACAAAATGGGAAAAATGACCTCCAGGAGCAGTGGATTGGTAGTGCAGGCACCGAGCCCCAGCGACAACCCTGGAGGCAAAAAAAAAAAAAAAAAAAAAAAGAAGGAAAGTTAAGAGGACTGGGCAGTAGCTGTGCACATGGCACAAGGGGACTGGCCTAAGGGTCCCGCGGGAGCAGCCCCACCTGCAGGGGCCGTCACTTCACAAGTGGTGAAGCAGATCTGTAGGTGTCTCTCTCCCTCTTTCTTTCTTCCCCTCCTCGCTTGATTTCTTTCTGTCCTATCCAACAACAGCAATGGCAACAATCACAATGAAAAGGACAACAACAAGAGCAACAAAATGGGAAAAATGGCCTCCAGGAGCAGTGGATTTGTAGTGCAGGCACAGAGACCCAGCAATAACCCTGGAGGATATATATATATATAGTGAGAGAGAAAGAGTGAAGAAGAGGCAGAGCATCACTCTGGCACATGATGTTGACTGAACTCGAAACCTCATGCACCCAAATCCACTCTTGGGCCACTGTAGCCTCTTTTTGTAAATATCTGTGTGTGATACACACACACACACACACACACACACACACACACACACACACACACACACTTTTTTCTTTTGTTCCATCGCAATTCCAATAACTGATTAGTTCCTACTCTGTAGGTCCCAGGTAGTCTAAGGTTGTTCATTTCTGGAATAATTTTCTCATCTTTGGCCATCGTATTCTAGATTTTGTAGCTCCTAAATTTACATGTTGTTTTTCAGATCCATGTAAACTTGCAAGAACTAGAGGCAGCTGCCTGGTTTAGTCATGAAGAGGTGGCCACAGCCCTGAGGAGAAATGACTCATATACTCTGCAACAGAATATAACTCCCCCCCTGCGGTTGCCCCCCAAGTTTGCCATTGCCCACCAGTTGATCAAGGAGTGGGTAGAAAACCCAGCTTGTCCGAGCCTGCCTGCTTAGCTCAGATTAAAGCACTAGATTCATTCTCAGTATACCAGAGGGGTCTATCAGAGATGAGTTTATGAAGGGGAGGTGACAAAAGGCCACCTCCAGGCCAACCTCATAGTCATGCAGAGCAGGTGGTGACAGACCTCTAGAGTGTTAGAAGTTCCTGCTAGGTACGTCAGAGTGCCAGCAGAAGAGAAACTGCTAAGAGCTGCGAAAATCAGAGCGAAGGTTGAGGCACTCATCTGTACGTCTGTAGACCCTTGTTCACTCATTCTCGCCTAGGCCTCGGGAGGATACACCTTTTGGCATGTGACTTGTTAAGGCTGGATTTCTACCAGCTTCCAAAATGTACCTGGTTATGATTAAAACTTTAAATCTTGAAAATATATAGCCAATCTCCACTTACTGAGTTATTTTTTAACCTTCAGAATTGAAATAGCAAACATGACATTTAAAAATTATCTTGTGCATGACAGTTCAATAAAAGATATTTACAATACCCAAGGGTATAATGAGAGCAGGAAGTAAGATTTTCCTGAAAATAGTCTAACGAGTCAGATGCGGTGATGTCCTGTAAAGGTGATTACATCCTAATGCGATTCCAGATACTATTTTTTTTTTTTTGGCTGTTAAAAATGACTGCTACTGGGGTAGTAGTGTGCCAGGTTAAGCACGCATAGTGTAAAGTGCAAGGACTGGTGCAAGGATCCCAGTTCAAGCCCCCGGCTCCCCACCTGCGGGACGGGGGGTGGGGGTCGCTTTGCAAGTGGTGAAGCAGGTCTGCAGGTGTCTTATCTTTCTCTCCCCCTCTCTGTCTTCACCTCCTCTCTCAATTTCTTTGTTGTATCCAACAACAGTAACAGCAACAACAATGGGGAAAAGATGGCTGCCAGGAGCAGTGGACTCGGTGCTGGCACTGAGCCCCAGCGATAACCTGAGGTTAAAAAAAAAAAAAAAGGCTGCTACCATTTGTACACTCAGTAAACTCAATATACAATGTTGTAACTTCAACTAAATGACTAGCGAGGATGAACCATTTCTTAAGTATTATGGGATAAATGTAGGATTAATCATTAGTCACATGCTATTCTGTACCTTGGGGTGGGGTGAGGAATTTATCTGGAGAAAATAAAATCTTCACCTCTTTGTTTAGATGTATTTATTTTTTGGCCCTATTAAGGGGCTGGGTGGTGGTGTACCTGGCTGAGTGCATATGTTATAATGCGCAAGGACCCAGGTTCAAGCCCCTAGTCCCCATCTGCAGGGGGAAAGCTTCCCGAGTGGTGAGTCATTGCTGCAGGTGTCACTCATCTCTTTCCCCCTTCCTCTCAATTTATGGCTGTCTCTAGCCAATAATTAAAATAAAGATAATAAAAAGTTTAATAAGGAGACTGCAGAAAGTGAGATGGGTAGATTATCTTTATCAGTGTGACAAACACCTAAGTTCAGCATCCAAGTCTATGGATGACTGAAGCAACGTGCAGTAGAATTATCTGGGGAAAGAGTCATATTTCCAGGTGACTCTTGGGCACTACTTTGTGATTAAACTACAGGTGTTGGAGATTCTGAGATTATTTTCAAACAGAAGTCCTGTGGGAATAAGCAAAAGAGATTCTAGAACTGGAAAACATGAAGTATTAATTTCTGTTTTGATCCCAAGAGAGCTCTTGCCACTATCAGCAACCCACCAGTGCTCTGTGGAAAATCAAAAATGCTTTCATCAGGAAATGTTGAGGGATACTCTGTGTGATGGGACCTGACTGTCCGGTTAGATTGGCAGCCTGCCCTGCCCTGAGTTGAACCCAGCAAGTAGAAGAGGAAATCATTCTCGAGAGAGACCTGAGATTTCTTCATATTTTTGCCATTCGAAGAAAACAGTTCAGGGTCCAATCTTTTTCTCGCTTTATGTGGGTGTATTTATGAGCACATGTGTACAGAGCACCAATCTGAAAATAGTGATAGAGAGGGGAGTGTGCAGGATTCCTGGTTATGAGGTTCTCAAACTTACCATGGAGTAACTGTTTACTTTTTGATTAATGTGTTGTTTTGGAAAAGAAAAGGAGGCTAATAGGAGGGGCTGTGATATGAGCGTTGTTTCCCAGCAGTGAGTGCAAGAGGGCTTTGCTTCTTAGAACTCCAAAGATATCTGGAAACTGAGACAGAAGACAGAGTTGGAATACTGAAAACGGCAGACAAAATCCTAGTAGCCCTCTGTCTTACCTGGGTGGAGAAGATTTATGTAGCATTGAATAATGAAGTGCTATCAGGGGAGGGGATGGGATATGGAGTTCTGGTGGTGGGAACAGTGTGAAGTTGTACCCCTCCTATCCTATGGTTTTTGTGTTTCCTTTTTCTAAACAAAAATTTTAAAAAAATTAAAAGAGGGAGTCGGGTGGGCGGTAGCGCAGCGAAGTAAGTGCATGAAGTGCAAAGAGCAAAGAACCAGTGTAAGGATCCCGGTTCGAGCCCCCGGCTCCCTACCTGCGGGGGGAGGGGGTCACTTCACAAGCAGTGAAACAGGTCTGAAGGTGTCTATCTTTCTTTCCCCCTCTCTGTCTTCCCCATCTCTGTCCATTTCTCTTTGTCCTATCCAACAATGATGACATCAAGTAACAACAATAACTACAACAATAAAACAAACAAAGGGGAATAAATAAATATTAAAAAAAAATCTTTAAAAAATTAAAAACGAAACAAAAAACCAACTTGGGCCAGAGAGGTGCTTAAGCAGTGAAGCAGAGGCCTTACATGTATGAGGCCCTATGTTCAATTTCTGGCACTGCATGAAAGGAAAAGAAAAATAAGTGTGATTCCAAGGGTGGTGGAGCAGTGCTTTAACCTCTCTCTCTCTCTCTCTCATAAAATTGGGCTGAGGAAGTGGCTTTGTGGCAAAGTGCATGCCTTGAATATATGTTTTTGTATTCCACACTCCTTGATAGCACATTTAAAAAAAAAAAAAAAACTTTTTTGGTGGCAAGCCTGGGAGGTGGTATAAGAAAGCACTGGACTTGCAAGCATGAGGTCCTGAGTTCAATCCCCAGCAACACATATGCTCTGGTTCTCTCTCATAAATAAATCTAAAAAAGAAAAAAGAAAAAAGGATGAAAAAGACAAAATTTTGGGCCCAAGAAGTGGCTCAGCAGGTAGAGTACATTCCTTGAATGAATTAGCATCTGGTTTTGGTTCCTGGCACCACATAAGATGGAATGTGCTCTAATTTCTCTTAATGGAAAAAAAAAATCTTGAGGCTTCCAGATAGTTCACCGGATAAGGTACTTGCACTGCTATGTGACGTGCAGCCTGGGTTTTCTCCTCTGGCATATCTCATGAGAGTACTGCAGGGAGGAGGAAGCTTTTGTGCTGTGCTATGTTCCAATTTAAAAAAAAAAAAAATCTTGGGGGCCGGGTGGTAGTGCAGAGGGTTAAACACACATGGCATGAAGTGCAAAGACCGGTTTCATCCCCCGGCTCCCCACCTGCAGGGTGGTTGCTTGACAAGCAGGCCAGCAGATGTCTATCTTTCTCACCCCCCCCTCAATTTTTCTCTGTCCTATCTGACAAAAACAGCAACAACAATAATAACAACAAAATGGGAAAAAATGGCATCCAGGTGCCATGCGTTTGTAGTGCAGGCAGGCAACCAGCCCCAGCGATAACCCTGTAGGCAAAACAAACAAACCAGAAACCAATCCATTCACTTATTTTGGCATATCTGCCCTCCTGTCTATACACATTACTTAATCTTTGATAAACTTAATGTTCCTTTTATTATTTTTTTCATCAAGGTTATTGCTAGGGCTTTGTGCCTGCACAATGAATCCACTGATCCCAGTAGTCTGATTTTCCTTTTTTTTTTTTTTTTTCTTCTTCTTCTTTCTTTTTTTATTATTAGCTAGGACAAAGAGAAACTGAGAGGGGAAGTGAGGTAGAGGGGGTGGGGGAGGGAGAGAGACCTACAGACCTGTTTCATAGCTTATTAAGCTTCCCCTCTGTATGTGGGGACTGGAGGCTCAAACCTGTGTCCTTGTCATGGTAATGTGTGTCCTTAGCCAGGTACAGCACTGCCTGGTCCCAGATACACTTAATATTCTAAACATGCAGTGTATAAATCTTCTCTCAGGGCTGTCTGGAGGCTTACCTCGCTCTCTCTCTTCTTCATTTTTGCTTATCTCTCTTTTCTGCTGATTTTAAAATCTTGTGAACACCACAGAACTGAATTGAGATCACAAAGAAATGTGCAGAGGGTATTGCACCAAAGTAAGAGACTCTGGGGTATGTGTGTGTGTGTGGGAGGAATACAGGTCCAAAAAAGATGACAGAGGACCTAGTGGGGGTTGTATTGTTATATGGAAAACTGGGAAATGTTATGCATGTACAAACTATTGTATTTACTGTTGAATGTAAAACATTAATTCTCCAATAAAGAAATTAAAAAAATAAAGAAATGTACAGAGGGTATCATTTTGGCCTTGTAGAGAAGTCAACCTGTGAAACTTGTAATAAAGAGACATTTTATTAACTGAATCATTTACAGTAGAACAATGAATACCAGCAGACTCAACGTTTATTTAAGAAAAAAGAGGGACAAGGTATTCTGGCTAATTTTCCACTAGCTTACTTGTGGGTCTGTGATCGGTGTTGTCAGGCAGCTGCACCCCCATGCTTTGTAAAAGGTTGGAAGCAGGTCCTGCCAGTCCAGCTTGTGAACTATATGATTCCAATATATTTGAAACCAGGTTTAGGTCTACATCCACTGATGTCAAAACAGAGCCTCCTGCAACAGAATCTTCCTCATCTGAATTACTACTGGACATCTGGGACAAAGGGTCCTATTCACGGAGAGTAGAGAAAATCATGAGATAACAGGCCTCGAGCCTGGATGACAGTTACAATAACAAGCTAGTGAAACAACAATGTACAACTGAATTTTCAATTAAAAATGTAGCTTATTTTTTGTAATGCAAAGTAACACTGAAGTCTATGGAGCTATGTCATTTAACACACACTAAAATTTGGTTTCTAAGATTATAATAGACTTCTATCTAAGAAAGGTTTCTACAAATCAAATGGATTTTTTTTTCTTATTATTTTATTACTAGAGCACTGCTCAGCTCTGGCTTATGGTGGTGTGGGAGATTAAATCTGTGACTTTGGAGCCTCAGTCATGAGAGTCTGTTGGCATAACCATCATACTATCTACCCCCGCCCTCAAATGGATTTTCTTTCCCATTTAGAAATATCCCAAAAGAGATAGTCAGCACTAAGGAGGTACATTTATAACTTGCCTAAGAGTTTTAAAAGAAATATGAACATTTAAATCGTTCTACATTTTTCTCTAAATGAAAACTAAATTTCTTTTATTCGCCTCCTAATGAAAAAGTAAAAAAACTGAAATTTTGTGATTAAAACTAGGATAAAATTATGGGTAAGTTCAATTCTCCATTTGCCTCAAGTTGGGGGAACATTCAAACAAACACTATTAAGATCTGAAAGTTATATGGATGTTGAAGATCTCTCTTTAAAAAAAAAAAAATCAACTTAACATGGGCAGGGGGGTGGCCTGGCAAGTAGGGTACAAGACTAGCACGTGCGAGGGCGTTGGCTTGATTACCGGCACTGCATATGCTGGACCAGGACTCCTATTTATTGCTCTCTTTTTCCTTCTCTTTCCTCTTCACTCATAAAAAGTATGTTTTAATTAAAAATCAATTATTAGTATTATGCAACTACAAACACACATTAATGTTTTTGTTGTAATATGATAGGTAGTAATAAGTTCGTTTAATTTAGTTATTAAGGAAGTTAGTAATTCTTCAGCCTATACAAGTTAGGAGAAAATTGGCAGCCTTAGCTACTTCAAATTAAAAAAATAAAATAAAATTTATCCTAATCAAGAGAGGAAAGGGCCAAGATAAGGTTTTTTAGGTATATAAGAGACTCAGAATGCACATACCATTTGCTTCTGGGTGGTGAAGCTTTTGCCAATGTTGGTATGTGCAAGTTCCTGGTCCATCTGGGCCATATATGACTTGAGATTATCAAGAGTTCCTTTTACAGATGCTTCTTCGTCAGGGTCCTGTGTTTCCAGATCCACTTCGTCATCACTGTCTAAACATTCAAAATCTTCCTCCTCCAGATCATCGGAATCTGACTCATGAGGCTTTGGTCCTAAGCACACACCCGAGACAGAAAGAGTCACTTGGCAAACATTTTTGGAGTGATTACACCTCTCAGAAGACTATTATCTGCAGAAAAGGACCAGTATACATAGGCAAAGTACTTCACAAATATTCTTCCCAGAAAATCGGACTAGTCTGTTGGCAGGTATTTGTGGGGAAAGGTACAGGCTGAGCTGGAAGATACTTTATTATTTTTTTCGCTGCGTGTGCCTGAGTCTGACTCGTGCTCTGAACTTTCTTCCTCTGAAATATATTTTTAAGTCTATGTAATACATGAAAACATTTTGATGTGAACATTCAAATCATACAGTACTTTCTCTTTATATCTCATTCTCTTTCCAGAGTTAATCATATTTTAATAGTTTGGTAAGTATCTAGATTTCCATCTGTGCAGCTCTGACATTATATCTAATTTTCCCCACATAGATACACATATTGAACTATGGTGTGCATTTCCTTCTTTCCCTTATCTCCCTCCCTTCTCTTTCTCTTTTGCCACCAGGGTTTGATGCCTGCATGAGAAATTCTACCACTTCTGGTAGCCTCTCTCCCTCTCCCTCTCTCTCTTTTAAAGATTTTATTTATTTATTAATGAGAAAGATAGGAGGAGACAGAAAGAACCAGACATCACTCTGGTACATGTGCTGCCGGGGATCGAACTCAAGACCTCATGCTTGAGAGTTCAATGCTTTATCCATTGCACTACCTCCCGGACCACATCTCTCTCTCTTTTTTTTCCCTTTGGACAGAGAAACTGAGGGGAGAGGGAGATAGTGAGAAAGACAGAAAGAGAGATATCTGCAGTACTGCTTCACCACTTGTGAAGCTTGCCCTGCCTTCAAAGGTGGGCATCAGGGCTTGGACCCAGGTCTTGGAGCACAGTAAGCACTAAGTGTGTGTTCTACTCAGTGACTTCCTCCCCCCTTCCAACTTCAGTATCACTTTATTGAGGAAATATTGGTTTATAGTACTGTTGTCACTGGTATACATTTTCACATTTCCTAAAGATACATATCAATGTGTGTGGGGGGTTAGGTCCTGGAATATGATGGCAGAGGAGAACCTAGTGGGGGGTGGTATTGTTATTTGGAAAACTGGGAAATGCCATGCATTTAAAACTATTGTATTTATTATTGACTGTAAACCATTAATCCCCCAATAAAGAAATTAAAAAAGAAAAGATACATATCAGTACACCTTAGTCTGCACCAAACTGGCATCCTCTTCTATCTTATGACACTAGGTTCCCAACCCCCCTTTAGTGCATTTTCATTTAGTTGTTTTAGAAATTTCCCTCTGTTAAAATATAGACACATCTCTCTCTCTCTCTCTCTCTCTCGTTTTTTATTGTCACCAGTGTTACTTCTGGGGCTCAGTGCCAGCACTACAAATACACTGCTCCCAGAGGCCATTGTTTTTCTTTCTTTCTTTTTTTTTTTTTTTTAAATTTATTTATTCCCTTTTGCTGCCCTTGTTGTTTTATTGTTGTAGTTATTGTTGTTGGATAGGACAGAGAGAAATGGATGGAGAGAGGAGGGGAAGACATAGAGGAGGAGAGAAAGATAGACACCTGCAGACCTGCTTCACAGCTTGTGAAATGACTCCCCTGCAGGTGGGGAGCCGGGGCTCGAACTGGGATCCTTACCCCAGTCCTTGTGCTTTGTGCCATGTGCGCTTAACCCTCTGCGCTACCGCCCAACTCCCCATTGTTTTTCTTTCTAATTTTTATTAGAACAGATAGAAAGTGAGACAGGATGGGAAGATAGAGGGAGCGAAAGATAGATATCTGCAGACCTACTTTACCACTTGTGAAGCAGACCCCTCCAGGTAAAGAGTATGGGCTTAAACCTGGATCTTTCTGCTTGGTAATATGTGCGCTTAACTGGGTGGCACCAGCGCCCAGTCCCCCAGTTCCCAGCCCCCCCTTTTTATTAATGATGCACTGTATTGCACAATATGGATATAATATGATTTGCTGAACCATTCCTCTCTTAGTATGTATGTGTGTGTATTTTTTTTTACCAGAGCACTGATCAGCTCTGGTTTATGGTAGTGCAGGGGACTGAACTTTGAACTTGGGACTTTGGAGCCTCAGACTGGAGAGTCTTTGCATAACCATTATGCTATCTACCCCTGCCCTCTTGGTGAATATTTAGGATATTTCAATTTTCTAGTCAAACTACTACGATCATCAGCACATATATCCTTTTTTCATACTGTAAGTTCCTAGAAGGGAAATAGCTAAATCAAAGGCAATGAATGTTCTTTGGATATCACTGGGCATTCTTAGACTATCAAAATGTCCTGTGAAAAGATAAATTATACTCCTACCCCCCATAGATCGACAATGTTCATTTCTCTAATTCTTGAAAAAATTGTGACTGTCAATTTTCTAAATTTTTGTCAGTAAGATGGGCAAAGCAAATTTTTTTATTTGCATTTATTTGTTTACTAAAAACAATGTTTAAAATGCTAATTGACTGTATTTCTGTTTCAAGGTAGTAATTGCTTATATATTTTGCTGATGTTTTTCCTTTTTCTTTTATTCTGCTAGAGACAGAAAGAACCAGGAAGGGAGAGAGAGTGGGAAAAAGAGGGGGAAGAGAGATACCTATAGCACCATTCCACCACTTGGGAAGTTTTCCTCTACAGATGGGGATCAGGGGCTTGAACTCAGGTCTTTAAGCATGGCAACTGCTTTAACAGGTATGTTACCACCCAGCCCCTTCTTTTACAAATGTCCTTTTAATGTGAGCTATTAGGATTGCACCAAAGCAAAGGAGGAAATGAGAGCGGTAGGAAGGACGCCGGGGGCAAAGTGCATGATGGTGGGAAGAAGCTAAGTTGGGGAGGAGAGCTTTCCTTTTTTAAATTTTAATTAGCTTTTTTATTTATTGGATAGAAACAGTCACAAATCAAGAGGGTGGGGGTGACTGAGAGGGAGAGAGACAGAGAGACACCTTCAGCACAGCTTCACCACTTGCAAAGCTTTCCTCCTGTAGGTGGGGACCAGGGGCTCGAACCTGGGTCCTTGCGCACTGTAACGTGCGCTCAACCAGGTGCGCCACCATCTGGCACCAGAAATTTTCCTTTTTTGAAACTTTATTTTATTTGATAAAACAGAAGTTTTGGGTGGAAGGGAGAGATAGACAGAGAGACACCTTCAGCATTACTTCTCTACTTGTGAAGCTTTCCCCTTGCAGGTGTGGGGCCAGGGGCTTGAGCCTGGGTTCTTGTGCTTGGTGATATATGCGCTTGAGCAGGTGTGCCACTACCTGGCCCCTGAGAGTGTTTTGTAGACACACCCATCATGAGGAACTGGGAAATTGTATCCATGTATCAACAACCATAATGTAAACTATTCCCCGCTCCAATAAAATGATCTGGAAAAAAATGTGGGCTTTTAAAAAAATTATTTGTGCAGTAAGTCAAAAAAGAGGAAAAAGGCAATAAAATATGGAGCCAAGGTAAAAACCCTCTATAAACAAACAACATTCAGACAGTCAAAATATACTACTAACAAGCACATCAGGCATCCTTTGCAAAGGTTTTCACTATAGTATAGAGCCATGGCTGAGAACAATCTGAAATCATAAAAAGAAAGCAAGTATTTTGATTGCCAAGAGATCCAAGGCTTTAATGCACTAGAAATAGCTATAATACTTAAAAGATACAGAATGAAAATATCCACCACACTGTAACTTACCTAAAACCTTATTGAAGTAATTAAGAAAAGAATCTGCATCAAAAGTGATTGGAGCCTCAGAAGGTTCTCTGCAAGTTTAAAAGAAGAGAGGTAATTTATCTCAAGTGTAACTATGAAGCTTTCCGTGACTGGACTACTATAATTTTTAGTGGTATTAAAAGAGATAACACCTCAAAGGAGGTACAGAAAGAAAACTGTCGCTTCAGTCTTAAAAATCTTCATGCTTATTGATCTTGTGGGACAACAGAAATGGGAAAAAGTAACACAGAAGTAAAATTTGCATTTTGTTTATATAAATTTAACTTAGGCTGATTTAGACACCAACCCAGCATCCACCTCCCACACAACATACCGAACACTAGCAACAGTTATTTTTCTGAGTTAATTTAAATAAGATTTACCTTTTAAGGACCAAATCTTGTGCTCTGGGAGGTGGTGCCGTGGGTAATATGTTGGACTCTCAAGTGTGAGGTCCTGCCAGCACATGTTACCAGAGTGAAGCTCTGATTCTTTTCTTTTTCTCCTCTATTTCATTAGTAAACAAAATTAAAACAAAAACAACAAAACCTTCCCTGCCGGGTTAGCGTGCGGGCGCCTCTTCCCGGGCGCGTACTCTCTGGGCTGGAGACTCACAATTCCCGACTCTTTCCCTTACTTTCTTTCATAGAAAATATTAAATGTAAATTTTAATCTTTTTATGAGGCTCAAGAACACTGGTACTGACCCAGATTTGCTGTGGAAACAGTCACTTTATCTATACTGTGGCTTGGGAGTTGGTACTCCCAACGGATGAAGTGTTGGGCTCTCAAGCATGAGCTCCTGACTTTGATCCCCGGCACTATCTGACGCTCCGGTTCTCTTTCTTCCCCCTCCTCTCTCCCTCTCATCAGTGAATGAATTAATCGAAAATGCAACTTTCAATTTCCTTGGTTCTTTCTTCCTCTGATGAGCTCCTTCATCCCCATCTTTTAAGTTTCAGTCTGCTTACATCTGCTAGTGGGGTGGGGATGAGTCTCAGCTTCCTGAGGGTCAGATGTGTAAGAGTCCACATGGCTGAGCCAAAGTCTCAGAAGCAGAGTAAATGATTTCCTTGTATATTTCTGTGATGGTGGCATTTAAGTCTGTTAAGCAGCTATCTGGATTACTTCACTGATCACAATGGATCAGGTTGCTAGAAATCTAATTTCAGATAAGTAAGTTACTGTGGTACTATGTACCAAAAGAGGGAAACAAAGCAGTACGAATAATTTACTTAAAAAACAAACAAACAAACAAAAAAACCGGGGAGTCGGGCGGTAGTGCTGTGCATTCAGTGCAAGGACCTTTGTAAGGATCCCGGTTTGGGACCCGGCTCCCCACCTGCAGAGGGGTCGCTTCACAGGCCATGAAGCAGGTCTACAGGTGTCTTATCTTTCTCTCTCCTTCTCTGTCTTCCCCTCCACTCTCCATTTTCTCTCTGTCCTATCCAACAACAACATCAATAACAACAACAATGAAACAACAAGGGCAACAAAAGGGAAAATAAATAAAATAAAATTTAAAAAATAAAAAAACAAAAACTAAAGGTGGAATTGGTAATGATTGGATAATTGAAACACTGGGTTATACCTATTTAAACAGTCATACTTGACCATGAATTACCGGGGTAGCTCTGCTCCTTTGTGGGTTGAGACTTTGGATATGAAAGCTTTCATGCTTTCTGAGACTTGAGTTAAGTCACAGTTCTGCTCCTCCCCTTTGGACAGGGAATCTACTTTTTTGCCAGCGGCTTCCTGTAGTAGCTGGTCAAGCTGATCTGGTGAGAGATGTAACCACTGGTCGTCTGGAAAAGAATTAAGAATGTTACTGCCATACTATACACGCATGACATATATCTTCTGGGAAGGGTTCTGTGAAATTTAAGATGAATATTTTCTTTCTGATCCTTTGACTCTAGCCGTATTTACTACTTACCATCTTCTGGGGGAAGATTAGCTTCTTCTTTCTTAAGTTCTTCTATATCAAGTGGTATTTTCTGTAATAAAGTTAAGATTTCTTCACCTGGACTCATAGCAAGAGAACTAGAAAAAAAAGACATGGATTTTTTTTATAAGAGAGCTCAGAATAAGAATCATAAAATTACTGTTTTAAATTGGCAGAGGTTATTTGGTCTAATTTGTTTCTAAATATGCTTTTAGGTATTTGGAGAGATATATGTACGTCTATAGTCATAGCTGCATTATTCATAATAGCCAAGGAGTGGAAGCAGTCTCAATGCCCACCGACAAAAACACTTGATAAAGAAGCTTCTATACATATAGTTATAGGATACTACTCTGCAATTTAAAAATATGATCCTATGTCCTCAGGGGCAAACGAATGGAACTGGAGGTAGTTATGCTTATTAAGTAAGAAGGTGAATGGTAACCGCCAGATTGTTTTGCTTATGTACGGAATACAGACAACTAAAACACATGAACTTGTAAAACAAACTAAACCGCCAAAGCAGTAAAATGCCTTTTAAAAGTATTATTATTTACCAGAGCACTTTCAGCTTTGGCTTATGGTGGTATAGGGGCTTGAACCTGGGACCCTCAGTTATAAGAGTCTTTTTACATAACTATTATGCTATCTCCCTACCCAGTAAAACATCTTTTTAGACAGTGAAGGTACTGGAAGGGAGGGGGTGGTGAGAAACATAGAACTTTTGTGGTGGGTGTGGTGTGGAACCATTCCTCTGTAACAAAATCTTATAAACCAATGGATTCATAGGGTTCAATATAAAAATAACTAAAAATGGGGAGAAGAATTAAGCATACTTCTAAAGAAGACATACAAATGGGCAACAGGTCCATGAAGTGGTGCTCAGCAGGGAAGTGCAAATCAAAATCACAATGAGATAACACTTCACAACTGCTAAAACGGTCATTACCAAAAAGACAAGAGACAAGTGTTGGACGTAGAGAAAAAGGGATCTTTATGTACTACTGGGTGACAGTAGGAAAAACAGCATGGAGGTCTCTTAACAGTTTAAAAACAGTACTACTACATGATCCAACAACCTGACCTGTGGGTTTAAAACCAGAGGAAAAGAAAATAGGATACTTAGGAGAAATCTGTGATCCTGTGTGCTTTTTTTTCTTTTAATATTTGTTTGTTTGTTTATTATTAGAGCACTGCTCAGCTTTGGCTTATAGTGGTGTAGGGGATTGGACCTGGGACTTTGGAGCCTTAGGAAATACCTTCCTCTCCCTCAACCTTGGCCTTTTGATCCTTCCCATTGAATATAGAAACTCCTTTTTTTTTTTTTCTTGGCAACTAGCTCAAAAATAAGGAATTCCTTAACTTTTGGTAAATTGATAACCTACTGTCATGTCTAGGTAGTAATAAACTCACCTTTCTGGTCGGTTTACTGAGAGCTGGAAGTAATTCTTTGCCATTTCTAGTCTTTCCTGGTACTCAGCAGAACCTTCTATCAGTTCCTAAAAAATGAATTATTAGAACATTATTTAGATTCGACTTCCGGAGGCAGAGCTACGAGCAGCAGATCGCTTCCTCTCCTCTCCTCTCCTCTCCTCTCCTCTCCTCTCCTCTCCTCTCCTCTCCTCTCCTCTCCTCTCCTCTCCTCCCCTCCCCTCCCCTCCCCTCCCCTCCCCTCCCCTCCTCTCCTCTCCCGGATCAACTAGGAATACCAAAGGAGACCACCCGAACCGAAACAAGACAGGACTAGAATGACCACAGGAACCCAGTAAATCACCCGTGAGTACAAACACGCGTGGCTGGTGACAGAGAGGAGAGAGGGGCCTAAGGAGAGATTAAGTGACTGCTAACAGTTCAACAGTTTATCAGTGGAGACACCACCTCCAGTCTGCTCCACAACAAGGGGACAGCTGAAGGGAGGAAAGGACTCCCCAGAGACTCACCAAGTGCAACTCTGAGTCTCCATTGCTACTACCCTCAGAATCTGGAGCAGCAACAGGGAGGGACACCAGGGGACAGAGATCTAACCGGGAAACTCAGGAGAAGATCTATACCTCGGTGGCATAGCTGAGGGGCTGGGAAAGTCTCTTTGCATAACCACTGGATTATCTCTGCCACACCCTGCTTTATCTCTTGGTCAGGAGTCAGTGATTAAGCTAAGAAGCCTATTGATAGTTTAAAAGCCCTCAGGCTCCCATAGCCTACAGGGAAGAAAAAAAAAAGAGGCTTTTACACCGCTGAGCTCTAACTCAGGGATTGAAAAAACTGTTAACTTCCACCACGGTAAACCCTTTAATTAAATTACTTAGATACAAGTCAATCCAGGCAATAGTGATCAATAATTTGAAAAGTACTGATAAAGGGAACTCATAACATAATATATAAAATGGTTAAAACAACAAGAAAAAATATTGGAGACTCGAACCAGGACAAGAGTCCAGCTAAAAGTCCTCCAGAGGGTGAAGCACAAAACAACGAGTTCAACATCCAAACATTAGCTAAGGAAATAATAACAGGAGTGAGTAAAGAATTTGAAAAAATTGTAATCAGAAATGCAGGAACAACAAATGAGAATATGGAAGAAAATTCTAATTATCTCATGGTTATTAGAGAGCTGAAAGCTGAAATCGCTGAGCTAAGAAGGCAACTAGCTGAACAAGCTTAAACAGTATCAGAGCAGGGCAACAAAATAGATGAACTCCAGAAAGCAGCAGAGGGCAGAGAGAATAGACTCTATGAGGCTGAAGACAGAATTAGCAAGATTGAGGATGAATTAGAGACAACTAAAAAAGAAGTAAGAGATCTCAAAAAGAGATTAAGAGATGCTGAAAACAACAACAGAGTCCTATGGGATGACTTCAAAAGAAACAATATACGCATTATTGGCATACCAGAGGAAGAAAGAGAAGGAGAGGAAGAAAGCATTCTCCAGGCCATAATAGCTGAAAATTTCTCTAGTCTAGACAACACCAAACACATAAAGATTTAAGAAGCCCAGAGGGTATCAAACAGAATTAACCCAGACCTAAAGACACCAAGACATGTCATACTTAGAATGGAAAGGAATAAGGATAAAGAAAGGATCCTCAAGGCTGGAAGAGAAAAACAAAGAGTCACCCACAAAGAAAACCCATAAGATTAGCAGCAGACTTCTCCATACAAACACTACAGGCCAGAAGAGAATGGCAAGATATCTATGGAGTGCTCAATGAGAAAGGCTTTCAGCCAAGATTACTATATCCTGCTAGACTGTCATTCAGACTAGAGGGAAGCATCAAAACCTTCTCAGACAAGCAACAGTTGAAGGAAGCAACCATCACCAAGCCTGCCCTGAAAGAAGTTCTGAAAGGTCTCCTATAAACAACCACCACAAATAGGACATATATCAAAACACTCTAAAACTCTACAAGAATGGCATTAAAATATCTTCAATCTTTGATATCAATAAATGTCAATGGCCTGAATTCACCTATTAAAAGACACAGAGTAGGAAGATGGATCAGAAAACACAACCCAACAATATGTTGTCTACAGGAAACTCACCTAACTCAACAAGACAAACACAGACTTAAAGTGAAAGAATGGAAAACTATCATACAAGCCAATGGCCCACAAAAAAGGGCAGGAACAGCTATTCTCATATCTGACATGATAGACTTTAAAATACATAAGATTAAAAAAGATAGGAATGGACACTACTTAATGCTCAGAGGATCAGTCAATCAAGAGGACTTAACAATTATTAATATCTATGCACCCAATGAGAAGCCATCTAAATACATCAAACTTCTACTGAAAGAGCTACAGCAATATATTAACAGTAACACAATCATAGTAGGGGACTTCAACACCCCACTCTCTCAACTTGACAGATCATCCAGGAAGAAAATCAGTAAAGACATAAGGGAGCTAAATGAAGAGATAGAACTATTGGACATTTTCAGAGTCATTCATCCCAAGAAACTGGAATACACATTTTACTCAAATCCACATGGTTCATTCTCAAGGATAGACCATATGTTAGGCCACAAAGACAGCATCAGCCAATTCAAGAGCACTGAAATCATCCCAAGCATCTTCTCAGACCACAGTGGAATTAAACTAACACTTAACAATCAACAAAAGATTAGTAACAGTGCCAAAATGTGGAAGCTCAACAGTACACTTCTTAACAACTTCTGGGTCAAAGAGAAAATCAAGGAAGAAATCAAAATGTTTCGAGAGTTCAATGAAAATGAAGACACAAGCTATCAAAATATTTGGGACACAGCTAAAGCAGTCCTAAGAGGGAAGTTCATAGCTATACAAGCACACATTAGGAAACAAGAAAAGGCACAAATAAACAGCCTGATTGCACATCTTAAAGACCTAGAAGAAGAACAACAAAGGAACCTAAAGCAACCAGAAGGACAGAAATCACTAAAGTTAGGGCAGAAATAAATAACATTGAGAATAGGAAAACCATACAAAAGATCAATGAAAGTAAATGTTGGTTCTTCGAAAGAGTAAACAAAATCGACAAACCTTTGGCCAGACTCACAAAACAAAAAAGGGAGAAGACCCAAATAAATCGGATAGTAAATGAAAGAGGAGATATCACAACAGACACTGCAGAAATTCAACATATCATGCGAGGCTTCTATGAACAACTATATGCCACCAAGCTAGAGAACCTGGAAGAAATGAATGATTTCCTAGATACCTACCAACTTCCAAAATTAAGTAAAGAGGAAGTGGATAACATGAACAGGCCCATCACAGTTAATGAAATTGAAACAGTTATCAAAAATCTTCCCAAAAATAAAAGTCCTGGACCAGATGGTTTTACAAATGAATTCTACAAAACTTTCAAAGAAGAACTAATACCTCTACTTTTAAAAGTCTTCCAGGGGGGTCAGGCGGTGGTGCAGTGGGTTAAGCGCATGTGGCGCAAAGCGCAGGGACCGGCGTAAGGATCCTGGTTCGAGCCCCCGGCTCCCCACCTGCAGGGGAGTCGCTTCACAGGCGGTGAAGGAGGTCTGCAGGTGTCTATCTTTCTCTCCCCTTCTCTGTCTTCCCCTCCTCTCTCCATTTCTCTCTGTCCTATCCAACAACGAATTGTGTCAACAAGGGCAATAATAATGACCACAACGAAGCTACAACAAGGGCAACAAAAGGGGGAAAAAAATGGCCTCCAGGAGCGGTGGATTCATGGTGCAGGCACCGAGCCCAGCAATAACCCTGGAGGAGGAAAAATAAATAAATAAATAAATAAATAAATAAATAAGTCTTCCAGAAGATTGAAGACACTGGAATACTCCCTGCCAGCTTCTATGAAGCCAACATCACCCTGATACCAAAAGCAGACAGGGACACAACCAAAAAAGAAAACTACAGACCAATATCTCTGATGAACATAGATGCGAAAATATTGAACAAAATTATAGCCAACCGGATACAGCAGTATATCAAAAAGATTGTTCATCATGACCAAGTGGGGTTTATCCCAGGCATGCAAGGTTGGTTTAATATACGTAAATCAATCAATGTGATCCACCACATCAACAAAAGCAAGACCAAAAACCACATGGTCATATCAATAGATGCAGAGAAAGCCTTTGACAAAATACAACATCCCTTTATGATCAAAACACTACAAAAAATAGGAATAGATGGAAAATTCCTGAAGATAGTGGAGTCTATATATAGCAAACCTACAGCCAACATCATACTCAATGGTGAAAAACTGGAAGCATTTCCCCTCAGATCAGGTACTAGACAGGGCTGCCCACTATCACCATTACTATTCAACATAGTGTTGGAAGTTCTTGCCATAGCAATCAGGCAGGAGCAAGGAATTAAAGGCATACAGATTGGAAGAGAAGAAGTCAAACTCTCCTTATTTGCAGATGACATGATAGTATACATGGAAAAACCTAAGGAATCTAGCAAGAAGCTTTTGGAAATCATCAGGCAATACAGTAATGTGTCAGGCTATAAAATTAACATTCAAAAGTCAGTGGCATTCCTCTATGCAAACACTAAGTTAGAAGAAATTGAAATCCAGAAATCAGTTCCTTTTTCTATAGCAACAAAAACAATAAAATATCTAGGAGTAAACCTAACCAAAGAAGTGAAAGACTTGTATACTGCAAATTATGAGTCACTACTCAAAGAAATTGAAAAAGACACAAAGAAGTGGAAAGATATTCCATGTTCATGGGTTGGAAGAATTAACATCATCAAAATGAATATATTACCCAGAGCCATCTACAAATTTAATGCTATCCCCATCAAGATCCCAAGCACATTTTTTAGGAGAATAGAACAAATGCTACAAATGTTTATCTGGAACCAGAAAAGACCTAGAATTGCCAAAACAATCTTGAGAAAAAAGAACAGAACCGGAGGCATCACACTCCCAGATCTCAAACTGTATTATAGGGCCATTGTCATCAAAACTGCTTGGTACTGGAACATGAACAGACACACTGACCAGTGGAATAGAATTGAGAGCCCAGAAATGAGGCCCCACACGTATGGACATCTAATCTTTGACAAAGGGGCAGAGTCTCTTCAACAAATGGTGTTGGAAACAATGGGTTGAAACATGCAGAAGAATGAAACTGAATCACTGTATTTCACCAAATACAAAAGTAAATTCCAAGTGGATCAAGGACTTGGAGGTTAGACCAGAAACTATCAGATACTTAAAGGAAAATATTGGCAGAACTTTTTTCCGCATAAATTTTAAAGACATCTTCAATGAAACGAATCCAATTACAAGGAAGACTAAGGCAAGTATAAACCTATGGGACTACATCAAATTAAAAAGCTTCTTCATAGCAAAAGAAACCACTACCCAAACCAAGAGACCCCTCACAGAATGGGAGAAGATCTTTACATGCCATACATCAGATAAGAGTTTAATAACCAACATATATAAAGAGCTTGCCAGACTCAACAACAAGACAACAAATAACCCCATCCAAAAATGGGGGGAGGACTTGGACAGAATATTCACCACAGAAGAGATCCAAAAGGCCGAGAAACACATGAAAAAATGCTCCAAGTCTCTGATTGTCAGAGAAATGCAAATCAAGACAACAATGAGATATCACTTCACTCCTGTGAGAATGTCATACATCAGAAAAGGGAACAGCACCAAATGCTGGAGAGGGTGTGGGGTCAAAGGAACCCTCCTGCACTGCTGGTGGGAATGTCAATTGGTCCAGCCTCTGTGGAGAACAGTCTGGAGAACTCTCAGAAGTCTAGAAATGGACCTACCCTATGACCCTGCAATTCCCCTCCTGGGGATATATCCTAAGGAACCCAACACATCCATCCAAAAAGATCTGTGTACACATATGTTCTTGGCAGCACAATTTGTAATAGCCAAAACCTGGAAGCAACCCAGGTGTCCAACAACAGATGAGTGGCTGAGCAAGTGGTGCTGTATATACACAATGGAATACTACTCAGATGTAAAAAATGGTGACTTCACCGTTTTCAGCCGATCTTGGATGGACCTTGAAAAAAATCATGTTGAGTAAAATAAGTCAGAAACAGAAGGATGAATATGGGATGATCTCACTCTCAGGCCGAAGTTGAAAATCAAGATCAGAAAAGAAAACACAAGTAGAACCTGAAATGGAATTGGCGTTTTTCACCAAAGTAAAAGACTCTGGGGTGGGTGGGTGGGGAGAATACAGGTCCATGAAGGATGATAAATGACATAGTGGGGGTTGTATTGTTAAATGGGAAACTGGGGAATGTTATGCATGTACAAACTATTGTATTTACTGTTGAATGTAAAACATTAATTCCCCAATAAAGAAATAATAAAAAAAGAACATTATTTACATGCTATCACTAAAACAACTTACTAGCCAGCAACTCTCAGGGAAGCAACATATAAAAGATTGTTTAGAAGTTAGGGAACTTGAGTCCTAGTTCCAGTTTTGTCAATTTTCTACCTATTTGGTTTCTTCAAATAAGAGGTGTAGGCTTTATATAGTGGTTGATAATCCTTTTCACCAATAAGGGTCTCTTTCCAAGTTGGAATTCTGATTACACATGGAGTCAGCACCCGCTTTCCCCCTATACTCTTCAAGGGACAACTGTATTACAAGCAAGTCTCCATAATGCTAAAGTCTTTATAATAAGCACATTTTTACAGATGTTTCCATTTCTTCTGTGTTTCCTGAAGATAGATTATACAGTGGCTTGAAAGGTGGCACATGGTAAAACTTTTGACTTGTAAACGTGAGGTCTCATGTTCAGTCCACAGCTTCACATATGTCAGAGTGCTACTCTGGTCCTTCCCCACTTGCCTCCCTTCCATCTCATGAAACAAGAAATAACTCTTCTTCATTATTTATTTATTTATTTATTTTATTTTTGCCTCCAGGGTTATTGTTGGGGCTTGGTGCCTGCACCATGAATCCACTGCTCCTAGAGGCTAGTCCCCACCCCCCTTTTTTTGTTGCCCTTTTTTTTTTTTTTTTTTTTAGCGGTGTTGTGGTTATTATTATTGTTGTTGTCATTGTTGGATAGGACAGAGAGAAATGGAGAGAGGAGGGGAAGACAGAGAGGGAGCGAGAAAGATGGACACCTACAGACCTGCTTCACTGCCTGTGAAGTGATTCCCCTGCAGGTCGGGAGCTGGGGGTTCCAGCCGGGATTCTTACACCAGTCCTTGCGCTTTGCACCACGTGTGCTTAACCCGCTGCGCTACCGCCGACCCCCAAGAAATAACTCCTCTAAAAAATATATATATATAAATCATATTCAATACAAAATGCAGTTCCAAGTTTGCATTTCTTTATAGCTCTTGGAACACAGACTATCAAATTAATTTCCAGTTTAGGTTCTGTCAATTTATAATACATCAGCAATATCTAAGAATAGTAATTTCATTCTACTCTCAACAGCACTGGATAGTAATCATACAGTTTTTTTTAAAACAGATTTTTCTTATTTACTAATGAGAAAGATAGGAGGAGAAAGGAAGAAAGAGAATAAGCGCATCACTCTGCACTCTAGTGCTGCCAGTGACTGACCGCCTAGACAACACTGTATCCTTTTTGGTTTTTTTTGCATTTGAAAAGGAGTATTACTGACTTCACAAGCATATCCACTACTGTGAGAATGAACACTTGAAGAGAAATGTACTAGATATCTGTTTGTAACCTTTAAAGCCCATGTCTGTTAATTTTACTATTTGGTATTTTTCATGCTTACTTTATAGATTTATGCATGTTATTCATCTGATGCTGATAATAACTTATTATTTTAAAATAGGTATTATTACGTTTTATAAAATACTAGAAACAAGGAAGCTGGGCGGCAGCCCAGTGGGTTAAGTGCACATGGCGCAAAGTGTGGCATAAGGATCCCGGTTCAAGGCCCCAGCTCATCACCTTCAGGGGGGTCACTTCACAAGTGGTGAAGCAGGTCTGCAGGAGTCTTTCTCTTCCCCTCTCTGTCGTTCCCTCCTCTCTTGATTGACAACAGCAATAACAACAACAATAATAATAACAACAAGGGCAACAAAAATGGCCTCCAGGAGCAGTGGATTCATAGTGTAGGCATCAAGCCCCAGCAATAACCCTGGAGGCAAAAAAAAAAAAAAAGTACTAGAAACAGTTTATAGATTCCTCTATCTTACAACAGAATTGGAGTGGTCCTTTCTAACTTTTGCTTCTATAATTATGTTATACATTGAATATGAACCAGAGAATTTTACTTTTTTATTTTTATTTATTTTTAGATTTTTGTTTATTAATGAGGAAGATAGGAGAAGAGAGAAAAAGAACCAGACATCACTCTGGTACATGTGCTGCCACGAATTGAACTCAGGACCTCATGCCTGAGAGTCCAATGCTTTATCCACTGTGCTGCCTCCTGGCCCACACCAGAGAGTTTTATAAGACTGGCTTGATTTTCCCTAGATTCCACAACTTAAAAAAAAAAAAAAAATCAAGTCTTACCTTAAAGTAACCATTCTTTCTCAGACTTTCAAGGAAACCAGCCCAAAGTGGTGAGGTAGTCACAAGGGATTTTTTGGAGCTAGAAAAATATGGGCTACATTTGGAGCATAATATCTCAAATCCATGAGCCTAGATGGAATGAATAGACAGAGTTTTTATTACTAGGTTACTGGTTTTTTTTTTTTTTTTGCATTTAGTCATGCTCAAGAATTAGTAGACTGCATACATGACCTTATGGATATTTCTAAAACTTAAAAAAAAAAAAAGAGAAAGGTTTATTTTGCTTACTTCACCAGAGAAAGATGGAGAGAAGAGACGCCTGAACATCACTCTGGCATATGCAGAGCCAGGGATCAAACTAAGAATTTTAGCTATCTACTACAAACCTCCTTCTAACAACTTTTCATCTTGTAAAAAAGTCTGACCCTATTCACAAGTTTCTCAGTCTCTACATACTGGGTTGTCAGTTGTCAGAAAAGTCATGACACATTTTTGCATAGGGAAACACATCTGACTTTTCCAACAACTCAATATTGCTAAGCATTATAAAGGGAAAGCAAATGATGTAAAACAAATTGTTGTTCTTTTTAAAGAGGTTTCTGACTGAATAGAAAACCAAAAATTTCTTGTTATAAAGAAATAATAAGAGGCCAGGCAGTGGTGCACCTGGTTGAGCACACATGCTATAGTGTGAAGGACCTACAGCCTCTCTCTCTCTCTCTCTCTCTCTCTCTCTCTCTCTCTTCCCTTTACTGTCTTCCTTTCTTCTCTTCGATTTCTCTTTTACTAAACATTAAAAAAATAGTAAGTAAAAGGAAGGGATCGTTTTATTTACTGAGAGAAAAAGACAGAAAAAGGAAGAAACCACAACACTGAAACTTTCTTTAATGTGATGAAGGCTGGGTTCAAACCTGGGTCGTGCATGTGGCAAAAAATGAGCTGGCCAGGCATCACTTCATTTTAAGAGTCTTATGATTAGAAAACCGAATAAACACCAGCAAGCCAGCTCATCTGGATAGTGTACCTGTGTTGTCATGTGTGTGGCCTAGGTTAGAGCCTGGGCCTCATCACACTGGAGGAAGATCTTGGTGTTAAGGAATATTTTACCCTCTCATTCTATCTGAAAAAAAGTTGGCTAAGAGCAGTAAAGCCCCAATGGCTACATTAACATATAAAGAAACACATAAATAAATACACATGACAAAAAATTTTAAAAAGGGAACTTCTCTGACCACTCAGTTAAAGGGCATTAACTGTTACCAATTTCTTGCTCATCCTTTCAGAAGTAATCTATGGGGAGTAGGGTGGTAGC
Source organism: Erinaceus europaeus (assembly GCF_950295315.1). Lineage (NCBI taxonomy): Eukaryota > Metazoa > Chordata > Mammalia > Eulipotyphla > Erinaceidae > Erinaceus > Erinaceus europaeus. The sequence continues at coordinate 24,788,714 of NC_080162.1, forward strand.
ACAGTGGGTTAAGCGCACGTGGTGCAAAGCGCAAGGACCAGCCTAAGGATCCCAGTTTGAGCCCCTGGCTCCCCACCTGCAGGGGAGTCGTTTCACAGGAGGTGAAGCAGGTCTGCAGGTGTCTATCTTTCTCTCCCCCTCTCTTTCTTCCCTCCTCTCTCCATTTCTCTCTGTCCTATCCAATGAGGATGACATCAATAACAACAACAATAATAACTAACAACAATAAAACAAAAAGGGCAACAAAAGGGAAAATAAATAAATATTAAAAAAAAAACAGAAGTAATCTATGCACTTAAGTAGATTAGTGTGTACCTGTGCAAGTATATCATTCTACTCTGTCACTAAGTGGCCGTGTTTATACTGTTCTGAACTTTATTTTCCATTTAGTCTTGTGTTTTGGAGACCATTACACATGTAGACACGAATCTATCCGTCTCACTTCACTCACAAACTGTAATTTTTCTATTTTCCTACTGACAGTTTGTGCTACTACAAACAATACTACCATGAATATCTTCCTATGCTGTGTACCCACATGATATATATAGAAAATACATGTCTAGAGTGAAAAGTGAAAATGAGTAGATATTTTTGTGAATTTTAAATGGAGCAACGTGGGAGGCGTTGGACTCAAGCATGAGGTTCCGAGTTTGAGATTCAGCACCACATGTGTCAAAGTGTTGCTCCTCTATTTCATAAATAAAAAATAAAACAAAGAAGAATCTTAAGTGGATACTGACATATTATTCTAAGAACTGAATCTCGTTACATTCCTGCCAATAATGTTTGAGAGCATCTCTTTATACATATTCATAAAGCATCAAACTATTTGATATTGTCCCACAAAATGGTAAATAAAATATACCTTAGATTTAAGATATTTATTATAACCAAAGGTCAATATTTTTATATATCTAAATAAAAAAATCATTTGTATTTCTCAATGTGTCATCATCTTTTCATTGCTTCTATTTTATTCAATTTTTTAATTATTGCCTTTATTTATTTATTGGAAAGAGGCAGTCAGAAATCAAGAGGCAAGGGGGAGAGAGGGAGAGAGACAGAGAGACACTTGCAGCACTGCTTCACCACTTGCAAAGCTTTCTCCCTGCAGGTGGGGGCTGGGGGCTTGAACCTGAGTCCTTGCGCACTGTAACATCTGCACTCAACCAGGTGCACCACCACCTGGCCCCTGTTCATTGCTTTTAAAAGACTTTAATCTATCAGTTGTTTTTTTTTTCTCTCTCACATTGATTTGTAGAAATTCTATTTAGGAGTTATCTCTTTGTCAGGGAGTCGGGCGGTAGTGCAGCGGGCTAAGCGCAGGTGGCACAAAGCGCAAGGACCGGCGTCAGGATCCCGGTTCGAGCCCCGGGCTCCCCACCTGCAGGGGAGTCGCTTTACAAGCGGTGAAGCAGATCTGCAGGTGTCTTTCTTTTTCTCCCCCTCTCTGTCTTCCCCTCCTCTCTCCATTTCTCTCTGTCCTATCCAACAACGATGACGTCAATAACAACAACAACAATAACTACAACAATAAAACAAGGGCAACAAAAGGAAATAAGGAAATATTAAAAAAAAGAAAGAAAGAAAAAGGAATTAGCTCTTTGTCAAGCAGACTGCAAATATAGTACGTTCTCAAGGTTCAAGCCGTTTGATTTAAGTGCGATTTTCTTTCCCACAGATAGATACCTAAATTTTACAAAATCAAATTACGGATCTTTCCTTTTATTATTTTATTTATTTTTAGATAAAGACAGAGATGCGGAGAAAGAGAGTGAAAGAGACCATAGTCCTTCAATGTCATGGGGCTGGGCTCAAACCTGGGGCACATACATCGCAAAGCAGCTCAAAATAGGCAAGTGAGCTATTCTAACAGGCTCCAAACTTTCCTTTTTATAACTTGTAAATTTAAATTATATCATAAAGGTCTTTCCTACTTAGATGAAAAACATGTTCTCTCTGTTTCTTGCAAATTTCATGGTTTCAATTTTTTTCCCATTTAGTCATTTATTCTCATTGGAATTTATTTTGGTAAAGGTATACGGGGGTCAACTCCAACTCTGAGATGGTTTCACATCAGTTCTATTGTAACTTATCAAATCGTACATTTAATACATTTTCCCTTATCAGAAATGTCACATTTTACTACATTCTCACACATATAGAGTCTATTTCTAGACTTTCTATGATGTTTATTATTCTGTGAAGAGTCTTTTAAAATGAAGGAAAAAAACAGAAGTGTTTGGTGAGTATTACCAACTTCATGCCCAGTTCGTGGGCCCGGTACTGAGGGTGAGATGGAGGAGGCAGTGTGTACCCACTCCGCCGATCTGGTACAAATCTTTGTTGCACTAACTGTGCATACAGGCATTTAGTGAAAGTGACCTAGACATTGAGATACAAAAACAAGACTTTTCATAAAATTTTTTTAAATGTATCATTCATAATTAATAATAGTAAGTCCATTTACAAGGTTCATGTTCATATAAAACCCAAAGACACAACCTGCTCACTATTTTCTAGTAACGTATTTACTGAAATGTAAGTCAGATAGCATAAAATTTACTCATGTTATCTACTTTTTGCTTATAACTAGTGAAATTCTTATCAAGAGTTATAACATGGCAATTTTGATGAATAGGCCATGAAGAGCAATTCTGAATTTTTCTGGAAAAGTTGAATTGTTTTGTTTAGAAGGAAATAATGAGGACCCAAAAGGTGGTACACTCATCTGAGCACACATTATGACCATGTATAAGGAGCTGGGTTTGAGTCCCAGCTGCCCCCTGTAGATGGGACACTTCACAGTGGTGAAGCAGATCTCCAGGTGTCTTTCTCTCTCCCTTCTCTATCAATCCCTACCCTCTCAATTTCTAATAAAATAGAAAAAAAAAAAAGGGAATAATAATAAATGGTTGGCTAGAGTGGTGGATTTCTCATGTAGGCACTGAGCTTCAGTGATAATCCTGATGGCAATAGCAAATAAATTAAAACAAGGAAGAAAATAATGGTAGCTCAGGGAGTGGCATAGGGTAGAGTGTCAGACTTGTAAGCATGAGATCCCAAGTCTGATTCTCTCTCTCTCTTTTTTTTTTAAATATTTTTTTATTATCTCTATTTATTCATTGGATAGATAATGGTTTATAAGGCGCACCAATCAGGTGTGTGCAGGTACAAAGGTAATGTGCGAACTGATTGGTCATATCGTGATTCTGATTGGTTTACAAGGTGCACCAGTCAGTATTTATTAAACAGAGACAGACAGAAATTGAGAGGGAGGCAGGATGGCCGAGGGGTCTAAGGTGCTGTGCTCAGAAGTCGAGGGGGAAAGGGGTGATAGAGAGGGAGAAACAAAAAGACACCTGCAGCACTGCTTCCCCACCTGTCAAGCTTTCCCCCTGCAGGTGGGGACTTGGGGGTCAAGCCTGAGTCCTTGTGCATTGTAACATGTGTGTTCAACCAGTTGCACCACCACCTGGTCCCCCAAATTTGATTTTCAACATTACATGTACCAGACTGATGCACTGGTTCTCTCTCTTACAAATAAATAAATAAAAACATAAGTAAATATTCAAATAGGGAAAGTATGGTCAGGAATGGCTTGGAAACAATCAAGAGATAAAATAGGGAATAAGGTTTATTCAAATCTTTCTCTACTAGATGGGAGAGACAAATGTTTATTAATTTGCTTGGAGGAAACAGTATTTCCAATTATTTTTAGTAAACAATTAAAATAAAGTTTAACTTTCCTTCCAGTGAAAGAAGCTAAGTGATCAAAAGAGATACCTTTGTGTTTTCCTTTATACCTGTACTCTCCCCTTACGATGCAGGAACTATCTTACCGACGTCATAACTCGTGTTTCAGGCAAGAATGTCTTGAAAATACGACAGGCTCGAAGGTCAATGGGATCCCGTAAATAAAATGCCTGAACTCCTGCAGCCACCAGCCTGGGCTGATATTTCAGCACTGCTCCGATGCCGGCTGGAAGGAAGCAGTGTGCTCGATGAAGGGACGCTTGGATTTTTTCTGGGTATCTGTGACAGGTGACATAGCAACTTTTACAGTGTACAAATGTTGAGATTTCAAACATCATTTACTTTACCCATAATCTTCTTTTGGGTTCATGCAAGAGTGAGATGAACAGAGCAAATGAGAAGACAGGAAAAAGATACGACACAGAGGTAAAGATAAAGGTAATGTATGTACCAGCAACTACAGAAAGGGAGAGGAAAGGAGAAAAAGTAGAAGTAAAAAATTAAAAGGGGTTAATGTAGCTCAGTGAGAATTCTGTTCTGCTTTGGAAGGATTAAATCTATAATATAGTCTTCTAAAGACTGGTGCAAAGTATACTGAAATAGGACTGAAGGAGATTTGTCATACTGGTAAACTTTATAGTGCTAAACATTTGATACTCAAATTTGAATGCACGAACTGAAAGGTTATAAGGCTAAGACATTCTCTTTAGAACAGAGGCTAAAGTGTCCCAGGAGTCAAAGAATCACATATACAGCTCAAAGAAAAACAGGGAAAATAAATAAAACTAAATGAGTGAGCTCCCTTTGGAGTCCTAACATTACAGTCCTAACATTTTTAACTATGGACACAGATAAACTGAGCTACAATAGCTAAGGTAAATGCAAAACATATTGGGACTGAGCTATAATACTTTTGGAATGGGAATTAAAAATATATCTATTAAATCCTTTGAAACTAAGATTAGAACTATGTTTTTGTTGTTTTTTTTTGTCTCCAGGTTATTTCTGGGGCTCAGTGCCAGCATTACGAATCTACTGCTCCTGCAGGCCATGTTTTTCCATTGTTGTTGTTACTGTTGCTGGATAAGACAGAGAGAAATTAAGAGAGGAGGGGGAGATAGTGAGGGAGAGAGAAAGATAGACACCTGCAGGCCTACTTCAGTACTTGTGAAGAAAGACACCAGCAGGTGGGGGGTCAGGGGCTTGAACTGGGATTCTTACACTTTATACTATGTGCTCTTAACCCGGTGTGCTGCCACCCGCCCCCCTTCTTTATAATTATTATATTTATTTATTATTGGATAGAGACAGCCAGAAATTGAGAGTGAAGGGGGTGATAGAGAGGGAGAGACAGAGAGACACCTGTAACACTGCCTTACCACTTGCAAAGCTTTCTCTCTGCAGGTGGGGACTGGGGGCTAGATCCTAGGTCGTTGCGCATTGTAACATGCGTGCTCAACCAGGTGTGCCACCAGCTAGTCCCATTAATTTATTTGTTTATTTATTTTTTAACCAGAGTACAGCTCAGTTCTGACCTATGGTGGTGTAGGGACTTGAACCCAGGACATTGGAGCCTCAGGGATTAGAGTCTCTTTGTATAGCCATTATGCTACCTACCCTCACCCTTCATTAGTAAGGAAAGTATCATTTTTCTTACCCTCTGATGCGTCTATTCACAGCAGCTTGTACAGACTCTGAAGCCAGAATTTTTTCTGGGTGTGTTGAGATTATATTCAATGCTTGTGCGACTGTGGGGGTTGTGGTGGGTAACCACGATGATGCTTCATGTTTCCTTGGTGCAGGGATGATGCACAGTTTCCCATGGTGAAAAAACACCTGCAAAATTGTATATTTAAAAGGCACTGACAGACTCTAGGTACATGTGAAAAATGCTAAAACTTGAGTTTATATCTGATGATTTTCCAAACTTGGATATACTTACCCTGTTGGTACTATTATCAGGATCCAACCATTTTGGGAGGAAGTCAGCAGCTTCTATTAACAAAAATTCACCATCATTGTCTTCAATCCTAATGTAAAAGAAGCTCTAATTTTATATTCCAAAAGCACATATTTGATAGTTATAGAAACAGAAGGTACATATCTGCCAATAATTAAAATGAATTGATTCCCATACATTTTTTCTTAAAGTAAACATGACTATGTACTCAGTGTAGACTGTCATACCAAAGCAAATTTTTAAGTGTCTGTTAAGTAATTAAGGAGAATATAGGTTGTAAAAAGGAAATTTGAAGATAAGGAGCAACAGTAAGCACATAAACAGAAAGCAAAAATATAAAAACATATATACAAAGTGTTGGGATGTTTCATATTGGTTTGGTCTCCTTCCCCCCCCACCTCTGAGAGAATTGGTTTGGCCCTGGCTAGTTTCGCCCCTCTTTCTCCCCACCCCCTATGCTAGATAGTTCAGGAGTTCTTGGCGCAGCCGCGTGAGGGGATGCAGGACAGATCTATGTGGTGATTAGTGTAAGGGTCTCTCTCTGCCGCCAGAGCAGAAAGACAGGAGAGCACATGCTTGCCCGCTCGTGAATAAAGCTTCTCTGCCCAGCCGTGTGTCTCTGGTCGTCTCTGTCTACCACCGCGAAGCTAGCCCGGCCTGCTGGAGCCCCAAACTTAAACGACAACAAAGTACTATGAAATTCAAAAAGAAAGAAAAATAACATATAGTTGAGATTTAAAAAGTTTTTTGAGGAGATGCTATTTGGGCCTTGAAGGGGCAATTTGCACCATTTAAAAAAAATTTTAATTTCTGAGCTGGTGATATAGCTGAAACTTTAAAAGTCACTTTTGAGAGTCTGGCGGTAGCTCTGCGGGTTAAGTGCACATAGTACGAAGCACAAAGACCCTTGTAAGGAACCCGGTTCTAGCCCCCGGCTCCCCACCTGCAGGGGAGTCACTTCACAGGTGGTGAAGCAGGTGTCTAGGTGTCTTTCTCTCCCCCTCTCTGTCTTCCCCTCCTCTCTCCATTTCTCTGTCCTATCCAACAATGATGACATCAATAACAACAACAACTACAACAACAATAAAAAGCAAGGGCAACAAAAGTGAAAATAAATATAAAAAAATTTAAAAGTCACTTTCTAACTTTGCTCCTATCTTTCTACAACTGTTTTTGTCTGTTTATCCTTCTAGAGTGGTTTTTTTTTTATACACCACTGGTGTTATTGCGGAATCCACTGCTTCTGGAGGCCATCCCCCACACCCTTTCTTCTCATGTGATAGGACAGAGAGAAATGGCTTGAACATGAAACAGGCTTGAACTGGGATCCTTACACCAGGCCTTGCACTTCAGGCCCTGTGCGCTATCACTCAGCCCCCTATTCTCTCTATTCTTTCTTTTCTTTATTTTTTTTTTTTGCCTCCAGGGTTATTGGTGGGGCTTGGTGCCTGCACTACAAATCCACTGCTCCTGGAGGCCATTTTTTCACTTTTGTTGTCCTTGTTTATGTTGTTATTGCTGTCACTGCTATTGGATAGCACAGGGAAAAATCAAGAGGAGGGTAAGCAGAGGGGAAGAGAAAGATAGACACCTACAGACCTGCTTCACCGCTGGTAAAGTGATCCCCCTACAGGTGGGGGAGCTGAAGGCTCAAACTGGGATCCTTAAGAGGGTCCTTGCGCTTTGCACTACTGCCCGTTCCCCCCATTCTCTCTATTCTTAAGAGCATTTCCCTCTCCCTTCAATTTCTGTCCAAAATAAATACATAAACTAGTGTTTTTCAAATGTACACCTGAAATCCTGATATAAGTCTTCAACATTATTATTATTATTATTATTATTATTATTATTATTTGTTTTACCAGAGCACTGCCCAGTTCCAGCTTATAGAGGTGCTGGGGATTGAACCTGGGACCTTGAGTGTCTCAAGTTGTTGTGTTGCTAATGATGCTATCTCCTCAGCCTAACTGTTTTCTCTTTTTTTAAAGATTTTGTTTTATTTATTAATGGCAGAGAGAAGAGAAGGAACCAGAGCAACACTCTGGCACATGTGATGCTGTGGCTCAAACTCAGGGCTTCACACATGTAAGTTCAATACTGCAGTCACTTTGTCATCTCCTGGGCCACCAGTTCATACTGCTACTTTCTGCCCTGCTGGGGTAAAGGCTGGGAGAGCAGGAGATCAGAATTGGGGCATGCCTCGGGAAGCCAGAATAATATGTTATGTGGCTAAAAGCCCTCTTCTGGCATAACTTGGTAATTACAAAGAACTATTTAAAAAAAAAAAAAAAACTGAAGTATAATAGATGCTGTTATCATAGTCCAGGAGGTGGTGCAGTGGATTAAAGCACTGGATTCTCAACCATGAGGTCTTGAGTTCAATCCCCAGCAGCACATGGACCAGAGTGATGTCTTGTTCTTTCTCTTCTCCTATCTTTCTCATGAATAAATAAATTTATATATATATATATATATATATATATATATATATTGCTGTTATCTACTGATTTCTCTTTAAATTTCTTCTATACATAATTTCTCAGATATTATGTAGGTATGGCCTAGTGGAGGAACAGTAAGTAAATCTGTGAAATGTAAGTAAAAGAACAAAAGAACAGTAAGTAAATCTGTGTATGTATATACAAATATATCTTTAAATTTTATTTATTTAATTTGATAGGACAGAGAGAATTGAAAGGAAAAGAAGGACAGAGAGGGAGAGAGAAACAGAGAGACACCTGCGGCACTGCTTCACCACTCGTGAAGCTTTCTCCCTGTAGGTGGGGACTGGGGGCTTGAACCTGAGTCCTTGTGTATGGTAACAAGTGCACTTAACCAGGTGCACCACCACCCAGCCCTTCACATATATTTTTAAAAAGATCTGCAAGACATTTAGTGGTCATTACTTTTGGAAAATCAGAGTAGTACACTCTTTCGTACTGTCTGAATTTTGTTTACTATGAGTTTATGTTCTCTTACAATGAGAATTAAAAAAATAAAACCTAAAATAAGCAGGTTTTGTTTAAAATTTTATAGAAGTTGAACTTGCCCATGATACTTTTATTCCTCAAGGAAAGGAAGCACAAAAGAAATGAAAAAACAAACAAACAAACAAACAAACCCAGAAGTCACTTTTAAGTCTGACATTTAAAATTTGTACAATTTTCACCAGACCATAGGAAAAAAATTTACTAAGTGAATAAATGTAGGAAGTTTCAATAATGAAGTTCATTTAAAAGTATTAAAGTAACTATACCTTGCAACTAACTCTGGAAATTCCTTTGTAATTTGCTTTACTAAGTAAACAATGAACCATTCATCTTCAATGTTATCCCCAAACTTTGTCATGCCAAATATATGAGCAGGAACATCTCCTAAAAAACATGAGAACAAGCAACCAGAGTACCAAATCAATTTGTCAGTGGGAATGCAAACAGAACAGTTTTACCTTCATCTTGTAAGCCCTAAGTGGTACCTGGCTAGCAATGATTTAGCTATTACAATAGGATTTGGGGTCATAATGCCAGATAAAAAGTAAGACGTCATCTTTTGAGGAGCTGAGGATCCAAGAAACAGAGTTAACAACCATGCTACTTAACAAGGTTGTGAACATGTTGGTGCTGAAGGTTAAGAGAGCATCAACAATCTGCTATCTGACCTACGCTCCTCTCTAGGAGGATTATATACCAGAACAAAGAGGGATTTATTCCTACAATGCAAGCGCAGTTCAACACACAAAGACCAATCAATGTGCGGTGTGTAACACTAACACAATGAGATGAGACAAGTGCATCTCAGTGTCTCAAGAACTGCCATGGGAAAAACAAGAACAAAAATAAAAATTTAAAATAATAATAATTAAAAAAAGAACCAAAACAAGTGGGAAAGACAGCTCATTCAACTTTTCTCCTCGCTCTCCAGATATTTCAATTGTCTTCAACTGGGGAAGATCTAATCAGAGTGTCTGTTTTTTACCTATCTTCTGTGTCTAATTTCAAACCAAGCTACTTTACCCTTTAAGCAACTCTTTGGACTGGGGAGATAGCTCAGCTTGTTGGTACACCAACTTTCATGCCTGAGGCCTTGGAGGTTGAAGGTTCAATCCCTAACACTACTTTATATCAGAGTTGAGCAGAGCTCTGACCTCTCTTCTCTCACAATAAATAAATTTTCTCCTCCCTCTCTCCCTTTTCCTTCCTTTCTTCCTTCCTTCCTTCCTCCCTCCCTTCCTTCCTTCCTTCTTTCCTTCCTTCCTTTCTTTCTTCTTTTACCAGAGCACTGTTCAGCTCTGGCTTATGGTGGTGTGGGGTATTGAACCTGGGACTTTGGAGCTCAGGCATGACAGTCTCTTTGCATAACCATTATGCTATCTACCTCTGCCCAATAAATGTTATTTTCTTTTAAAAAGCAAATTGAAGATGCTAGGGAGGGGAGCAATATGATCAAATTAGTATTTTACAAAGGTAATTGGCAATAGTGAGAAGAACTGAAGACAAAGGGAGCAGAGGAGTTAGTAAAGTGGCTTTTAGATTATCCCACATAAAAAGAATAGAGACAGGAATCAGGCGGTGGCGCAGTGGGTTAAGCGCATGTAGTGCAAAGCACAAGGACTAGCAGAAGGATCCCGGTTCAAGCCCCCAGCTCCCCACCTGCAGGAGAGTACACTTCACAAGCGGTGAAGCAGGTCCGCAGGTGTCTGTCTTCCCCTCTCTGTCTTCCCCTCGTCTTTCCATTTCTCTCTGTCCTATCCAACAACAACGACATCAATAACCACAATAATGTTAAACAACAATGGCAACAAAAGGGAAGATAAATAAATAAATATTAAAAAAAAAAGAATAGAGACTAGACTATACCTAAACAGATGTAAGAAGGGGTCATTGCTGGGAAATTGTGCAGATGCATTCACATCTGCCATGTTTTCCCCTCAGGCTAGTTCCTGTGAGAGTTGGGACATTCTGGGAGTGCCTGTTCCCGCCATGTTATGCCCTCAGGACATTGTCTATATCCCCGCGATATCTGGAGTGCTTTGGTTACTCCTCCCCCCTCCCATTCTCAGGAGAGTTATCATCCTATCCTGGAGTGCTATGGTTACTCCTCCCCCTTCCCATTCTCACGAGAGTTATCATCCTATCCTGGAGTGCTATGGTTACTCCTCCCCCTTCCCATTCTCACGAGAGTTATCATCCTATCCTGGAGTGCTTTGGTTACTCCTCCCCCTTCCCATTCTCGTGAAAGCTACTCCTATAAAAACCCTTCGTTTTTCCGCACCTCGCTCTCTTGCCGGCGCTCCACTCTGGTGTTCAGACGCAGGAAAGGTTACTGCGTGAGGCGGCCATTTTCTCTACCTCCACGTGGCCCAACCTGCTTCTCTAACACCCAACTCTGAGGTGCCAGCGCGAATAAAGATTTGTGTTTCCTCTTCGCTCTGGACCCCCCCTCTCTTCTCTGTGGCCCACGCACTACAACATCTGGCTCAACAACAGGTCATGTTTAGGAGTACTCAAGAAGTGAGTAGGTGACTAAATACGAAGAAGGAAGGAGTGTGATTTTTGAATTACTGGCACAGTTTGGATAATGTAATAAAGATGGAGTATTTCCTGCTAGATTTCTTGCTAATGACTGCTAAGTTGAGGGTCACATGATGGTATTACAAGATGGCAGGTTCCTGACTTGAAAAAAGTCACTGTATTAATAGAGTCTTAGTCTCCTACCGACAATTAGTTTGAGCAAAGCTATGACAAATGGTAGGACAGAGCAGAGCCCCTTACTTGTCTAGAGGTAAGATACTTTTTTTTTTTTTTTTAAGAATTTATTTATTTATTCGTGAGAAAGATAGGAGGAGAGAAAGAACCAGCCATCACTCTGGTACATGTGCTGCCGGAGATCGAACTCAGGACTTCAAGCTTGAGAGTCTAGTGCCTTAGCCATGCACCACCTCCAGTACCACTAGAGGTCAGATCTTAAGCACCAACAACACATGGAAGTATCAAATGCACTTCAAAATGCTAGTGAGAGGCAAAAAAAAGGTCATAAAACCCAGTTGCTGCTCTTTATATGCCAGGCAAAATCACAATACGAGACAGAATACACATTATCAAGGATGAGGAATATAGAAAAACAGCTCTAAAAAAAAAAAAAGAAAAAGAAAAACAGCTCTAGTGGTCCAGGAGGTGGCATAGTACATAAAGCACTGGACTCTCAAGCATGATGTCCCAAGTTCAATCCCCGGCAGCAAATGTATCAGAGTAATGTACTAGTGATGTCTGGTTCTTTCTCTCCTCCTATCTTTCTCATTAAATAAATAAAATCTTTAAAAAAAGAGAGAGAGAGAAAGAAAGACCTAGTTTGAGCCCCTGGCTCCCCATCTACAGGGAGGTCACTTCACAGGTGATGAAGTAGGTGCCTATCTTTCTCTCCCCCTCTGTCTTCCCCTCCTCTCTCCATTTCTCTCTGCCCTATCCAACAATGACATCAATTAACAATAATAACTACAACAATAAAAAACAAGGGCAACAAAAGGAAAAATAAATAAATAAATATTAAAAGAGAAAGGAAGGAAGAAAGAAAGAAGAAAAGAAAACAGCTCTAGCTGAACTATGGTTAAGGATAAGGAAGCCTGGGAGTTGGGTGGTAGCGCAGCGGGTTAGCATGCAGTGCCAAGTGCAAGGACCAGTGTAAGGATCCTGGTTTGAGCCCCCGGCTCCCCACCTACAGGGGAGTCACTTCACAGGCAGTGAAGCAGGTCTGCAGGTGTCTATCTTTCTCTCCCCCTCTCTGTCTTCCCTTCCTCTCTCCATTTCTCTCTGTCCTCTACAACAACGACGACATAAATAAGTACAACAAAAAAACAATAAGAGCAACAAAAGGGAATAATAATAATAATAATAAAAAGGATAAGGAAGCCTGAATCTATTTAGAAGAAGTTCAAGATATATTATGGCACAGTGAAGTAACTTCAACTCAAAAGGACAGTCATAGTACTAATCACATTAATAATGTTTAGTTTATATTGATTCTCAAGGTAATGGCTAACAAATTAAAACTTAATTTCAGGGCTTAGCTGAATGAACAAAGGCAAGCATCATTAATCTAAAAAGTTCAGGATACTAAAGTCCTGACAATGAATGATCTGTTAGCTAATATGTCACCCTTGTCCGAATATCTACAAACTATACCTATCAAATGAAAATAAGTAAAAAGAACCTTACCTTTTCCAGGTTTATATCTGAGGTTGAATGGCTGATTCTGCCAGATGTAGGAGACCAGCATAGGTGCAAACTGGGTCATTATTCTCTCAATATACTTTTGAAGAGTCTCTTCGTGTTTCTCTGGTTCCCTTGGTTCATCTGCTATCAGGAACAGGTGGTACTTCACAGTGTCTTCCACTGCAGCAAGCTTCATATTTTCCTCCATTCTTCTTTGAAAAATACATCAAAAGATTCAATAGTATAAATCATATAGAATAATGCAGAAACAAGAGCCTACTCCTTAAACTACTTCAGGTGCTTCCATTAACACTGCTTTCCAAAATGAATTATCCACACATCACCATCTTGCTTTTTTTTACCCTGACCATGTCCCATCTCAAGTACAGTGTCACATTCTCTCTCTCTCTATATATATATATATAATACACACATATACACACACATATATTTCTTTTTCTTTAAATGTTAAGTTTTACTTTCCTTTTTTAAAAAAATTATTTAATTTTGTTACCCTTGTTGTTTTTTATTGTTGTTATTGATGTTGTCATTGTTAGGACAGAGAGAAAGAGAGAGGAGGGGAAGACAGAGAGGGGGAGAGAAGGACAGACACCTGCAGACCTGCTTCACTGCCTGTGAAGTGACTCCCCTGCAGGTGGGGAGCCGGAGGCTCAAACTGGGGTCCTTATGTTGGTCCTTGTGCTTTGCGCCACCTGCTGTACTACCACTACTGCAGACTGACTCCCCCCCCCCCCTTTTTTCTTTTTACCAGAGCACTGCTCAGCTCTGGCTTATGGTGGTGCAGGGGACTGAACCTGGGACTTTGGAACCTCAGGCATGAGAGTCTGCTTGGATAACCATTATGCTTCTACCCCGCCCTTAATAATTGTTTAGCACATATTACACTTCAAATTAACATTCTCTGTACTTAGACTTATGTTGAAAAACTGATAAAATACACTCCACAGAAATCCAATATCACTTTTTTTTTTTTGTAACTAAAGAACATTTATTTGTTTTTCCACTAACACTTCATCTTGAGGACACAATCAACTATTGTCACCACCCCCACCCCCCACTCCACCTTGTAGAAGGGTTAATATAATGAGTATTATACGGGTATGAACATTTGGAAGGACTGGAACCAACATAAACTGACAAAGAATCACCTCCATCTAAAACATCATAGAAATGATTGAAGTAAAAAAAAAAAAAAAGAAAAAAAAAGTGGGAGAAAGGGGCAAGTGGACTTTAGCTTGAACCAGATCCTCACATTTTCTCTAACACTGTCTGTATGGGTTAGAATGTACCACAATGGAAACAGGATTACCGCAATACAAAACCTTCGCTATAGGAGGCTGTTCCCTTCCCCCATCTGTGTTCTGAGCCCAACCCCACGCCCCTCATGCTTCCAGCTTATTTCCCAGCCTGTTGGGCCTGTCGACGACCAAGAAGCATACAGATCTTCTCTTTAATCCAGTCTTTGTTATAAGGTTGGTATGTCTGGGTTTCAGCTCGGTAAACAAGACAGCTGAGGTCTGCCAGATCATCAATAAAATCAAACAACTGACTGATGTCGTATGTGATAGAGGGACTGCTGGGATTCATTCTTTTCAGATGCTCTTCATACATTTTACAAACACCTTCCATGCATTCATTCACGGATTCGTAGTCTGCTGCCTTGTGGCCTCTTGGTAGCTGTACCAACAAAATGGTGTGAGACACGGCACCATCACTTTCTTTTTTTAAAATTATTTAAAAAATATTTATTTATTCCCTTTTGTTGCCCTTGTTTTTTATTGTTGTAGTTATTTTTGTTGTTATTGCTATCGTCGTTGTTGGATAGGACAGAGAGAAATGGAGAGAGGAGGGGAAGACAGAGGGGGGAGAGAAAGATAGACACCTGCAGACCTGCTTCACCGCCTGTGAAGTGACTCCCCTGCACGTGGGGAGCCAGTGGCTCCAACCGGGATCCGGGATCCGGAGTCTTGCGCCACGTGCGCTTAACCAGCTGCACTACCGCCCGAATCCCCCAATATCACTTTCTTGCCTCGGGATATATCTTGTATATACTAAGAGGTGGTAGCTATCTGCAAAAGTAACAGTTGCCAGTTGAGATTATGTAAAGGAAGGCAAGGTGGGTGGCATACTCTAAGAGACCAATTTTGAGTTTTTGTTTTCTCAGTTCTCTGTATCGGATTAACATAATAAAACAAGGTCGAGAGGAACCTGGATCTTCTATCCAGCCACTCTCACCAGTCTGTGCAAACCATAAATGAGCCTTTCAACTGAACCACAGGGCCAGACACTGATGCTGCCTCTCACACCTAATGTCAAGGACACTTTATGTTAAGAAATAAGCGTCCTGGAAGTCGAGCTGGTTAACAACAATAATAACTACAAAAAGAATTAAAAAAAAAACAACAATGGCAACAAAAGGGAAAATAAATAAATGTTAAAAGAAAGAAAGGAAGAAAGAAAGAAAGGAAGAAAGAAGCGTCCTGACTGGAAAGGACTTGAGATCACTTAGGCTTACTGTAAGCTTGATCATTCTGAAGTTACTGTACAGTTGAGAAAATAGGGGTGGGGGGAGCGGCTGGTGGCGCACCTAGTTGAGTGCACTTGTTACCATGCACAAGCACCCAGGTTCAAGTCCCCGGCCCCCACCTGCAGGGGAACCTCACAAGTGATGAAGCAGGGCTGTAGGTGTCTCTGTGTATATATGCCTTTGTGTTTCCCCTCACCCCTCAATTTCTCTCTCTTGCCAATAATAAATTAAAATATTTTAGAATTCTTGGGGCTGGGTGGTTGCGTACCTGGTTGAGCGCACAGGTTACAATGCGCAAGGTACCAGGTTCAAGCCACCTGCTGGAGGAAAACTTTGCAATTGGTGAAGCAGTGCTGCAGATGTCTACCTCCCTCTCTATATCCCTCTCGATTTTTGGCTGTCTCTATCAAATAAATAAAAATAATAAAAATAAACAAAATAATATTTAAAAAAAAAAAAAAAGAACGAAAATCGGGAGCAGTGAAAGCGAAACGACCAAGCAGCAAAGGGCCTGGCTTGCAACCCAGTTCTAGTATATTTACAGAGTAGACTCCCTCCTCCTCTCCCACCTGACAAATCCAGGCCGGTTGAGCTTACGGTTCTCCTGCCTCTCCGCCAGACCGCACCGGCACCTTTTCCTCAGCAGCCACTCCCCCCGCGTGAGCACACGGGAAAGTCTCCTGCCAGCCCCGGTCCCTGATCGTGGACCAGGCCAGACGTCTGTCTGCGGGCCGAGACAGCAACACTCCACAAGCCGCTGAACCCCGGAACTCCAGCGTCACGGCTCCTGCGAGTCGGCGGGAGCATTAGATTGGCGCCCGGGCTTGACGTCACTTCCGTCCCCTCGAGCAGCAGGGTGGGCGGGGGACTGGAGAGGTGGGGACTCCCCGAGTGGTCGTGACCTGCGGTCTTGGCGACGGGGCGTGACGAAGTCAGAAGGTGGCGGGAGAGGGCCGCACCGGAGCCCGGGGGAGGGCCTGGCCCGGAGGCCTCCACCCTGGCGTGCCCGCCGGGGCCGCGGCCGAGGAGGAAGAGGATGATCTCCAGATACACCCGGAAGGCGGTGCCGCTGAACTCGGAGCTGTGAGTGCAGGCCTCTGCGGGGTGGAGCGGCCGGGCCCAGCGCTTGCTTTTTTATTTGGGGGGTCCTACTCCCTCGTCTCACCCTCGACCCGTTCTTTTCCTTTCCTTGGGCCAGGGAAAGAATGTTTTCTTCGGCGTTCTCTTCCTGCCAGGCTTGCTGGGCGCAGGCTGCCCCTTCTGTTTTGTCACCAGCGGAGGGTGTGTTGTCAGTGCTGTCCTGGGAGTGGCCCCCCGGCGCTGCCCCTCTGGGACTCAGACTTTGGTGCAGTTTCCAAGGTGCTTCAGGCCCCAGTCAGTGGCCGGTGACAACTTGGGAAATAACTAGCAGGTGGATGAACTGCAAGTCGAACACGTCTAGTGCCAGGCACTTGCAAAGTTGCTTCAGTGCTGTGGCTCGCTGAATTCTTTTTTTTTTTTTTTCCCCTCAATTCATTTATTGGATAGAGACAGAGAAATCCAGAGGGAAGGGGTGATGTAGATAATAGTTGAATATTCCTATGTCATAACCTTGTTTTTATTTCCCTCGTGTCCTGACCTTATGGCAATCAGAGGTTGCTGCTGCTGCAACCCTACCCACCCCCACAACACACACTCCTAAGCAGAACAGCCAGAGGTATCCCCGTGAAGATAAGAGCTGTTAGGGTAGAAATCCAGGTTGCCTGGACCTAAGGAGGAAGAGATGAGTTCCCGGCTGCTTGTATGCAACTGAAATGTAAGCATGCCTGTAAAATCCTATAAAGCTAGAAGTCACCCCTATAAGAGGCGCAGAGAAATTACCGAAATTATTTAGTTCTGTAGTCCACCCGTGTATAAAATCTCCCTTTTTCACCTCACCGCCTCTGGTCTTGTGTTTGGGGATACTTTTTGCAACAGGGGGAGATAGTGATGGAGAGATAGAGGGGGCAGGTAGCACACCTGGTAAAGCGCTCACATTACAGTGCACAGGGACCCGGGTTCAAGTCCCTGGTCGTCACCTGCAGGGGTGAAGCTTCATGAGTGGTGAGGCAGGGCTGCAGGTGTCTCTCTGTCTCTCTTCCTCTCCTCTCTATCCAATAATAAATAAACAAAAAAAATTTTTTAAAGAAAGAGACTGAGGGACAGAGAGACACCTGCAGCCCTGCTTCACCACTTGTGAAGCGTCTCCCTTCTCCCCCTGACAAGGTGGGGACCGGGTCGTGAACCTGGGTCCTTGCTCATTATAATATGTGCATTAGACCAGTTGTGCCCTCCCCAACTCAGTTATATCAACAAAGATACTGGATTTTGGAAACAGTTTGGAAAAAGGTTTTTTTTTTTTTCAGTATACAGCTTGATAATTTCAATGCTATATTCCAAACAAATGTATAATGAACTATCTGTCCTTCACCCCCATTCAAGTTAGGAAAGTTTTAGTAGAGCATATTTGCTTCATCTGTATTTTTCTTTTTTTCCCATCCTGACCCTCATCTGTGAATAAGGAAGCAAATCTCAGCACTGACGTTGTCCCCTATATACTTCAGACTCTGAGCACCGTAGATATTTTCTCATGTAATGTCAGTGTCTTCAAGTTCTTATTCCTTAGCAGGACCCACATTTCTGATCCATGTTGATTCAAATCAAGCAATCACTAAATAAGAAAATATAGTTAACTCTGCACAGATCCAACCTCATCATTGGATAAATAATTTTAAGTAAAACACCCTCCGATTAGGCCCTTGTTTTATTTTGTATGCTGCCTGGGAGATAGAGCTCAGAGTACACTGCATTCTTTGCAAAACTGGGTATCCCTGGTACTGGGTATGGCCAGAGCTGTGCTCTGGTCTTTTATTAAATACTTTTTTCTTATAAACCTACTACAGTTGATTAAAATCTCAAACTATCCTTTTGTTCAGAGATGCTTCAGATCCAGACTCCTTGGATTTGAATCCTTTATAACTTACTAGCCGGGGAGTCCAGCGGTAGCGCAGTGAGTTAAGTGAACGTGGCCATGCAAAGCACAAGGACAGGCATAAGGATCCCAGTTGAAGCCCCCCAGCTCCCCACCTGCAGGGGAGTTGCTTCACAGGTGGTGAAATAGGTCTGCAGGTGTCTGTCTTTCTCTCCCTTTCTCTGTCTTCCCCTCCTCTCTCCATTTCTCTATGTTCTGTCTAACAACGACAATAACAACAATAATAACTACAACAATAATAAACAAGGACAACAAAAGGAAATAAATATTTTTAAAAAATAATAATTTGCTAGTCATGTGACATCAAGCACTTAATCTCTTTGTACTTGTTTCCTTTCTTTGTGAAGTAAGAGTACTAGAGATTGATAGTATATACTTACGTAAGAACACTTGCGAAACTGTGTTATACGTGCTGTGTTTCATAAATTTATGTGGCTGCAGGATTTGTGGAGAAAGAAGGCCAGCCATAGATGATTAGGACTAGGACACAGAATAACTGACCCCATAGTTCTAGTGCATATGTTGAACCTCCAGAGCTACACTGTACAGTAAAATGTAACTCACATATATTATTTAAAGATTTTAGATAGTTACGTTAATTTTGTACCTTTTTAAACTTTTTCATTTATTTTATTCCTTGCCAGTAGGAGTATTGCTAGACCTTGGTGGCTGCATGATCCTCCATTCCCTACTGCCATATGCACGTGTGTGTGTGTGTGCGTGTGCGTGTGCGTGTGCGTGTGTGTGTGTGTGTATAGATAGAGAGAGGAAGAGGAGGACAGACACCTGCAGCACTGCTCCACCTCTCCTGGAGGTTTGACCCTGCAGGTATGATCTGGGGACTGGGGACTTGAATCTGAATCCCTGTGCATGGTAATATGTGCACTCTACTTGGTAATCCACCAACCAGCACTGGGTTTGTACTTTTTAATTTTGAAATAATTGTAGGAACCCATGAAAGTACAGAATTAGCACATAGAGTCCCATGAATCCATTACCCAGCTTTTTTTTCTTTTTCTTTTATTGCCACTAGGGTTATTGCTGGAACTTAGAACCAGAATATCACTCTGGCATATATGATTCCAGGGATCAAACTCAAGACTCCATGCTTGTAAGTCAAGTGCTTTAGCCACTGAACTACCTCCCAGGCCACTGGAGCATTTTGACTGACCACAATTTTTGACCACGAGTCAGTAGATGACTGACTTCTAGAGCAGCTTACTTAAAAGTATATACTTTTTTTCTTTACAGAAAATATATAGTTTCTTTTTTTTTTTGGATTCTAGCTGCTGGGGCATGGTGCCAGCACTATGAATCCACCACTCCTGGCTGCCATTTTTTCCTTATTTATTTATTTATTAAATTCAATATGATAGAGAAATTGAGACAGGAGGGAGAGACAGAGATAGACACCTGCAGACCTGCTTCACTGCTTGTGAAGCATCCCCTCTGCAGGTGGGGAGCTAGTCCTTGCACTTTGTACTATCTGCACTTAACCAGATGCATCACTGCCCAGCCCCAGAAAATATAATCATAAAAAATGTAAGTATAAGGAGTCGGGTGGTAGCACAGTGGGTTAAGCACATATGGCGCAAAGCACAAGGACCAGCATAAAGATCCAGGTTCGAGACCCCGGCTCCCCACCTGCAGGGGAGTCGCTTCACAGGTGGTGAAGCAGGTCTGCAGGTGTCTTATCTTTCTCCATTTCTCTGTCCTATCTAACAACAACAACATCAATAACTACAACAACAATAATAATAAAAAAGGGCAACTAAAGGGAAAATAAATAAATAAATAAATTTTAAATAAAAAAATATATATAAGTATAAAAAAATAAGGGTTTTTTTGTCTTTCACAGGAAAGGACTAGCAAAACATGCTTTTACTTATCATCCTCTTCCAGAGCAGCCAGATGAAGCTTCCTCTACAAATGACAGCCATGACAAAGATACGAGCTCCCAAAGGTATCAACATGACTGTGTACTTGTAACCTTATTACATGCAAACCCTTCAGTTTTTTTGTTTTTTTAGAATTGAAACATTTTTTTTATCATGCTTTCCATGCCATTCAACTTTCCTTCTGGCAATAACTAGTAGAAGCAATATCATGCTTATTTCTGTAACCTAGAAAAAATATTATGAATTTAAAGCATAAACTTAAGAGGAGCCCATCAGATCTGATTTTATTTTTTTATTTTTCAAATGATTTTATTTTATTTTTTTTTTGCCTCCAGGGTTATCGCTGGGGCTCGGTGCCAGCACTATGAATCCACTCTCCTGGAGGCCATTTTTCCCATTTTGTTGCCTTTGTTGAAGTTGTTATTGTTATAGCTGTTGATGTTGGATAGGACACAGAGAAATGGAGAGAGGAGGAGAAGACAGGGGGAGAGAAAGATAAGACACTTGCAGACCTGCTTCAACACTTGTGTAGCAACCCCCCTGCAGGTGGGGAGCTGGGGCCTCGAACTGAGATCCTTAAGCTGGTCCTTGCGCTTTGTGCCATGTTCATTTAACCCGCTGTGCCACCACCCAGCCCCCAGATCTGATTTTAATCCTGGCTCTGCCACTTACTAGCTTTGTAACTTTTTTTTTTTTTTTTTTAAAGATAGAGACAGGCAGCGAGAGAGATTGGGAAAGAGATCACAGCAACAAAGCTTCCTTTGGGTGGGGGCTGAGATAACCATTTTGCTATCTACTCCTGCCCTAAGGTTAAGTTTTTTCAAAACCCAGGATTTTTTTTTTTTTTTTTTTTTTTGCCTTCAGCCTTATCTCTGCCTGCACTACGAGTCCACTGCTCCTGGAGCCATTTTTACCCCCCATTTTTGTTGCCCTTGTTGTTATTGTTATTCTTGTTATTGGTGGTGTTGTTGGATAGGACTGAGAGAAATTGACAGAGGAGGGGGAGAGGAAGATAGACACCTGCAGGCCTGCTCTACTGCTTGTGAAGAAACTCCCTTGCAGGTGGGGAGCCAGCGGCTCGAACCAGGATCTTTACACCAGTCCTTGCACTTTGCACCATGTACACTTATCCTGCTGTCCTACCACCCAGCCCCCCAAAACCCAGGATTCTTTATCTTTTAAAAGAGGTTAGTGGGAGTCGGGCTGTAGCGCAGTGGGTTAAGCGCAGGTGGCGCTAAACACAAGGACCCTCATAAGGATCCTGGTTCAAGCTCTGGCTCCCCACCTGCAGGGGTGTCGCTTCACAAGCGGTGAAACAGGTCTGCAGGTGTCTATCTTTCTCTCCCTCTCTCTGTCTTCCCCTCCTCTCTCCATCTCTCTCTGTCCTATCCAACAATAATGACAACAATAATAACTAGAACAAAACAACAAGGGCAACAAAAGGGAATAAATAAATAAAAATAAATATAAAAAAAACAATATTTATTTATAAAAGAGGTTAGTTTGGGGAGTTGGGCAGTAGTGCAGTGGGTTAAGTCCATGTGGCGCAAAACACAAGGACCATCCTAAGGATCCTGGTTCGAGCTGCCGGTTCCCCACCTGCAGGGGAGTCGCTTCATAGGCAGTGAAGCAGGTCTGCGGGTGTCTATCTTACTCTACCCCTCTCTGTCTTCCCCTCCTTTCTCCATTTCTCTCTGTCCTATCCAACAACAACAACATTAGTAACAACAACAATAATAACTACAACAACAAAAGGGGAAATAAATATATATATATATGTAAAAAGAAAAAGGTTAGTTTGACAACATGTTGCTCTGAGAATAGCATAAAATTACTGTGTATAAAAGTGCTGGAAAATGAAAAAAACATATAAATTTAGATACTATAGTAAAATATTTTTTAACTTAAAAAAAAAATTTATTATTTATTCCCTTTTGTTGCCCTTGTTGTTTTATTGTTGTAGTTATGATTGATGTCGTTTTTGTTGGATAGGACAGAGAGAAATGGAGAGGGGAGGGGAAGACAGAGAGGGGGAGAAATACAGACACCTGCAGACCTGCTTCACTGCCTGTGAAGCGACTCCCCTGCAGGTGGGGAGCCAGGAGCTCAAACCGGTATCCTCATGCCAGTCCTTGCACTTTGCGAGTATTTTTTAACTTTATAAAAATGTTTTTATTTGTTATTGAATAGAGCCAGAAAGGAATTAAGAGGGGAGGAGGGCAACAGAGAGGAAGACCCCTGCAGCCCTGCTCCACCGCTTGTGAAGTTTCCCCCCAGCAGGTGGGAATCAGAGGCTGGAGCCTACAGCCTGCACACGCAGTGTGTGTGCTTAACCAGGTGCGCCACCACCTGGCCCCTTAATATTTGTTAAGGCTATGTGTTACAGGTTATGTTGAAGTATCCATTGGAAACTACCACTGACAGTATTGAGAATGGTTGTCATCTGTTCTATAGCAGTTGAATGAAGTTGAACTTCCTCATGATGCTTTTAAGTTTTTCACTTATTTTTGCCTCTGTGAATAGATTTGTAGATAAACCTATAGCCTATTGAATTTCAGAGTAGTAAATGCTGTAGCAACTTGAGGAAATATAAGAATTTTTCTGTTTATTGTTCCAAATTACCTATTTAGTGCATCGGACATCACACAAGAATCACCTTTGACATCAGCCGACACTGGAATTTCAAGGTCTGCTCATCTAAATTGTAGAAAAACAAGGATCTCTACTGAAGGCAGCTCGGACTTCTCTTGGGGATATGGTGTGAGTTGTCTGTTATCATTGATGGAGTGCTTGGGGAACTGTTCTGGGAATTAATATGTTTTTATCCATATATGTCATTTCTGCACTTTGCTACATAGTTTATTTTTATTTTAATGCTTAAATTTACCATACCTTATAGTTGTAAAGAATCACCAGTTTTCACCCTTTTTAAATATTTTCTTTGTGTTATGGAATAGTAATTGATCAGTAGAGATTCTTAGACTTAAACAGTTACAGGTTAGTATATATCTTTTTTCTTTCTTTTATTTTTATTTTTTTTTGCTCAGCTCTGGCTTATGGTGATGCAGGGGATTGAACCTGGGACTTTGAAACCTCAGGCATGAGAGTCTCTTTGTATAACCATTATGTTATCTCCCCTGCCCAGGTTAGTAAAAATCTGAGCTCTGGATCTAGTCTTTTTGCTGGGCCCAATCACTAATGTGTTTCTCTATTACCCAGTAGTATTTCAAATAGACTAAATCTTGGAATTAAAGTAAAATCCAATGCTTTCAACTGTTATAATTTTTAGAAGAGATATGACTTTACCTGTGGGGCCAGGAGGTAGCTTCTTCTGCTAGAGTTATACTTTGCCATGTATAAGAATCTGGATTTAAGCCCTTGGCAGCGAATTGAGACCACTGTGTACATACAACAGGTGCTTTGGTGTCTCTCCTCCCTCAGTTTATTTCTCTCCCTCACTATATCTTCAGATGAAAAATGAGAAAGGGTATGTTGGGAGCAGTGGAACCACATAGGTATGAAGCTTGACACACAAAATAAACCTACTTTTGGGGGGGAATATTTTATTCTAGGAACTTGATCAAAACGCCACTGAAAAAGTCCAGGCAATGTTCACAGCCATCGATGAGCTCCTGTACGAACAGAAGTTGAGTGCACAGACTAAGAGTCTTCAAGAAGAGTGCCAGCAGTGGACATGTAGCTTTCCTCACCTCAGGTACTGAAACCTCAGTTAACTTGTGGTCATGGCTAATAATTAAAATTTGAAAATCAGATTCCCAAATAAAACCTTATATTTTGAAATCTTTATGGAATTAATTTTGATGATACTCTGAGTAAAAAGAAAATTTTTTTATTTTTAGATCATTTTTATTTATTTATCAGTGAGAAAGATAAGAGGAGAGAAAGAAAGAACCAGACATCACTCTGGTAGGGATTGAACTCAGGACCTCATGCTTGAGAGTCCAAGTGCTTTATCCACTACACCACCTCCCAGACCACCTGAGTAAAAATCTATAAATGATTTATTTATTAGCCTGAGAGAGAGAACCAAAGCACTACGCTGGTTTATGGGATAGACACTGGTGATCGAACTCAGCACTCTAATCACTGCACCACTTCTAGGCTGCTTATGTGCTTATTTTTATGAGAGACACAGACACCAGTACGCTGCTCTGCTCCTGCTTTATGTGGTGCTAGGGATTAAGCCTAAAACTTCTTATTCAAATACTGTGTTGCTCTGTCTCTCTAGCCCTAACTGCGTAAATCAATGTTTAAACTAGTAGTTGATATCTGTGTCTTATGGCTATCTTTTTTTTTTTTTTTTTTTAAATAGGGTCACTATTACCATAAGTAAATTTCTATATGTACTTGATAGGAGATATAGGCTGTCAGGAAGATTTCCTTAGATCAAAATCACATTAGTTCACATAGTAGACTTTTTTTTTAATTAATTAATTAATTTATTCCCTTTTGTTGCCCTTGTTGTTTATTGTTGTAGTTACTGATGTCATCATTGTTGGATAGGACATAGAGAAATGGAGAGAGGAGGGGAAGACAGAGAGGGGGAGAGAAAGACAGACACCTGCAGACTCGCTTCACTGCTTGTAAAGTGACTCCCCTGCAGGTAGGGAGCTGGGGGCTGGAACCAGGATCCTTACGCAGGTCTTTGGGCTTTGTGCCACGTACGCTTAATGCGTTGCGCTACCGCCCGATTCCGATTCCCTTTTTTTTTTTTAAAGGGAGAGACAAAAACAATAATCCTCCCATGAAATGCCATTTATTTTGTCTTTACTACCCTATTATATGGTACTGGGGTCCCACCTAGGACCATATACCTGTGAGGTACATACTTTACTGCTGACCCACTCTCTCAGCCTCTTAGACAATCTTAAAATTTACAGTTTTATGTTCTTTTTTTTAATGTTTATTTATTTATTCCCTTTTGTTGCCCTTGTTTTATTTTTGTAGTTATTATTGATGACATTGTTGTTGGATAGGACAGAGAGAAATGGAGAGAGGAGGGGAAGACAGAGGGGGAGAGAAAGACACCTGCAGACCTGCTTCACCGCCTGTGAAGTGACACCCCTGCAGGTGGGGAGCTGGGGGCTCAAACCGGGATCCTTATGCCAGTCCTTGTGCTTTGCGCCACCTGTGTTTAACCCATTGCGCTACCGCCCGACTCCCTATGTTCTTAAGAATATAACTTACTGTCATACCTGAAGCACCAAAAGCCCCAGGTTCAATCCCCAGCACTACTATTGACTGAATCTGAGCAGTGCTCTGGTAAAAAGAAAACCAGCAAACAAAA
This sequence comes from Erinaceus europaeus, assembly GCF_950295315.1. Lineage (NCBI taxonomy): Eukaryota > Metazoa > Chordata > Mammalia > Eulipotyphla > Erinaceidae > Erinaceus > Erinaceus europaeus. The sequence continues at coordinate 24,814,405 of NC_080162.1, forward strand.
ACAAACACAACAACTATATATAATATACATATAATATATATAAATATATAAATAAGTACAAACTTATTTATATACATATTTATATATTTACATAATAAATACACACACACACTTATTTCAGCGACCTAGGATGTAGTGCAGTAGATGTAGTGTGGAACTTGTAAGCATAGAGTCCTGAGTTCAATGCCTGTTATATCATATGCCAGAGTGATGCTCTGGTCTTTCTTCCCTCTTCCCCTTCTCCCTGTGAAATAAGCCTTTTAAAAATAATTGATGGTTTCACTAATTTTGCCTGACTTTCACCCATTTGGACAGATATAATGAAGATGGAGGGAAATTCTGAAAGTTTGCTAAGTAGGGGCTGGGAGAGGGTTCTAGTTCTAGTTCTAGTTTTGTCTGTTCTGTGGAGGAGAGGGACACTTGTAATAAGGTGCTGGATTCAGATTTTCTGCCAGGAGTCATTCTTTTTTCTATTGCTGGGGCTTCACTGTTCTGGGATGAGTTTTCAAATTGAAAGCGAGTGCGTGTACATGAAAGAGAGACATAGAGAGAGGGTGAGCAGATTGCTAGAGCACTGAAGCTTCTTGTGATGCAGTGGATGCCAGGCTCAAACCTGGTTGAGCCTAAGGCAAAGTAAGTGCACTACCCAAGTGAGCTATTTTGCTGGCTCTCATTCATTCTTCATTAATATCCTACTAAATGTGCTGAGTTTTTTTATATAATCATCAAATTCATTAAAAAGTTACTGAAATTGTGTATGCATGCCAGCCGTAAATGCTTAATTACCTCTTTACGTTGTTTATTTTGAAGGATTCTGGGTCAGCAGATAATCGCTCCAAGTGAAGGTTATGAACTTTATCCTAGATCCCCTTTGACTATTTCGGCTCCATATGAGGCGGTGCTATCTCAAGAAAGAGATTCTACGATGTAAGTATTCTAATATTTAGCTATGTGTATCTTAATATGTAGTGTTTCAGTTAAACTGAGGGGCCCAAGGACTCTGATTTGAGCCCCTACCTCCCCACCTGTAGGGAGGTCGCTTCACAAGGGGTGAAGCAGGTCTGCAGGTATCTATCTTTCTCTCCCCCTCTCTGTCTTCCCCTCCTCTCTCGATTTATCTCTGTCCTATCCAACAACAACAGCAATGACAACAGGGCAGCATGGGAAAAATGGCCTCCAGGAGCAGTGGATTCATGGTATAGATACTGAGCCCCAGTGATAACCCTGAAGGCAAAAAAAAAAAAAAAAAGGAATAGGTTATTGAGGTTTAGAGTAGCCCAGGAAGGTGTCACAGGACATGAAATTTGAACTGAAACTCATGTGACAATATTACTATAAAATTGTCTGTATTGCACATAATTGGTATTTTTCTCTCCCAGATTTGGTATAAGGGGAAAGAAGTTACATTTGTCATCTTCTACTATCCAGCAAGCATCTTCCATTGCCAAATCCCCTAGCTTGTGTTCTTCAGAAGGAAGAGAAGAATCCATAATCGTCTCTGAAGGAATAGTAGAAGAGTACCTAGCATTTGACCATACTGATATGTGAGTATCATGTGTCTTAAGCTTTTTTGCTCTTCTCTTTCATATAATCTAATATTTATTTTCTCTAGAAACATGTTAGTACTATTGCCTGTAATTTATGTCAATTCTTGTTTGCTGTTACTTTTGTTACCAAGAGTTAGGTTCTTAGCTGATATGAATTCCAAAATTTCCTATGATTTCCATATACTACCTTGTATATTTTCCTTTTGCACATCATTTGCCTCTTCTAAGAATAGACATTTTTGTATGGATCGACCTGTCAACACCCCTGTTTAGCAGGGAAGCAATTACAGAAGCCAGACCTTCCACCTTCTGCATCCCACAATGACCCTGGGTCCATACTCCCAGAGGAATAAAGAATAGGAAAGCTATCTGGGGAGGGGATGGGATACAGAGTTCAGGTGGGGGGAATTGTGTGAAGTTGTACCCCTCTTATCCTATGGTTTAGTCAATGTTTCCTTTTTATAAATAAAAAATTTAAAAAAAAGAGTAGACATTTTTTATCTATTTTCCCCTTTGTTGCCCTTGTCTTTTTTTTATTGTTGTTGTCGTTGTTAGGACAGAGAGATGGAGAGAAGAGGGGAAGACAGAGGGGAAGAGAAAGAGAGACACCTGCAGACCTGCTTCACTGCCTGTGAAGGGACTCCCCTGCAGGTGGGGGAGCCAGGGGCTCGAACCAAGATCCTTACACCGGTACTTGTTCTTTGTGCCACGTGCGCTAACCCATTGCGCTACTGCCCGACTCCCAGAATAGACATTTTTAATTGAATTATTTTTTTCTTTACATAATTTGATTTTCTTTTGTGAATTATCACATTATCCACAAAGACAAAACTTTTAAAACAATTTTATTTATTCATTCCCTTTTGTTGCCCTTGTTTTATTATAGTTACTGATGTCGTCGTTGTTAGATAGGACAGAGAGAAATGGAGAGAGGAGGGGAAGACAGAGAGGGGGAGAGAATGATAGATACCTACAGACTTGCTTCACTGCCTGTAAAGTGACTCCCCTGCAGGTGGGGAGCCAGAGGCTCGAGCCGGGATCTTTACGCTTGTCTTTGTGCTTTGTGCCACGTGCTCTTAACCCACTGCACTACCACCCAACTCCCAGACAAAACTTTCTTAAAAACATATTTTATTGTGTTTATTTTAGAGAGAGAGCAATGCCAGAGCACTGTTCATCTCTGGCTTATGGTGGTGCTGGGAATTGAACCTGAGACCTTAGAGCCACAGACATGAAAGTCTTTTGCATAACCATTATTAATGCTGTCTTCTCAGCTCAAAACAAAATTTTTTAAAAGAGCAGGTGACGGGGTCGGGTGGTAGCATAGTGGGTTAAGCACACATGGTGCGAAGCACAAGGACCAGCTTAAGGATTCCGGTTTGAACCCTCCCCCCCCCCCAGCTTCCCACCCGCAGGGGGATCCCTTCACGAGCGGTGAAGCAGGTCTACAGGTATCTGTCTTTCTCTCCCCCTCTCTGTCTCCCCCCCCTCAGTTTCTCTCTGTCCTATCCAACAACAACAACAGCAATGACAACAATAGTAATGACAACAACAAAGGTTAACAGCAAGGGCAACAAAATGGGAAAAATGGCCTCCAGGAGCAGAGAATTTGTAGTGCAGGCACTGATTCCCAGCAATAATCCTGGAGGCAAAAAATAAGATAAAATAAAATTAAAAAATAAATAAAAAGAGCAGTTGAAGAACTCTAAGTATCATTTACATAAATCCTGTCTGAGAAAGGTGTATGTTTATATAGAACATTTCACAGATATTTATAATTTCTAATAAGTATTAACTTTATACCAACTGATATTTGTTAGTGAACTTATTGATAAAGCATATGAATGCTTATCTATTGTGTTTAGACAATAGTCATGATATAGGTATTATTTTCCTCTTTTATGGAAAATTAAAGTGAGAATTAAAGTGATTAAATTTATCTGAGATAAAAGCAAATTCTTCATTTGATTGTAGATTCAGCAGTCTCTTCACTGTTCCATACTGCCTTTCTGAAACATTAGCCTCTTACACTATTCCTATAGGTCTTTATAAATTCCAGAATTTAAAGTCTCTACAGCAGGCTCTGAACTGAGAATTTCATTCCAAGCTTTGAGACTATAATAAGTAGATCCTATCAGTATTGTGTCATGTGAGTGTGAACTTCTCTTTTTTTCATCATATTTTCTCTGGAACCATGCTTACTTATATGCTCAGTGTACACAATCCTAGAGCCAGCTAACCATAACCCAGATGTCTGTGTTTAACACCCCTGAGCTAGCTCACTGCTGTACAAAGGGGGTTTTTTGGTTATCTAGTGACTGTCCCTTTTCTTTTCACTTCTGGCCTTTACCAGTTACTTCTTTTAGAGACTTTTTTTTCTTTGATTTTTTTTTTTTTCCAAATCAAAAGTTACCTCTTGTGATTTTAGCTTATAAAAATTAAAGCTGATTGGTGCTAGGAAGTCACACATCCAGTAGAGTGCACATTAGCTTGTGCGAAGACCCAGATTTGAGTCCCTGATTCTTACCTGCAGAGGGACTACTTGAACTTTTTTTTTTAATTTATGTATTTTGAGTTATTTTCTTTCTTCTGTTTTTTTTTTTTTTTTTGCCTCCACAGTTATTGCTGGGGCTCTTTCTCCCTAATAAATTAATTAAACACCATTCTGGCATATGTAGTGCAGGAATTAAACACGGACCTCACACATGCCAGTTCTGTGGTCTGTTGCTGAGCTACCTTCCCAGATTCCCTCTCTTAGTCTCTACATAAAACATATAAGAAGTAGAAAAATGGGGGTCGGGCGGTAGCACAGCAGATTAAGCGCAGGTGGCGCAAAGCGCAAGGACCGGTAGAAGGATCCCGGTTCGAGCCCTCAGTTCCGCACCTGTAGGGGTGTCGCTTCACAAGCGGTGAAGCAAGTCTGCAGGTGTCTATCTTTCTCTCCCCCTCTCTGTCTTCCCCTCCTCTCTCCATTTCTCTCTGTCCTATCCAACAAAGACGACATCAGTGGCAACGATAACAGTGACCACAACAACGATAAAATCAGCCAGGGTAACAAAAGGGAAAAAATGGCCTCCAGGAGCAATGGATTTGTGGTTCAGGCACCGAACCCCAGCAATAATCCTGGAAGTAGAGAAATAGCATAGCATAATGGTTACACAAAAGACTCTGACTCAGGCTCTGAAGTTCCAAGTTCAATCCACTGTAAGCTAGAGCTAAGTGGTGCTCTGATTCTATCGCTTTCTGTATGCCTCATATAAAATAAATAAGACATTAAAAAAAACAGATTTTATATGCATAAAGATTAAAATGTGACAAATGAAATTATATATGTTTAAAATAAAATAAGTTTTTTTTTTTAATGTGGGAATAGGGAAGTTTCTTTCTAACCATAATAAAAACATTTCCAAACACTTAAGGGAGTTTTATATGACATGAAATAAAATTTATACATGGAAATAATTCATGATGTCAAAAGATACATAACAACATGGTATAAATGTTTGCATGTTTATATCAAAATTTAACTTCCTTGACATATTAGAAGGACAGAACAAGCAAATAATACAAATAGTTCACATAAAAACAAAGTAGAGGGGCCAGGTGGTGGCGCACTTGGTTAAGCGCGCACATTACAGTGCGCAAGGATCTAGGCTCAAGCCCCTGGTCCCCACCTGCAGTGCGAAAGCTTCACTAGTGGAGAAGCAGGGCTGCAGGTTTCTCTCTGTCTCTCTCCCCCTCTATCTTCTCTCAGTTTCTCTCTGTCTCTATACAAAAATAAATAAATAAAACAAAAAAGTGGCACCTTATTAAAAAATTGTTTAAAAAAAAAGAAAGTAGATGTTACACATATGAAATTAAATTTAATCTCATTTTCAATTAGAGATACAAGTAATTATAATTATTATTATTTTATTTATTGCTGCTAGAATTGTCACTGAGGCTTCATGCCTGCACAACAAATCCATCACTTCTGGCAGTTTTTTTTTTTAACTTTTTTTTCCTTTTTTTTCTTTGGGAGGGGGTTAGAGTCTGAGAAAAATTGAGAGAAAAGGGGAAGATAGAGAAGGAGAAAGATACCTACAGTACTATTTGTCTACTCACAAAGCTTCCTTCCTGCAAATGGGGTCTAGAGACTTGAACCCTGGTCCTTGTGAATTGTAATGTGTATGCCCTACTGGTTTTGCCATTTCCTAGCCCTCTGTAGTTTAAAAACTGCAATAAGATTGCTTAAAAACAAGTTAAAGAATCTGAGGAGGGTGCATGGTGGCACACCTGGTTAAGCACACAGTATAAAGCACAAGGACCTGCACAAGGATCAGAGTTTGATCCACCGGCTCCCCACCTGCGGGGGGTGGAGGGGGCGGTTGTTACATAACAAGCAGTGAATCAGGTCTGCAGGTGCCTCTTTTTTTCCCTCTCTATCTCCCCCTAACTCACAGGGAGAGAGATATGGCTCAAGAAGGAAACAGCAGTGCTTCGTCACTCATGAAGCTTTCCCTTTGCATGATGTTTCCCTGAGGTGGCTGAGGGCTTACTGTGTGAGCCATTTCTCAGCTCCACTCTACAGTTATTTTTGTCTAAATAATTATTAATTTAATAATTTAAGTAATTATTTATTCATGAGAAAGATAGGAGAAGAGAGAGAAAGAACCAGATATCACTCTGGTACATGTGCTGCCAGGGATTGAACTCGGGACCTCATGCTTGAGAATCCAATGCTTTATCCACTGCGCCACCTCCTGGACCACTACATTTATTTATTTATTTATTTATTTATTTATTTATTTACTTACTTACTTACTTACTTACTTACTTATTTATTTTGCCTCCAGGGTTATCACTGGGGCTCGGTGCCTGCACTACAAATCCACTGCTCCTGGAAGCCACTTTTTTACATTTTTATTAGTGATGTATTATTGATTTACAAAATTATGAGATACCATGATGTATTATTGATTTACAAAATTATGAGATACCATGGTGTATTATTGATTTACAAAATTATGAGTTACCATGGGTATAATTTCATACCATTCCCACCACCAAAATTTTATATCACCATTCCCTCCACTGGAAACTATCACAGTTCTCCCAAGGTTACAGATATAGGTTGACTGTTATTTCTCTAGCTATGTATCTCTTGTTATATATATCTGGCAACTTTTTTCTATGGTGCTGCCTCTATTCCTTTTTTTTTTTTTAATTTAATTTACTTATAAAATAAAAAATAGAAAATGTTGACAAAACCATAGAATAAGAGGGGTGAAATTCCACACATTTCCCACCCCCAGAGTTCCATATCCCATCCCTTCCATTGGAAGCTTCCCCATTCTTTATCTCTCTGGAGCATGGACCCAGAGTCATTATGAGGTGCAGAAGGCAGGAGAACTGGTTTCTGTAATGGCTTCATGATGGACATGGGCATTAACAGGTTGATCCATACTCCCAGCTTGTCCCTGTCTTTCCCTACTGGGGCAGGGTTCTGGGGAGATGGGGTCGTAGAGGCCACTATTTTCCCCCATTTTTGTTGCCCTTGTTGTTATTATTGTTACTGCTGTTGTTGTTGTTGGATAAGACAGAGAAGTGGAGAGAAGAGGGGGAGAGAAAGACACCTGCAGACCTGCTTCACCGCTTGTGAAGTGACCCCCCCGCAGGTGGGGATCTGGGGGCTCAAACCAGGATCTTGCATTTCGCACCACATGTGCTTCCACCAGCCCCCTACAGTTATTTTTTAAAAGAGGTAGATTTAAATGCATTGATGGAGATTATCAAATATAAAGGGGGAGTTGGGCGGTAGCACAGCGGGTTAAGTGCAGGTGACTCAGATATAAAGGGACACGTGTGCTTAGCATATGATGGAACTATGTATATTTGAGTATACAGTGGAATGATATCTGTGGCACAGAAATGTAATAAACTTATTTTTTTCACTATATGCATAAATTTCCTTCTGTATAATTTGATTTTTTTCATCCTACAAATGTGTTATCTCTTCTAAAAAGAAAACATAAATCTAGACACAGTACTACTAATCAGCCTACTCAGGCGGCTCTACTTTGGGAAGGGAGAAGCAAACAGAATCTTTTATTATCCTATGTGAGCATCTTAGTATCCTTCTCTCTTGGCTATGATTTCCTGTTTAATTTTTGGAACCTCTGCTGTTCTAGGGATAGCTTTCATTATGGGTACCTGGAAGCATTTTGTCCTACCCAAAACCAGTTCCATAATTTGTTTTCTTAGCTTTTAATGTCTCTATAAGAACTGAGCACATCCATCAGCAGTGTTTTCACCCCCAAATTCAGAGAAGTACTGAATTTCCCTGTTAGCTGGGAGTTTCTGAGTTGGAGGCACGGAATCTTTATTTATTTATTTATTTATTTATTTATTTTATTTATTTATTTATTTATTTATAAAAAGGAAACATTGACAAAAACCATAGAATAAGAGGGGTACAACTTGCACAGTTCCCACCACCAGAACTCTGTATCCCACCCCTTCCCCTGATAGCTTTCCTATTCTTTACCCCTCTGGGAGTATGGACCCAAGATCATTGTGGGATGCAGAAGGTGGAAGGTCTGGCTTCTGTAATTGCTTCCCTGCTGAACATGGGCGTTGATAGGTCAATCCATACCCCAGCTAAGACATGAAATCTTTAAGAGAAGCTCAGAGAGACTTCACGTGCTGTCTAGCTCACTTCCTTGTCCTTTCGAGCTAATTACCAATTTTCATTTCTTTTTTGTTGTTGTTGTTTTTGTTTAAGTAAAAACTATTTCAATGATTTATATGAACTGTATCTCTAATAAAAAGTTGCCTCATATAGTTCTGGGGCATAATCACAGTTGCGTGTACATTGTTAATTGTTTCACAGAAGTATTAAACTGTTATCACTATTCAGTCACAACAAAAATACTGTTTCCGTATACTTGTCATAGATCAGTTGATAATTATTTGTTTAAAGCTTTAAAAAATTATAGTGATTCTCTGTGTTCTTTTTATTGTTGTTGTTCCAATTTTTTGGCAGTAGGGTGAGGAGAGGGTAAAAATGGAAAGAAGCAGTGTCTCTGTTGAGAACCCCCTCAGTCTACAAGAGAGCACAACACATGTGTTATGTATTCTGGGCAAGGGAGTGTATTGTGAAAATTTTTTTAAAAAAACATTTTGCTGGGATTTCTAAAATCAGCATATTTATTAGGTTCTTAAAAACCGTGGTGGGGGATCTGGGTGGTAGCGCAGCAGGTTAAGTGCACATGGCACAAAGCGCAAGGACCTGCATAAGGATCCCAGTTCGAGCCCTCGGCTCCCCACCTGCAGGGGTGTCGCTTCACAAGCAGTGAATCAGGTCTGTAGGTGTCTGTCTTTCTCTCCTTCTTTCTTCCCCTCTTCTCTTTATTTCTCTCTGTCCTGTCCAACAACAACAGCAGTAACAACAATAATAATGATAGCAACAACGATAAACAACAAGGTTAATAAAAGGGAAAATACGGCCTCCAGGAGCAGTGGATTCATAGTGCAGGCACAGAGCCCCAGTAATAACCCTGGAGGGGGAAAAAAAAAAAAAAAAAAACTGTGGTAGGAAATAAGCCAAAGAGGAAAATCCTAATTAACCAGGTGGCATGAGTCCTTAATGGCCTCTCAGCAGCATTCAGTCACCTTCCATGACATGATGCACGGGTCCAGGGATAAGTAGCAGTACAGTGTAGACCAGGAACTAAGGGGGCGGGGTGAGGAGGGCCACCTTTCTTTCTTTAATTATTTATTTATAAAAAGGAAACACTGACAAAACCATAGGATAAGAGGGGTACAACTCCACACAATTCCCATCATCAGATCTCCGGATCCCATCCCATCCCCTGATAGCTTTCCTAGTCTTTAACCCTCTGGGAATATGGACCCAAGGTCACTGTGGGATGCAGAAGGTGGAAGATCTGGCTTCTCTAATTGCTTCCCTGCTGAACATGGGCATTGACTGGTTGATCCATACTCCCAGCCTGCCTCTTTCCCTAGTGGGGAAAGGCTCTGAGGAAGCAGAGCTCCAGGACACATTGGTGGGGATGTCTGTCCAGGGAAGTCTGGTTGGCATCATGCTACCATCTGGAACCTGGTGGCTGAAAAGAGAGTTAACATATAAAGCCAAACAAGTGTTGACTAATCATGAATCTAAAAGCTGGAGTAGTGTAGATGAAGAGTTGTGTGTGTGTGTGTGGGAGGGTGTCTCCATTCTATAGATAGCTAGTAGACATATTTTAGTTATATTCCAAAGGGCCTGTGACTATACTAGTTTTTCTTTTTTCCCCTGAGCCTGAAATGTGATATGCAGGTGAATCCTACTTATTGTCTGGGGAGATGATGTCATGGCTGGAAAAAGGACCAGAAAGCTGGATCTGGGAAGAGAGTAGCTCCCAAATATGGGAAAGGGGTATAAATATTGTTGACTGTAAACCCCACTGATTTGATGTGATCTGGGGCCCATATTCAGCTTAGGAGCCTATGTGACTTCTGCATCCCTGTAGATCCGAACTCACATTCTGTGGTCATGAGTAGGAACATTCCAAGCTGCCCCAATATCAGGACCCTTCTTCCTCAGGTGTAGCAAGGGCCACCTTTCTACCAGACCTGTCCTTAAATGCGTAAGTTCTCTGGAGCTTATGCAATCATATACTCATTATGCTAATTATGCTAATCATATACTCATGTCCCAGCCTTCCTCTTATTTACCCTCAGTAAAGCATAGCATATTCCCAACAGAAGTGGAGCACAAATCACACTCCTAAGGAGAATAAAGGACAGTGGTGAATACTTAGTAAAGCATAAACATGATGTGTTTCCCTCTTGCTTCTGTTATAGGGAAGAGGATTTTCATGGGAAGAATTCAAAGGTGGAGAAACAGAAATCAGGGTACCCTCCCATTGCTCCATTTTATTGCATGAAAGAGGATGTCCTTGCTTATGTATTTGACGATGTGTGGAGCAAGGTCCTGGACTGTATGGAACAGTTGACACGGAACCACTGGGAGGGATTTGCTTCTGGTAAGAAACTTTGTGATAATAATGTAATAAAAATTTTTGATTTTTCAAACTCCGACCAATTTATTGGACTATAAGGTTCACTGGTACAAAGTTTTCTGACTCGTGTTTGTGTTTCCCACAGAAACTGAGAATCATTTAGAAAATATTTGAGGGGGTTGGGTGTTAGCGCAGCAGCTTAACCACACATGGCGCAAAGCACATGGACTGGCACAAAACCCTGGCTCGAGCTCCCAGCTCCCCACCTGCAGGGGGGTCGCTTCACAAGTGGTGAAGCAGGTCTACAGGTGTCTATCTTTCTCTCCCCCTCTCTGTCTTACCCTCTTCTCTCAATTTCTCTCTGTCCTATCCAACAACAATGACAGCAATAATAACAACAACGATAAACAACAAAGGCAACAAAAGGAATTTTGGGAGTCTCCAACAGGGAAAAACAGCTTTCCCCCTAAAATCTACAACTAGACAAGGATATATACTATTACCACTATTATTCAACATAATTTTAGAAGTCCTTGCCAAAGCAGTCAGACAAGAAAAAGATATGTAATCCACATTGGAAAGGAAGAAGTTAAACTATGACTGTTTACAGATGCAATGATAATATGCCTAGAGAACCCCACAGACTCCACCAGAAAACTACTGGGAACCATTAATAAATTAATAAATTCAGTAAAGTAGCAGTATACAAAATCCAGATACATAAATCTGTGGTGGGGGAGATAGCATAGGGTTATGCAAACAGATTCGCATACCTGAGTCTTCAGTGTCCCAGGTCCGATCTCCTTACATCATCATAAGCCAGAGCTGAGCAGTACTCTGGTTGAAAAAGAAAGAAAAGGAAAAGAAAAAGAAAGGTTGTCTGGGATTTCTATACACAAGTGATGAGTCGAAAGGGAAAGGAAGGAAGGAATCCCACTTATAACCTCATCCAAAAAGATAAAATACCTTGGAATGAATTTCTCAGTGGTAGTGACACATCTTTACAATGAAAACTAGGGTAGTGGTCCGGGAGGTGGCGCAGTGGTTAGGGAACTAGACTTTCAAGCATGAGGTCCTGAGTTCAATCCCCGACAGCACATGTACCAGAGTGATGTCTGGCTTTCTCTTTCTCTCCTCCTATCTTTCTCATTAATAAAAAAGAGAACAGGGAGTCGGGCTGTAGCGCAGCAGGTTAAGCGCAGGTGGCGCAAAGCACAAGGACCGGCATAAGGATCCCGGTTCGAGCCCCGGCTCCCCACCTGCAGGGGAGTCACTTCACAGGCGGTGAAGCAGGTCTGCAGGTGTCTGTCTTTCTCTCCTCCTCTCTGTCTTCCCCTCCTCTCTCCATTTCTCTCTGTCCTATCCAACAACGACAACAACAATAATAACTACAACAATAAAACAAGGGCAACAAAAGGGAATAAATAAAATAAAATAAATAATAATAAAAATTAAAAAAAGAAAACTAAGGTAGAGAATAACATAAAGAAATGGAAGGGGGCCGGGTGGTGGCACACCTGGTTGAGCACACGTTACAGTGCACAAGAAAAACGGATGTGTTTGAGCCCCTGGTCCCCACTGCAGGGGGAATGCTTTGCAAGTGGTGAAGCAGGGCTGCAGGTGTCTCTTTGTCTCTTTCCCTCTCTGTCTTCCACTTCTCCTTGACTTCTGGCTGTCTCTATCCAATAAGTAAATCAAGGTAATAAAAAAATTTAATAGGGAGTCGGGTGGTAGCACATCGGGCTAAGCGCACGTGGCACAAAGCACAAGGACAGGCATCAGGATCCCGGTTCGAGCTCCAGGCTCCCCACCTGCAGGGGGTTTGCTTCACAGGCAGTGAAGCAGGTCTGCAGGTGTCTATCTTTCTCTCCCCCCTCTGTCTTCCCCTCCTCTTTCCATTTCGCTCTGTTCTTTCCAACAAGGACTACAACAGTAATAACTACAGCAATAAAACAACAAGGGCAACAAAAGGGAATAAAGAAAAAAAAATTAATAAAAAAAAAACCCTTGTTTAGGGGTTGGGAAAGTATGTATTATTAAGATGAGAACTTATTCTGCCCTTTTTTGTGAGTGTCCTTTTATAGGATTCTGCAAGTACCACTTACGTACCCCTTCTGTTGACTAACAGCCACCTCCAGATACCCGCTGATCTCCTCTTGTATCATGCATATTTTTATTTGCAATGTTTCTTCTTACATTAGTTAAAGTTCACTGTGCAATATTGTGTTATTATATCTTCTTTGCAGCAACATTTTTTTCTAATTTATTTTCTTTATATATTGGTGATTGTTACTATTTTTCTTATAATATACAGTAACTCACCTGAGTATCATGTATTCAAAAATGAAATAATTAGAAAAAAATTTTAAAGGATTTATTTATTCATGACGACATCAATAACTACAACAATAATAAAAAAACAACAAGGGCAACAAAAGGGAAAATAAATATATATATAAAAAAAGATTACAGTGAGCAAGAACTGGAGTTCAAGCCCCTGGTCCCCACCTGCAGGGGGGAAGCTTCACAAGCAGTGAAGCAGGTCTGCAGGTATCTTTCTGCCATTCTCCCTCTCTCCCTCCCCCTTCCTTCTCAATTTCTCTCCTATCAAAGATAAAATTAAAAAATAAATAAAAACAGGAGTTGGGCTGTAGCGCAGCAGGATAAGCGCAGGTGGCACCAGGCACAAAGACCTGCCTAAGGATCCCAGTTCGAGCCCCTGGCTCCCCACCTGCAGGGGAGTCGCTTCACAAGTGGTGAAGCAGGTCTGCAGGTGTCTTTCTCTCCCCCTCTCTGTCTTCCCCTCCTCTCTCCATTTCTCTCTGTCCTATCCAACAACAATGACAACAAACAATAAAACAACAAGGGCAACAAAAGGGAATAAGTAAATAAAATAAATATTTAAAAGAAAATTTTTAAAAAATTTAAAAAACAAATAAAAATGTAAAACATAAAGAAAGCAAAAGTAAAGAACTAGGCCTCCCCAAAATTAGTGTTTGCTAGTTCTCTCATCTGTGGCTGCAGCTTCTCATCTCTGTCCTTGTAGCATGACAGCCAACAACCATAGACAATATGACAGTGAGTGCAGGTAGCATATATATTATACACTTACCAAAAGACATGAAGAAGAATATTAGAAAAGGAATGTTCATCAGCATTAAAATGGGATATCCTCATAAAAGTGGAATATTATACAGCAATGAGAATGAACAAGCCGTTGTTAGAGCTGTATCCACAATAATAGATAGTGATAGTGAACATGAAGTTTCTATTTGTAGTGATGAAAGAATTGTGGGCCAGATAGTAATTATGATTACATACCCTTGTACAAACTACTGTATTTACTGTTGAATGTAAAACATTAATTCCCCAGTAAAGAAATTAAAAAAAAAATGATTGCATACCCTGTAGGAACTTAGTGTCACCTAATTGCACACTTTAAGTTTGAGATGGAACTAGCTAGCACATACCATTTCAGTTAGAAGTTACAACATCACAGTTCACTACCTGGAAATGCTGTGAAATGATCAACACAGTAAGCTAACATCTACATCATTACAAAAGATTTTCTCTTGTGATGAGGACTGTTAACATACTCTCTAAGCACCTATCAAATATATTGGGTTGTTGGGAAAGTCACGATATACTTTGGCAGAGAAAAACTGGAAAATATGTCATGACTTTTCCAACAACCCAATAATAATGCAATACTAACAATTGGGCTGCAAAGTTAAATAAAGCCTAACTGGTGATTATGAAAATTCAAGGGAGATTTTTTCCATAGTTACACTGCTGTGGGTCAGAAGATATCCATGGATAACAGATTCAATTCCTTTGCCCAGATGAGGAGAGTAATGTTGCAATCATCAGGCCAGCGTCAGAAAACCCTATTGTGCTGAGTGAACCACAGCCTTCTGCGTTACCTCGAGTGTCACAATCTAAGATGCTGTCCATCACCTCAAATCTGGTAAGCCACTCAGGAGAGTACTAGAAAACCCAGGACAATTAATTGCAAGAGGAAATTTTGCTCAGTTATTTGTCTCGATTGTATTATTTGTGATTTAGGGTTTTTTTGTTTTGTTTTTGTTTTTGTTTCCCAGCAGTTATATGTTTATCAGAGTAATTCATTGACATTTTGCTTTAAATTTACCTTAAGTTAAAAAGAAAAATAGAAAAGAGGGTTCCGGACGGTAGCGCAGCGGGTTAAGCGCACTTGGCGCAAAGCACAAAGACCGGAATAAGAATCCCGATTCGAGCCCCTGGATCACCATCTACGGTAGAGGGGGGGTGGGGGTGTCGCTTCACAGACGGTGAAGAAGGTCTGCAGGTGTCTTTCTCTCCCCCTCCCTGTCTTCCCCTCTTCTCTCCATTTCTCTTTGTCCTGTCCAGCAGCGATAAGAGGAATAACAACATCAATAAACAAGGGCAACAAAAGGGAAAAAATGGCTCCAAGCACCGGGACCAGTGATAACCCTGGAGACAAAAAAAAAAAAAAAAGAAAGAAAGAAAAGAAAGAGAGAGAGAAGGAAGAAAGAAAGAAAGAGGAAGGAAGGAAGGAAGGAAGGAAGGAAGGAAGGAAGGGGAATCGGGTGGTAGCACAGCGGGTTAAGCGCATGTGGTGCAAAGTGCAAGGACCGGCGTAAGGATCCCGGTTAGAGCCCTGGCTCCCCACCTTCAGGGGAGTCGCTTCACAGGCGGTGAAGCAGGTCTGCAGGTGTCTGTCTTTCTCTCCCCCTCTCTGTCTTCCCCTCCTCTTTCCATTAGGGGAGTCAGGCGGTAGCACAGTGGGTTAAGCGCAGGCGGCGCAAAGCACAAGGACTGGCGTAAAGATCCCTATTCGAGTCCCGGCTCCCCAGGGGAGTTGCGTTTTTTTTTTTTTTAACTTTTCTTGTTTAAAATATTTATTTTATTTATTCCCTTTTGTTTCCTTTGTTGTTTTATTGTAGTTATTGTTGTTGTTATTGATGTCGTCGTTGTTGGATAGGACAGAGAATTGGAGAGAGGAGGGGAGGACAGAGAACGGGAGAGAAAGATAGACACCTGCAGACCTGCTTCACCGCCTTTGAAGCGACTCCCCTGCAGGTGGGGAGCCGGGGGCTCAAACTGGGATCCTTATGCCCGTCCATTAACGCTTTGCAGCACGTGCGCTTATGTGCTACCGCCGGACTCCCCAGGTCTGCAGGTGTCTATCTTTCTCTCCTCTTTTCTGTCTTCCCCTCCTCTCTCCATTTCTCTCTGTCCTATCCAACAACGATGGCAACAATAATAACTACAACAATAAAAAAAGAAAAGAAAAGAAAAGGCAAATGAAGGCTGAAAGTAATTTGTAGTCATCACTTCTGAAGAGGCACCCAGAAGCTATACAATTTAGAATCAGCTATTTGGTACAACTAGGTCTGTCTGTCTTAGAAAAATTAAAAATACAATGAAAAGCATCATCTTTAAATTTATTATTTTTTATTATTTTTAAATGTATTAATAAGAGGGATAGGAGAGAGGGAGGGAGGGAGGAGAGAGAAAGAGAAAGAACCAGACATCAGTCTGGTACATGTGTTGCTGAGGATGGAACTTAGGGCCTCATGCTGAGGGTCTAACACTCTGTCCACTGCACCACCTCCCACACCAGAGGGTTGTGGCTCACTGTGAACTTTTTTTTTTTACGCGAGCACTGCTCAGTTCTGGTTTATGGTGGTGCAGGGCATTAAGCCTGGAATTCGTTTTGCTGCCTCCCCAGGCCTGAATTTCATCTTTGGTTCTCTTTTTTTAAATCTTATCTCAGCCTACTCAGTTTGTGTTTTAGTTTTAATATTTGAATGTTGACCTTTTTTTTTTTTTTGTCATTGTTAAATGTATAATACTCGAGGTCTGAATTATAGCACCATAGAAAATATTATCTTGATTAAATCTGTGAATAAGCATAAAGATGGCCATTTCTCACAGAAGACTGATCTAATTTCATTTATTTTTATAAAGATTTGTTTATTAGAAATAGTGGGGAGCTGGGTGGTGGCGTACCAGACTGAATGCACACATTACCATGTGTTGGGACCCAGATTCAAGTCCCTGCTCCCTAACTGCAAGGAGGAGGCTTCATAAGAGGTCAAACAGTGCTGCAAGTCTCTCTCTTATCTTTTTCTCCTCTCTCAGTTTCTCTCTGGCCTATAAAGATAAAATAACAATAATAAAGACAGAGAATGATATAACACTGCTTACCTCTGGCATGTGTTAGTACCAGGGACTGAACCTGGGGTCTCTGGGGTGTCAGGTACTGAATTCTGGTGTGCTACCGCTGCACTATTACACTTAGTCTTGTTACTGTGTGGTGATTTATATTGTTCCAGTTCCTACATCATAGTTTCTCAGTGTCACTTGGGGTAAAAAAAAAAAAAAGCTGGAGAGGAGTGGTCCAGGAGGTGGTGTAGTGGATAAAGTGTTGAACTTTCAAACATGAGATCCCAAGTTCAATCCCCAGCAGCACATGTACCAGGCTGATGTCTGGTTCTTTCTCTCCTCCTACCCCTCTCATTAATTAATAAATAAAAATATTTTTTAAAAGCTGGATGTTATGGTATGAATAAAACATTATTTTTAGTAGTGTAACTTTTTGTGGTTATAAAGAGATTGCTTGAGTTTACTCTTTTATTATTATTATTATTGTTGTAGTCGTTATTGGATAGGACAGAGAGAAATGGAGAGAGGAGGGGAAGACAGACACCTGCAGACCTGCTTCACCACTTGTGAAGCAACTCCCCTGCAGGTGGGGAGCCAGGGGCTCGAACTAGGATACTTAAGCCAGTCCTGGCGCTTTGCGCCACGTGCACTTAGCCCGCTGTGCTACCGCCCAACTCCCCTGTTCCCCTTCCATTTTTAACTTTTTTTTTTTCCTAATGAAAGCAGTAATGATAGTAAAAATCCTTTCTCAACAAGAATAGCTTTTTACTGCTTTTGCAAAGGCTGATCAGTGCACACACACACACACACACACACACACACGCACACATCTGGTATCATTTAGATATGGGGAGATGATAGCTGAGATCCTTTATCTTGACAGTGGATTAGAGTCCTCAGCTGGGCATGTTAGTCATGGTAGAATGAAAGTTCAGGCCTAGGAGAAAAATGTATAAATGACTTAACTTGGAAGTAATGACTTTTAGAAAAGCACAAATAATGATAACATCTTCTTTTGATCTATAGATGAGTCTCTCTCAAGCAGCAAGTGGTCATCAGTCAAATGTGAATGGTCTCTTGGTTCATGGGATGCCTCTACAGCCAAGATACCTCTCCTTAATGGACAAATTCCTGTAAGAAGTATAACATTTTAATAAATTTTTATTAAAAGCATTTTATAAATTTAAGTAGATCACTGAGAAAGAGAAAGAAACCAAAGGCAGCTAACCAGTGTGCTTACACTGAGTGTCTGCCAAGTCACCCCAGACACCCAAGTATTATAGACATCTAGGGAATGGTTTCTGTCCTACTCTCAAGGAACTGATAAAATACTGTAATGTGAAGACATGGCCTTAAAAATAAGAGAGAGAGAGAGAGAGAGAGAGAGAGACCTACCTACATAGGGCATTTTAGTGACTTGGGAGTGCCAAGGGAGGTACTAAGAGTGAGTGTTACGGCAGCAACCCCAAAAGAAGGAAGGCATTCTGATGGGTAAGTGTACGTTTTGTTGACTTATCCTTGCAATAACAGACAAGCAGAGAAGCAGCTGAGATATTCTATATAGGCAGAATGATGTAGAAAGATTTGGAGATGAGAAAATACAAAATACTGGGGCCAGAAGGTGGTGTGCCTAGTAAAGTGCACATGCTAAAATGTGCAAGGACTCAGGTTCAAGCCACTGGTAGTTTCAGTATCTGTGGGGCGGGGTGGGGCAGGGGCTTCATAGGCAGTGTAGCAGAGCTGCAGGTATCTCTCTGTCTCTCTCCTTCTCTACCTCCCCCTTCGCCCACTCAATATCTGTCTATCCAGTAAACAAATAATAATAAATATTTAAAAGATACAAAATATCTAGATGAGAAAGCAGGCCACATTTGCTATAGTAATATAGAAGCTAGGTCAGGACTATAATGTTTCAAGCCAAAGATTGCAAAGAATATTAGAATTCAGGACCAGACTAGAGAGGGTTTTGAATACTGTTTTTGAGATCTGTGTTGTTGCATGTGACCTCCTTTTTTTTTTTTTTTTTTGATTTTATAATGATCAAAAAGATTGTAGGACGAGAGGGATACAATTCCACACAATTCCTACCACCAGAGTTCCATATTCCATCCCCTCCATGGGAAGGCTCCCTATTTTTATCCCTTTGGGAATATGGACCCAGGATCATTATGGTGTGCAGAAGGTGGAAGGTCTGGCTTCTGTAATTGCTTCTTTGCTGGATGTGGGTGTTGGCAGGTTGATCCATATTCCCAGCCTGTTTCTATCTTTCCCTAGTTGGGTAGGGCTCTGGTGAGTTGGGGTTCCAGAACACATCGGTGAAATCCTCTGCCCAGGGAAAACAGGTTGGCGTCATGGTAGCATCTACAACTTGGTGGCTGAAAAGTATTAAGATATAAAGCAGAACAAATTGTTTAATAATCAGGAACCTAAAGGTAAGAATATAGCAGATGACATTTGGGGTCTCCATTTTGGAAAAAGCTAGGAATATATTTTAGGTATATTCCCAGGGGCCCGTGACTTTACTAGTTTTTGCCCAAGCCTGACAGCTAGCATATGATAATAAGATGATTGGTTTTTGATTGAGTGCCTACATTACATTACACAAGGATCTGGGTTCAAGTCCCTGGGCCCCACTTCCGGGGAGAAGCTTTACAAGCAATTAAACAGTACTGCAGGTCTCTCTCTCTCTCTCTCTCTCTCTTTCCCTCTCAATTTCTGTCTCTATCAACAATAAATAAAATGTGAAAATCAATAAAATATGATTTTTTTAAATTTTTTCTTTTCTTTATGAGAGCACTGCTCAGCTCTGGCTTATGGTGGTACTGGGGATTGAACCTGGGACCTTTGGTACCTCAGGCATCAGAAGAGTACATGTCATTTAAAAAACATTCATATGCCTAAGTGATATGACATAACTTTTAGAAATAGTGTAACTTACTGAGTTTCTTTGACTTTTGCTTATTCTCTCCCATAAGTAAAACTTTTAGTCTTAAGACTTTTTTCATCCTTTGAGTCCTAGCTCTTGAATAGAACAACTTGATTTCATTGTGGGTTTCTAATTTGGCTACTAGAGATATTGATGACAAACTACTTATGAGGCCTGGGTCCAGTACCATCCTTTCAACTCGAAATTGGTCAAGTCGAACTCTGGAGCTTAGTACATCATCTCTGTCATATACAGTGCAGTCTGCCAGAAGACGCAACCCCCCACCACGGACGCTTCACCCCATCAGCACAAGCCATTCACGTGCGGGAACACCACGGCCTCTGGAAGAAATTCTCAGAGGATCCCGAGTGTAGGTTTCAGAAGACTTCTTTCTGAAAACTGTGGTAAAACTCATGGAGAATTTTGCATAGAGGTTGAACTTTAACACACGATTAAAATCTGTGTTTAGAAACGAATCGTTATACTTAGAAAGAAAAAAAATCAGAGCATCACTCTGGCATATGTGGTGCTGGGAATTGAATTTGGGGACTCACACGTGAAAATCCAAGCTCTCTCCACAATACCACTTCTCATCACATTCTTCTGTGCACATTGGCCTAAATCCAATGCAGATAAAAGTGTTGTCTAATTTTAATAAAATAGATACTGAGTCTTCCTGTTATTATTTCTACACATAAAACTAGAATACTTCAGTGTGAATAAATTATATGTGTGTATGTTTTATTAAACATTTTCCCTTAACTTGAGAGGGAATGCAGTGGGTAGAACGATTTGCAAATCTAGGGTCGGGGTTTGATGCCTGGCCAGAGTGATACTCTGGTATTTTTATTTTTTATTTTTTCCCTTTTGTTGCCCTTATTGCTTTATTGTTGTAGTTATTATTGTCATCGTTGTTGGATAGGACAGAGAGAAATGGAGAGAGGAGAGGAAGACAGAGAGGGAGAGAGAAAGGTAGACACCTGCAGACCTGCTTCACTGCTTGTGAAGCGACTCCCCTGCAGGTGAGGAGCTGGGGGCACCAACCGGGATCCTTCCACCTTTCCTTGTGCTTTGCGCCACCTGTGCTTAACTCGCTTCACTACCATCCGACTCCCAACTCTGGTTTCTTTTAATCTCTCTTCTCTCCCATAAGAAAGTAAATAAGTCTTTTAAAAAAAAAAAGTCTGGGTTTGGGAGGTACTCACTTGGTAGGGTGCATACCTTACATACACAAAGCTCTGGCCTCACCTGGGAATACCATGGTCCTGTGGGTAGGAGAGCAGTGCTCTGGTGTCTCTTCCTCATCCTCTTGCTATCTCAAGTAGAAGGATAAAATATATATATATATATAGGTTGGGGAGCAACATCACAGTAATGCACTGTACAAGGCTGCTGTGCTTGAAACAAAAATTTTTTCCCTTAATGGGAACATGCTCATGAATTTATCCCAAAATAGCAGTTTTCCTTTTCACCTTTATTGTTTGTACCTCGAGAATCTGACAATGAAAATTTTCTTTTCCTTTTTTTTTTTTTTAAGAGTTATTTATTCATGAGAAAGAACCAGACATCACTCTGATACATGTGCTGCCAGGGATTGAACTCAGGACCTCTTGCTGGATAGTCCAATGGTTTATCCACACTACGCCACCTCCTGGACCACATGATGAAAAATTTCTAAACCTATTTTTCAAATTAGTTTCTTACACACCAGAGAAACTGTTCCTTAGGTCTTCTCCTCCCTTCCCCTTTCCTCTGGTCACTAAACTGTGAACCGCATCATGCAGAAAAGACATAGAAGTCAATATTTAAATAAAATATTTTCATTGTTAACTCACAAAATATCTTAGAATGGTTGATTTTTTAAAAAAAACATTTATTTATTATCTCTTGTTGCCTTTGTTTTATTGTTGTAGTTATTATTGTTGTTGTTATTGATGTCATTGTTGTTGGATAGGACAGAGAGAAATGGAGAGAGAGGAAGACAGAGGGGGGGAGAGAAAGATAGACACCTGCAGACCTGCTTCACTGCCTGTGAAGCGACTCCCCTGCAGGTGGGGGCTGGAACTGGGATCCTTAAACTGGTCCTTGAGCTTTGCACCATGTGCACTTAATCCACGGCGCTACTGCCCCGCTCCCGAATGGTTGATTTCTTAAGACAACATCATCAGGAGTATAAGCTAAGACCACAATTGTGTTTTGAACTCAGCTTCTTAAGCATGTCACTTACTGTTCTCCCAGTGTCTTTAATTTTTTCTCCAATTTGTCATAATAGACACAAAGAGATCTCCCAAGTGACCAAATTATTTTTATTATTTTTTTTGCTCTGGCCCTCAGGTACTCATCTGTATTTCATTTTGCTGATACAGCTTTATACTGATTACCTATAGATACACTCGTTTGTTGGTAATTTGTCTTGATGGATCTTATTCTCCTGACAGTGATTCCCCCTCCCAAAGAGTAATAACCAGTGGCTTTGTTTCTTCTGGGGCGCGGACATTATCATCTCATTTCAGTTACTGCCTCATGTGTAAATACTACTACAAACTTGCAGTTCCCAGACAAGAAAAGTAAAACTTTCTTGGGAATCATGGGTAGTGAGGATAAACCTGAAGGCCTAGAGTATGGAAAATCCCATCAGATGTGAAATTAATCTATAACTGGCTTGAAAAAAAGTTCCCCATTCTCTGCTGTGTGCCCATGATAAAGTTTCAGCAAAAAATCAAAGGGTACTGGGAGTCGGGCGGTAGCGCAGCAGGTTAAGCGCAGGTGGCGCAAAGCGCAAGGACCCATGTAAAGATCCCGGTTCCAGCCCCCAGCTCCCCACCTGCAGGGGAGTCGCTTCACAGGTGGTGAAGCAGGTCTGCAGGTGTCTGTCTTTCTTTCCCCTCTCTGTCTTCCAGTCCTCTCTCCCTTTCTCTCTGTCTTATCCAACAACAACAACAATTAAAAAAAAAAAGGGCAACAAAAGGGAATAAAAAAATTAAAAAAAAGATATTATGAAAGAAACTTAACTCGTACTTTTCAAAGGATCCTTTCACTATGATATCTCCCCCTCACTCTTCTCACACTTCTCTCTCCCCATTTCTTTTCTGCCACCTAGGTTATTACCAAGATTCACTGCTTCCATGACTTCACTGTTCCTGGTGGCCATTTTCTTTCCTTTTGATAGTGAGAGACAGAGAGAGAGTGAGAAAGAGGAGAGACACCTGCATTACTGTTCATGAAGCTTCCTCCTCGCAGGTGGGGACCAAGGATTTGAACCCGGTTCCACGAACATAACATTCTACCAGGTGAGCTACCACCCAGCCCCCTCATTGAGACTTCTTAAAAACAGGCAGCTTAGCCCAGGAGATGGAGTCATTGGTATTGCAAACAGACTTTCATGCCTGAGGCACTGGAGGTCCCAAGTTCAATTCCCAGCACCACTGTAAAGCAGAGCTGAGGAGTGCTCTGGTGAAAAAAAAAAAAAAAAAAAAGACAGTTGGAAGCTTTTGTGCATACTGATCTCATCTGCGCCATTTGCTTGATTTCTAATCACTTGGACTCTACTGTAATAACCTTATGCTCCCATATCTTGGTTTTCTTTGATGATGGAATCTACAGTCCAGTGGCAGCCGACTCGCTCTCTTCTCCCTCACCAATGCCCCTGAGTAGAAATAACCTGCTGCCACCTATTGGCACAGCTCACGTGGAACACTTGAATGCTGTGGGACCACAAAGGCAAAAGGTATTTCTTCCATGTCTTTAATAAAAGCCTCACTGGCAGTAATTCTGCAGAATCTTTGCTCTGGTGTGGATTTATACTATGTTTATTTCTCAACAGTAAAAACTAACTTCTAAATTAATACAGAGGAATTATAATGGGAACTCCTTTGGATTGTAGTCACTGTGCCTGCAGGTCGCTCCCACTACAAATTCCTCTAACTGTTTGTGCCTGTTTCTTTCTCTGCAGACCACCCCTGGTGATTCCAGCCGTGCTCGGAGTGCAGTGGTGGATGAGCCTAATCATCAGCAGCCCCAGGAGAGACTCCTCCTCCCTGGCTTTTTCTCCAGGCCTAACACAACTCAGTCATTTTTGGTACATAGCTCCTCTGTGGTCGTGATAGCGGGGGAAAGACAGGAGAGGAGATTGGAAAAGATTAGTCTGACAGACTTAAGGCTTTACATAGTGACGTAATCAATTGTAAGTACGAAATACTAACTTTGGGACCAGGCGGTAGTGTACCCAGTAGCGCGCACATCACTATGTTTGAGGACTCAGGTTCAAGCCCCGGCTCCCTGCCCCCCACCTGCAGGAGGAAGCTTCACGAGTAGTGGAGCAGGTCTGTGGGTGTCTCTTTCTCTCTTTGTTTCTATCATCCCCCCTCAATTTCTGTCTGTCATATCTAATAAAAAAAGGGGGGAGCAGTAGCACACCGGGTTAAGCATATATGGCGTGAAGCGCAAGGACTGGCATAAGGATCCCGGTTCGTGTCCCCGGCTCCCCACCTGCAGGGGGGATCGCTTCACAAGTGGTTAAGCAAGTCTGCAGGTGTCTGTCTGTCTTTCTCTCTACCTGTTTTCCCTCCTCTCTCTATTTCTCTCTTGTCCTATCGAACAACGACAGCAACAACGACAACAAAAATAATGACGGGCAACAAAAGGGAAAAGGAAAAACAGCCTCCAGGAGCAGTGGATTCCTAGTGCAGGCACTGAGCCCCAACGATAACCCTGGAGGCAAAATAAATAAGAAAAGGGGTGAGGCGGTAGCGCAGTAGGTCAAGAGCAGTTGGCGCAAAGCGTAAGGACCGATGTAAGGATCCCGGTTCGAGCCCCCGGCTCCCCACCTGCAGGGGAGTTGCTTCTCTCCCCCTCTCTGTCTTCCCCTCATCTCTCCATTTATCTCTGTCCTATCCAACAATGACGACATCAATAATAACAACCATAATAACTACAACAAAGCAACAAGGGCAACAAAAGGAAATAAGAAAAAGAAAAAAAATAACTCCTAGGGAAAGATAGAAATAGGCTGGGAGTATGGATAGACCTGCCAACATCCATGTCCAGTGGAGAAGCAATTACAGAAGCCAGACCTACCTTTTACACCCCAAAAAGGGTTTTGGTCCATACTTCCAGAAGGGGAGAAGGGTTAGGGGAAGATGACTAGAGTGCTCTGAAACACAATTCCATCAGGACTCAGAAGAGGACAAAAACAAAAAAAGGGGGTGCTGAGGGTAGAGAGCATAGTGATTATGCAAAGACACTCATGCCTGAGGCTCTGAAGTCCCAGGTTGAATCCCTTGCACCACCAGAGTTGCTCAGTACTCTGGTAAAAAAAAAAAAAAAAAGGGGGGTGGGATGGGGACAAAGAAAGTGGGAGTCGGGCGGTAGCGCAGCGGGTTAAGTGCATGTGGTGCAAAGTGCAAGGACAGGCATAAGATTCCAGGTTCGAGCCCCCCCCCCCCCCCCCCGGCTCCCCACCTGCATGGGAGTCCCTTCACAAGTGGTGTGGTAGGTCTGTAGGTGTCTGTCTTTCTCTCCCCCTTTCTGTCTTCCCCTCCTCTCTCCATTTCTCTCTGTCCTATCTAACAACAACAACATCAATAACAACAATAGTAATTGCAACAACAATAATAAATAAAAACCACCAAGGGCAACAAAAGGGAAACCGAATTTTAAAAAATTAGAAAAAAAAGGAAGAAAGTGACTACCAGGAGTGGTGGATTAATCGTGCAGCCACTGAAATAATTGTTAACGCTGGTGGCAATAAAAATAAATCTGGGGCTAGGTGGTGACACACCTGGGTAAGTGCACACATTACAGTGCAAAGGACCCCAATTCAAGCCCCTGGTCCCCACCTACAGGGGAAAGCTTCCTGCATGGTCAAGCAGGGCTGCAGGTGTCTCTCTGTCTCTTTCCCTATCTCCCCACCCCCTCAGTATCTGTGTCTATTTTAAAAAGTCCCTTATGTATAAACTGCAAACTAAACAATTCAAGATTATTTTTTAAAAAGTTATTTTTACTGGGGGTATTCAGTTTACAGTAGACCCAGTTCTTTTATACATGTGTAAAATTTCCTTATTCATTGGATAGAGACAGCCAGAAATGGAGAGGGAAGGGGGTGGTAGGGAGAGAGACTGGCACCTGCAGCCCTGCTTCACCACTTGCAGAGCTTCCCCCTGCAGGTGGGGACTGGGGGCTTGAACCTGGGTCCTTGAGCATTGTAACGTGTGCTCAACCAGGTACACCACCAGCCGGCCCCTTAAATTTCTCAGTTTTCTGCAAAACACTCTCAACCCCAGCATAGGTTCTCCTCCACAATCATGCACCAGAACCTGACAGATTTTTATTTTTATTAGTGATTTGATTGACTTATAGGATTATACAATTACAACAATATAGTTCCAGGCGTTTCTTGCCATGTAAAACCATTCCAAGCTCCAGTGCACAATATGTAAGCATTACTTCATTCTTTGATTCTACTCTTAGGAAGCTATACCAAAAATACGTGGGTGAGTTAAGAATTTTTTTTTTTATTCGTATTTGAAATGTGGCATCTAGGGAGTCGGGCAGTAGCGCAATGGGTTAAGCGCATGTGGCACAAAGCACAAGGAGCGGCCTAAGGATCCCGGTTCAAGCCTCCGGCTCCCCACCTGCAGGGAAGTTACTTAACAAGTGGTGAAGCAGGTCTGCAGGTGTCTATCTTTCTCTCCTCCTCTCTGTCTTCCCCTCCTCTCTCCATTTCTCTCTGTCCTATCCAACGATGACAACATCAATAACTACAACAACAATAAAAACAAGGGCAACAAAAGGGAAAATAAATAAATATAAAAAAAATTTTAAAAAGTGGCATCTAGTAGTCATTTACTGGTCCTTTTGATTTTAAGAAATAGATGGGGCCAGGCAGAAGCGCACTGGGTTAAGTGCACATAGTACAATGCGTGAAGACCCAGGTCCAAACACCTTGCACCCCCTCACCCCCCCCCCCGCCCCCCGCAGGGGAGTGTTGCTTCACAAGTCCTGAAGCAGGTCTGCCGGTGTGTCTCTCCCTCTAGCCACCCCCTCCTCTCAAAAAAAAAAAAAAAATGGCTGCAGAAGCAGTAGATTCATAGTACAGGCACCAAGCCCCAACAGTAACCCTGGAGGGAAAAAACACCTCACACTCATTAGGAAGAAATAAGGTCATTCATTAATCTTGCCTAATTATAAATCAGCACCTTAGCCCTACATTATCCACTTAGTGATGAAAGCTTTTTTTTGCCTCCAGGGTTATTGCTGGGGCTCAGTGCCTGCACCATGAAATCTACTGCTCCTGGAGGCCATTTCCCCCCCCTTTTGTTGCCCTTGTTGTGGTTATTATTGTTATTTTGATGTCATTCATTGTTGGACAGGACAGAGAGAAATGGAGAGAGGAGGGGAAGACAGAGATGGGGAGAGAAAGATAAGACACCTGCAGACCTGCTTCACCGCCTGTGAAGCGACTCCTCTGCAGGTGGGGAGCTGGGGGCTCAAACTGGGATCCTTCTGCTGGTCCTTGTGCTTTGCACCACATGTGCTTAACCTGCTGCGCCACCACCCGACCCCCAGCTTTAAAAAAAATACCTATTTATTATTGGATAGAGACAGTGGAGGGGGAGATAGAGACAGAGAGACACCTGCAGCCCTGCTTCACTCATGAAACTTTCCTCCTGCACATGTGGGGGGACCAGAGGTTTGAACCTGGGTTCTTGTGCACTGCTTAACAAGATGCACCACCACCTGGCCCCATAAAAGCTTTTTTTTTTTTTTTTTTTTTTTAACAGAGCTCTGCTCAGCTTTGCCTTATGGTGGTGCAGGGGATTGAATTGGAGTCTCAGGCATGAGAGTCTCTGCATAACCATTATGCTGTCTCCTCTGCTTGCAGGCTCTCATTGATGAGTTGGCAAAGTACAGCCTCTGTAACAGAGAGCCACATTCATTTATGCACTATAGCAGCAGAGCTGAGTAGCTGCTGTAATTGACAGTCAGACCACAAGCCTGAAATATCTAGCCCGCTGCAAAAACTTCCATCCTACCCTCTGAAATTTGCTGATCCTAGATCAAGAACATAGCTATCTCTTAAGTCTCTTTGGTCCAGAATTGTGACAGGAATTATGAAGGCTTTTGCTTTTTCGTTTAAGCTAACATTGTCTTATATTCCAAGAGTGCTTTTTCAGACCTCTTACAAATTGTGCATCATGCTCACCACCAGAGACTGATCACTGAATGTTTTTATTCTAGAAGCATGAAGGTCTTTGATGCCTGTATTTAAATATTCTAAATCTTAGGATCTTTAAAATCTTTGAGGTAATTCTGAAAATGAGTTACATTTTGAAGTAGTCTTTCAGTGTTCTGAAGACTGGTGTAGAGTCAGCAGGCAATAGAAATTCCAACTACAAATATTCAGAAGTAAGTTATTTACAAATGCTAAAATTTTCTTCGGTAATTACTAGTCACAGAACTTACAATTTTGTGCAAAATAACAAATGCCCTTGTGGGCGTCGGGCGGGATTTTTCTGCTTGGAATTGAGTGCAGTGTACTCAGTTTGTCCCTCAGATTGGTATGCAGTGCTAGTCATGTACTGTAACGCAGCTTTATGACTTTCCCTTGTAAATCTACTAGTGAGTTATTCTTTGTGAGAATTCATATTGTGAAAGATCCTGATCTTCTTTTTCAGCCCGAAACACAGTATCACCGTTCATGTGCTGTTGAGTATCCTCATCAAGCTCGACCTGGTAGGGGATCTACAGGAACAGGTGAGGACGCATCTATCATTTTATGACAAGGTAGCTATGTTAAGACCCTGTTTTGTGTTTTTCTTCCTAGTTCCAGATCTTTTGTTCTCCTACATCTTTATAAATCATTTCAAATTCACTTTGGAATATGGGATATAAAGACATGAGAGCTTTATTGCTTGGACAAAAACTGCAGATTTATTTTTTTCACAATAGGTAAATTAACCTTTTATCATTATGGCAAAATGGTACAGTTGGGGGCTGGGTGGTGGTACAGCAGCTTAAGCACACATATTACCAATCACAAGGCCCCGGGTTGGAGCCCCCCATGCCCACCTGTAGGGGGTCATTTCACACGTGGTAAAGCAGATGTCCAGAACCCATCTTAATGCAGAATTTTCAACCTTCTGCATAAGATATGCTTCTTGACAAATATTGCTACTTAATCTGTAGTCTTCAGATTTAAAGTCCAACTACTGCTCAGAGCACAAAACAGCCTGTAGGTTAAGTTATTTTCAGATGTAGAGTGTTTACTAATGTTATTCTGCTGTCTTTTCTGACAGGTTCTCAGTTACATGGGTCTACAAAATCTCAGAACAGAGGCGGACCAATCTCTAGGACCAGGCAGTGACCATAGAGCAAATGTGAACTTGCTTCAGGCAACAGGCAGCACATGTGAAGATTTTATTAATCAGTGTTCAGTCATCTTGTAATGCAGAACTTGAATACAAGTGACAGCTTGGGGGCCATCTTCATGAGGTTATTTTGGTACAAGTAACTAAGAAAAAAATCTGCCAAAGATCACCTGGGTAAAGTTAAGCCATTATATTAGATGGTAAAATCTGTACCCAGAGATGTTACAAATAATAAGCCCTAAATCACTGCTCAATGTTGTCTATAAACAAGGACCAGTTCAGTTATTGTAAGCTGTTAGACCATAGATACATAAGAGGCAGAGTTCTTTTTGATAATGCTATCACTGGCTGTGGACGACTTCTGCTTATATTAATTTCTGAAGAGTTATATACTCAGCTCTAAATTATTTTTGGAGACAGTGCTGTCAAAAATTGGAACTACTCATTAAATGGAATTTCATTTCTAAAGCTTTTTTCACAATCCAAAGGCAGATAGATAGGGAAGGGGTGAGTGAAGATATGTGTTGCACACTTGTGCAAAGTAACAAATGTAATGACTTTCCCCCCCAGAAACTGCTCAACCTACACCACCCATTTCTTAGGTTGTGCTGATTTCTCTAGGTACTTTATTGGTTATCTCCCAAGTATTTACCATGAGGAATTTGCCCCAGCAACTCTATTAAAAATAATTTATAGGATATTTTTTAAAATTAGTGAGCTAGCAAGATGCAAATCCCTTAAAATTTGGTAATGAATCCAGGATAAACATATCCTAAGCACAGTGTAAGAGAAGTTCATTTCCAAATTTTACCTGAACCTTTTCCTATGTGTACTCATGAATACAGCAGTGGTTTTTAACTGTTAATTAATTTCATTTAATTCTGATTATCATCTGTTTTAGATCTTACTGTTAGGCTTGAGAAGTGAATACATTCAAATAATCGTTAAGTTTGGGCAAATTTTTAATAATATCAAAGTGTTCTTATGCTATCATATGGAGTCAGATACTTCCAACAACCTGCGTTAAATTATATTTTTAGTACAATTAAAGAATATTTTAACTTGTTTGTAATCATAAACTGAAAATGTGTCATGTGCTTAGCTCAGGTAAATTATGATAAAGTTTAGCAACAAGCTTGTTTTATACATAAGGCATGTTAGTCTAAAAATTAGATTTTAACAGTCCCTAAGAAACTTCCAAATATTCTAGTGAATACATATCAAACAGAAGTGAAACACCCTTTCACAGACGAGGAAACAAGCTCGGTAATACGTCTAAGTACATGCAGCAGTTACGGCCAGGGTTACAACCACCAACTCTTCCCGCTACTGAAGGGTGTGTCCGCTACAACACTGACTAGGATTACATTTCTTCTCTAAAACATATTTTTTTCTAGATCATTATTTAAACAATCACAAGGACAACCACTTAAACAGTGTCCAAAACACAAGTCATTTATTTAATGTTTAAGTCTTACAAAGATGCTTAAAGTAACCAGAACGGTTTCTCCTAAACAGTTACAAAACCTGGTTGGAAAAAACAAAAAGGCGATAAATTTAGATGAAGGAAAACTGCAAGTACTTGAAAGGCGGTGACAAGTGTGGAAGGAGTTCTAACTAGGCAGAAACTTAACCTAACTAACATGCACATCACTCAGTTCTCTGCAGAGCACAGCATCTGTTAATGGCAGGTTGGACAGACCACGCCTTATATGCAGACAGTTCCATGTACAGAGCATTCACAGAAGCCAAGTGCTGCTCTCTTTTCCCTGACTATCACCACCAAACTCCTTCTAGGAAAGAAACAATGTCAGGGGCTTTCTAGGATAAACCAAAGTCAGAGCTTCTGCTTGGTTTAGTTAATCTAAATAACTTACACTGGAAAGGCAACTTTTCTCAAGGGTTGAGTGAGTTTTGTCTTCAAATGTGGACTGGGCCTCTGTTTATAACTATTTGCACCAATTAACACCTAGAAACTTTTGAAGAGACAATTCCATCATTTCTTTTCTTTTTTGAGAGCTGTCTTTTTCCCTCCTTGTTTGGTAGGTTTGCAGTACTTTGCTTCCATATGAGCCAGAAAACTGTCCATTTCCTTTTGTCGATCCTTCTGCTTGCTCTGTTTGAGAAGGCAAAACACAAAGTTACAAAGACACAGAAAATAGTAGCTGCTAGAGGCTGGTAAGGAGAGAGAATGTTAATGAATGAGGAATTTCTTTTTAGGGTGAGGACAATGTTCTGGAGTTAGTGCTAATGGTTGTTTATTCTAAATAGTAAAAACTGCTAAGACGCTTAAAACAGACCTGCAGCAGCACTACTTCAGTTCTCCTGAAGCTTCCCCCTGCAGGTGGGAATCAGGAGCTTGGACTGGGGTCCTTGTGTATGATAATGTGTGTTCTACAACTTGCACCACCAACTAACTACTGGCTCTCTAAAATGTACACTTCTAAAGGATAAAGGGAACATACACACCTATCCAAAGAGGTTCATGTATGCCTATGTTCATAGCAGCACATTTTAAAAAAATATTTATTTATTTATTCCCTTTTGTGGCCCTTGTTTTACTGTTGTAGTTAGCAGCACAATTTTTATTAGCTTAAACTTGGAAGCAACCTAGCCACCCAACAACAGATGATGTTGTGGTAGATACACAATGGATTACTACTCAGCTGGTAAAATTATTTTTATTTATTTATTTATTTATTGCCTCCAGGGTTATCGCTGGGGCTTGGTGCCAGCACTACGAATCCACTGCTCCTGGAGGCTATTTTTCTCATTTTGTTGCCCTTGTTGTGGTTGTTATTGTTGTTATAGCTGTTGTTGATGGATAGAACAGAGAGGAGGGGAAGACAGAGAGAGGGAGAGACAGACAGACACCTGAAGGACTGCTTCACCGCCTGAAGTGACCCCCTGCAGGTGGGGAGCTGAGGCTTGAACCGGGATCCTACAACGGATCTTGTACTTTGTGCCATGTGCGCTTAACCCACTGTGGTACCACCAGCAGCCCCCCCAATTCTTTTTTTAATGTTTTTTTTCCCTTTTTTAAAAAATATACATTTATTCCCTTTTGCTGCCCTTGTTTTATTGTTGTAGTTATTGTTACTGATGTCATTGTTGGGTAGGACAGAGAGAAATGGAGAGAAGAGGGAAAGACAGAGAGGGGGAAAGACACCTGAAGACCTGCTTCACCGCCTGCGAAGCAACTCGCCTGCAGTTGGGGAGCCGGGGGCTTTAACCCGGATCCTTATGCTGGTCCTTGTGCTTTGCCACATGTGCTTAACCCGCTGCGCTACCGCCCAACTCCCGGTAAAATTCTTGAAGTCACTTTCACTTCATCATGGATGGAGTCTGAAGGAATCATGTTAAGTCAGATATGCCAGAAAGAGAAGGGTGGAAGGGATTTCACTCATGGGCAGAACTTAAGAAACATGCACAGAAAGGGAAAGCAAAGTAAAACTTGGACTGGTTTGGTGTATTGCAAAGCAAAAGACTCTGGGGAAGGAGGACAGAGAGGGTTGGAAGAGGGCTTTCAAGTCCTCATACACAAAGATGGAACTAATTTGGGGATGAAAGTGTTTTGCAGACATCTTTCCCCCCCCCCCCCAGGCTTAAATTTACCAATTTATCATTAATAAATAGATAATAAAAACAAAATTAGACTTGGTGGTCTGGAAAAGCACCAGGTTTATCATCTTTTATCTGCTTATAGAACCAGATTTTGGTTTTGTTGATCTCTTACTTCTTCTGTATTTACTTCTTACTGACTTAATAATGATCAACAAGACCATAGGATAAGAGGGGTGCAATTCCATACAGTTCCCACCACAAGAATTCCATATCCCATCCCCTCCATTAGGAGCTTTCCTATTCTTTATTCTTTTGGGAGTATGGACCCAGGATCATTATGGGATGCAGAAGGTGGGAGGCAGAGGGACCTAGCATGATGAGAAACTATATCCACGTGCTAACCACTGTACTGTAAACCATTAATGAGCCCCCCCCCCAAGCTAAATGTCAGAAGGTCTGGAAAAAACAAAACAGAAACAGCTCAACAGTATGTATATTCTGCAAAGAAAATCCAACAGGAGGAATCAGAGCAAGAAATGACAACAGCCTTCACCGCAAAGCTGATGAGTTTACCTGAATGAGTGCTTTCAAGTTATCTAGTCCTTCACCAAGTCCCAACTCCTTCCTGCTAATTTCTGCTTCTTTAGCTTCTTCCTGAGCCTGAAACAGAAACTCATACTTTATGATGATCTAGCAGATGCTAAAAATACAACTTGTTCCCCAAAAGTCAATTAAGGTAAAGCCCTTTCAATTTAAGGAGTATAGGATTAAAACAATTACCTAAACGTGATTCTAGAAAAGGCATTATTGCCGCCACAAGCAGTAGACACTCTTCCAGCACATAATTCTCTCCCATGTCTGTACTTGTAAGGGGCAGCGCGTAGCTTGGTACTCATAAACCACACGGGGATGAGTAACGAGGAGCCAGGAGACAGCTCACCCAGTAGAGCACAAAGATCTGGGTTTGAGCCCCTGGCAGCACATGGAAGCACCATGCACAGAACCAAAGGAAGCTTCATGAATGCTGGGAGCTGTTCTGTGGTGCTTTTCACTCTGTGTTTCTCTCTGTATCTAAAAGCCGGGGGGGGGGGGGGGGGGGGGACCAGCAGTGATGGATATACAAGTACAAAGTCCTGGCATGAAGAGAAAGAAAGATATGAAGAACAAGCTACCAGGAAGGGGGCTCAGCAATAAGGCAGAGACTCTGCAATGCCCAAGGCCCCAGGTTTGATCCCTGGCACTGCTACATAAGCTAGAGCAGTCTCCTATTCTCTTTCAAAATGATGACATTCCTCTCTCCAAATTCTGTGGAAGTATCAAAAGCTAACCGCCTACTGGTGAACACAGCTGTGCTCAGTTTCACCTGAGAAGATGATTACTAACAAGGCAAAAACTGTTACCCAAATTCTAAACAGTTGTAGCCTATGGGCCAAAATGATGATCTTGATAAGCATTTCACTTCTCTCAATTAAACAGATGACACGGTGCTTTTAACCACACACACAGAAATCAGCTTTCTCTTATAGCTTGTATCTAAAAGCTACAAACCCCCAACTGAATCATACAAAATAAGGTCCCCAACTGAGATACATACCAAACATCTAAAATCATTACTGTCTGTTCTCCATAGTATTTCTCTTTTAAAATACAGGTTGGGGCAGTGGTTACTTTGGTATGAGATAGTTTATCTTGTTCTTCCTATTGCTGAACACAGAACTAGTACGGAGCCTGTGTATCTGAATTCTAGTACTTTATCTGAGAAGTGACTCAACAAGGTTCTAAGAACTGGCCTACAGGAAGTAAATTTCATGTTCCTTTAAGATTAGTTAATGGCAGGAGAGGGCAGAGACCCAGAGCACCATTCTGGCACATTGCCCTCCTTCCCTGGTTGCTTCAGGGTTACTTGATAACGGCTTTTAAACAACTCATGTAATAAAATCCTCTTAAAGCACAGCATGCTAGGGGGAGAAAGTCTCTCACTGAGCTGGCATACTCACTTTATTAGATGAAAACTAACAAACTAATTAATCCTTATTCTTGTTTGCTTGGCCTTGCACATAACCCACTGCTGTAAAGACTGTCAGCTCATTTTTACAAGCTGTCAGGATGTAAGTTAGTAGCATTCAAAATCTTACCCTTCTTTTCCTTGCATTTATCTTTTGCTTTGATTCTTTGACAAAGGCTTTATAGGACGGAAGTTGGCCATCATCTATAGCTTGCTGGATAATGCTCCTTATCCTGGGTTCATCAGTATATTCCACACACAGCACAGACTCCATGATCTGATCCATATCACCCTCGAAGTCCAGATAAGCCTGTTTAATATCGGCCAGCTCTTCTTCAGAACCTTTATATGTCTTTTCAAAAGCCTGAATATCTTCTAGCGTTATCTGAATAAATAAGAGAAATCTATTTTAAGTTTCAGAATTTCATTCTGAAATTAAAAGTACACTACTAGTAAAACCAGATTTAGGTGTTAAGAGATGTTTCTTTTCTCACTAAATACAATAGTGGAAA
Source organism: Erinaceus europaeus (assembly GCF_950295315.1). Taxonomy (NCBI): domain Eukaryota; kingdom Metazoa; phylum Chordata; class Mammalia; order Eulipotyphla; family Erinaceidae; genus Erinaceus; species Erinaceus europaeus. The sequence goes on from NC_080162.1 coordinate 24,849,503, forward strand.
TTGCTTCACGCAATCAAAAAATATTTTTTTAAACTTTATTAAGGTTTAACTGATTACAATACAGCTGTTGACACACGGGTATAATTTTTCATCTCCCTGTGTCTGAAAAAACTTTCACCCACAATGTAGGTCCTTCACCATCATGACCAGGACCCCAAATGCCTCCTCCACCCACACCCTCCCCCCCTACCCCAGAGTCCTTTGATTTGGACCAATAACAGTCAAATTTTCTGTCTCAAAGCTTTCCCTCGTCCAACCTTGACACTCGCTAAACCATGAACCAGAAACAAGCAAAGTTTTCAACAGAAGAATCCTATAAAAAGAAAGAAAACGGGATTTAAATTCGCTTATATAAAATAAAGCACATCCTGCAAAATACACTGTGTGAACAAGTTTACTGTACACACACTGCTCGGCCTAAAGGTTTGACAGACGTGTGTTTGCATTTCGAGGCCAAAGAGCAACATGCACGGTTTTAGGTGCATTCAACAAACCCTTGTTGGATGAAGGGAATAGTCACCAAAAAGATGGCCAGTCCTCTACCTTTTTGAAGAGTAACCTCCAGTAGGCCTCCCAGTCCCGATCTTGGTTGAGCACATCGGACTCCTCGTCCACCAGCCCCTGCTCGTCGTACACAGCCCTCTGCTCCCGGTCACTGAGGACCGAGTAGACTTTGCCGAGAATCTGCGGGGAAGACAGTCAAAAGGTCACCCCGGCGCCTCTTACTCGGACGGTCGCGAGAAACAAAGACCAGCAGGGGGGGGGGGGGTTCCGAAGGCCGAGAGAAGCAGGCGGCCGCAGCTCACCTGGAAGCGGCGGGTTGCGTCCTCCTTGTCGCCCTCGCCCACCCGATCCGGGTGCACCTGCAGGGACACCTTGTGGTAGCCGCGCCGCACCTCGCCGTCCGAGGCCTCGCGCCGCACGCCGAGCACCTGGTACAGGTCGGCGATGCCGAACACTTGCTCGCACAGCTCCAGCAGCCCCATGGCGGGCGGGCGGGCGGGGGCCCCTGCCACACTCGGGAGGCGCTCGGACCCGCTTTCTTTTCCCGCGCTAAGAGCCCAGCGCGCTCGCGTCACAAGAGGCGCCGGAAGAGGCGGGACCGCACGGTCGCACTTTGCGGCAGCGGCGAAATGGGGCGTGTCCGGCGAAATGGGAGGAGCCGGGACAGCTTCCGCCCCGCCCGGGAGAGGCCGGGACACGCCCACGCCCGCGGCGCCGCTGCCTCCTCCCCTCTGCAAGGGTCCTGGGGCAGGGACACTTAGCCTCTAGGTGGGACATAGAAACTTTTTCTTCTTTTAAAGTGAAAAACATTCTCACTTAGTACAATCTAAAGGTTAAAAAGTTTTGCTACAAAACGACCCTCACAAGAAGTATACAGAAGGATAATTTTGCAGTGGGAGAATCCTTCATTAAACAAAAAGCATAAAAATTATGTCTTTTAAAAACTTTTAAAAAATAAAATAGAACTTACAGATGGGCATTTAAAAATACTTATTTCCTTTTGTTGTCCTTGTTTTATTGTTGTAGTTGTTACTGATGTCGTTGCTGGATAGGACAGAGAGAAATGGAAAGAGGAGGGGAAGATGGGGAGAGAAAGACAGACACCTGTAGACCTGCTTCACTACCTGTGAAGCGACTCACCAGCAGGTGGAGCTGGGGGGGGGGGGAGTCGAACCGGGATCCTTCCGCAGGTCCTTGCGCTCTGCACCAGGTGCGCTTAGCCCGCTGCACTACCGCCCAACTCCCTAGATGGACACTTTATTGCAGAATCTCACCTTTTAGATTCCCAGTCACCTTCCACATTGATGGAGCTAACATGACCCAAACTTCATCTAAATAAAAATATAAACTGCTAAAGCAAAGTCTTTAATTGCTTTCTGAAGTGCAAAGTTAGCTTTGAGCATGTTGAGTTTGAGGTGGTAGTAAGATAGGCTGATTGATGCTAGCATCCAAAATATGGTCTAAGAAATTCGGGCCTGGCGACTTAAGGAATGGTAGTACTAGAGAAAACTGGCAATCCTGGGGAGGATGAGCTCAGGATCCAAGTAGAGATCAGGGAACAAAGTGAATACTTCAGTTGGCTCAAAATAATGTTCATATCTTAACCCTCCCATCAAAACTTTTCAGTCACATTTTTCTTTGCTTGACCAATTAAAGCTTCTCCTAAGAGCTCAAATTCTCCAGGGCAGTCCAATCATTTAAACTTCCCACAGATACTATGACTTTCAAAACATTTCTCTGGTATCCCAGGTCCAGATCAAAACAAAATGAAATTCTTCTTGGCCTGTGCTGGTTTTAAAGTCTCTTCAAAGCAAGTGGAGGTGAACCAGTGATAACCCTTGGGGAACCTTTATGATAACCAGAATTTGAAGTGGCCGGTGACTGCTCTAAGAAGATAAAATGCAGAGAATAAAACAAGTTGAACATCAACAGAGCTTTAGAATCCCCTCTGAAAGGTTTGTAAGCCTTACACCATGACTTAGTATTTATTACACAGAGTGTACATTCAAACTAATCTGTTTGTGGAAACACAATTCTGCAGTCTTTCAGTGAAGCAGACAATATCATGTACTTTATTTCGACGTAGCTTATCACTTATTACCAAACTCGTGATTACTGATGTGATACTATCAGACATTGAAAGTTGAATTTTTTCTTACTACCAGGGTTATCGATGGATTTCTACTCTCTGTGGCATTTTTTTTTTCTTTTTGATAGATACCTGCAGCACTGTTCCACAGTTCCTTAAGCTTCCCCCTTGCAGGTGAGGATAGGGGCTTGAACCTGGGTCCTTGAGGGTGGTTACCTTGTGTGCTCTACTGGGTAGCACGCCACCACCTGGCCCCTCAAGTTGAATTTTGAAGTCTCTTTTCTGTGCACACTCCCAAGCAATATGTATGAAAGTGCTCTCTAGATAGCCAGAGTGGCTCTGCCCAGTATTAAAACTATGTGGCCTGTGCAAGTTTCCACCTCTGAATCTCATCATCTCAATCTATAAATGGAGATACTCCTACTTTGCAATCTTCAGCCTAGGATATATGTAGGTCCCTTATTTTTTTAAATATAGATCATAGTCCTAAAAACTCCTAATAATTTTATAAACTTGACATTACATGTCAAAGCAAGATAATATAGGTCTATAACTATATATTTTTTAAAAAGTTGTTGTTAAAATTCGGAAGGCTCTGGTCGGGCTGGCTTGCTTCACGGCGGGTAACAGAGACGCGGAGACAACGGCTGGGCAGGGAAGCTGTATTTCTTTATTCAGGAACAACGATTCACAAACTAAGACAAACTAATCAACAAACAGAACTCTGCTGTCTCTTTGCAGCGGCACAAGCACTCCCTCTTACTCTTGAACTTAGGAACTCTCCAACTCTAGAACTCTCCGAACTCAGGAACCCAGGAACTCTCGCTAACTCTGGCACTCTCGAACTCAGGAACCCTCTCCTTTACTCTCGAACTCAGAAACTCTCGCACCCTCGCACTCTCGAACTCCGGAACTCAGGAACTCGGTCACTGGGGAACTCAGGAACTCTGGCTAACTCTGGCACTCTCGAACTCAGGAACCCTCTCCCTTACTCTGGAACTCAGGAACTCTCGCACTCTCGCACTCAAAGAAAGAGTGCTTGCGCCGCCGCAAAGAGACAGCAGAGTTCTGTTTGGTGATTAGTTTGTCTTAGTTTGTGAATCGTTGTTCCTGAATAAAGAAATACAGCTTCCCTGCCCAGCCGTTGTCTCCGCGTCTCTGTTCACCACCGTGAAGCTAGCCGGCCCGGCAAGAGCCTCAGAAATTTTAACAACAAAAAGTAATTCAGTGTTCTCCATGAGCCATGGACATGTCGACTAGAGGCTGTAAACCATGGAGACATGGGAGACAGTCAACTAAGAGACCAAAGGCCCAACCCAAAAGTCCACCTCCACTCAAAAGCCACTTTCTTTTGCCAGATGAAGGCTGCAAAAGCTAACCAGTATCTAGAACCAGCATTAAATTAAATAAGAACAAACCAGGCAAAAACAAGAACAGCATGAGAAACTTTAAAACTATTATTTATTAACATGTGAATCTAGTAAAATTCCAAGACTTCTACACAAGTGGTTTGACCTTGTCCGCACTGAAGTCAGCTTTCTTTTGTTCCTGCAGTCTCTGTATCTGTGCTCTGAGACGCCAAGAGGACTCCACGTGCCCGTTTCCGTCGCAGTCTCTCAGCATTTGTGATTATCATGGGATGCAGAGGGAAGAAGCCAGAAAGACCTAAAAGCAACAGGATTTTCATTCCTTGCAACACAATACAAATTGATGTTTCCCTGGGGACTCTGCCTTACTGAGTAGTTTTAACAGAGGCCTGGTCTAGAGCAGAGATTTACAAATGCTTCTCATTTGCCAAACTGTCCTACATCTTCTCCAAGCTCCCCTCCCACCCGCCCTTCCTTCTACACATTTACAAGTAGACCGAAGATGTAGTCTATTTCCTAACCTGAAAGAAAAAAGAAAAAAAGGGGGAGAGGTAGAGTGCACAAGTTACTATACTCGAGGCCCCAAGTTCAAGCCCCCAGCCACCACCTGCAGGGGGTAAGCTTTACTTGCGGTGGAGTTGGCTGCATGTGTCTCTCCCTTTTTTGCCCTACTTCTCTGCCTTTATCCAAAAAAAGAAAAAAAATTGAAAGGGGACAGGCGGTGGCACACCTTGCTAAACTCACACATCACAGTGTGCAAGGACTCAGGTTCAAAGTCCCAGTCCCCACCTGCAGGAGAAAAGGTTCACTAGTGAAGCAGGGCTGCAGGTGGCTTTCTCTGTCTCTTTCCTGCCTCCTCCCTCCCTCTCAATTTCTCTCTGTCCCTAGTCACTAGTAAGTATATAGTGTGCCCTCAGGGGTGGCACTGTTGCAGTGCTCAAGGACCCCGGTTTGAACCCCTGGTCCCCACCTGCAGGGGGAAAGCTTTGTTAAGTGAAGCAGGGCTGCAAGTGTCTGTCTGTCTCTTCCCCTCTCTGTCTCCCACTTCCTCTCGACTTCTGGCTGTCTCTATCCAATAGTAAATATAATAAAAAATTAAAAACAAACAAATAAATGGGATAAATGGCTACCAGGAATAGTGGATTTACTCAGGTACCAAGCCCCAGCAACAACCCTGATGGCAAAACAACAACAAAACAAACGTGACAGGCCAACCACTGAGGACATAATATTGCCAGTATTTTTGGCATAAAATCTCCCAAAGAGGGCAGGGGTGGATAGCATAATAGTTACGCAAAAAGACTCTTGTGCCTGAGGCTCCTAAGTCCCAGGTTCAATCCTCCACACCACCATAAATCAGAGCTGATCAGTGCCCTGGTTTAAAAAAAAAAAATACATACAATAAAATCCCAAAAAGTCTCATGAAGGAGTCCACAAAGTGGAAAGTGTGCAAATTCAAAAGGGCTTGCCACAGCCTGGAGGCAAAAAAAAAAACACCTTTTCCTCTCATTATGCCAGGAACGGCCTTCAAGGTAAAGCACCCTGGGGGCCTGGTGGTGGTGCATCCACTTAAGCGCACAGAGTACTAGCGCGCAGGACCCGGGTTCCAGCCCCCGGCTTCCCATCTGCAGGGGATGGGGAAGCAGGTTTGCAGCAATTTTCTCTCCCTCTCCATTTCCCTCTATCCTAGTCAATAAAATGGAAAGCATGGGTCTCCAGGAGCAGGGGATTAGCGTGCAGGCCCTGAGCCCCAACGATAACCCTGAAGGCAAATAAATGTAAATAAATAAATAAATACAGTGGTCGGGGAGGTGGCGCAGTGGATAAAGCACTTGGACCCTCAAGCATGAGGTCCTGAGTTCGATCCCCGGCAGCTCATGTACCAGAGTGCTGTCTAGTCTGTCTAGTTCTCTCTCTCTCTCTTCCTTTTTTAAAAAAAGATTTTATTTATTTATGAGAAAGATAGGAGGAGAGAGAAAGAACCAGACATCACTCTGGCACATGTGCTGCCGGGGATCAGACACGGGACCTCATGCTTCACAGTCCAAAGCTTTACCCCTGCGCCACCTCCCCGACCTACCTCTCTCTCTCTCTCTCTCTCTCTTCCTCCCCCTCTCTCCTCCTCTCTCTCCCTCTCCCTCTCATTAACAGCAGATAAAATAACAGCCCCCCATGAGGTCGGGGGGGGACCTACCCAGCAGCTTCTCCACCGGCTTGGACAGGTGGGCGCCACAGCCGATCCAGTGGCGGATCCGCTCCAGGTTGAGCGCCACCAGCTTCTCCCCGCAGCTGTTGGGCAGAGGGTCGTAGGAGCCCAGCTGCTCCACGAAGCGGCCGTCCCGGGGGCTCTTGTTGTGGGCGGCCACGATGCGGTAGAAAGGCCGGTTGGTGCACCCGCCCAGGGCGAGGCGGATGGTCAGGTAGCCGCCGTGATAGGCCTTGGCCAGGGCGGGCGCTGTCGGGCACCGGCGGGTGAGGCGGCGAGCAGGTCCCGCTGGCCGCGGCGGTCAGGCCGAGACTCGGCCCCCTCCCGCCCCTCCCGCCGACCACGGCGGAGCCCCGGCTGCCGAGGAATGAAGCCCACGGCCTCAGCCGGCTTCGGCGAGCAGAGACGGAGCGGGTGGCCCGGCTGCCGCCGCCCAGCCTGGGACGGATGGCTTCGCTCCCCCCCGCCCCCGCTCCCCCGGGTCCGAAGCCCCCCGCCCGGTGACCGCCGCAGGAGGGTCGCTCGGGGCCCCCCACTCACTAAGCTGGACCATGGTGCAGCCGGCGAGAGTCTCGTCGCCCCCACAAGTCAGCTCAGTCGCCTCCTTGGCCGCGGGGAGCGCCCCGCAGGGTCCAGCCCGAGGAAGCTGAGGCTCACAGCCGGCCTCCGCCGGGACCTAAGCACCAGCGGCCGGAGACGACGGAGGAGGGGCCTCTCGGCAGGCCTCTTCCGCTTCCGCCCCTATGCTTCCCATGATGCAACACGGCGACCCTGCGAGTACCTTAAAGTACTGCAAAAAAAAAAAAAAAAAAAAAAAAAAAAGGCGCGCGCGCAACTGTGTGTGGTGCGGGCCACACAGCGCGCCGCCTTGCGGCAAGGGAGTATTAGGAGAATCCCGGGAGCCGGCGACTGTAGTAAACAGTTGCTCCCTAAATTCCACGTCCAGCGGAGGAGCAGTTACAGAAGCCAGAACTCCCACCTTCTGCACCCCAAAAAGAGTTTTGGTCCACACTCCCAGAGGGGAAGAAAAAATAGGGGCAAGATGACCAGAGGACTCTGAGGTCCAATCCCATCAGGACCCAGAGAGAAAAGAAAAAAGGAGGGACTTTCAGAAGTAGTAATAAGTATAGGTTTGCCTTGGAAAGGAAGAGCAGACTTCCGTGGGAAAGAAAAAAGGGCGAATATGTACAAATACAGATAGTCGTAGAAATGATAGTCGACCCGTATCTGTGACCTTGGGAGAACTACTGTAGCTTCCTTTGGAGGAAATGGGGGTACAGTACTCTGTTGGTGGGAACGGTGTGGAATTATACCCCTGTTATAATTTTGTAAATCATCATTAAGTCACCAATAAAATTAAACAACAACAAAATGCTCCCTAGGTGTGTCTTTTCCGCAAATGTTTTTTTGTTGTTGTTGACCTCCAGGGTTATCACAGGTTCGGTGTACCACGAATCCACTGCTCCTCCTGGAGGCTATCCCCCCCCCCCCCCCCGTTGCCACCCTTGTTGTTTTATCATTGCTGTGGTCATCATTATTGTTGTCATTGATGATGATGTTGGACAGGACAGAGAAATGGAGAGAGGATGGCAAGACAGAGAGGGGGAGAGAAAGACAGACACCTGCAGATCTGCTTCACCGCCTGTGAAGCAACTCCCCTGCAGGTGGGGAGCCGGGGGCTCCTATCCAGATCCTTAGGTCGGTCCTTGCGCTTTGCGCCACCTGCGCTTAACCCACTGCGTTACCACTCGACCCGGCAAATGGTTTTTGAGCACCTGCTAGTGCCCTGTGCGGTCCCTGGCTGAGAAGCTCACAGTCGTGGGGGGACGATGACACTTACGGAGACTAGGAGTGGGTGATAAGTACACAGAGCTGGGAGAATGGGAAAGGGAGAACTGAGAAGACTTCGCCATGGAGCTAGTGTTAAGAACGAGATTAGAGAAGACTTACAAATGAGTGTAGTGGATGTTATCCTTCTTGTGTTTACTGTGCTTTTCACTTGTCTATTCTCCTACCTCCCTCCAGCGCTCTGCACCTCTAAGAGGGGAGTCAGGGAGGAAGGATCGCTTTCCCTATTTTGCTGCAGGAGTGGTGTATGCACCTTCATGGACTCTGTATGGTTTCGATCTATGACGATACCTGTGGTGAAAGTGACTCAGTGTCTCCTCTTTAGGCAAAGTCCTCTCATTTTAACTACTTGGCTCACCATCAAATTCAAAGGGCCTGGCAGAAATGATTATGCTCTTTTTTTTTTTTTTTTTAAGTCTGCCTTACAGAATGATGCCTTAATTCCCAACTCTAGTAAGTGAGTCTGGCTAGGGAACCTTAGAAGTTACTTCCTTCCTCTCCAGCAGTGATCTCTCATAACACTATCATCAGAAATTCTAATAGTGAGCTCAATATAGTGTTGTGTGTGTGTGTGTGTGTTTACACAGATAGGTACAGTTTATATATGCTTCAATTTACTTGAATTAGTGATAGAACTACACTGGTGATTTTGAATCTCTTGTTTTCATTTTTTATTATCAGAAAGTTAACTATCAATGAGTAAAGCATCCAGTAATGCAGGGTTAGGAAACAAAATAAGAGCTTCTGTTTATGGCAAATAGCCTTCTGTTCTTCATCTCCAGGCTTCATATGATGAACCTTTTAGGGTTTGATTTCTGTGGGAAGGAAAATACCTCAAAGCCTCATAGAAAATTCTTAAGCTGAAAAGGTGTTAAAAAGATGGATTTCCAAAGCCAACTGTCTCCTGTACCATGTGGATCTCTGCAAGCAGAGCCTCGTCTTTCAGTTTCAGCTGTAGGAGGGGAAAAAGGATACTTGTTATACCTGATATAGCTGTGTAGAGACCCCACAATTGCCAAGCCACAGTTAAAGAACATTGTCCATTGGGGTAGAATTGGATCTTCCTACATTCCGTATTTCACAGTAAGGTCTCTATTAAGAGACATCATCATCATCATCATCATCATACCAGAGCACTGCTCAGCTTTGGCCAATGGTGGTGCCAACGATTGAATCTGGGACCTTGGAGCCTCAAACATGAGAGTCTGTTTTACATAATCATTATGCTTTCTCCCCCGCCCAAGAGACTTTAGCATATTGTATTGTTACATAGGTAGGCATATTGACTTTGTAAACATTTAGAATGTGATATGAGCACTCAGAATTTGAGTATTTTGTTAGAGTTCACATAGCTCAACGAACACAATATTTCCATTTTACAAATGATATAAAGGAAACAAAGACATTAGATTTGAATTAATTTTAGAATCTAGATGGGTAATAGAGATGTCTTGTTGGCTATTAAATATCTCCTCCTTTCTTACTAATAAAATCATTTTTTGGGGGGGCAGGGTTTCACTGTTCCAGGTTTAACTTTTTTGGATAGGAAGAAGGGGTGGGGAGGAGAGAGGAAAAAGAGAGAGAACAGTATTGATGCTTTGTTCATTGGCAAAGTACTCCCATGTGGTGTACCATAGGCTTAAACCTGGTTCATGCGCATAACTACTTCCCACATGAGCTTTCCTGCAGGCCCTGAATCTTCTGATTCTTTCCAGGACAACAATGCAACCAGCTAAAAAGCTGTAATTACTGCTTCCCTTGCAGCTATTATCTCATGGCCCACTGTGGCCGATGAAATATGAGCTCAAGTTATCACTCTGTAAAGAGAAGTAAAACAGCGATTTTGTCCCTTTAACCTATCCTTTCCTCCTCCTTCTCCTCCCCCTTCCCCTCCTTCTCCTTTTTAAAATATTTTTATTTATGTATTATTTATTTATTTATTTATTTATAAAAAGGAAACATATTGCTTCTCCTTTAAATTTTTTTTAATTATCTTTATTTATTGAATAGAGACAGCCAGAAATCGAGAGGGTAGGGGAGACAGAGAGAAAGAGACACCTGCAGCACTGCTTCATCACTTGTAAAGCTTTCCCCTTACAGGTGGGGACTGGGGGCTCAAACCTTCTCCTTTTTTTTTTTTTAGACCAGATCACTGCTTAGCTCTGGATTATGGTGGTAAGGGGGATTGAACCTGAGACTTTGTGTCTCAGGAGTGAGAGTCTCTTTGTATAACCATTATGCTATCTACCCCACCCCCTTTTTGTTCTTTATTATACCTGAAACATGGATCTTCTGGATAGCTACCGTGGCTGTTTTGCAACACTGAGAAATAGAAACTGCATGCTATTACTATGGTACTGAATAGAACCTGCATGCTATTACTATGGTACTGAATAGAGCCTGCATGCTATTACTGTGGTACTGAATAGAGCCTGCATGCTATTACTGTGGTACTGAATAGAGCCTGCATGCTATCACTATGGTACTGAATAGAACCTGCATGCTATTACTATGGTACTGAATAGAGCCTGCATGCTATTACTATGGTACTGAATAGAGCCTGCATGCTATTACTATGGTACTGAATAGAACCTGCATGCTATTACTATGGTACTGAATAGAGCCTGCATGCTATTACTATGGTACTGAATAGAACCTGCATGCTATCACTATGGTACTGAATAGAACCTGCATGCTATTACTATGGTACTGAATAGAACCTGCATGCTATCGCTATGGTACTGAATAGAGCCTGCATGCTATTGCTATGGTACTGAATAGAGCCTGCATGCTATTACTATGGTACTGAATAGAACCTGCATGCTATCACTATGGTACTGAATAGAACCTGCATGCTATTACTATGGTACTGAATAGAACCTGCATGCTATTACTATGGTACTGAATAGAGCCTGCATGCTATTACTATGGTACTGAATAGAACCTGCATGCTATTACTATGGTACTGAATAGAGCCCACATGCTATTACTATGGTACTGAATAGAACTCGCATGCTGTTACTATGGTACTGAATAGAACCCGCATGCTATTACTATGGTACTGAATAGAACTCGCATGCTGTTACTATGGTACTGAATAGAACCCGCATGCTATTACTATGGTACTGAATAGAACCTGCATGCTATTACTATGGTACTGAATAGAGCCTGCATGCTATTACTATGGTACTGAATAGAACCTGCATGCTATTGCTATGGTACTGAATAGAACCTGCATGCTATCGCTATGGTACTGAATAGAGCCTGCATGCTATTGCTATGGTACTGAATAGAGCCTGCATGCTATTACTATGGTACTGAATAGAACCTGCATGCTATTACTATGGTACTGAATAGAGCCTGCATGCTATTACTATGGTACTGAATAGAACCTGCATGCTATCACTATGGTACTGAATAGAACCTGCATGCTATCACTATGGTACTGAATAGAACCTGCATGCTATCACTATGGTACTGAATAGAACCTGCATGCTATTACTATGGTACTGAATAGAGCCTGCATGCTATTACTATGGTACTGAATAGAACCTGCATGCTATTACTATGGTACTGAATAGAGCCTGCATGCTATTACTATGGTACTGAATAGAACCTGCATGCTATTACTATGGTACTGAATAGAGCCCACATGCTATTACTATGGTACTGAATAGAACTCGCATGCTGTTACTATGGTACTGAATAGAACCCGCATGCTATTACTATGGTACTGAATAGAACTCGCATGCTGTTACTATGGTACTGAATAGAACCCGCATGCTATTACTATGGTACTGAATAGAACCTGCATGCTATTACTATGGTACTGAATAGAGCCTGCATGCTATTACTATGGTACTGAATAGAACCTGCATGCTATTACTATGGTACTGAATAGAGCCTGCATGCTATTACTATGGTACTGAATAGAACCTGCATGCTATTACTATGGTACTGAATAGAACCTGCATGCTATTACTATGGTACTGAATAGAACCTGCATGCTATTACTATGGTACTAAAAGATAAGAGGTTGGGTCTCTGATGACATTCAAAGAATGTGGGAGCAACCCTGAACTTTTTATTTGATGAGAAAAATAAGAAGTGTTAATTTGTTTAATCCATTGTATTTCATGTAAAATATCTTATAATTCATAACTGATAGAATGGCCCAGGGACTGGCAAACTATTTGGAGTCACATTTAGGCATTTTCCTGATTTTGCAAGCAAGGTTTTATTTGAAATACATTATTTTATGTATTGTCTATGGCTATTTTTGTACCGTATGGGCAGAATATCAATAGAGACCACCTGACACACAAAGTCTAGAATATTTCTAGGCAGGGGAGATAGTATGATGCTATGTAAAAAGACTTTCATGTCTGAGGATCCAGTCCCAGGTTCAATTCCCCCATATAATCATAGGCTAGAGCTGAGCAGTACTTTGGTCTTTCTCCTTCTCCTTCTTCTTCCTCTTCTCCTCCTCCTCCTTTCTCTCTCTCTCTCTCTCTTTCTCTCTCTGTATCTTTCACACTAAAATAAAACAAGTAAAATATGTAAAATATTTCTTGTTTATGGGGAAAAGTGTCTGACTCCTGGATTAGACCTTTATTTTTACATGAGTAAAATGAGTCCTAGAGAAGTTAACACAGTAATTTTTTTATTTGTGATTTAATAGTTACAAAATTATGAGATAAGATGGGTATAATTCCAGACCATTCCCACCACCAGAGTTCCAGAGTTCTGTGTCCCTCCATTGGAAACTGCAGTAGTTCTTCCAAGGTATGGGTTAACTATATTTATATATTCATATATATATATTCATATATATATATTCCAAGGTCACAGATATGGGTTGACTATAACTATAACTACATATATATATATATATATATATATATATAGTCACAGATATGGGTTAACTATATATATATTCATATATATATTCATATATATATATATTCCAAGGTCACAGATATGGGTTGACTATAACTATAACTCTCTCTCTCTCTCTCTATATATATATATATATAGTCACAGATATGGGTTAACTATATATATATATATTCCAAGGTCACAGATATGGGTTAACTATAACTACATATATACATATATATAGTTATATATAACTATATATATGACTATAACTGTATATATATATTCATTTTTTCCTATGGTCCTGCCTTCTTTTCCTTTCTAAGTCACACTTACTTCTGAATGTACTTCCTTTTCCCTATTCTCTCTCTGAGTTTTGATGGAATTGGATCAATACAGTATTTAACAGTAAAACTAGGACTATAATTCAGGTCCATCTATTTTTTTTACTAAGCTAGTCTTTAAAGAAGTAGTAGAGGTGGAGTTGTACCCCTCTGATCCTATGATTTTTGTCAGTGTTTCTTTTATAAATAAAAATTTAAAAAGAAAATAAATAAATAACTAAGAAATAAAAAAAGAAGTAGTAGTAAAGGGTCTCCCACGATAATTGTTCCAAATCCAATAGCCCCATGAAAATGTCAAGGATGGTAATAAAAGTCTCTATAAAAGTATTCACATCACTAAAATGCTCTAAAGTCCTGAATTAAGTCAACACATCTCTCCCAGTTTCCTAAGTACAGTACCAAGAATCAAAGCATCAGGCGGGGGAGATAACATAATGGTTATCCAGAAAGACTCTGATGCCTGGTGTTCGTTCTGAGCATCTAGGTTCAAAGCCCACACTGTCAGAAGCCAGAGTCGAGCAGTGCTTTGGCAAAGGGGGGGGGGGGGAGCATATGAGAATGAAGGCATCTGCATCATACCTTCATTGTATACTTGTAGGCCTGCTCAGCTTCTAGTTGGCGTTTAGCCTGAAAAAGAAGAAGAACAAGAACTGGTGATGATGGCATATCATAAACATAAGGGGGGAAGAGTACATTGCTACAGATACTTCTGCCTAAAAGAATTCCATATTTTGGTTAAGAACCTCAAAATTGATAGAGGAAGGAGGAAAGCAGATATTCACAAACACATATATGAAAGAAAAGAAACCCTCCATTTCAAAAAGCTTCAAGACACTTTGTTGTTCATTATGGGATTTAAGCCGTTTTGTTAACAACAGCTAACACACATCATATATCTATCTATCTGTATTTATCTTTATATATGTCTGATGGGTAATGTGCTGATATCATAAGAAGGTTTATGGATGGCACATCTCACATAACTTCGAGAAAACCCAATTATCATGCTTATGAACTATGAAAAGGCCAATGCTTATATTATGTTTACTTGTGGATTATAGTATTTCAGTTGCTTTACATACTTTAATTCTCAAAACAACCCTATGAGACAACTACTATTTATAATTCCTTATCTGTAGATAAATCTATGTAGAAAGAGGATAAATAAATTGCTAGAGTTATAACACTAGTAACTGGAGGACTCAGGTTTTAAATACAGTCTGCTTCTTGAATGTAGGTTTTATTAATCTTTTTTAAAAATATTTTTTATTATCTTTATTTATTGATTGGATAGAGACAGAAATTGAGAGGGAAGGGAGGGATAGCGAGGGTGAGAGACAGAGAGACACCTGCAGCAGTGCTTCACCACTTGTGAAGCTTTCCCCCTGCAGGTGGGGACTGGGGGTTTGAACCCAGGTCCTTGCGCATTGTATCCTGTGCGCTCAACCAGGTGTGCCATCACCTGGCCCCGGTTTTATTATTCTTAAAATAGGATATATATATATAGGATACTAATCCTGTATAAATGCTTCAAATATTTATAATGAAGTACTTAAATTTTTGTTATACACAAGTTTCAATTTTAATTAATTACTTTTTAATTTTGTTTTTATTTTATTTGTTTATTCCCTTTTGTTGCCCTTGTTGTTTTATTGCTGCTATTACTGATGCCATTGTTGTTGGCTAGGACAGAGAGAAATGGAGAGAGGAGGGGAAGACAGAGAGGGGGAGAGAAAGACACCTGCAGACCTGCTTCACCGCCTTTGAAGGGACTCCCCTGCAGGTGGGGAGCCGGGGGCTTGAACCAGGATCCTTACACCGGTCCTTGCGCTTTGTGTCACCTGCGCTTAACCCGCTGAGCCTGACTCCCAATTAATTACTTAAAAAAAAAAATAGTGACAGAGACAAAGAGGCAGAGAGAGAAAGTTTAAGAGACCACAACATTTCAGCTTCCTTCAATGCTGTGAGGGCCAAGCTTGAACTTGGGCCACACACGTGGCACAGCAGCAGGACATAAACAGGACTGGCCTTGCTTAGCATGGACTGGGCTGGAGACAAAGCAAAGTGCCACAGGGAAGCTTCCTCACCTCTGCCCCAATCAGTTGGCTTGGCCCACCCTACCCCGTTCACATTGACCACCAAATGTAAAGGGTTCACTCTCATCCTTAGACTCTCCTTTCCAGACCAATGCACGTGGGTATATGATTTTAAAGCACATTCCAAGCAGAGGTTTCCAAGACTTGGCCTTGCTTTCATCATCAGTATAACGAATGAATCAAAATATCATGCATTCATAGCTATCATACTATCCTTGCTTTACCTGGCTCCTCACTAATCTCTCTTTTTCAAAAAGATTTTTTAAAATTCTTATTTATTAATGAGAAAGATATGATGAAAGAGAAAGAATCAGATTTCACTCTGGTATATGTGCCGTTGGGGATCGAACTTGGGACCTCATGCTTGAGAATCCAGTGCTTTATCCACTGTGTCACCTCCCAGACCACTAATCTTCTCTAAAAGGACATTGTGCAAGGATAATGAACACTCACTTTTAAGGAGACCAGAGATAGGTATGCCCAGACTTCAGCATTACAGTTGTTCAGTGCATTGGCTTCAGAGAGAGCATCTTCAGCCTCTGTGAGTTCCTCCAACTTGACAGAAAATAAAAAAGACTTGTAAATTGATAATTAAGGTAGTTTTTGTTGTAGTCAGTTAAGCTGGAATCTTCTCATATTACCAAGTTGTCTGAAAAATGAATTTTGATGTCTGCATGATGTTTCTGGTTTGAATACATTAGTAAGGATATCATAAATTTAGTGTGCCAACCAGGACACTAAATGAAAAATGAACAAGCCGGTCATAACAGATACACTGGGACAAAGGGACTATCTCAGGCCAGGTAGAACTTGTAGTCACCTACACATAAGCCACATGCCTTTCTGCTGTGATGTAAAACACTTCGACCGGCAGAAGCCTGACAGCACTGCTCAAAGTATAGGAAAGTATGCACACTATTCAGCATAAGTCATGTTTCTGTTTTCTGTTTTCTTTAGATACTGATATCATTAAGACAGAAATTCAAAAATCACTCAAGGAACAAAGAGATATCTCAGTGTTAAGAGCACAAGACCTGCATGCCTGAATTCTCAGAGATCCCAAATTTTACCCCTGGCATTGTTAAAAACAAACAAACAAACAAACAAACGAACATTAATAATGGTGGTCTGGGAGATGGCGCAGCAGTAAAGCTTTGAACTCTTTTAAGTGTCAGAACCAGACATCACTTTGGTACATGTGCTGCTAGGGGGTCGAACTCAGGACCTCATGCTTGAGAGACTAATGCTTTATCCACTGTGCCACCTCCCAGACCACGGTTCAGATTTTTTTAAAGGTATTTTAAAAGACATTTTATTTTTCTTTTTTAAATACTTACTTATTTTTGGATAGAGACAGAAAAATTGAGAGGGGGAGGGGAGAGGGTGAGTGAGAAAGACAGAAAGACACCTGCAGCTCTGCTTCACCACTCATGAAGCTTTCCCACTGCAGGTGGGGACCAGGGGCTTGAACCTGGGTCCTTTTGCACTATAATGTGTTTGCTCAACCAGGTGCACCATTGCCTGGCCCCCGTGTTTTATTTTTCTAACTCAGGTTGACCTTTACTATAAACAACTCTAAAAAGTAACTTTTCATTAGAAAGGGCGACCATGATTGCCACCTGACTATGATCACAACCTCCAAGGGAGTTTGGAAGACCAAGAAATCAAGACTTTTTGTTTGTTTAGGTCTAGTCTCAAAGTGTTCATCTTCTTACCCGGTAACAGGCGATTCCTAATCCGAGCCAGGTAAGGCATGAAGGTGATCTCTTGCAGGCTTGCAGGTAGGTCTTCTTCGCCTTTTCGTACTGTAGCGAGAAAGCGCCAGCAAGTTACCATTCTTCTTGAAACTTTCAACACTGCATTGCTGAGATAATCATGGGACTTGTGTAGTTGCACTACTGAGCATTCTAAGTTAAACGTGTCCTTGGAAAATATGTTATTTCAAACCCATTTTATTAATTGGTTTACATAATTGTAAGATTTCAGGAGTATAGTTTCACACCTTCACAGATACGTGTATATTAACTCAGTGCACCCACCAGCAAAGTTTTTGTGCCCTTCCATCTGCCCCACTCTGCTACCCTTTCATTCTGATAACCACTACAGTTTTCATAGCATCTCAGAGACTGTTTGGTTACTGAGGTTTGTTTCGCACATTTGTAAAATTTAATTTCTAAGAGCAGTTTTAGGTTCACAGCAAAATTGAAAGTAGACAGATTTCCTACTTAAATTATAAAGCATGATAACTTCTTGTTATTTTATTTTGAATAGAAGCAAATCTGGACTTTGTGTAAGTGGGTGGGGGCAAATGTACTGAAGTTACAGCAGAAACATGAAGGAAAAAGATCTTTGGCAGAACATTAATAATTACTGGAATGGGATGATGAGTCTATGTTGGTTCATTGTATTTTTCTGTTTACTTAGTATATATTTGAAATTTTCCACAATAATTTTTTTCTTAGTGAGGGGAGGGGGAGGGGTTGGGGAGGGGAGAGGAGAGTTCACAATAAAATTTTTCTTTTAGAAGGTTTTGGTGGGTGTTTCCTAGAATTTGGAGTGGAGTTGATAGAGTCAGATAAGGTGTGTGAAGTGGACTTAATCTCAACTGAATCAAATGTAATTCTTGGTGTTGAAAGGGAAATTAAGAAATGTTTCTTTTGAAGCCCATGACGCTACCACTTAAGTCAAGTGAAGAATGGTTTCTATTATTGTTAACAAAAAAGTTAACAAATGTTATATTTATTGAAAACAAATTTTATAAATTCGTTTTATTATTATTTAATTTTTTTATTGGACCACTGCTAAACTCTGACTTATGTTGGTGCTGGGCATTAAACTTGAGACCACAGAGCCTTAGGCATGAGAGCATTTTTGCATAACCATTACACTGCCTCCCCAGTCCAGTAATCAACAGTTAAAACCATAGACTCTAATATTAGACTGAATATATGTTATTCCTGCTTCTAATTCCTAGTGATTGGATGTTGGGTAAGTCATTTACCTGTGGGTGAAAATATGTCATCATTCTTAGTGTTTTTAGTTCACAAAATGGATATGTTTGAAATGTCATCAGGCTTCAGACCATGACCTGACTTACTGCCCATCGTCTATTCTTTACCTCTTTTTCTTCCAAATAAATGAGCCCCAGGCGAAGGAAGATGAAGTGCATTTCAGAAGCATCCGTTACGAAACTAATGGTGCGCTCATAGCACGCCTTGGCCTCAGCATGATTTCCACTCAGAAAATAGAGGTGGCCCTTCACACCCCAGACATTGGGGTTCTGAGAAAGCAGAGAACAAGGGTCTGGGGTGAGGTGGTATTGCAAAGTACACTGATGGTCTCTGCTTAATGTGTCAGTACAGATTTAGCCTGTTTCCTTGCTCTCAGAGCACTTATTTAGAAAGAGGGTATTCAGTTGTACTAGGTTATATTGTTATCTCGCGCGCTCTTTCTCTCTTCTGGAATTCTTCCAGGTCATGTCCTTGGGGTTAAGTATTAAGAAAAGTATACTTAAAAGTTATACTCAATTATAACTAAGATAGTGTTCACAATGAGAAAACAAAGTCCAGAAGATTTTGAATCAGTAAACTATCTGCTAAAAAAAAAAAAAAAAGCTGTTCTTATCTCTTAACTACCTTTTTGCAAAACTTGTGACTCTAAGAAAAGCAAGCCTTAAAAACAGATAGATGAGTTTGCTGACAGCTGATGACTTTCACCTCCTAAAACCGGGACTCTACCCATGACACGGCACTGCTGCCTTTAAGAAAACCAGCTCATCTCTTCTCCAAACTAAACTCAAGAGGCTCTTAGAAAAGTGGTTACCAGGTAGTCCATCTGGGCTGCTTGTTGAAGGTATTCCTCTGCCTTAGCAAAGTCCTTTTTGAGAAGATGTGTCTGTGCCAGCACCAGATAATACTCACAGCTCGGGCCTCCTTGTGGGCACAGCAGCTCATGTGCAAGCACTCTGTGCACGTACTGCAAGGAGAAGTCAATGACAAGGGCCATGTAAGTGATCGCGTGGCATCAGCTCCATGTCCCTTATGCTGAAGTTTCAGTCTCTCATATTAAATAATAAGGAGCATAGAAAGAAGTGCTCATCAGCTCCAGCACACTAGATGTGCATGATAAACATTCGGCAGATGACTTTGAGCAATTCATTTAGACATTTCTAAGCAAACAAGCTACAATATTGCACCATTCTGGGTTTACTGCTTCTCGAAGATCAGGGGCTGGGTGGTGGGGGTCACCATGTTACCCTGCACATATTACCAGGGGTTTGTCGGTTTTGCAAATTTGTTTTCAAATTTATTTTGGATAGAGACAGAAAGAAGTGGAGAGAGACCTGAAGCAAACTCAAACTCACTGTTCATGAAGCTCCCCCTGGAAGGTGGGGCTCAGAGGCTTGAACCTAAGCCCTTGTGCACTGTAATGTGTGTGTTCAACCTGATGTGCCATCACATGACCACTGTTTATATATTCATTTGGATAGAGACAGAGAGAAATGGAGAGGGAAGGAGGAGATGAAGGAGAGAGAAAAAGAGACAAGTGCAACACTCCTTCACCACTGGTGAAGCTCCCCCCACATCCCCCCTCCCCCGCAGGTGGGCGTTTTGCAAATTTGTAACATGTGCAAGGTAACTTGTTGGTAATATAATGATAAGATGTGCAAAGACCTGGGTTCAAGCCTCTGGTCTTCAGCTGCAGGGGGCAAGTTTCACAACAGGTGGAGCAATACTGCAGGTATATCACCTTTCCTTCTTCCAGCTACCCTTCCTCTCTCCCTCCCATACTCCCTACCTCCCAGCTGTTCTCTTTCACTTTCCATTAAAAACAAAGAAAAAAATAAGAAAGAGGCAAATGGCCACTGGGAATCATGCTGGAGTTGTACAGGCATTGAGCCCTAGTGAAGAGGAGGGCTAGGAGGAGGAGGACAGGAAGGAGGAGGAGGAAAGAGGAGGAGGAAAGAGGAGGAGGAAGGAGGGGGAGAAGGAGAAGAGGGGTAAGAAGACAGAGAAGAAAGAAGTTTTATGTAAGATCTGCAAAACTGACAGAGTTAAATGTATTTGCTAAGGAGAGGGAGAACTAACTTTCTTCCTTTCTTTCCCTCTCCCTTTCTTTCTTTCTTTTTAAATTATTTTTTAAAAAATATTTATTTATTTGTTCCCTTTTGTTGTCCTTGTTGTGGTTATTATTATTGTTGCTGCTGTCGTTGGACAGGACAGAGAGAAATGGAGAGAGGAGGGGAAGACAGAGAGGGGGAGAGAAAGATAGACATCTGCAGACCTGCTTCACCTCCTGTGAAGTGACTCCCCTGCAAGTGGGGAGCCGGGGGCTTGAACTGGGATCCTTATGCTGGTCCTTGTGCTTTGCACCACGTGCGCTTAACCCACTTGCTACTGCCCAACTCCCTCTTTCTTTCTTTCTTTCTTTCTTTCTTTCTTTCTTTCTTTCTTTCTTTCCTTTCTTTCTCTCTTTCTTTCTTTCTTTCTTTCTTTCTTTCCTTCTTTCCTTCCTTCCTTCCTTCCTTCTTTTCTTTTCTTTTCTTTTCTTTTCTTTTCTTTTTTCCTACTAGGGCACTGCTCAGCTCTGGTTCATGGCAGTGCAGGGGATTGAACCTGGGATGTTGGAGCCTCATGAGTGAGAGTCTCTTTACATAACTATTATGCTATCTATCTACCTCCACCCTGAAACTTTTTTTTGGTCTCTGTTTCTATCATATCTTATAATAAAGAAACTTCTACTAACACTTGTACCTTCTTAGGAACATACCAGGGAAAAGTCTGCAGTTGTTTCCTTGGTATCTTGGCTCTTAGATAGGGCTAGGGTAATAATTATGTTAAGTACACCACTCAGTTCTGGTTATTGGTGGTGTTGGAGTACGAAACAGGGGACCTCTGTCATGAAAGCCCTGCGCACTTCTACTGCAGCCTCTCTTTAACCCAACAGTGACTTATTATGAGAGATAGAGCCTGTTTCTCTACTGGGAAAGTGGTAGTGTGTTAAAAGGTCGTGTTTAACGAGACTCAGTCCTGCCCAGTGTATAATTCTGGAGCGCGCTTCCTTGCTTCCATGGACTTTCCCACCCGCCCTCAAGTGGACTGTTTACTCAGCAGGATCAAGGCCTCTTGGCTCCTCCATCTTGCTCTCTCCTGCTGCTTTCCTCGTGGATTTGCTTCTTGATTCTGCTATAACAGACAAAACTTAAAGAGCACTCTTGGGATGAGGTTGCGATTCTCTAGCGCTTCTGTGTATTGATGTCTATGGGAATCAGTATGGGGCAGACCAGCCCCAATTTTAGCCCAGTTTTATTAATAAAATACCTCACATTCTTATGCTTCCTATAATATGGTATATTTGTCTCTCATTAGGTTAGAATTTAGAGAAGGAGGAGGATAGAAATAGGTTCTTATGAAACACTGATATTCACAATAATATGAATTCCAAAAATTAAATGGCAATAGGCTGACTATGACTTAGGAGCATAATTTTGCTCGGCTGGCATTCTACGGAGCAGACTGGCATTGGGCCTTTTGATGTTCTCTATACAGAGTGGTTCATGCCTGGATATAAATCTCATTCAGGCTATTGTGTACTTTTAAAAGCAGATATTTAATTTCTGCTCCATATGCAAATATATATATATAGTTTTATTAATTTTATTTATTTTGGACAAAGAGAGAAATTGAGAAAGAAGGAGGAGGTAGAGAGAGAGAGGAACAGAGACACCTGCAGCACTGCTTCAGTTGCTGGCACTGTTTCATCAAGATTCCCCCCTGCAGATGGGGACAGGGAGCTTGAATCAGTGTTCTTGAGCATGGTAACATGTGCCTTCAACCAGATGTACCATGTACCACCATCCAGCTACTGCTTTACACATATTTAATACTGTAAAGATATCAGTCTGGGTAGAAAAGCAATTAGCTCGACTATTTTCCCCTTTCCAGATACTCTAACCTGCACAGCATTGACCTTCATCAAGAAACGTATAGTCTCCATGAAGATAGTGACATGACTTTGGGAGATATTGGTAGAGTTGAGATGTAGCCAAACTGATGAATCTTGACATTTTGATGTATCTGAAAGTATTATATTAAAAGCAGTGATGATTAGATGCAACGAAAAAATGACAGAAACTCTGATATACTAAGGAAGCAGGGAGAGTATTCTAATTAAATATATGAGAGGGATTATAATTTAGAAAGTAGTAGATTGCTCTATAGAAATGTGCCCCCCCCCAAAAAAAAAGGAGATCAGAGCTTCTTAAGGATGGCTTACTGGTGGTTTCAAATGTAAGGCATAGCCAAATACACAGGGTTTTAGCAACTGAGGAAATAATATAGTAGTTATGCAAAAAGATGTTCACACCTGAGGTTCTGAAATCCCAGGTTCAATCCCCAGTACCACCATAAGCTTAAGATGAGCATTGCTCTGGTTATAATAATAAATAAATAAAAGTAAAAGATTTATAAAAGGGGGGATAAGATGTATACAGAACATGCTGAGTATGGAACACAGCTTTTACTGTCTTACTATAGGTTGTCTAAAAATGAAGAACCATTGCTAGGATTACACAGGTCTCTAGATAGCTGAACTAAATATAATCCTTGATCACTGGAAGATTGTATTACTGAGTTTGGATCTGAGAGCCTAGTCATATGAAGGAATTTAGACAATGCAGAAGATTAAAGAATCGACTTGAAACAAGTTAAGATTCCCATTTTGGTAATCATTAGATTTTTGCATCCTTGTCTTGTAATGGTTTCTTTACGTCTTTCTTTCAAGTAGAGTTTTAATTTCTAATTACCTTTTTTTTCTAGAATATCCTTGATATACTGGTTGGATGGTTTTTGACTGACACTTGGATCGGTGAAAAGGGGTTCTTGTGACTCAGACTGCAATTTGGAAGATTCTTCAAGAAATTCATCTAGAATGGATAACGTAGCTCCTGGTCCAAAAGAGATGACATTTTACTGTAAAAGTCTTTCTGCATCAACTATTAAAAAGGTAACTACTCTAGATGGCTTTATACTAAGTGAAGTGAATCAGACAGAGGAAAACTAACACTGTGTCATTTCATTTATGTGTGGAAGATAAAGAAACAAAAGTAACGGGTGGACAAAGGAAAGCAAAAAGCAAACTATTAGATTATAACAACAGAACAGTGGCTTCTAGAAGAAGAGGGTGAGGAGGGGTTAATAAATAAGGTTGAGGGAGTCAACTGGAGCGTGAAGGACGGAAGCTCGACTTTTGGTGGTAAACACAACGTGGTGTATACCAATCCTGATTTTTTAAAAAGTATTTATTTTATTTGTTCCCTTTTGTTGCCCTTGTTGTTTTTTATTGTTGTAGTTATTATTGTTGTTGTCGTTGTTGGATAGGACAGAGAGAAATGGAGAGAGGAGGGGAAGACAGAGAGGAGGAGAGAAAGACAGACACCTGCAGACCTGCTTCACCGCCTGTGAAGCGACTCCCCTGCAGGTGGGGAGCCGGGGTTTGAACCAGGATCCTTATGCCGGTCCTTGTGCTTTGCGCCACCTGCGCTTAACCCGCTGCGCTACAGCCCGACTCCCCTGATTTTAATTTATTTATTTATTCCTTGTTGTTGTCCTTCTTGTTATATTGTTGTAGTTATTATTGTTGTTGTTATTGATGTCATCTTTGTTGGACAGGACAGAGAGAAATGGAGAGAGGAGGGGAAGACAGAGAGGGGGAGTGAAAGATAGACACCTCCAGACCTGCTTCACCTCCTGTGAAGTGACTCCTCTGCAGGTTGGGAGCCGGGGACTAGAACCGGGATCCTTATGCTGGTCCTTGTGCTTTGTGCCACATGTGCTTAATCCGCTGTGCTACCACTCAATTCCCACAGTTCTTGATTTATAATCTATTTAAAAATGTATTCATTACTCTCAGGTTCTTCTTCATTACTCTCAGATTTACTGGGTTAAATTCTTATGTTTTTTATTTTAAATATTTATTCATTTATTATTTAGATACAAAAAGAAATTGGGAGGGAAGGGGGACAGCTAGTATAATACCTGCAGCACTGTTTTACTGCTTGGGAAGCTTTCCCCTTCTGGGTAGGGAGCAGATGCTTGAACCTGGGTCCTTGTGCATTGTAATATGTGCATTCAACTATGTGGACTGCCACCCAGTCCTTTATCTTTTAATTTTTATTTATTCCCTTTTGTTGACCTTGTTTTATTATTGTTGTTATTGATGTCGTTGGATAGGACAGAGAGAAATGGAGAGAGGAGGGGAAGACAGAGGGGGGAGAGAAAAATAAGACCCCTGCAGACCTGCTTCACCACTTGTGAAGTGGCTCCCTGCAGGTGGGGAGCCGGGGGCTCGAACCGGGATCCTTAAGCCGGTCCTTGCACTTTGTGCCACCTACACTTAACCCACTGCGCTACTGCCAGACTCCCCACCCAGTCCTTTATTTATAATCTATATGCCTGAAGCCAATACAATGTTATAAACCAATGTTACCTCAATAATAATTTTAAGTTGAAAATTATTAAAGGAATTAAAGTACAATCAATTTTCGAGTAAAAAATATTCTCTAAATATTATATGGACAGATTTCATATTCTGAATAAATTAAAAATGCAAGCTAAACTAACGGTACAATATCTGTAATCTCTCTTTTTAAATTTTTATTTATTATTGAATTGAGACAGAAATTGAAAGGGGAGAGGGAGTTGGAGAGGGGGAGAGACAGAGAGACACCTGCAGCTCTACTTCACCACTCCTAACGTTCTCCCCTGCAGGTGGGGACCAGGAGCTTGAACCTGAGTCCTTGAGCGCTGTAATATGAACACTTAACCAGGTGCGCTACCACCTGCCCCCCAATTTCTATAATCTCTAGTCCAAATCTTTAGATAACTAACCCAAGTAATGACAATATCAGATACCTATCCAAAAGTTACTTGATAGAGATGATTACTGGATACTTTCACTCATATAGGGAATTTAAATATCTAACATAAATAAAGTTGTGGAAAAATAACAGCAAAACTAACTCAGACTTAAAACTATGGTGGTTATTAGAGGGAATGGGGGGGGGAAGAGGAGGGTTGTGCTTAGTGTAAAGGCATCGGAGCTTTGATGATGTATGTGGTCAGTGCCCTCCACTTAGACAGGTATGAGATTATACCCTTAACATTTCATCGCATTGTCAACCAATACTAAATCGATAGTGAAAAAGAATAGTACTATGCAAAATAAAGGAGTGGGATTTTTCTACCCTGGAAAAAAGGAGTTGCTTTCTAAACCCAGGATCTCAAGAATTCTGATGAAAAGAGTCATTATTGATTGATTGGGGAGGTAGTGCTTTACAGTGCAGTCACTGACACATGCGTACAGTTTCGTTATGCAATAGGTCCCCGAAAGCTTTTCTTCCTCCCTTCTCCTCTACTCCCTCCCCAAAGTCCTTTGCTTTGGTGCTATGTCCTGTCCATGTTTCACTTTGTGCTCTCCCTCCCTGTTCCTACTTTAATAAGTCCACTAGTAAGTGAGATCATTTGATATTCATCCTTCTGAAAATATTATTTTTTACATAATATTAAAACTTCAATAAGAGAAAAGTCCTATTTACCTTATTTAAGTATTAAAAATAATCAGTTCTCCCTTCCCTATCAATTTTTCTCTGTCTCTATCCAATAATACATACATAAATAATAAGAGCTTCAGTTCTTGTGCTGTTCCTACAGATAATAGCTGACCCTGCAGAATAAGATGTAATGCTTGATATTGTATGACGCTCTTCCTCCTTCATATAGTTAGGCATCTCCTTTCATCTCGATGAAAAGAATTATCTATCTCTTTTGTGTAAACATAACCCTCCAGCATACATTATATATAACTTAGACCAAATCTTCAGAAGATTAGACCAGCACTCAGAGAATGCTGATGCTTGGGAGCGAGTGGCAGTGCACCTGGTTAAGCACATACATTACAGTGCTCAGGGCGCAGGTTCAAACCCCTGGTCCCCACCTGCAGGGGGGAAGCTTCATGAGTGGTAAGAGCAGGTTTGCAGGTATCTCTCTGTCTCTCCCCCACTCAATTTCTTTCTGTATCCAGTAAAAAATTAATTTTTTTTTAAAAAGAAAGCTGATGCTCTTTCTGGGTTTGAATTCACAGTTCATTCTGAATAATCTCTTTAATAAAATTATCTTTGAATTGTTTTTTTTATTATCTTTATTTTATTTATTGGATAGAGACAGCCATAAATCTAGAGGGAGAAGGGTGATAGAGAGGGAGAGACAGAGAGACACCTGCAAGATTGCTTCACCACTCACAAAGCTTTCCTCCTGCAGGTGGGGACTAGGGACTCGAACCCGGGTCCTTGCGAATTGTCACATGAGCACTCAACCAGTTGCGCCACCGCCCGGTCCCATCTTTGAATTGTTTTACAGTGATGACTATTTTCTTCCTTTTTTTTTTTTTTTAACCAGAGCACTGCTTAGCTCTGGTTTATGGTGGCGCAGGGAAACTGGGACTTCAGAGCCTCAGGCATGAGAGTCTCTTTGCATAACCATTATGCTATCTACCCCTTCCTAGTCATGACTATTTTCAACTGACACTCACTATAATGGAAATAAATAAGAAGACACAGACATATCTGAAAAAAAATCCAAGTGCATAGGAAAGAAAAACAACCAAACAAACAAACAAACTGGTAAATAACTCACAGACCTGACCACTCAACTGCTACTTATTTAACTGAGGATGAAGGTAAGGTATATTACCTACATACAAACTTGTAGATGAGGCCCCATATCAACTTTGTTAGTCATAAACTGGAAGCATCCTGAATATCTATCAGCAGGCGAATAGGTAACATACAGTGACACTGCCTTACCCTTTGTACCATTTAACAACAACAACAACAAAAATGAATGAACTAGTATAGGCAACATGTTTGAATCTCAGAATAATTGCGTTTAGTGAAATAAGACAATAAATACATACTGTATTATTCTATTTCTGTCTTTCTTTTTTTTTTAAAGAAGAGGAAGGAGGAGGATAATAGAAAAGGGAAAGGAATATCTCTGCTCCATCTTATTTTTTTGTAAAGATTTTATTTATTTATTAATGACAAAGACAGGAGGCCAGAGAGAAAAAAACCAGACATCACTCTGGTATATGTGCTGCTGGGGATTAAACTCAGGACCTGCTGCTTGAGAGTCTGATGCTTTATCCACGGCACCACCTCCCGGACCACAGCCATCTTATTTTTTAAAGTTATTTATTTATTTATTTATGAGACAGATAGAAGGAGAGACGGAGAGAGAGGTCACCAGACATCACTCTGGTACATGTGCTGCCAGGGATTGAACTCTGGACCTCATGCTTGAGAGTCCAGTGCTTCATCCACTGTGCCATCTCCTGGAACACTTATTCTATTTGTTTCTTGAAATTAAAAAAAATTCTAGAACATGAAAAATCACTTATGACAGAAAACTAATTGGTGGTTGTCTGGAAATGAAGACAAGAGAAAGACTATAAATAGAAACAAGGGACAATGCATTTTGGATATGAGGATTTCCTTGGTAGTGGTAATATTTTTATGGGTTCATTCATGCACTGAAACTCATCAAACAGTATATGTTAATTGTGTGTAGTTTATAAAATGTCAATCAAATCTAAGACTGTTGAAATAACAATATGAAACAACATATAAAAATAACATATACAAGAAACATAAGCAAAGCATACTGAACACGTTAGAATGACTGACCTTTTTAAATGGAGGAAAGAAGAATGGGGGAGAATTAAGTAAATAAATACATAAGTAAGTAAATAAATAAATAAAAAGAAGATCAAGAGAGGGACCATACATATTGGGAATGAACGAGGGAGAAAGTAATTTACTCTGCTAAAAATGACACCCCTCTTAGTAAATTCTCTTAAGACTAAAAATAGCAACAGTCCATATTTCAGGCTTTCAGTCATGTGAATGAGCAACTATTTCGGGATGCATTGGATCGACCTTCTCGTGGTGCATCCCGTGAGTACCCATTCATTGGGGAAACTGACGATCCTTCCGAGCCGACTGAATCCACATGGATCCCAGTCACTTTCAAAGCCAGCAACAAGCAGCTCCTGACAGCTTTCAACCTGACGCTGTTGACTGGCTACGGAAAAAGGGCTAGAAGAAGAAGGAACTATTTAGACAGAGTCTGCATATCTTTGAAGCAACTCAAGACTCCACCTACTTACTCATTTGACAAATATTTACTGAATCCCAACTATACATCAATTTTACTCCTAAACCAATCATTTTTTTCCAGGAGCCATGCGTCTTCTCCATTCCTTAGTCCTACCTCCTGAGCCTTCCATTTTCATTGCTGTTGTAGAAGAGGCACTGGGCATTCTCCAAGGCCCTGGACTGGATTCGATATTCCCCCCCTCTTCATACTCCACAGTACCGTTGCTCTTCTGCTTCAGCACTTGTGCCTGAAGTACACGTGCCTGAAGCTGTTTGGAGGCCTCATGAAATGCCATTTCCATTCGAATATCGTTATTTTGAATTTCATAGTATAAACCTGAAGAAAGAAATATACTGAGATAAATGTAACGAATTCCTCAACCACTATATACTGAAGAAACATTCCACTTACATTCCCCATATGTTCACTGTTGTCTAAGTACTACTGATCCTTCAAGAAAGGAGAGACACAGACTTACCTACCTACCTATCTACCTACCTACCTACCTACCTACCTACCTACCTATCCTTTAATCACTGGGGTTCAGTACCTGCATGACAAATCCTCTGCTCCCAGCAGTCACTTTTTCATTCTCTATTTTATTCAATAAGACAGACAGAAATTGAGGGGGGGGGGTGGAGAGAGACACCTGTAGACCTGGTTCACCACTCGTGAAGCTTCTCCCCTGCAGGTGGAGAGAGGGGCTCAAACTTGGATCCTTGTACATGACAACGTGTTTGCTAAACTTGACTCACTGCCCAGTCCCTGGAAGAGTCTTTTTTTCTTTTTTAGAGTTTTACCTTTATTTATTTATTTTGGATAGAAACAGAGAGAAATTGAGATGGGGAAGTGGGAAAGAGGGTAGAGAGGAAGGTAGAGAGAGAAAGAGATAGATAGAGAGATTACTTCACCATGTGTGAAGTTTCCCCCAGCAGGTGGGGACTGGGGCCTTGAGCCCAGGTCCTTGTGCACTGTATGTAATGTGTGTGCTCAGCAGGTGCACTGCCACTCAGCTGCAAGACAGACTTTTAAAATAGAAGAAGACACATACAGATCATAGGAAAATGCCATACCAAGTAAAGTCCAGGCTACAACATTAGTTGGTTCTAAGCAGGTAGCATCCTCAAAGAAAATTTCTGCTTGTTCATAATTCTCCATCAGGACAGCCAGGACACCACAAAGCAACAAGCTAGCAAGAGAAAACACATGATTAGTAACATAATCCCATAACACATAATTAGTAACATAATCCCATGTCACAGTTGTGATAACAAGACAATTTCAAAAGGAGCTTCTCAGGGTGGGGGTAGATAGCATAATGGTTGTGCAAAGAGATTCTCATGCCTGAGGCTCTGAAGTCCCAGGTTCAATCCCCCCACCCCCTGCACCACCGTAAACCAGAGATGGTCAGTGCTCTGGTTATTCAGAGAGTCCTGAGATTCCTGAACAGACATGATGGGCCTAGACCTCAAATAAATCCCTCTTGACTTGTTACTGGTCATCTCTATCAGGAACAACAAAATAGACCGCTTTGTGGGCTCCCATAGGATCTTGCCCTCAACCTGGATCAACAATGGTAGAGAATGTTCCTTCCATCCTTCAAAGGGAGGATGGACAACATACTCAATGCTACACCTGAGGAAGATGGCTCCTGAAATTGAGGCACCTTGAAATGTTCCTACTTATGACCACAGAATGTGAGCTCAGATCTACAGGGATGCAGAGGTCACATAGGCTCCTAAGCTGAATATGGGCCCCAGATCACATCAAATCGATGGGGTTTACAGTCAACAATATTTATACCCCTTTCCCATATTAGGGAGCTATTCTTTTCCCTGATCTAGCTTTCTGTCCCTTTTCCAGCCATGACATCATCTCCCCAGACAATAATTTGGATCCATCTGCATATCAGATTTCAGGCTCAGAGAAAAAAAAAAACTAGTATAGTTATAGGCCCTTTGGAATATAACTAAAATATGCCTACTAGCTATCTACAAAAATGGAGGAACCCCCCAACTCTTCATCTGCACTATTCCAGCCTTTAGGTCCATGATTGGTCAACAATTTGTTTGGCTATGTATGTTAACTCTCTTTTCAGCCACCAGGTTCCAGATACTAGCATGATGCCAACCAGACTTCCCTGGACAGACAACCCCACCAATGCGCCCTGGAGCTCCAATTCCCCAGAGCCCCACCCTACTAGGCGAAGAGAGAGGCAGGCTGGGAGTATGGATCGACCTGTCAATGCCCATGTTCAGCGGGGAAGCAATTACAGAAGCCAGACCTTCCACCTTCTGCATCCCACAATGACCCTGGGTCCATACTCCCAGAGGGATAAAGAATAGGAAAGCTATCAGGGGAGGGGATGGGATATGGAGATCTGGTGGTGGGCATTGTTTGGAGTTGTACCTTTCTTATCCTATGGTTTTGTTAATGTCTCCTTTTTTAAATAAATAAATTAAATTAAATTAAAGCAAAAAATAAAAATAAAAATGAGCTTCTCTGCTCTGACTCACTCCTCATTTCCCCTCACCCATACCTGTGAATATGATTTTGGTTGAGGGAAAGGGCTTTCTGAAAACATTCCTGTGCTTTGATATTGTCTTCAGTTAGGAGGCAGAAGGCACCATAATCCAGCCAGTGTTCTAGGTTCTGGGGCTCACGGACCAGCCTCTAATATAGAGACACATTAGGAGGACCAAGGTTATTGCAATAATATCTCATTTTTTATGCATGTGACATATAGCACAATAAGTACTCCATAAATATTACAAGCATGAAAACAGAAACTCAGACTTCTTCAACTCCTCCTCCTCCTCCTATTGGTACCACTGAGCTCTGAATGCCTAGCAAAGTTACTACTATGGCTAATAGTAAATTAATTAATTCACTAATTAATTAATTATTTACCAGAGCACTGTTCAGTTCTGGCTTATGGTAGTGCAGGGGATTGAACCTGGGACTTTAGAACCTCAGGCATGAAGGTTTCTTTGCATAACCATTATGCTATCTACTCCTGCCCAAACAGAGTGTTGAGATTTAAAACTAGCTATTTAACGGGTAATTTATTCTATTTTATTTTATTTTATTTTTAGTTATTTATTTTCTTTTGCCTACAGGGTTATTGCTGGGGCTTGGTGACTGCACTACGAATCCACTGCTCATAGAGGGCATTCCCCCCCTTGTTGTTTATCATTTTCATTTTTACTGTTGTTATTGCTATCATTGTTGTTGGATAGGACAGAGAGAAATCAAGAGAGGAGGGAAAGACAGAGAGGGATAGAGACAGACACCTGCAAACCTGCTTCACCGCTTGTGAAGTGACCCCCTTGCAGGTAGGGATGCTTTTATTTTTATTTTATTTTTCTTACCAGAACATTGTTCATCTTTGGTTTATGGTGATGCAGGGGATTAAATCTGGGACTTTGGAGCCTCATGCACGAAAGTCTATTTGCATAACCATTATGCTATCTACACTCTGGAATAATATATTATTAATAAGCATTTGTTGAAACAATTTGAAAATTGAATCCTCTAGTAATCATGATGTCAATGTTCCTGATAAGCTCATCAAATTATTTGGGAACCTAAGACTAAAGATTCACTTGATAACTCATTCTAAGGATTCACATATAGTTATTTCTGTCATTGTTTTGGGATAGTAAATATAAGATTATCTACAAAATCTATAAAAATTTTATAATGAGTGAAAACTACAAAACATTCTAAGAGAAACTACCTAAAGGAAAGCACATTTTGACTATATGAAAATAAAAATATTGGGGGCCAGGCAGTGGCACACCTGGTTAAGTGCACATATTACTATGGGCAAGGACCTGGGTTCAAGCCCACTCTCCACCTGTAGGGGGTATGCTTCACCAGTAGTGAAGCATGTCTATAGGTGTCTAATTCCCTCCTCTCCCTCTCTCTCTCTCTCTCTTTTACCAGAGCACTCCTCAGTTCTGGTTTATGGTGGTTCGAGGGATTGAATCTGAGACAGTGGAGCCTCAGGCTTCAAAGTCTCTTTGCATAACCATTATGTTATCTACCCCCACCCCCTTCTCCTCTTTATCTCTGCCTACTCTCTCAATTTCTCTATGTTCTATCCAATAAAACAGAAAGGAAAAAAATAGATTGCTACATTAAAAGAAACTATCAAAAGAGTAAAAAGGATATATCTCCTTATATATTATAGGATGGGGGGAGATTATTTTCAAATCATATATTTGTGAAGAAGTTATGTAGAAATATAAAATCAGCTGAAACTCAATAACAAAAATTCAGACAACCTGATTCAAAAATAAAAATAGGCCAAGGGCTTTAATATATATTTCTCTAAAGAGGATACATAAATGACTGATAAACATAGGAAGAGATGCTTAGCATCACTAATCATCAGGAAAAGTAAGTGAAAACCACAATGAAATAACACCTTAGAATAGTCATTATCGGGAGTCAGGTGGTAGCACAGCGGGTTAAACGCACATGGCGCAAAGCACAAGGACTAGCATAAGGATCCCGGTTTGAGCCCCAGCTCCCCACCTGTAGGGGAATTGTTTCACAGGTGGTGAAGCAGGTCTATTGGTGTCTATCTTTCTCTCCCCCTCTCTGTCTTCCCCTCCTCTCTACATCTCTCTCTGTCCTATCTAACAAGGACGGCATCAATGACAACAATAATAACTACAACAATTAAAAAAAGGGCAACAAAAGGGAAAATAAATAAATACTTAAAAAAATTTTAAAAAAAGAATAGTCATTATCAACAAAACAGAAAATAACAGTTGTGGATGAGGCTGTGAAAAGTCAGAACTGTTTTACACAGTGGAAATGTAAGATGACAGGGCAATTATGGAAAAAAGGAAGGTGATTCCTTAAAAAATTAAAAATAGAATTATCATATTTGATAATTTGCTATATCACATATGATATGGCAAATCTACCTGTGTGTACACATATACAAGAAACAAAAGCAGAGTGTCAATGATCTATTTATCTTTGTTCTTAGCAGCATTATTGATAATAACTAAAAAAAGAATAGTAGCAAAGCCAATTGTTCATCAGCAAGACATGATACATGTTTTGATATATGTATGCTGTATCATGTTATATATGTACAATACATATTTCATAGAAAATGATTCAGTCTGACATACTGTAACATAGATAAACCTTGAGGATATATGCTGAGTTAAATAGATCATCTCACAAACTGACAAATACTTTATCCCTTAGTGTATATGAGGTAATTATTTTTGTCAGATTCACAGACATAGAAATTAGAATGGAGAGACCACCTGGGACCGAAACAAGACAGGACTAGAATGACTTCAGGAACCTACCAAGTCACCAGTGAGTGCAGACACATGTGGCTCATGGACAGAGAGAAGCCTAGGGAGAGATTAAGTGGTTGGTAACAGTACAGCAGTTTACCAGTTCAGACACCACCTCCAGTCTGTTTCACCAACAAAAAGACAGCTGAAGGTAGGAGAGGACTCCCCTAAGACTCACCAAATAAAACTGTGAGTCTCCATTGCTACTGCCCTTAGAATCGGGAGTTGGGGGGCGGGAGGCCCTGTGCTGACACCAGGGGACAGAGAACTAACCAGGAAACTCAGGAGAAGATCTATATCTTAGTGGCCTAGCAGTGGGGCTGTAAGAGTCTCTTTGCATAACCACTGGATTATCTCTCCCCCACCCTGCCTTATCTCATGGTCATGAGTCAGTGATTATCTCATGGTCATGAGTCAGTGATTAAGCTAAGAAGCCTACTTATAGTTTAAATGCCCTCAGGCTCTCATATCCTACAGGGAAGAAAAAGAACAAAAGAGGCTTTTAAGCCACTGAGCTCCAAATCAGGGATTAAAATAATATTGAAACAACTGTCAATTTCCACAACTGTGAACCCTTTAATTACCTTACTTAGACACAAGTCAATCCAGGCAAGAGTGATCAGTAATTTGAAAAGTACTAAGAGAGGGAACTCATAACATACTATATAAATAAAATGGTTAAACCAACAAGAAGAAATATTGGATAAATGAACCGGGACAAGAGTCCAGCTAGAAACCCCCAAAGGTTGAAGCACAAAATAATGTGGTCAACATCCAAACACTAGTTAAGGAAATAATCACAGGAGTGAGTAAAAAGTTTGAAAGAATTATCATCAGAAATGCAGAAATAAAAAATGAAACTCTGGAAGAAAACACTAATTATCTCAAGGTTATTAGAGAGCTGGAAGCTGAAATAGCTGAGCTAAGAACACAACTAGCTCAACAAGCTAAAGCAGTATCAGAATAGGGTAACAAAATAGATGAAATCCAGAAAAAAGTAGAGGGGAGAGAGAATAGAATAAATGAATTTGAAGACAGAATTAGCAAGATTGAGGATGAAATAGACAAATAAAAAATAAGTGAGAGATCTCAAAAAGAGATTAAGAGATACTGAAAATAACAATAGAGACCTACGGGATGACTTCAAAAGAAATAATATACACATTATTGGCTTAACAGAGGAAGAAAGCATTCTTCAGGACATAATAGCTGAGAACTTCTCTAATCTAGACAACATAAAAGACATAAAGATTCAAGAAGCCCAGAGGGTCTCAAACATAATTAACCCAGACTTAAAGACAAGACACATCCTATTTAGAATAGAAAGGAATAGGATAAAAAAGGATCCTGAAGGCTGCAAGAGTCACCTACAGAGGAAAACCCGTAAGATTAGCAGCAGACTTCTCCATACAAACACTACCAGCCAAAAGAGAATGACAAGATATCTATCGAGTGCTCAATGAGAAAGGCTTTCAACCAAGAATACTGTATCCTGCTAGACTGTCATTCAGACTAGATGGAGGCATAAAAACCTTCTCAGACAAGCAACAGTTGAAAGAATCAACTATCACCAAGCCTGCCCTGAAGAAGTTCTGAAAGTTCTCCAATAAACAGTCAGACCACCATAAATATGTCATAGATCAGAACACTCTAAAAATCTCTAAGAATGGTGTTAAAATATCTTCAATCTTTGATATCAATAAATGTCAGTGGCCTGAATTCACCTACTGAAAAGGCACAGAGTAGGAAGATGGATCAGAAAACACAACCCAACAATATGCTGTCTACAGGAAACCCACCTAACTCAACAAGACAAACACGAACTCAAAGTGAAAGGATGGAAAACTATCATACAGGCCAATGGCCCACAAAAAAATGGCAGGAACAGCTATTCTCATATCTGATATGATAGACTTTAAAATAAATAAAATTAAATAAGATAGGGATGGACACTACTTAATACTCAGAGGATCAGTAAACCAAGAGAACTTAACAATTATTAACATCTACGCACCCAATGAGAAGCCATTTAAATACATCAAACTTCTACTGAAAGAGCTACAGCAATATATTAATAGCAACACAGTCATAGTAGGGGACTTCAACACCCCACTCTCTCAACTTGACAGATCATCTAGGCAGAAAATCAACAGAGACATAAGGGACCAAAATGAGGAGATAGATATACTAGAACTATTGGACATTTTCAGAGTCTTTCACCCCAAGAAACTGGAATACACATTCTACTCAAGTCCACATGGGTCATTCTCAAGGACAGACCATATGTTAGGCCACAAAGACAGCATCAGCAAATTCAAGAGCATTGAAATCATGCCAAGAATCTTCTCAGACTACAGTGGAATTAAACTAACACTTAACAATCAACAAAAGATTAGTAATAGTTCTAAAATATGGAAGCTCAATAGTACAATACTTAACAACCACTGGGTCAAAGAGGAAATAAAGGAAAAAAAATGTTTCAAAAGTTCAATAAAAATGAAGATACAAGCTATCAAAATATTTGGGACACAGGTAAGGCAGTACAGAGAGGTAAGTTCATAGCTATACAAGCACACATTAGGAAACAAGAAAAAGCACAAATAAACAGCCTGATTGCACACCTTAAAGACCTAGAAGAATAAGAACAAAGGAACCCTAAAGCAACCAGAAGGACAGAAATCACTAAAGTTAGGGCAGAAATAAATAACATTGAAAATAAGAAAACCATACAAAAGATGAACAAAAAAAGGTAAATGTTGGTTCTTTGAAAGAGGGAACAAAACAACAAACCATTAGCCAGACTCACAAAACAAAAAAGGGAGAAGACCCAAATAAATTGGATACTAAATGAAAGAGGAGATATCACAACAGACACCGCAGAAATTCAACATATCATGTGAGGCTTCTATGAACAACTATATGCCACCAATTTAGAGAACCTGGAAGAAGTGGAAAATTTCCTAGATACCTATGAACTTTCAAAATTAAGTAAAGAGGAACTAGATAACATGAACAGGCCCATCACAGCTAATGAAATTGAAACAGTTATCAAAAACCTTCCCAAAAATAAAAGTCCTGGACCAGATGGTTTTACAAATGAATTCTACAAAACCTTCAAAGAAGAACTAATACCTCTCCTTTTAAAAGTCTTCCAGAAGATTGAAGACACTGGAATACTCCCTGCCAGCTTCTATGAAGACAACATCTCCTTGATACCAAAAGTAGACAGGGACACAACCAAAAAAGAAAACTACAGACCAATACCTCTGATGAACATAGATGCTAAGAAATTGAACACAATTCTAGCCAACTGGATACAGCAGTATATTAAAAAGATTGTTCATCATGACCAAGTGGGGTTTATTCCAGATATGTAAGGCTGGTTTAATATACATAAATCAATCAATGTGATCCACCACATTAATAAAAGCAAGACCAAAAACCACATGGTCTTATCAATAGATGCAGAGAAAGACTTTGACAAAATACAACATCCCTTTATGATCAAAGCACTACAAAAAGTAGGAATAGATGGAAAAGTGATAGTGAAGGTAGTGGAATCTATATATAGCAAACCTACAGCCAACATGATACTTAATGGTGAAAAACTGGAAGCATTTCCTCTCAGATCAGGTACTAGAAAGGGTTGCCCACTATCACTATTGTTATTCAACATAGTGTTGGAATTTATTGCCATAGCAATCAGGCAGGAGCAAGGAATTAAAGGCATACAGATTGGGACAGAAGAAGTCAAACTCTCCTTATTTGTAGATGACATGACAGTATACGTAGAAAAACCTAAGGAATCCAGCAAGAAGCTTTTGGAAATCATCAGGCAATACAGTAAGGTGTCAGGCTACAAAATTAACATTCAAAAGTCAGTGGCATTCCTCTATGCAAACACTAAGTTAGAAGAAGTTGTAATCCACAAATCAATTCCTTTTACTATAGCAAGAAAAACAATAAGATATCTAGGAATTAACCTAACCAAAGAAGTGAAAGACTTGTATACTAAAAACTATGGGTCACTACTCAAGGAAATTGAAAAAGACACAAAGAAGTGGAAAGATATTCTATATTCATGTGTTGGAAGAATCAATATCATCAAAATGAATATACTACCCAGAGCCATCTACAAATTTAATGCCATCCCCATCAAGATCCCAAGCACATATTTTAGGAGAATAGAATAAATGCTACAAATGTTTATCTGGAACCAGAAAAGACCTAGAATTGCCAAAACAATCTTGAGAAGAAAGAACAGAACTGGAGGCATGACATTCCCAGATCTCAAATTGTATTATAGGGCCATTATCATCAAAACTGCTTGGTACTGGAACATGAATAGACACACTGACCAGTGGAACAGAACTGACAGCGCAGAAGTAAGCCCCCACACCTATGGACATCTAATCTTTGACAAAGGTGCTCAGACTATTAAAAGAGAAAAGCAGAGTCTCTTCAACCAATGGTGTTGGAAAAAATGGGTTGAAACATGCAGAAGAATGAAACTGAACCACTGTATTTCACCAAATACAAAAGTAAATTCCAAGTGGATCAAGGACTTGGATGTTAGACCACAAACTATCAGATACTTAGAGGAAAATATTGTCAGAACTCTTTTCCGCATAAATTTTAAAGACATCTTCAATGAAATGAATCTAATTACAAAGAAAACTAAGACAAGCATAAACCTATGGGACTACATCAAATTAAAAAGCTTCTGCACAGCAAAAGAAACCACTACCCAAACCAAGAAACCCCTCACAGAATGGGAGAAGATGCCATACATCAGACAAGAAGCTAATAACCAAAATAAATAATGAACTTGCCAAACTCAACAACAAGAAAACAAATAACCACATCCAAAAATGGGGAGATGACATGGACAGAATATTCACCACAGAAGAGATCCAAAAGGCCAAGAAAGACATGAAAAAATGCTCCAAGTCTTTGCTTTTCAGAGATATTCAAATAAAGACAATAGTGAGATACCACTTCACTCCTGTGAGAATGTTATACATCAGAAAAGGTAACAGCAGCAAATGCTGGAGAGGTTGTGGGTCAAAGGAACCCTCCTGCACTGCTGGTGGGAATGTAAATTGGTCCAGCCTCTGTGGGGAACAGTCTGGAGAACTCTCACAAGGCTAGAAATGGACCTACCCTATTATCCTGCAATTCCTCTCCTGGGGATATATCCTAAGGAACCCAACACACCCATCCAAAAAGATCTGTGTAAACATATGTTCTTGGCAGAACAATTTATAATAGCCAAAACCTGGAAGCAACCCAGGTGTCCAACAACAGATGAGTGGCTGAGCAAGTCATGGTATATATACACAATGGAATACTACTCAGCTATAAAAAATGGCTACTTCACCGTTTTCAGCCGATCTTGGATGGACCTTGAAAAATTCATGTTAAGTGAAATAAGTCAGAAACAGAAGGATGAATATGGGATGATCTCACTCTCAGGCAGAAGTTGAAAAACAAGATCAGAAGAGAAAACACAAGTAGAACCTCAACTGGAATTGGCATATTACACCAAAGTAAAAGACTCAGGGGTGTTTGGAGGGGGAGAATACAGGTCCAAGAAGGATGACAGAGGACCTAGGGTGGGTTGTATTGTTATATGGAAAACTGGCAAATGTTATGCATGTACAAACTATTGTATTTACTGTTGAACGTAAAACATTAATTCCCCAAATAAAGAAATAAAAAAAGAAATTAGAATGGAGGTTGTCAAGGGTTATCAGTGAGGGAAGGAAAATAAATGGAGAGGTATTGCTTAATATACTAATATATCTATAAAATATACATATATTTCCAATTTTACAAGGAAAATAGAATGACAGAGATGAATGGTGGGAGGGGCGGTGGCAGTGCATCTGGTTGAGCACACATGCTGCAATGTGTAAGGACCCAGGTGTGAGCATCCCCCCCATCCACACCTGCAGGGGGGACAATTTATGAGTGGTTAAGCACTACCACAGGTGTCTCCCTTGTCTCTCTCCCTTTCCACTTCTCCCCTTCTCGATTTCTGGCTGTCTCTAACCAATAAATAAAGATAATGACAAAAACAGGAATGGTGGTGGTGGTGTTTACAATAGGAATGTGCTGAGTTGAGTACCTCTAAACTGCACTTAACAATGGTTAGTGTAGCAGACATTACACTGTATGTATTTTTACCATGATAAATATTTGGAAGGTTCATCTCATGATGCATGAAATGATTTCCAAACCTTGTCCATAGCAGTTATATGTAGAACCAAAACATATATGAAGTTTTATACCATACTTCATGTGTGTTTTTTCAGTCCATGATGCACGAAGGCAGCAAGCAGAACTAGAAAACTTGACAGTCGTTCGTAACATATTGTAAAGACTCAGTAAATGTTTCCTAGATGGCTGAGTAGACTTTTTACTTTACTTTAAACATCATTTACAGAGGCCAGGCAGTGTGGCTCACGCAGTCAGGCGCACAGAGTGCTATTTGCAAGGATTCCACTTACAGCCTGCTGCTCCCCAACTGCAGGGGTTGATTGGTTGATTCACAAGCGTTGAAACAGGTCTGCAGGTGTCTTTCTCTCTCCCTCTCTATAGCCCTCCCCCATCAATTTCTCTCTGTCCTGCTGAATAAAGTGGGAAAAATTATTTACAGTAAAATTACACAGTAAAATTATACAGTTAAAATTCTGTGAATTGTAATACAAGTTTCACATTACCATCACCACAAAACAAATTACACCACTTCAAAAAGCTTCTTACTTTTTTCAATTTTTAGAAAAACTGTTAATGATTTACAAAATATAAGATAACAGGGTTATAATTCCACATCGTTCCTATCACCAGAGTTCTGTGTCCCCACATTCCCTCCATTGGAAACTGAAGTAGTTTTCCCAAGGTCACAGGTATGGGCTGAATACTATTTTTATAACTAGCTGTCTATATTTATATATTTGCTTATTTTTTTCTATGGTCCTACCTTCTCTTCCTAATTCACACATATACCTATTACTACTTCCGAATGTCCTTTCTTTCCCCCCACCTCTTCTCTCTCTGGGTCCTGATGGAGTTGGAGTTCAGGGCCCTCTAGTTATCTTCCCCTAACATTTCTCCTCCTCTGAGGGTATGGACCAAAATTCTTTTTGGAATGCAGAAGATGGGAGTAATTGCTTATCTGCTGACTTTTTAAAAAAAATTTTCAGAGCATTACTGATCTTTGGCTTATGGTGGTGTGGGGGACCGAACCTAGGTCTTCAGAGTCTCAGGCATGACAGTCTCTGCATAATGATTATCTATTTTTCCTGCCCTAAAAAACTTATTTTAAAAAAGCTAGTCCTTTCTTTTATAGTCATCTCTGTCCCCTTTCATAGATGTTGAAACTCAACCTTTTAGTCATAGTTCTGTCTTTTTAAAATGCAACATAAATAGAACCACATGCTATGTAATCTTCTGAAAGATTTGTTTTGGCTTTTTTTCTTTTGTTTTGATTTCTTTTTTTTTTAAACTTTTAAAAATATTTATTTATTCCCTTTTGTTGCTCTTGTTGTTTTATTGTTGTAGTTATTATTGTTGTTGATGTTGTTGGATAGGACAGAGAGAAATGGAGAGAGGAGTAGAAGACAGAGAGGAGGAAAGACAGACATCTGCAGACCTGCTTCACCACTTGTAAAGCAACTCCCCTGCAGATGGGGAGCTGGGGGCTCTAACCGGGATCCTTAAGCAGGTCCTTGTGCTTTGCATCGCGTGCGCTTAACCCGCTGTGCTACCACCCGACTGCCTTGATTTGTGTTTTAAAAAAAATTATATATTTATTTTCCCTTTTGTTGCCCTTGTTTTTCATTGTTGATTTAGTTATTCTTTTTTTAAAAAAAAAAACTTAAAAAAATACTTATTGGATAGAGAAAGCAAGAAATCAATAGGGAAGGGGGCTATAGAGAGGGAGAGAAACAGACACACCTGCAGCCCTGCTTCACCACTTGCAAAGCTTTCCCCCTGCAGGTGGGTACTGGGGGCTCGAACCCTGGTCCTTGTGCACTGTGATGTATGTGCTTAACCAGGTGCCCCACCACCCAGCCCATTTTAGTTATTCTTGTTGTTGTTATTGATGTCATCATCATTGTACAGGACAGAGAGAAATGGAGAGAGGAGGGGAAGACAGAGAGGGAGAGAGAAAGATAGACACCTGCAGACCTGCTTCACCGCCTGTGAAGGGACTACCTTACAGGTGGGGAGCCAGGGACTCGAACCGGGATCCTTACGCTGGACCCATGCCACGTGCACTTAACCCGCTATGCTTTTGACGCATTTCTTTTGCTCAGTATAGTTCCTTTGAATTATAATTCAAGCTGTATGTATTGCTATTTTATTTCTTTTATTGTTGAATAGTCAGTAGACTATATGGATAGGACACCATTAAATATTCACTTTTGTTCAAAGTTTCTTAGAAAATGTGGAAAAATAGTGAAATAAAACTAATATTACTATAGACTACTAGATGTCAACACAAGTTCATGGTTCACTTCTGGTTGGGGCTTAGATCAAGGCTCATTTTTAAAATCTGGACAACCAATATTCTGGCACAATTTATTGAAAAAGACTGTACTTTCTCTGTTGAATTTATTTTATACTTTGTCAAAAGTTTAGTATTCTGGATTGGGAAGCAGCTCACCAAATAGAGTGCACACTCTACTGTGTGTGAGGACCTAGGTTCAAGCCCTTGTCACCACATGGAAGCTCCATCCATGGCATCAGGGAAAGCTTCAAGAGCAGCAGAGAAGTGCTTTGGTATCTTTTCTTCTTCTCCTTCATCATCATCTTCTTCTCCTTCTCCCTCTTCTTCTTCTCCTCCTTCTTCTAGCTTTGTTTGCTTTTTTTCTTTCTAATTTCTTAGTAGTGGTTTAATAATGATTAACAAGATTGTAGCATAAGGGGGGTACAATTCCAT
Organism: Erinaceus europaeus; assembly: GCF_950295315.1. Taxonomy (NCBI): domain Eukaryota; kingdom Metazoa; phylum Chordata; class Mammalia; order Eulipotyphla; family Erinaceidae; genus Erinaceus; species Erinaceus europaeus. Next base: position 24,892,326 of record NC_080162.1, read on the forward strand.
ACAGTTCCCACCACCAGAGTTCTGTGTCCCATCCCCTCTATTGGGAGGTTCACTATTCTTTATCCTTCTGGGAGTTTGAACCAAAATTCTTTATGGGGTGCAGAAGGTGGGAGGGCTGGCTTTTGTAATTTTTTCTCTGCTGGACATAGGTGTTGGCAGGTCAATCTTTCATTCTCACTCTATTTTTCTCTGTGTGTCTCTATCTAGAATTTTTTTTAAAAAGAGTCTGCTAGGAGAGGTGGTATTTTACAGGTGCAAAGCCGTAACGAATGTGCATGCATTCTCTCTCTTTCTCATCTGTGTGGACCAATTTTTAAAGCCTATTTTATTGATCTGTGTCTATTTACCCTTTTACTAATCAGGATGGTTTTTTAAAATTTCTTTATTGGGGAATTAATGTTTTACATTCAACAGTAAATACAATAGTTTGTATATGCATAACATTTGCCAGTTTTCCATATAACAATACAACCCCCACTAGGTCCTCTGTCATCTTTCTTGGACCATATTCTCCCCCTCCAAACACCCCTGAGTCTTTTACTTTGGTGCGATACGCCAATTCTAGTTGAGGTTCTACTTGTGTTTTCTCTTCTGATCTTGTTTTTCAACTTCTGCCTGAGAGTGAGATCATCCCATATTCATCCTTCTGTTTCTGACTTATTTCACTTAACATGAATTTTTCAAGGTCCATCCAAGATCGGCTGAAAACAGTGAAGTCACCATTTTTTTTATAGCTGAGTAGAATTCCATTGTGTATATAGACCACAACTTGCTCAGCCACTCATCTGTTGTTGGACACCTGGGTTGCTTCCAGGTTTTGGCTATTACAAACTGTGCTGCTAAGAACATATGTTTACACAGATCTTTTTGGATGGGTGTGTTGGGTTCCTTAGGATATATCTCCAGGAGGGGAATTGCAGGATCATAAGGTAGGGCCATTTCTAGCCTTGTGAGAGTTTTCCAGATTGTTCCCCACAGAGGTTGGACCAATTTACATTCCCACCAGCAGTGCAGGAGGGTTCCTTTGACTTCACAATCTCTCCAGCATTTGCTGCTGTTATCAGGATGGTTTTAAACCAATCAGAAACTACTTTATATCACAATGAGATTCTACAAATATAGTAACAACCACTGATCAGATGTTTAGTTACCTCTTCATAATACATTCTGGCCATATCAAAGTTCTCGTTGACTTCTGCTTCAAACGCAAAGAATCGAAGCTGTTCACTACTTGTATAAATGGTTGAAACGGCATCTTGGATATCGTCTGACATGGTCTTGTTAACATCAAGATGTTAGGCAGCCAAAACAAAGCAAATATACATAAAGAATTGTATAAGAGTAAAACAACTGTGAGATTTCACTAATGCATTATTATTATTATTTTTGAAAACATTTTTAATTTTTATCTTTATTTATTTGTTGGGTAAGACAGTCAGAAATTGAAAATGTAGGGGGTGATAGAGAGACAGAAAGACAACTGCAGCACTACTTCACCACTTGTGAAGCTTTCCCCCTACAGGTGGGGACTGGGGGCTCAAACTTAGGTCCCTGCACATTGTAACATGTGTGCTCAACCAGGTGCACCACCACCTGGCCCCACATTATTATTTTTTCCATAATTATTTACTGATTTAATATTGGTTTAAGAACAAGTAGATCAAGACCATTTGGCCCTGTCAGTATCTAATATATGAAGATGTTCAGATACCACTAAAGGGCACAAAGCAAAGTAAAATTTAGTATATTACTATAGATGTTAACCCTTGGATTAATATTAAAAAAAAAACCCAACTAACCTGCTTTTAATAATAATTAATCCTATTTTAAGCTCTTTCTAAGAATATAGGAAACCCCTTGCATTCACTTTAAGATCGTCATTTCTTCTAGTCCTGGATCCTCTAAAACTATGCCCATACTTCTCGTTATCTCTTCTCTCTGATTCCTTACAGTTATACCAACTATGGTGACCTCAACCAAATTGCTCCTAGCACTGCTTTCCCACACTACGCCGGTACTGAATTCTTATGGTGGGCTACAACCAGAGATATGGAGCCTGAGATATCAGCCTCACAACTCTTCAAACCTGGTGAGATCTTTCCTAATGCACGGGACTACCTACATCCACTTTAGACGGCACACCATCTAACAAAGTTACAGATAACTAGGTGTGGGGTAGCATTTAGGGTATCAGGTACAGGTGTACATGTAGCCATAAGCTAGGGGCAATTATACGACTTAAAGTAATAGTATTCAATAGTCCCTGATGATTACTGAATATAGACTTAGACCTAATAAACTCGGAGTCCTAGTTGTAGTCCCTAAAGAAGGCATCATAAATTCTCTGATCGATTAGACTTAGACCAAATTAGCTTAGTGATCTAACAGAAAGGCCCAAAGAAGACTGATCCCAAAAAACTAATTCTGGTTGGGCTGCACAAATGACACTTAATGCTTAAACAACTGGAAGAAAGTCCAAGGTTATCAGATAAAGAGAGGACTACGGAAGTTGGAGAAGGGCAAGAGACAAGCTCACTTAATAATATCACATCACTTCACCATCTGGGGCCCTAGTCAGGGAATCCTTGGATTCCCACACAAATATGATGGGCCTAGACTTCTAGTGGATCCCTCTCTGCACTGCCACTGGTCACTTCCATCAGGAACACTATTACAAGCCCTTTTGTGGGCTCTCCCAGGACCTTGCCCTCACCGTACAGCAGCAATGGTAGGGACTCCCCAGTCTCTGAAGGGATTCTGGGGTATCCTGCCCTGTCACTCAAGGAAGACTGGTCCTGAAATGAGTGCAGCCTGCACTGTTCCCCGCTGTGACCCTGAGCTGTGAGCTCAGACCAATAGGGACTCAGAGGTTACACAGGTTCCCGTGCTAAATATAAATATATTTATATGGGCTCTGGGTCAGGTGGATGGAGGTTAGCTAATTCTATCCACAAAATATTTTCAAGAACGGGAGCTACTCTCTGCCCTAATCCAACTTTCTAGCCCTTTACTCTGACATCATTTTCTTAGACAATGCTTTTTTTCCAATGTCACCCTAACTATCAAACTAGTTGTGGGCCCCTAGAAACATGCCTAAAATGGACTTCTGAGCTTTCTTCCACCCTAAGATCCCTAATCTCATCTGCTCTGTTCCTACTTTTTGGTTCCTATTCATTAACCATTTTGTCTCACTTTATGTCCTGCCACCTTCTAGACACCAAGTTACAGACACTGCCATGATTCTACCTTGACTTCTCTGGACAGATGGCTCACCAGTGTGTCCTGGAACCTCACCTCACCAGAGCCCTACTCCACTAGGGAAAGATAGAAACAGGCTAGGGTGGGAACCGGGTGGTAGTGCAGCGGGTTAAGTGCATGTGGTGCAAAGTGCAGGGACTGGCGTAAGGATCCTGATTCGAGCCCCCAGCTTCCCACCTGCAGGGGAGTTGCTTCACAAGCGGTGAAGCAGGTCTATAGGTGTCTATCTTTCTCTCTCCCCTCTCTGTCTTTCCCTCCTCTTTCCATTTCTCTCTGTCTTATCCAACAACGACATCAATAATAACTACAACAGTAAAAAACAACAAGGGCAACAAAAGGGAATAAATAAATATTAAAAAATTAAAAAAAAAAACAGGCTAAGGGTATGGGCTAGGGGTATGGATTGACCTGTCAACACTCATGTCCAGCGGAGAAGCAATTACAGAAGCCAGACCTCCTACCTTCTGCACCTCAAAAACAACTTTGATCCATACTTCCAGTGGGGGAGAAGTGATGGAAGAGGATAAGAGGGCTCTCAACTCCACTCCATTAGCACCCAGAGAAAGGATGCAAGGGAAGAGATATTTGGATGTAGTAATAGGGTTATGTGTGGCTTGGAGGGGAAGAGAGTATTGGACCTGAAAGAAAAAGGGGGCAATTATGTACAAATCTAGAAAGATAGTTGTAGAGATAACAGTTAATCTGTATCTGGGATAACCACGGTGGCTTGCAATGGAGGAACTTGGGATTCAGAACTCTGGTGGTGGGAACGGTGCTGACATGTAATTCTGTAAATCAATATTAAATCACTAATAAATAAAAAAAGAGTTCCTATAAAAAATATTGGTTTACAATGTTAAAATTTTTTAGGAACATAGTTTCAGACCTATGTATGTCTGTGTACAATCAGTGCTCTCACCATCAAAATTTCTGTTCTATTAGAACAAAGTCATTTTTTCCCCCAACTTCCAATGCAACTATTTAGAGAGAGAAAGAGAGAGAGAGAGAGAGAGAGAGAGAGAGAGGCAGGCACCTCTGGAATGGTGCAATCATGCAGGGCCTGAAAACCTAGAGTGAAAAACTCTGGAAGAAAAATAAAATGTCATTTCTCTTAGAAAGTAACCACAACTAGAAATACATGTTCTTTAATTATAAAGGAAGGAAGGAAGGGAGGAAGGAAAGAAGAATGGAAGGGAGAAGAAGTCATTTAGAAAAGACTCTTATGTTTTACATAAATGAAGAAGGGCTCTTAGTCCTTGAATATTTACCTGGTTTAAGGCCACATGCATCTGATCCACTAGGAACACATACAGTTCACTAATAAAGGCCTGTAGTTCCTCCTGACTCTCAAATGATGTTGTCTTCAAGTACTTTTCTCTCACAATCTTTACAACAGCATGCTGTAAGAGATAAAAGACCACCACTGATAACACAGTTCAGCACCCTGCTATTAGCACAGGTCTCACTTTGAGTTTTCGGTTTAAGACTCATTATAACTTTAGAAGGTGATTAATTTCTCTTCATGTGATTTCTGCACTGTCAACTGATCTTTCTTGCCCTACAAACTTACGCAGTATGACTTCTTTTTTCCATGTTGCAGTTTTCACTAAAAGGTGAATGTAGAGCACAAATGTATGAAGAAAGTCATGAAGTCAAACTAAATCTTAGCATCAGGTTTATGTATTACATTTCTCATGGTGGTCACATGATTCAAGGGAGAAAGGACTGGCTGAAGAGTTTAGAGCATGGAATTCTGGTACTATCCTGCCACCATACAGCTGCATGATTCACTTTACACTTGCACACCTCGATTTTCTCATTTGCTAAATCAATGTTCCTTTCTGGAATTAATCTTTTTACTTCAGAAGATTATTGAGAAACCACAGATAAATAATGTGGTGAGATGTACAAATAGCATATTGCTATGGCCAGAACAACTTCTTTTTCTTGTTTTTCCCCTGTAAGTAAACATTATTGTCAGTTTAATGCTTATATAATGGTCTTATGTGAAAATGTTAATATTATCTTTTTTTGTTAGAAAAAGAAATTGAGGGAGTTGGGTGGTAGCACAGTGGATTAAGCACAGGTGGCACAAAGCGAAAGGACTGGCAGAAGGATCCCGGTTTGAACCTCTGGCTCCCCATCTGTAGGGGAGTCACTTCATAGGCGGTGAAGCAGGTCTGCAGGTGTCTATCTTTCTCTAACCCTGTGGAACTATGTGAAAGCTTGGTAGAACTTAGGGGAGCTCTCCCATCCTTGGATGGAGGTCTGGAAAGACAACCCACTTGTTAGCCTGTCTCCTTACAGAGATGAGCCAAGAGGGAAAAGTCTCCCAGACTCAGTTTCTCCTTGTTAGTCTCTCAAGCTCACAGAAAGCCTACAAGCCTCTCACACTTAGTTTCCCCTGCTAGCAGCAGACCAAATGGCTGCCTGCTTTAGGGTTCACTCAAAGTTCACACATCCACTTCACCTTTTGATCATAAAGGAGAACACACTCTATCATACACCTCGCCAACACCTTGCAGTAAGACCCCATATTCTATTTCCTTGTGTCCTTTGATATCTGTGATTTACACCAAGTTTTGTTTTTCTTCTTCTCTACCTCACCTTACTGGTTTAACCCCTATGCTTCTCTCAAATACTTTTGGGTAATTAACTTGCCTGCATCATGGCAACTAATTGTCTTAACCTTTATGTATCTCATCAATTCTTGTCATACCAGCCCCCTACCATAGGGGCAAGCTGACCTTTAAGAAACCTGTAATTTCTGACATATGTGAAAAATGTTCTTTGTTTAACTCAGTATAAGAGCCTATATCCTTCTCCAAATTAACGAATGTTCGTACCAGAATGTTCCCGACGCCTCTCTCTGAATTCACATAGCCACTAGAGCTGGTGAGGGAGGGTCGGAGGCTTACCACTCCCCCCACCCCCCGTTGGAGCCACTCCACATGAGCCCCAGCATAACCCTCTCTGTCTTCCCCTCCTCTCTCCATTTCTCTCTGTCCTATCCAACAACGACAACATCAGTAACAACAACAATAATAACTACAACAATAAAACAACAAGGGCAACAAAAGAGAATAAATAAATATTTTTTAAAAAAGAAAAAGAAAAAAAGAAATTGAGACTCTGAGAGTTAAGGTGACTTGATGACAGTCATCCAGCTAATAAAGGCAGAACCAAGAATAAATAAATAATTTAAAAAATAAAGGCAGAACCAGAAATGAAATGATTATATCACTTAAGAGGAGTAGCCTCGGGAGTCGGGCAGTAGCGCAGCAGGTTAAGCGCAAGTGGCGCAAAGTGTTAATAGACCGGCATAAGGATCCTGGTTCGAGCCCCGGCTCCCCACCTGTAGGGGAGTCGCTTCACAGGCGGTGAAGCAGGTCTCAGGTGTCTATCTTTCTCTCCCCCTCTCTGTCTTCCCCTCCTCTCTCCATTTCTCTCTGTCCTATCCAACAACAACAACATCAATAACAACAACTACAACAATAAAACAACAAGGGCAACAAAAGGGAATACATAAATAAAACAAATATTAAAAAAAAAGAAGAGTAGCTTCTCACTTACATAAGAAATTATTATTTTTCACTTTATTATTACCATATACTTCCTTTGTATTTGTTTGGTCCAGTACAAGGCAGGTAGTGCCTGTTTATGAAGAGATAGTATATACTGCATCAATTAAGAACATGAATGTTGGGGAGTCAGGCGGTAGCGCGGTGAGTTAAGCACAGGTGGTGCAAAGCGCAAGGACCGGTGGAAGGATCTCGGTCCGAGCCCCTGGCTCCCCACCTGCAGGGGAGTCACTTCACAAGTGGTGAAGCAGGTTGCAGGTGTCTATCTTTCCCCCTCTGTCTTCCCCTCCTCTCTCTTCTTCTCTCTGTCCTATCCAACAACGACATCAATAATAACTACAACAATAAAAAAACAACAACAAGGGCAACAAAAGGGAATAAATAAATATATTTTTTAAAAGAACATGAGGTCCGGGAGGTGGCGCAGTGGGTAAGGGACTAGACTCTCAAGCATGAGGTCCTGAGTTCAATCCCCGGCAGCACATGTACTAGAGTGACGTCTGGTTCTTTCTCTCTCCTATCATTTCTCATAAATAAATAAATAAAATCTTTAAAAAATTAAAAAGAAAAAGAACATAGGTTTTGGAGCTAGACTGTGCTTGAGGTCTTTTTTCTTTACGGTTCTGTGACTTTAGGCAAATTACTTAATCAACTAATGACACACTTCTCCAACTGTCAGATGTGGGGATGCCTCCTAATAAAGTTTTTCTAAGAATTAAAATGGAAAAGTATAAAGCATTTCAACTACTCAGAAAATTCTTGAGTAAATATTTTTAAAATCTTATTTGTCCTACAGACTAGGGCAAGGTTTGTAATCAGCAGCAGAGATATTTGGTTGTGGCATCAATACCAGGTACAGTTTCTGTCTGCTAGAGCAATGTGAAGTATGGCATCAAATCCAATGTAGACTCAAATGAAGAAATCTAAAGTTCACAGTCAGAGTGGGTACTGAACCCACTCTGCAGTAGTAGAGCTTCTCTTGATATTCTGCATAGAGAATATAGGTCTTGGGGTTGCGTGGTGGCACACCTGCTTTAAATGCATGTATTGCTATGCACAAGGACCTAGGTTCAAGCCCCCGGCCCCCACCTATAAGGGGAAAGCTTTACAAGTGGTGAAGCACTGCTATAGACATCTTTCTGTCTCTCTTTCTCCCCCTCTCTACCTCCTCTCCCCTCTCATTTTCTTTCTGTTCTATCAAATAAAAAAAGTAAATGAAGTTAAAAAAAATTTCTTAAAAAAAAAAAAGCAGAGAATACTGCTCTTTGGGGTGGGGGTAGATAGCATAACGGTTATGCAAAGAGACTCTCATGCCTGAGGCTCCAAAGTCTCATGTTAAATCCCCTGCACTACTATAAGCCAGAGCTGAGTAGTGCTCTGGTAGAAAAAAAAAAAAAATAACCAATGTGTCCTGGACCCCCAATTCACCAGAGCCCTATCCAACTTGGGAAAGATAGAAACAAGCTGGGGGTATGGATTGCCCTGCCAATACCCACGTCCAGCAGAGAAGCAATTACAGAAGCCACCTCCCATCTTCTACACCCCATAAAAATCTTTGGTCCATACTTCCAGAGGGATAAAGAATAGGGAAGCTTCCAATGGAGGGGAGGGTATATGGAATTCTGGTGGTAGGAATTGTATGGAGTTGTACCCCCCTTATCCCACAATCTTGTTGACCATTATTAAATCACTAATAAAACAAATAAAAAAGAAATTAAAATAATTTTTTTAAAAAAGAAAAAATATATAGCTCTTTGAATGAACAAAGAGAAAGGTGGCATAGCTGAAGATAGCCTTGAAAATGGTAATTGGTTATGAAGAGAAAATGCTTCACTAAAGACTGTGAATAATCAAATCAATGAATACTTTACCTTGAGTTGTTCTTTGAAAGCAAAGTATTTTCCAGAGTAATTAAGTTCATAGTTGAGTTGGCACTTCTGTTCATCTAGGGTTTCATTATCCAAATCATTTCCCGTACTAGCCATTTGTTTTCCAAACATCCTGTGATACTCATCCAGAATGGCTCTTGAAATGTTCTTGATCTGTGCGTGATAATCACTCACCGCCTAGAAAAATACACTGTCTGTAAGGAGGCCTCTACAAGGTTGGGAAGTGGAATGGGCACCTGACACTGGATTGGTTTTCATGTTCAACAATACTTCGGGTATAATTACCCTTTTCTTTCCAGCTGAAAGGCCACAAGATAAAGATCAAATATTGTATACTAGCAATTGAATGTCACTGGTTACAAATAGAATCAGGAAGGAAAAGATGTGCAACTACAGTTTTCAAGCCTTCTGGAAAAAAAAAAAAAAACACCCAGGAGTTCATGGCTTACTTTCCAACGGGTAAACTCTCAACATCTTATTGACTGATAGTTTCACACTGACTGTAGCACTTGCCTTTTGAGCGCCTCCTGTCCGACGGGTAAGAGGTGGTCTTGGAGGAATCATTTCTTTGACCCTTTATCAGGAAAAAACAAAAAACACTTCATTTCTTACATTTTTATGTTCTCCTATTTCTCACTCTCCAGAAGCAGGATATAAGGTTATTCCTAATAATAATCGAGCACTGCTATTCTCTTATGTAAAAACCTGGAAGTGTGAGCCCTGTATGATCATTATATGGTTACTGGCCATACAGGAAGGAAGTCATGAAGAAGCTACTTGGACAATACCCAGGCTGTACTTTTGGTTAATTTTGGCTTTAGTCTTACACATTTTTTTTTTTTTTTTTTTGCCTCCAGGGTTATTGCTGGGGCTCAGTGCCTTCATTACAAATCCACTGCTCCTGGAGGCCATTTTTCCCATTTTGTTGCCCTTGTTGTTTTTGTTATTGTTATTATTATTGTTGTTGTCATTGCTGTTGTTGGATAGGACAGAGAGAAATGGAGAGAGGAGGAGACGACAAAGAGGGGGAGAGAAAGATAGATACCTGCAGACCTCCTTTACTGCCCGTGAAATGACCCACCTTATGCCAGTCCTTGCACTTCAAGCCACATACACTTATCCCGCTGCGCTACCGCCAGACCCCTAGTCTTATACATTTTAAGAGGCTGCTTGACTCAAGGATTGGAAAGAAGTAAATGTTATCATTTTAGGTTTACTCGGCAGACAGTCTAAACACATATGTAAGTGAAAGTTCTCTTTTCCTCTCGTCTAGGATAAAAACTACTCTTGGTCATAATTTACAAGAATGCATGAGATTTATAATAATGACATCTGACTTTATAGTGAGTAAGGAAATACATTTGTCACTGTTAAACTTATGCTAAAGCTTTGACTTTTTATTTTCAGGAGCCCTTACAAGACCAAATGGGAATAAGGTTATAGCTCTTCCTCAGTATAGTTACAGGTTTCTAATGAAGTATGTTGTATTATCTTGAAGTTTTCAAGTTGTCAGATTTGACTTTTCTGTCCTGTGTAATTGTATAGTTCCCTCACAGTGATTAATTTCATTTGTTGTTAGACACTTGGGTTGCTGCCAGATGTTGGCTAGTATAAATAGCGCTGCCATGCACATAGGCATGCATAGATCTTTTATGGATAAGTATTTTGTGTTCTTTTTTTCCTTTATTGGGGGATTATTATTTTACATTTGACAGTAAATACAATAGTTTGTAGATGTATAACATTTCTTTGTTTTCCACATAACAGTACAACCCCACTAGGTTCTCTGTCATCCTTCTCCAGGAGTGTTTTGTATTCTGATGTTCTTTTTTTAAAAAATATTTATTTTATTTATTTATTCCCTTTTGTTGCCCTTGTTGTTTTATTGTTGTAGTTATTATTGTTGTTGTCGTTGTTGGATAGGACAGAGAGAAATGGAGAGAGGAGGGGAAGACACAGAGGAGGAGAGAAAGATAGACACCTGCAGACCTGCTTCACCGCCTGTGAAGCGACTCCCCTGCAGGTGGGGAGCCGGGGTTTGAACCGGGATCCTTATGCCGGTCCTTGTGCTTTGCGCCACCTGCGCTTAACCCACTGCGCTGCAGCCCGAATCCCGAGTGTTTTGTATTCTATGTACAGATACCTAGGAGAAGAATTGCCAGATCATATTGGAGGTCCATTTTTAATGTTTATTTTTTTTCCTCCAGGGCTATCACTGGGGTTTGGTGCCTGCACTACAAATCCACTGCTCCTGGTGACCATTTTGTTCCATTTTATTGGATAGGACAGAGAGAAATTGAGAGCATAGGGGAAGGTAGAGAGGGGGAGAGAAAGATAGACACCTGCAGACTTGTTCCACCACTTGTGAAGCAACCTCTTACAGGTGGGGAACTGGGGGCTTGAACCCAGATCCTTGCATGGGTCCTTGAGCTTTGGGCTATGTGTGCTTAACCTATTGTGCCACCACTCTGTCCCCCAACCACACCAGTCCCTGAGGCTCTGTGCTATATGCTTGGACTCAGAAAGCATAGCCTGACCTATCACCTGGTCCCTCTACGCAAATCAATCAATGTAATACACCAACAAGAAAAGAAAGATAAAAATTACAAAATTTCATTAAAAAGCACTCTATAGGATTCAATAACCATTTATGATAAAGACCCTGAGACATTTGGAATAGAAGAAATTTTCCTTGAGAAAATAAAGGCCACGTGTGGCAAACCCACAACTGACATCAGTGGTGAAGAACTGAAAAGTTTTCCCCTTTAAACCTAGAACCAAAGATGTCCAATCTCACCACTACTGTAGAATACCATCCTTGAAGTTCTTGCCAGAGAAATCAGGCAAGACAGAGATACTAAAAGAATGTGAATTATAAAAGAAAAAGTTAAGCTATCACCATTTTCAGATGATATGATAACATACATAGAGGACCCTAAGACTCCACAAAATAACTATTAGCAATTATCAGTAAACTCAGTAAAATGTGGATACAACAAATGACACTCAGTGCTTTAACAACTGGAAGAAAGCCTAAGCTTGTCAGGTAAAGAATGGAATACAAAAGCTGGAAAAAGGCAAGAGACTGGCTCACTTAATGATGGCCTTCTTTGTGACTGCCAGGCTACCCATCAACTATGGCCATAGTCATGGAATTCTTGGGTTCCCCTATAGATATGATGGGCCTAGATCTCTACTAGGTCCTCTCCATCACTGGTCACGTCCATCAGGAACATCATCATATGCCCTCTTGTGGGCCTCTCCTGTAGGGCAGCAATGGTAGGACTGCTCCACTCTCCAAAGGGAAGCTATGTCTCCCTGTTCTGCCACTCGAGGAAGACTGGTTCTGAAATGAGTGCATCCTACAATGTTCCCAGCTGTGACCATGGACTGTGAGCTCAGACTAACAGGGCTCGGAGGTTATACAGGCTCCTGTGCTAAATATGAATATATGTGGGCCCTGGGTCAGATCAGTAGGGTAAGCAGTTGGCTACATTTATATATTTTCTTCACATTTGGGAGCTATTCTCTGCCTTGATCCAGCTTTCTAGTCCTATTCTCAATTCTGACACCATCTTCATAGATAATATTTTTACTCCACCTGCATGTTAGCTTCCAAGCTCCAGCAAAAATTACATGTCTTAGGCCCCTAGGAACATACTTAAAATAGACTTCCTAGCTTCTTTACACCCCAAAGGTTCCATTCTCATCTGCTCTACTCCTACTTTTCAGCTCCTTTTTTTATTAAACATTTTATCCTGCTTCATATCTTACCGCCATTTTAGCCACCAAGTAGCCTCTGTGTCCTGGAACCTCACCTTTCCAGAGCTCTACACTACTAGGGAAAGATAGAAACAGGCTGGGAGTATGGATCAACCTGTCAACACCTATGTCCAGTGGACAAGCAATTACAGAAGCCAGACTTCCCACCTTCTGCACCCCATAATGACCCTGGGTCCATGCTCCCAGAGGGATAAAGAATAGGGAAGCTTTCAATGGAGGATACAAAACTTTAGTTATGGCTGTGGTGTGAAACTGTACTCCTGAAACATAATTTAGTAAAACATTATCAAATCACTAAAACATAAAAATAAAGTAAAACACATTCTTGCAAATCTTAATGTCCTCTTTTTGGTTTTTCTGATAATGGGCAGATACCGTTTTTGTAATAAGAAAACAATAGGGAGTCAGGCGGTAGCACAACTGGTTAAGTGCATGTGGCGTAAAGTGCAAGGACCGTCGTGAGGATCCCAGTTCGAGCCCCTGGATCCCCACCTGCAGGGGTGTCGCTTCACATGTGGTGAAGCAGGTCTGCAGGTGTCTATCTTTCTCTCCCCCTGTCCTCCCCTCCTCTCTCCATTTCTCTCAATTCTATCCCACAACAACGACATCACTGAAAACAACAATAATATCTACAACAATAACAAATGTCAAGGGCAACAAAAAAGGAAATAGATAAATAAAAGAAAACAATAAATAGAAACAAAAGAAACTGAATCTTGAATAAAAAGCCCCAAACTTTTTTACTTAGCTTAGGGGAAATTACCTCTATGAGGACAAGCTGACTTCCTTTTTTTTTTTTACATTAATTTTTTTTATTTATAAAAAGGAAATATTGAAAAGACTATACGATAAGAGGGGCACATTTCCACACAATTCCCACCCCCAGAACTCTGTATCCAAACCCCTCCCTTGATAGCTTCCCTATTCTTTATCCCGCTGGGAGTATGGACCCAGGATCATTGTGGGGCTGACTTCCTTTTATCTGTAACTATAACTAACTTGTTTCTGTAAAGCAAGTATAACAACCATTGTACACACCTTTTGGCTAGCTCCTCTGGCAATCGCTTTGGAACCAAGGCCTTGTCTAGCTGGATCTCCAACACAATGTATGTCCCTGCTTCTACATATTGCTGTAAAGATAATTTTTTTCTAATTTAGTCTTTCCATAAAAACAGATATTTATGACATTTTAAAAACTTTTTTAGATTTTAACATAACAGTGTGAGACAATGACACAACTATATACACAGCGTGATTTTCATTGTTAAAATATTTTTACATAGAAAAAGAATTGGAAAGAAAGTAACAGTGGTTATTTCTTGGAAAAGAGGCTTTTTTCTTTTCTTCTATCCAAGAGAAGGCCCTGTTTAATTTACTTAATGCTTTTCTTGGAAATGTGTTTAAGAAAAATGCTAGTCTTTTTGGTTCCTGTTCATTAATCATTTTGTCTCAATTTATGTCCTGCCACCCTCCAGACACCACGTTACAGATGCTACTATGATTCCAGTTGACCTCATCTGTGTGTCCTGGAACCTTACCTCTCCAGAGCACTGGCCTGCTAGGGAAAGGTAGAAACAGGCTGAGGGTATGGATCAACCTGCCGATACCCATGTCTAGCAGAAAAGCAATTACAGAAGCCAGAACTCCTTCCTTCTGTGCCCCCAAACCAACCTTGATTCATACTCCCAGCAGGGGAGAAGTGATAAGAGGAAGAAGATAAGAGGGCTCTGAACTCCAGCTCCATCAGCACCCAGAGAGAAAGGAGGAAAAGGAGATGGACATACGGAGATAATAATGTTGTCATGAATGGCTTGGAGGGGAAGAGAGGATTGGATCAGGAAGAAAAATGGGGCAATTATGTATAAATGTAGACAGATAGTTGTAGAGATGGTGGTTGTCCCATGTCTTACAGGAACTTTGGTAGCTTGCAGTGGGGAGACTGAAGATTCAGAACCTTTGTGGTGGGAATGGAGAGGTTTTATATCCTTGTTGACATGTAATTTTGTAAGTCAATATTACATCACTAAATTAGAAAAAAAGAATAAAGAAAAGGAAAAAATAAAATGTTGTTCTTTCACCAAACCTCTTTCATGGATACTACAGAAATATCCTCACTTAGAACCTTCTTCCTGGGAGTCGGGCGGGAGCGCAGCGGGTTAAGCGCACGTGGCGCAAAGCGCAAGGACCAATGTAAGGATCCCAGTTCGGGCCCCTGGCTCCCCACCTGCAGGGGAGTGGCTTGACAGGCGGTGAAGCAGGTCTGCAGGTGTCTATCTTTCTCTCCCCCTCTCTGTCATCCCCTCCCCTCTCCATTTCTCTCTGTCCTATCCAACAACAACAACATCAATAATAACTACAACAATAAAACAAGGGCTAAAAAAGGGAATAAATAAATATATATAAAAAAGGACCTTCTTAACATCTACAACTGTGACCTGGTGAGTGTTTCTAAGCCAATATATGACAGCACAATGTCTTGACAAAACACAATGTGTTAAAAATCATACTCCCATTCCCCCTAGTATTAATCTCTCTTCCTTCTTTTCTTTCTTTTTAAAATTATGTGTTATCTTTATTTACTGGATAGAGATAGCCAGAAATCGAGAAGGCAGGGGGAGACAGAAAACGAGAGAGAGAAACACCCGCACTACTTTACCGCTCACTAAGCTTTCCCCCTGCAGGTGGGGACTGGGAGCTCCAACCTGGACCCTTGTGCACCGTAACACGTGTGCTCAACCAGGCACGCGCCACCACCTGGCCCCCTGCTCCTCCTTTTCTCTTCATGATTCTCTCAGCCTTATACAAACATGAAAATAAAATCTAACTTCTGTTTTTAATATCCCTAAAGATTTTCAATTTCACATCTTGCGTCTGCAGATTTCTGATTTTCTTTGACACAATTATTTTCTTAAATCCACCTGGGGGCTGGGCAGTGGGGCACCTGGCACAAAGTGCAAGGACCTGTGCAAGGATCCAGTTTGGAGCTCCCTGCAAGGGGGACGATTCTCAAGCAGTGAAGCAGGTCTGGAGGTGTCTATTTTTCTTTCTTTCTTTTTTAAATTTCTTTATTGGGGAATTAATGTTTTATAGTTGACAGTAAATACAATAGTGTGTACATACACATTTCCCAGTTTTCCATATAACAATACAACCCTCACTAGGTCCTCTGTCATCATTTTTGGACCTGTATTCTCCCCCTGACCCACCCCAGAGTCTTTTATTTTGGTGCAATACGCTAACTCCAGTTCAGTTTCTACTTGTGTTTTCTCTTCTGATGGGAGGTATCTATTTTTCTCTCTTCTTCTCTATCTCCCCTCCTCTCTCAATTTCTTTCTGTCTTATCCAATAAAATGGAAAAATATGTCTGCCAGAAGCAGTGAATTCACAGTGCCAGCATGGAGTCCCAACAATAACCATGGAAGAAAAAAAACACCTAAACTCTGTACTATGAAAAACCCTATAAAATGATGCCTGAGGCCCCTCATCTCAACCTCAACCTCTTTCCAATCTCCTTGCAAGAGTATGCCCTGAGACACATATGAGGTCTTCTCTGTGACTTAACCTTTAATGCTGGTCTCTAAAAATGAGCCTTAAGAGTCCTTCCTTCCCTAATTAATGAAGGCCAAACTTTGGAGCCAGTCCTTAGACATCTCAAATCAACCTCTCTTCTTTCTCACCTCCCGCTAAACTTCTTTCTTTTCGTTTCTCTATAAAATACACGGAATGAATTGACGCAGCCCAAATTTGGCTCCCTTCCTTGTGCCTTGGCTCAAGCTGTTTTCCAGCCCTGAAAGGCCACTCCCACCAATTTCATGTTTTACTGTTTAGCTCAGGTGTCACCTTTTTCATGAAATCGTCCAAGATTTCCCATTACAGTAGCTATTAGTCTCCTCTGAGCCCACAAAGCACTTTGATTTGTACCACTACTACAGCATTTATTGGAATTCTGTACTGCAGTTAATTATGTGCTAGTCTGTTTCACTTACCAAGATGCTGTGTGTCTTGAACACAGATGAACAAAAGCAGCTTACAAGGGATGCACCTTTATTTGCAAACCTTATAGTATTTAATATAGCCGAATTAATGGAAGACACATGTCTATTACTAAAAAGAACCTTAAAGTTAACCTGGTACGCAACCATTTTTAAAAGATATCTTCCTGTTTTAATTAATTAATTAATTCATTCATTCATTCCCTTTTTGTTGCCCTTGTTGTTTTATTGTTGTAGTTATTATTGTTGTCTGTCTTCGTTGTTGGGTAGGACAGAGAGAAATGGAGGGAGGAGGGGAAGACAGAGAGGAGGAGAGAAAGATAGACACCTGCAGACCTGCTTCACCGCTTGTGAAGCGACTCCCCTGCAGGTGGGGAGCCAAGGGCTTGAACCAGGATCCTTACATTGGTCCTTGCGCTTTGCGCCACGTGTGCTTAACCTAATGTGTTACCGCCCGACTCCCCCAACCACTTTTTAATAACTCAATAAGACATATAAATCTACCTAAGGTCAAAAGCTAGTAAGTGGCCCTGAAGTACAGCTCAGCATTAGAGCAGAGGTCTCAAATGTCAAGGGGTCCAGGTTCAGTCCCAGGAACCATTAGATGGCAGAGCTTACCAAGGTTCTGACCTCTCCCTCCCTCATGCAAATAAATAAATCTTTTAAAAAACACTAGTCATGGCAAATACTAAACAGTAAGTTGAATTATGACCATTTGCCCAAGTCCTTCCCACCATAACTTGCACCATGAGAACTGATGAATTTAAACTTAACTTCTCAAGTCTATGAACTAGTTACCTGTCCTTCTGGATTGTGGGGTGTAGAGATTTCAACTTCCAAAGGGGTGTCTGAGCTCTGAGATTTTATACTAGGTGCCTGCTAGAAGAGAATAAACACACCTCAAAAGTGAATCTTTACATGAGCTTCACAATGGTTGGAACAAAGATCCTACTGTATCAGAATACAAACTAGGCCCATGACAACAGGTGTGAATGGAGATGGGAGAGAAGTTCTTTTGTAGAGCGAAGTACCTGTATGCCTGAGGCCCCAGTTTGATCTCTGGTACTACAGACACCAGAGCTTAGAAATATTCTGGTATGTGAGCTCAGATCTACAGGGATGCAGAGGTCACATAGGCTCCTAAGCTGAATATGGGCCCCAGACCAAATCAGATAGATGGGGTTTACAGTAAACAATATTGATACACCTTTCCCATTTTAGGGAGCTACTCTCTCCCCTGATCCAGCTTTCTGTTCCTTTTCCAGACATGACATCATCTCCCCAGACAATAACTTGGATCCACCTGTATATCAGATTTCAGGCTCAGGGAAAAAAAACAAAACAAACAAACAAACAAAAAACTAGTATAGCTACAGGCTCTTTGGAACATAACTAAAATATGCCTACTAGCTATCTACAAAATGGAGACCCCTACAACTCTTCATCTGCACTATTCCAGCTTTTAGGTTTATGATTGTTCAACAATTTGTTTGGCTTTGTATGTTAACTCTCTTTTCAGCCACCAGGCTCCAGATGCTAGCATGATGCCAACCAGACTTCCCTGGACAGACAAGCCCACTAATATGTCCTGGAGCTCCAATTCCCTAGATCCCTTCCCCATTAGGGAAAGAGAGAGGCAGACTGGGATCGACCTGTCAACGCCCTTGTTCAGCAGGGAAGCAATTACAGAAGCCAGACCTTCCACCTTCTGCATCCCACAATGACCGTGGGTCCATACTCCCAGAGGGTTAAAGAATAGGAAAGCTATCAGGGGAGGACTGGATGGGATACAGAGTTCTACTGGTGGGAATTGTGCAGAGTTGTACCTTTCTTATCCTATGGTTTTGTCAATGTTTCCTTTTTATAAATAAATAAAAAAATAGGAAAAAAAGATATATTCTGGTTTCTTTCACATACAAATAAATCCTTTTAAAAATACAAACTCGACCCCACCAATGTGTCCTGGAGCTCAGCTTCCCCAGAGACACACCTTACTAGGGAAAGAGAGAGGCAGACTGGGAGTATGGACCGACCAGTCAACGCCCATGTTCAGCGGGGAAGCAATTACAGAAGCCAGACCTTCTACCTTCTGCAACCCTCAACGACCCTGGGTCCATGCTCCCAGAGGGCTAGAGAATGGGAAAGCTATCATGGGAGGGTGTGGGTTATGGAGATTGGGTGGTGGGAATTGTGTGGAGTTGTACCCCTCCTACCTTATGTTTTTGTTCATTAATCCTTTCTTAAATAAAAAATTAAAAAAAAAACTCAACTGATGTCACCGAATGAGCAATCAGCATCCACTCTGCAATGCACCCAAGCCAGCAGGCCATCACCTTTGCAACAGCCTACCATTTCCATAGGCTTCGGTTTTCCTTCTACATCCTTTTCCTTGACTGTTTTATCTTCTTTTATACTCTTAGGAATAACTGATTTAGACAATGGAGAATTAATTCCTCCCGCTTTATTATTCAAATGGTGGCCAGTATCCCGGAACAGGCTAAATAAACACTTGGTCTGAAAACAAACACAAATAATATTGATCACAGGCAAATGAGATAAACGTAGAAGTTTTTTTTAAATATTTTTTTTATTTATTAATGAGAAACATATGAAGAGAAAGAAAGAGTCAGACATCCCTCTGGTACACGTGCTGCCGAGGATTGAACTCAGGACCTCATGCTTGAGAGTCTGATGCTTTATCCACTGCGACACCTCCAGACCACAACTCAGAAGTTATTCTTTAACATTATTTTTTAATTGCTACCTTTATTTAAAAAATTTATTTATTCATGAGAAAGACAGGTGAGAGAGAAAGAGCCAGACACATCTCTGGGACATGTACTGTCAGGATTTGAACTCGGGATCTCATGCTTGAGATTCCAATGCCTTATCTACTGCGCCACCTGCCGGACCACTTCTTTAACATTATTTGGATAGTTTCAGCACTGCAGAATCAGTGAGAGAGGGGAAGTGAAAGATGTCATCTTATTCCCATGTTTGCAGAATAAGTGAAATCATCACAGAAAAGCAGCAGCTCAAGCCTTAATATAAACTACTAAGAAGAGACCTATCAGCCTGACCTAATGTTGGTGTCTCATAATTCTTGTTACCAGAAAAGTGTTTAATCTTTGACATATAATTTTACATTAACTTTAAGAGGCAGAATTTATTGATGTGCAAGATTATCTAATTACAACTGACCTAGCAATTATACTTGGGAAGATTAGGACATGTGTAAAATTCAAGCTATAAATGACTGCAAAGAAAATAAAAATCTTATAACAAATTTTAAATGGTTGTACAACTTATCAGTGTGAATAAATTGAAATACAATGTATGCTGTGTTAAAGAAACCAGATGAGGACGATACGAGAATCCAGCATGAAGCCCAGCCAGTCTATCTTGGCGTTACTCTCGATCGCACCCTGTCATTTCACAAACATCTCATAAAAACTGCAGCAAAGGTGGGCGCGAGGAACAACATCATTGCAAGACTGGCCAGCTCCTCATGGGGCGTGAGTGCTTCCACACTACGATCATCATCTCTGGCATTATGCTATTCCACTGCAGAATCCTGTGCCCCAGTATGGTTCCGTAGCCCCCATGTCCACTTGGTCAATTCCAAATTATATTCCTCCATGAGGATAATTTCTGGAACCATCTGTTCCACCCCGGTTCCATGGCTGCCAGTTCTTAGCAACATCGCCCCGCCATATATTCGTCGGGATGCGGCATCATCTAAGTTCATTTCCCACGTCTGCGCTCGACCGGACCTGCCAATATACGCGGATATCTTCGACCACCCTGTCCAACGCTTGACGTCTCGTCACCCAATCTGGTCCCCTACGCCTACACTGAACTTCTCTGTTCCAGTCTCTTGGAAACAGAGTTGGCAGTCAGCTGAGGTAAAGAACAAACACCTCATCCCAGACCCCTGCAAGCGTCAACCCGGCTTTGACCTAGCACGTTATGATCGGGCCCTCCTCAATCGCTATGGAACAGGCCATGGCCGGTGCGCCGCTATGTTCCATCGCTGGGGAGCCAGAGACGACCCGAACTGCCCCTGCGGCTACAGACAGACTATGACCCACATAGTCAACGAGACTGCCACCTCTCCAGATTCAAAGGAGGTCTCGAAACTTTACATCAGGCTCAACCTGACGCTGTTGACTGGCTACGGAAGAAGGGCAAACGCTGGAAGAAGATGAGGACGAACACTCGAGGGAGGAGGGCAGGTGACATTTTTTCTTCTTAAGTTTTTTTATTATGAGGGGGGGGAGGGAGAGAGAGAGGAATAAGATGAGAGGTGGACAGGAGAAAGAGAAAAACCTGCAGGCTTCTCTACCATTCATGAAGCTTTCCCTCACCTCAGGTGGGGACCAGCAACTTGTGAACTTTACCAGCTGTGCCACCCGGCCCCTTTCGGTACTTTTATTATCTTGACGGCAGTGGATTCACAATGTATACAGTATGATGTCAACAGTGTTTTTAAAATATTTATTTATTTATTTATTCCCTTTTGTTGCCCTGGTTGTTTTATTGTAATAGTTATTATTGTTGTTGTTATTGATGTCATTCGTTGTTGGATAGGACAGAGAGAAATGGAGAGAGGAGGGAAAGACAGAGAGGGGAAGAGATAGACACCTGCACACCGGCTTTACCGCCCGTGAAGCGACTCCCCTGCAGATGGGGAGCCTGGGGCTCGAACCGGGATTCTTACCCCGGTCCTTGCGCTTCGCGCCACCTGCGCTTAACCATTGCACTACTGCCCAACTCCCGATGTCAAAAGTTTTTAACTACCCATTAAATACATGCAGTTTATGATATATCAGTTATACATGAATTTAAAAACTTAGACGAATGTACCCCTATTACCCTATAGTCTTGTCAATATTTCCATTTTATAAATAAAAATTAAAAAGCTTAAAAGGCAGTTCTAAATATTAAATAAAAACTGTAAATGCAAAACATTATTCACAACCCTACCACCTATTATAATTATTACCACACTTCACAGATTTTACATTATAGGTATTTCCAAATTTTAATATCTCTGGGAAATGTGGTCATTTCATACAAATACTATCTGTAGTAAGTAGTCATTTGTGCTGTTTTTTTCATGTCACATAAAGTCTTTGAGGTTTATCTGTATTGAAATATTAGAAGTTCACTCCTTTAAAAAAAAAACCAGCTTTGTTGAGATTGAATCATATACCATGTAATTCAATCATTTACCTTTTTTATCTTTTTCCTTTCTTTTTTTGTCTCCAGGGTTATTGCTGGGGCTCGGTGCCTGCACTATGAATCCACTGCTCCTGGAGGCTGTTTTCCCCCTTTTGTTGTCCTTGTTGTTTATCATTATTGTCGTTATTATTATTGTTGTTGTTATTGCTGTCATTGTTGCTAGATAGGATATAGAGAAGTCAAGGGAGGAGGGGAAGACAGAGAGGGGGAGAGAAAGATAGACACCTGCAGACCTGCTTCACCGCTTGTGAAGTGACCCCTCTGCAGGTGGGGAGCTGGGGCTTGAACTGGAATACTTAATGTCAGTCCATGCGCTTTGCACCATATGCGCTTAACTCGCTGCACTACTGCCTGGCCCCCTTTTTATTTCTTTTTACAATTTTTTTAGAGACAGGCTGAGAGAGAAAGGGAGAGGGAGAGAGAGAGAAGGGGGAAGAGAGAGGTAAAGGGAGAGAGAGAGAGAGAACAGACCACAGCATCAAAGCTTCCTTCAAAGCAGTGAGGGCTGGGTTAGAACTGAGTCGCCCTTATGGCAGAGCAGTGCATGACCTAATGAGCTATTTCGCCAGTCCCTAATTCAGTCTTTTCATTTATATCCTTGATTTAGTGCTTCTGTCTTAGCACATCATGTGCAGTTCCTTCCTTTTCATTGCTGAGTAGTATTCTCCGGTATAGATATGCCACATTTCCTTTATCTAGTAACCATTTATGGACATTTGGATTGCTAGAAATCTTTACCCATTACAAACAATACAGCTATTGACATGTCTTCCTATAAATTCAGGCATTTGGGTAAGCTCTTCTAAATGATTTTCTGAGAGGAAAATTAAATGAACTTAGTTTAAGTTTTCTATATAGTTGTTCTACTAAGGACTAAGAATGAAATATTGAAATTACTTTTTTTTAATGAATCTTTTCCTATTTTGTATTTATTAATTTATTTAGTTTCCCTTTTTTGCCATTGTTTTTTTATTGTTGTTGAAGTTATTGTTGTTGTTATTGATGTTGTCGTTTTTAGGACAGAGAGAAATGGAGAGAGGAGGGGAAGACAGAGGGGGAGAGAAAGACAGACACCTGCAGACCTGCTTCACCGCCTGTGAACTTTATTTTTCCTTTCAATCTCATTGGCTTTTATCTCATACACTGTGAAGTTCTATTGTTAGGTGTATGTACATTTTTTAAAATATTAATTTATTTTTCCCTTTTGTTGTTGCCCTTGTTGTTTTATTGTTGTAGTTGTTATTGATGTCATTGTTGTTGGATAGGACAAAGAGAAATGGAGAGAGGAGCGGAAGACAGAGAGGGAGAGAAAAAGACAGACACCTGCAGACCTGCTTCACCGCCTGTGAGGCGACTCCCCTGCAGGTAGGGAGCCGGGGGGCTTGAACCAGAATCCTTATGCGGGTCCTTGCTATATGCGCTTAACCCACTGTGCTACCGCCCGTCTCCCAAGGTGTATGTACATTTATAACTAATATATTTATTACAAATAAAATTTATAAACTACATCTTCCTGGTTAATTAACCCTTTAATGAGTATTATGTGTCACTCAGTATCTTGAAGCCTATTTTGTCATTCAGCTCTATTGTTTTCAATTTGCATCCTATCTTTTCCATATTTTCATTATTCCATTTATATTTGTGTCTGAACATTTGTTTTGTCTTATATAGCATTTGATTGAATCTTGATTTTTAATACAAACTCAAAACTTCTGTTCTTTATGGTGTTTAGACTATCCCCATGTAATGTGTCACAATATTTTATTGTTGTTTTGCTATTTGCATTTTATACATCTTTTTCTTCCTTTATTTTTTTTTATTGGGAGGTTAATGGCTTACAGTATGCTTGTTGCTACATGGGGACAGTTTCTCATCTCACCAAGACAGGTGTCTGTAAAACACTCTCACTCCTAGATTCAGTCCATCACCTGAAAGTCCCCCTCCCCACAACTCCCTATCTGCCCTCCTTGCCCAGAATCCTTTGCTTTGGTGCTATACTCACCAGTCCAAGTTTTTCTTTGTGTTTCATCATATTCTTTTATTGTTTTTTAAGTTCTGCCCATGAGTGAAACCATCCTTCTCTTCTTGGCTTATTTCACTTAATATGATTCCTTCAAGCTCCATCCAAGAGGAAGTGAAGGAGATGACTTCACCATTGTTAAAAGCAGAGTAGTATCCCATTATGTTTATAGACCACAACTTTCTTAGCCACTCATCTGTTGTTGAATGCCTAGGTTGCTTCAAAGTTTGGCCTATTACAATTTGTGTTGCTATGAACATAGGTGTACACAGATCTCTTGGGATGGGTGTGTTTGTTTCCTTAGGATATATTCCCAGGAGAGGAATTTCTGGGTTATAATGTAGATACAGCTGCTCAGCTCTGGCTTATGGTGGTGTGGAGGACTGAGTCTGAGCCACTGGAGTCTTAGGCATGAGAATTTGTTTTCATAACCATTATTTTATCTCTCTTGTCCTCTATCTCCTGTTCATCCTATAACTTTTTTCCATTAAATAAATTATTTGTGACATCCTATTTAATTCCTTTGTTGTTAAATATCTCTCTATAACATTGAAATAATAATATGTAACTTTATGTAATTGTATATACACATATAACTTCCTTAGTGATTGCTTTAGGTATTAACAATATGCATCCTTGTAAGTGAATATTATATCAATCAATAAAAATAAGCAAGGCTAGAAGGCTAAATAAATGTGTCCACGTATAAAAAGCTGACACCAACTTTACATCATTGATGCATAAAGTAAGAAGTGCAGTCATGTCTATGATACGACGCTTTAGAAGCTCATACTGATTTACAAGGTCATGACCTGCCAATATACAGGATTCAGAAGTCTGGACACAGAATCAAGTATTCTAAGAGAAAGGGTAACTTGTCCTGAATGTGTTCAACCAAAGATGAAGGCAGCAAGGCCCAGAAAATCCCCCCGCCCCTGCAGATGGGAAATGGAGGCTTGAACCTGGGTCCTTGTGCATAGTAGCATATGGGCTTAACAGGTGTGTCACTGTCTGGCCCCTCTGATGGTATTCTTTAATATAATCTTTTCTGCTTCATTCTCTCTTCTAAGACTTGCACTACAAATATGTTGGTTGCTTTCTACCAAGATCTTTATCTCAGCCAACAACAATACTGCAGACTAGGAAACACGAATATGAGCATCTCACTAAAGATCATTTTCCTAGAACTGTATTTAAGTGAAATCATATAGCACATACCCCCTTTTCTCTTAATTTTATCATATAGCATAGTGCATTTGAAAGTCGCCCTTGTTGTACGTACCAATGGTTCATTTGTTATATTGTTGAGTAGTGTCTTTTGTATAGTTACATATCACACAATATCTTTTTCTGTTCATCTACTGATAAAGATTTGGATTGCTCTACAGGACCTTGCACCTCAATGTGGAATCACAATGGTGGGGACTGCCTCACTCTCTGAAGGGAGGCTGGGTCAACATACTCTTCCACTCAAGGAAGACAGGTCCTGAAATCAGTGCAGCCTATTCCTAGCTCTGACCATAGAATGTGAGCTCAGATCTACAGGGATGCAGAGGTTACACAGGCTCCTGTGCTAAATATGAATACATATGGGCCCTAGGACAGATTGATGGGGTTTATAGTTAATGGTATTAATATACTTTTCCCATATTTGGGAGCTACTCTCTGCCCTGATCCAGCTTTCTAGTCCTATTCCCAACTCAGACACCATTTTCCCAGACAATATTTTTAGCCTACCTGCATGTTAACTGTCAGGCTCAGGCAAAAAAATAAGAAAAATCAAGGGCCCCTCAGATTGTACCTAAAATAGACTGCCTACCTTCTTCCACCATGAAGATCCCAAATCTCATCTGTAATACCTTTAGGTTCCTGATTACTAAACAATTTGTTCTGCTTTATATCTTAATATTTTTCAGTCATCAAGTTGCAGATGCTATCATGAGGCCAACCTGACTTCTCTGGGCAGATGACCTCACCAATGTGTCCTGGAGCCCCACCTCCCCAGAACCCTACCCCACCTGGGAAAGACAGAAACAGGCTGAGGGTGTGCGTCAACTTGCCAATGCCCAGGTCTGTCAAAGAAACAATTACAGAAGCCAGAACTCCCACCTTCTGCTCCCCATAATGATCTTGGGTCCATACTCCCCGAGGGATAAAGAATAGGGAAACTTCCAATGAAGGGGAGGGGATATGGAGTTCTGGTGGTGGAAACTGTATGGAATTGTACTCCTCTTATCCCACAATCGTGTTTATCATTATTAAATCACGAATGAAATATTAAAAAAGAGAAAAGATGAAAATATTTGGGCTCCAAGTTGTTTTACTTTTCACTATCCTTTACTTTTTCTTTCCAAGAACATTTATTTATCATTTAACTGGTATTCACAAAAGTAAATCAAATAAAGATCCTCATTTGTTGGTGTTTGTGTTCTAAATCCTAATGCTGCTTTTCTAGTTAAAAAAAATAATTTTATTGGGGGCTTAATGGTTTGTAGTACAGTTGACACGTGGGTACAATTTCTCATTTCCCTATAATAGGTGTCTGAAAAAATTCTCACCTCCACCCTATGTACCCCTCTTCCATCATGCACCATGATTCCAAAGCCCCCTGCTATCAACCCCTTCTCGTCCTCCCTCTCCAGAGTCCTTTGCTTTGGTGCAATACACCAAATATGCCCCTAGTTTGACTTTGAGTTTTCCCTTCCTGTCCTTTCTTAATTTCCCACACTGGGAAGCATCCCCATCCTGAAGTTTTTTTATATTTATGATTTTTTATTATCTTTATTTTGTTTACTGGATAGACAGACAGAAATCAAGAGGGAATGGGGTGACAGAGAGGGAGAGACAGAGAGACACCTGCAACACTGCTTCACCACTTGCAAAGCATTCCCCCTGCAGGTGGGGACTGGGGGCTCGAACTTGGGTCCTTGTGCACTGTAACATGTACACTCAACCAGGTGCACCACCACCCGGCACCCATCCTAAAGTTTTTAAGGGTCTATAGCAGAATACTTGTAAGGCTCTACCTAACATCACAGCACACCAAATGCTAACACACAGCAATGGCCAAGATGTATACAGCAAAGATACATATAAATACATTTTAAAAGGAAAAACTAAGGAAACACAATCTGTGTATTTTCCTTACCTTTTCATAGACTATACTGTCCAGGTAAGGGTGAACATGAAAAGCTCCCCGAATCCTTTTTACCCCTGGATACAGCAATGGAACCATATTGACATAAGCCACACCATGAAATGAGAGCTGATTTTCATCATCAATCTAAAGGAATAAAAGCATAGGTCTGTTAGTTCTTTATAGCAATGCAGTATATGATGTGGAAACTCTGACTTGTCAGTGCAAAGATATGGCTTTAGGGACAAGTTATGGTACTTACTGAGTTATGTGACTTTAAGCCATTTTACAGACATTTTGTATCTCTCTTTGTCTTCAAAATGGGGTTATAATATCCTATCAGTGAAATAATGCATACACACTGATAATGGATGGTGAAGGCAACAGCTGAGTCAATAAGTACTCAAGCTAACTGGTAATACATATTCAACTAAAGTGTCAATCTCACCATGTTGCTTTTTTAAAATTAATTTATTTTTTATTTAAGAAAGGATAAATTAACAAAACCATAGGGTAGGAGGGGTACAACTCCACACAATTCCCACCACCCAATCTCCATTTCCCACCCCCTCCCCTGATAGCTTTCCCATTCTCTATCCCTCTGGGAGCATGGATCCAGGGTCGTGGGTTGCAGAAGGTGGAAGGTCTGGCTTCTGTAATTGCTTCCCCACTGAACATGGACGTTGACTGGTCAGTCCATACTCCCAGTCTGCCTCTCTCTAGACCACGTTGCTTTTTAAGAAAAAGTAAAGCTTACAACTAAAGAAATTGAGATGGTAGTCAAAAAACCTCCCCAACAACAAAAGTTCAGGCCCAGACAGTTTCACAAATGAATGCTACAAAACTTTTAAAGAAGAGCTACTACCAATACTTTCCAAGTTCTTCCAAAATATGGAGGACACAGGAATACTCCTTACCACCTTCTATACTTTCTATAAAGCCAATGTCACCCTAGTAACAAAAGCATAGGGAGAACAATAAGCAAGAAAATAAAACTACAGACCAATATCCCTGATAATACAGATGCTAAGATATTGAATGAAACTCTAGCAAACCAGATATAGCTTTACAATTAAAAGATTGTACAGTGTAACCGAGTAGGTTTTATCCCAGGGATGCAAGGCAGGTTCAATATACATAAATCAATAAATATGATTCACCACATCAACAAAAGGAAAACCAAAAATCACATGGTTATTTCAATAGATGCAGAGAAAGTCTTTGACAAGGTTCACCATCCTCTCATGATCAAAATGTTAAAAATAAAGGGGATACATTACCAGGCCCCATCACCTGGGGCCCTAGTCAGGAAATCCTAGGATTCCCAAATAGATATGTATGGCTAGGCCTCTAATAGACCCCTCTCTCCAGCATCACTGGTCACTTCCATCAGGAACATTAGTGTAAGTCCTTTTAAACGCCTCTCCTGGACCTTGCCCTAACTATAAAGTAGCAGTGGTAGAGACTGCCCCACTCTTCAAAAGGGAGGTTGGGTCATCCTACTCTGCCACTTGAGGAAGACTGGTCCTGAGATGCATACAGTTTATAATGTTCCTAGCTGTGACCATGGACTGTGAGCTCAGACTGGCAAGGGCTCAGAGGTTATACAGGCTCCTGTGCTAAATATGGATAGATATACCAGAGCCCTGGATCAGATCAATGAGGTAAACAGTTAACTGTATTTATACATTTCCTTCCAGTTTGAAAGCTACTTTCTGCCCTGATCCTGCTGTCTAGTCCTATTTTCAACTCTGACACCATCTTCCCTGTCGTATGCGTTACATTGGTTTGTTCTAGCCCTCCCCAAACCAAGAGAATTGGATCAGTCCAATTAATTTCGCGGGCCTGCTTGGCCCCGCCCCAAGGAACCCTGAGGGAGGGTTCCTGAGTTCTTGAGTCCGAGAGTTCCTGAGTTCCAGAGTAAGGGAGAGGGTTCCTGAGTTCGAGAGTGCCAGAGTTAGCCAGAGTTCCTGAGTTCCTGAGTTAGACAGAGTTCCTGAGTTCCGGAGTTCGGGAGTGCGAGGGTGCGAGAGTTTCTGAGTTCGAGAGTAAGGGAGAGGGTTCCTGAGTTCCAGAGTAAAAGAGAGAGTGCTTGCGCCGCCGCAAAGAGACAGCAGAGTTCTGTTTGGTGATTAGTTTGTCTTAGTTTGTGAATCGTTGTTCCTGAATAAAGAAATACAGCTGCCCTGCCCAGCCGTGTGTCTGGTCTCTGTTACCCGATGTGAAGCTGGCCGGCCCGGCAAGAGCCTCCGAAATTTTAACAACACTTCCCAGACAATATTTTTAGTCTGCCTGCATGTAAACTGTCAAGCTCAAGCAAAAATTACTGAAGTCATGGGCTCTTAGGAAAAAACTGAAAATAGACTTCCTAGTTTCTTACCACCCTAAAATACCTATTCTGGTCTGCTCTATTCCCACTTTCTGGTTCCTATTTATTTTTACTTTTTAGTGATTTAATATTGATCTACAAAATTACATGTCACCATAGGTCTAATTCCACGCCATTCCCACCACCAGAGTTCTGAATCCCGGATCCCTGCATTGCAAACCACTGCAGTTCTCCCAAGGTTGCAAACAAGGGTTAACTGTCATCTGTACAACGATCTGTCTAGATCTGTACATAATTGCCCCCTTTTCTTCCAGGTCCAGTCTTCTATTCCCTTCTATGTTATTCATGACCCTATTCCTACATCCAAATGTTCCTCACTTCTTCCTCCTCTTTCTCTTGATGGAGCTGGAGTTCAGAGCCCTTTTGTTATCTCCCTCCTATCACTTCTCCCCCACCAGGAGTATGGATCCAAATTGTTTTGGGGGTGCAGATGGTAGGAGTTGTGGCTTCTCTGCTTGATGTGGGCATTGGCAGGTTGATCCATACATACCACCAGCCTGTTTCTATCTTTCCCTAGGGGCTAGAGCTCCAAAGAGACAAGATTCCGGGACACATTGGTGAGGTCATCTGCCAAGAGAAGTCAGGATGGAGTCATGGTAGTTTCTTAAAACTGGTGTCTGGAAGGTGGCAGGACGTAAAGTGAGAAAAGACAGTTAATGAACAGGATCTGGTCCATGTTTATTAAACATTTTGTCCTATTTCATATCTTACTTCCTTTCAGACACTAAGTTGCATATGCTACTATGAGTCCATCCTGACCTCCCTGGGTAGATGACTTCACCAATGTGTCTCAGAACCTCATCTCTCCAGAGCCCTACCCAACTAGAGTAAGACAGAAAGAGGCTGGGGGTATGGATCAACTTGCCAATACCCAAGTCCATCAAAGAAGCAATTACAGAAGCCAGAACTCCCACCTTCTGCATCCTTAAAAGAACTGTGGTCCATACTCCTGGTTGGGGAGTAATGATAAGGGGAAATGACCAGAGGGCAATAAATAAATAAAGTATAGGTAGATAGATAGTTATAGAAATAACAATCAACCTGGGGAGTTGGGCAGTAGTGCAGCGGGTTAAGAGCAGGTGGTGCAAAGCGCAAGGACTGGCATAAGGATCCTGGTTCAAGCCCCCGGCTCCCCACCTGCAGGGGAGTCACTTTACAGGTGGTAAAGCAGGTCTGTAGGTGTCTATCTTTCTCTCCCCTCTCTGTCTTCCCCTCCTCTCTCCATTTCTCTCTGTCCTAGCCAACAATGACAACATCAATAACAACAGCAATAATAACTACTACAACAAAACAAGGGCAACAAAAGGGAATAAATAAATATAAAAAAAGAAATAATAATAATAAAAAGAAATAACAGTCAACCCATATCTGTGACCTTGGGAGAAATACTGCAGTTTCCAATGGAGGAAATGGGAACACAGAACTATGGTGATGGGAACAGTGTGGAACTGCTGTTATCTCATATGTTTGTAAATAAATATTAAATCATTAATAAAAATTAAATAATTAATTTAAAATAATGGGAATAGGTAGGGAATTCCTCAAACTAGTTGAGTCTACATACAACAAACCTATAGCCAACATCATATTCAATGGTGAGGCATTAAAAGCTTTCCTTCTTTAATCAGGTACAAATAAGGCTGCCCATTGTCACTATTACTATTCAGCATAGTATTGGAATTCCTAACCATAGCAATCAGGCAGGAGAAAGGAGTTAAAGGGATACAGCTTGGGAGAGAAGTCAAACTATCACCATTTGCAGATGATATGATAGAATACAGATAAAATCTAAAAGAATCCAGTAGAGAATTCCTGGAAAATTTAAGCAATATAGTAATGTGGCAGGCTACAAAACTGATATATAGAAATCAGTCATATTCTTTTATGCAAATACTAAGCTAGAAGAAAAAGAAATTCAGAAGTCAATTCACCTTACTATCACAACAATAAAATATCTGTGAATAAACTTAACAGAAAAAATGAAAGACTTGCACACTGAAAATTTTGAGTTGCTATTCAATAAAGTAGAAAGAGACACAAATAAATGCAAAGATATACCATGTTCATGGATTGGAAGAGTTAATATTGTCAAATGACCATCCTACCTAGAGCCATATACAAATTTAACGTCATTCCTATCAAGGTTCAACCAAATATCTTTAAGTGAAATTAACCAAAAACTATAGAAGTTTATCTGGAGCCATAAAATACCTAGGATCATCAAAGCAACTTAAAAAAAAAAAAGACTCGAGTCAAAATAGACACACAAACAGTGGATAAAATGGAAAGCTAAAGTGAGCCCCCACAGCTATGGATAACTTATTTTTGATAAGGGGGCTCAAAATATTACATGGAGAAATGAGAATCTCTTTATCAAGTGGCACTGGGAATATTGGGCTAAAATGTGTAAAATCTCCTCAGACAATAACCTGGGTCTACCTGCATATTAGCTGTCAGGCTGAAGCAAAAACTAGTGAAGTCATGGGCCCCTTGGACTATACCTAAAATAGACCTACTAGCTTTTTACAAAATGGAGACCCCAAATCTGCATCTGAAATATTCTTGCCTTTAGGTTCATGACTAGTCAACAATCTGTTCTGCATTATATCTTAACTCTTTTTCAGCCACCAGATTCCAGATGCTACCATGATGCCAACCTGACTTCCCTGGGAAGATGATCCCACCAA
Source organism: Erinaceus europaeus (assembly GCF_950295315.1). NCBI lineage: Eukaryota > Metazoa > Chordata > Mammalia > Eulipotyphla > Erinaceidae > Erinaceus > Erinaceus europaeus. The sequence continues at coordinate 24,924,305 of NC_080162.1, forward strand.
TGTGTCCTGGAGCCCTGCTTCCCCAGATCCCTGCCTCACTAGTGAAAGAGAGAGACAGGTTGGGAGTATGGGTCAACCTGCCAACGCCCATGTTCATTGGGGAAGCAATTACAGAAGCCAGACCTTTCACCTTCTGCATCCCATAATGATCCTGGGTCCATATTCCCAGAGTGATTAAGAACAGGAAAGCTATCAATGGAGGGGATTGGATATGGAGTTCTGGTGGTGGGAATTGTGTGAAGTTGTACCCCTCTTATCCTATGGTCTTGTCAGTATTTCCATTTTATAAATAAAAATTAAAAAATAAATTAAAATGTGTAGACAAATGAAACTGGACCAGCACACATCACCATGCATAAAAGTCAACTCCAGATGGATCAAAGAAATAGATATTAAACTAGAAATCATTAAAAGTGTAGAAGAAAACATTGGCAGAACACTTCACAATCTATGTTTTGTTAATGTCTTCAAAGACTCAAATCCAACAGCAAGGGAAAAAAAAAGGAAAGAAAACACCAATGGGACTACATCCAACTGAAACGCTTCCGTACAGCAAAGGGAACTCTCACCAAAACAGAAAGACATTCTAATGGAGAAAATCTTCACATGCCATATATATCAGATAAAGGATAATAACCGAAGTATATGAAGAAAGCTCAGTAAACTTAGCAACAACAATAAAAATTAAAAGTGGCAAGAAGACACGAGCAGAACCTTCACCAAAGAAGAGACCCAGATGGCTAACAAATATATGTAAAAATGCTCATCGTCACTGGTTATCAGAGAAATGCAAATAAAGCCAACAATGAGATACTACTTAAACACCTGTGGGAATGTCATACACTCGAAACAATAAAACAATAGTTTGGGTAATAAGAGGAAACAAACAGAACAGATAGAATCACCAGGACGTGAGACCTTAGAGAAGTCTTTAAAATTTTTAATGTTCAGGTTTAGTGTGAAAGGGAAATAGTAAATGAACATAAAGATGTTTGAAGAGTAACATAAAACAAATATTCATTGAATTAGGATATTTATGAGAACTTATCTCTCTCTTTAATAAAAGATTAGAAAAATCTCATATAAAAATAAAATACAATAGAGGCTGGGCAGTAGTACACTTGGTAGAGTGCAGGTGTTACAATGTGTGAGGACTAGCTGGGTTTAAGTATTCAGTCCCCATGAGAGCTGAAGCAGTGCTACAGGCACCTTTTTTTCCTTCCTTCCTTCCTTCCTTCCTTCCTTCCTTCCTTCCTTCCTTCCTTCCTTCCTTCTTTCCTTCCTTCCTTTCTTCCCTTCTTTCTTTCTTAAAAAGAAACTCCTACACAGCTGGTGGGAATGTAAATTGGTCCAACACCTGTAGAAAACCAACTGGAATTTCCTTAAAATCCTGGAAACAGACATACCTTATGACCCAACATGTTCTCTCCTGAGGATATATCGAAAAGAACAAACACATCCATGAAAAGGGATTTATGTGCATCTATGCTCATAACAGTACAACTCGTAATAGCCCCAAATTGGAAGTAACCCAGACCCCTAATGACAGCTAAGTGGATAAGATAGTCGTGGTATATATACACACAATGGAATATTATGCAGTTATTTAAAATGAAAGACAAAGAAAGGACACTCAGAAGTAGTAGGTGTGACTTAGAAAGGAAGAGAAGAAGGCAAGATCATAGAAAAAATAGCTATTTTTTTCTATTTATAGAAAATAATAGTCAACCCATATCTGTGATCCTGGGATAACTAATGTAGTTTCCAATGAGGGAATAGGAACACAGAACTCTGGTGGTGGAAAAGGTGTGGAATTATACCCCTGTTCTCTTCTAATTTTATAAATCAATATTAAATCACTAATAAAAATTTTAAAAAATGGTGAAGTCATCTTCTTCACCTCATCTTAGATGGAACTTGCAGGAATCATGTTAAGTGAAATAAGCCAAACAGAGGTTAGATACTGGATCATCTCACTTACAGGTGGAACTTAAGATACAAAGACAGAAAGGGAAAATACAAAGTGAATTCAGACTGGTTTGGTGTATGTCATCCCTAACGTCATCTAAACTCTCATTACAAAGACGAAGAACATGTCATTAAGGTTAAACGTAATCTCTTTAATTTTAACTATTATAATAGTAATTAGAAGTTCCAAGTCCTGTGATCATATAACATGATGGGGGCCAGGTGTTGGTGCCCTTGTTAAGTGCACAAGGACTCAGGTTCAAACACCTGGTCCCTACCTGCAGGGGGAAGCTTTACGAGTGGTGCAGGCCTACAGGTGTTCTTCTGTCTCTCTCCCTATGTCCCCCCTCCCTCTCAATTTCTGACTATCTCTATCCAATAAATAAAGGTAATAAACAATTAAAAAATAACATGTTGTTTTATCACTGTTGTGGTTATTATTACTGTTGTTATTGATGTCATTATTGTTGGATAGGACAGAGAAATGGACAGAGGAGGGGAAGACAAAGGGGGGAGAGAAAGACAGACACCTGCAGACCTGCTTCACCACTTGTGAAGCTATCCCCCTGCAGTGGGGAGCCGGGGGACTTAAACTGGGATCCTTATGTCGGTCCTTGCACTTTGCACCACGTGCACTTAACCGGCTGTGCTACTGCCCAACCCTCGGCGAACATATTCTAAGCTCATCAAAGCCATAATTTTTCAAATAATAGTCCATTTTATGAACCTTGTTGCTCTTAATATAAGGATGAACTATTTTAAGTCAGTAAATCTAAAAGAAATACAGAAGGGTGAATTAGCTAGAACCATGTGTCAATATTTAACTACCGTTCATATATAAAGATCACTATTGCACGGTGATGATGGGGTAAAGAGAGACATAATATCTAGGAATAAGTCCTAAGTACTTATTGGTGGATAATAGGAAACTAGAGTGACCAGTCATCCAGATTTGCCAGTGATAAGACTGCTTCCTGGGACATGAGAGTTGCAGCACTAAAGCCAAGAAACTATCCAGGAAATTGGGAGGGCCTGTAAACCGTACACAGCGCCTACATCAGTTCAGGTTCACATTTCTGTTTGGTATTAGATCAGAAGCAAAAGAACAGTTTGAGTCTGACTTGGTATGTCTTACATAAATATTTCAAGTGAAAACATTCACCTTATCAAATTTGGTAGTTTTCCCTTTAGGTGCAGGGGTCAGAGGAACTCTTGTGATCTCAACAGGCCACAATCTGCAGTCAGCAATTCGTTTTTGAAAACTGTAAACCAAGAATCAAGCCTATTAGAATCATATGCAAAAATGGGGTCAGCACAATTTAAGTTAAAAGTAATTATACTTTAAAAAATATTTATTTATTCCCTTTTGTTACCTTTGTTGTTTTATTGCTGTAGTTATTATTGTTGTTGTTATAGTTGTCGTTATTGTTGGACAGGACAGAGAGAAATGGAGAGAGAAAGGGAAGACAGAGAGGGGGAGAGAGAGATAAGACACCTGCAGACCTGCTTCACCACCTGTGAAGCGACTCCCCTGCAGGTGGGGAGCTGGGGGCTCGAACTGGGATCCTTACGCCAGTCCTTGTGCTTTGTACCACCCGCGCTTAACCTGCTGAGCTACTGCCTGACTCCCTTTTTTTTTTTTTTTTTTTTAAAGTAGTGAAATACAGTTAGTGTTCCAATATCCATGGGTTCTGACTCTGTGGCTTCAACTAACTGCAGGTGGGACATCTGTATCATGGTGTACTGTGGTGGTGTTTGTACAGAATAGACTTTTATTCCCTAAACAGTATAGTATAACAACTATTTACATTTTGTTAGGTTTCACGAGTAATCTGGAGATGATTTAAAGTATATGATATGAAAACAGGAAATTACAGGTGTTGGGGTTGTGGAGAAAAAAAGGACTCTGCTACAGTGCTGGTGGGAATGCAAACTGGTGAAGCCCCACTGGAAGACTTAAATAAAAATAGGATTACCTTATGATCCAGCAATAACATTCTCAGACGTTTATGCAAAACTAATTTGTTTTATTTTAAATTTATTTATTAATTTTTTTGCCTTTAGGGTCATTGATGGAGCTCACTGCCTGCACTATGACTGAATCCACTGCTCCTTGAGGCCATTTCCCCCATCTTTTTGTTGCCCTTGTCGTTGTTATTTTTATTGTTGTCATTGTTGTTGTTGCTGGACAGAACAGAGAGAAATTGAGAGAGGAGGGCAAGACAGAGAGGGGAAGAGAAAGACACCTGCAGACCTGCTTCACCACTTGTGAAGGGACCCTCCCTACAGGTGAGGAACAGGGCGTGGGGTAGGCTCGAACTGGGGTCCCTACACGGGTGCCTGCGCTTCATGCCATGTGCTCTTAACCCAGAGCGCTATCACCCGACCCCATGTATCCTTATTTTTATCCATAACCACTTCCCTCCATAACTTTCTGCCAGGAATATGAATGTATTGGTTGGAATACCAACAACTGTCCTGAACAACCTTTCAAGCTAAAGATGGTAAAGTAAATGATGATGATGATGATGACGGCGACAATGCTGATGAAATGGCAATAGAAGCAAAGAAGGAAAAACTGACTTTTCCCTACCTTACCACTGCATGAGGATTAAGGTAGCAGCGACTTTCCAAGTCCCAAACTATTCTTTTCTTTATGCATTCTGCTTGGTTTCTAAATTCCCTGTCCTGTAAAATGATGAGATAAAGAGATTTGTTCTTTCAGTGTGCCGTGGCTTCATCCTGCTCAATCTCTAGAGCATTTTCCCCCCAATGGGTTTGATCAAAATATTCAAAACTTCAGTTACTACAAATATCATTGTTACGACTACTGCAGTAACTAATATGGCCACCTTAAATTGTGAAAAAGTAATTTACAGAACAGTGTGTGTATTATCACTGCTAGGGATAAATACATGTATATACTCAGGTGTGTAGATGAATACATATGAAGCAAAAGCTAACATTTCCCCTGGTTCCAATAAGATTAAGCACTTTACACACTTACTTAAAAGTAAACACATCAAAACCAAAACAAACACTTCACAACCTGAAACAGAGGTCCAGAAATAACCCTGGAGGCAAATATATATATGGTGAAAAAATATATATGGTGAAAAAATATATATGGTGAAAATCTCCCTCCTATTCTGTATCTGACTCCTGGTTCCTCCCTAGCTCATTACTATAGTAGTCGCTTTTCATGTAACTTCTTCTGTTTCCTTCTGGATTCTTTCTCATGCACATTAGAGAAAATAATCTCCGAGGGAGACTCAGCATAAGTAACATTTAGAAAAGCAGAGCTTCCGAGTGCAAGGGAGTCATATTTCAGAAAGAGTGGCTCACAGACAGCATAGTAAAATAAAGAGAAAATTATTTTTCTTTAAGGAATCCAATTTTGCAGGAAATGCTTTGTCTTATTTTCAGAACTACAACCTGTTAAAAATACTATCTTTGCTCTGTGTCGGGTTGTGAAGTGTTTGTTTTGGTTTTGATGTGTTTACTTTTAAGTAAGTGTATAAAGTGTTTAGTTAATGAATATAGTGAGGAAAATCATTTCAGGATCACATTCAGTAAACATACTGGTATGTCCACTCTCCAGACCACTCTTGATAAGTGTAAGGGTTAGTCTTCTTAATTCTTAAAATAATTTTATTTATATATTTATTTATTTATTTATTTATTTATTTAGTCTCCAGGGTTATCATTGGGGCTTGGTGCCTGCACTAGGAATCCACTGCTCCTGGAGGCTTTTTTCCTCCTTTTGTAGACCTTTTTGTTTATTGTTGTAACTGCTGTCATTGTTGGATAGGACAGAGAGAAATGGAGAGAGGAGGGGAAGACAGAGAGGAGGAGAGAAAGATAGACACCTGCAGACCTGCTTCACCGCCTGAGAAGCGACCCCCCTGCAGGTGGGGAGCTGGGGGCTCGAACCGGGATCTTTGGCTAATCCCTGCGCTTTGCACCATGTGCGCTTAACTTGCTGCGCTACCAATCAGCCCCCCAATTTTTTAATTATCTTTGTTAACTGAATAGAAAGAGTCATAAATGGAGAGGGTAGGGGAAAATAGAGAGGGAGAGAGAGACAGAGAGAGTGAAAGAGAGAGAGAGACACCTGCAGCACTGCTTCGCCACTCGCAAAGCTTTCCCCCTGCAGGTGGAGACTGGGAGCTTGAACCTGGGCCCTTAAGCACTATAATGTGTGCGCTCAGCTAGATGCGACACCACCTGGTCCCCAGAGCTAGTCTTTTCTTTCCTGGGATGTGTTGGAACCCAGGATCCCAATAACAGTCATGTCCACCATGTCACTTTACTATTGCCTATTCAAAGTAAAAAAATATGAAGGACAATAAAGGGTAAATATGAATTCAGTTTTGTTTGCTGTACTTAGGTGCAGGCATCATTTTTATCAGAATTAGTTACTGTATTTTTACATGTCACTTCTCTAGCAAGGGAAAGGTATATATTAAGCTAAAACTAAATTAAATTAAAATTACAAATTCTTTTATCACCTGTCAGTGCACTGAGTTTATCACAAGAAAATGAGCATAGTTCTTTCACCTCAGGGCGGTTGAGTTCTCCTTCTTCTTCCTCATAAGGACCACCAACAATGAATGCATCAGGAATGTTATTAGCTCCTGGAGCAAGAATGTTGGCAATAGGCCATTTTTTGGGTCGGGGTACAGGTTCTCTCTCCCCTCCAAGCTTCACAGTTCCATTCTTGAAGAAAATGGGGTAGTCTTTCTACAGAAATAAATATAATATGTCATGAAATTCTGTAAAAGACTACAAAATGAACAAAAGATATTACTGAAAGATATATACCTGCAGACCTGCTTCAGTGTTTGTGAAGTGACACCTTTGTAGGTGCGGAGCAGGGGTCTTGAAACGGGATCCTTGTGTGGGTCCTTGTGCTTTGTACTATGTGTGCTTAACCCAGTGTGCCGTGCCACTGCTCGGCCCCCTATTATTTATTTATTTGTTTGTTTAGCACCAGGGTATTGCTAGGGCTCAGTGCCTGCACTATGAATTCATTGTTCTCAGTGGCCATTTTTTCCTTTCCTTCCTTCCTTCCTCCCTTCCTTCCTTCCTCCCTTCCTTCCTTCCTTCCTTCCTTCCTTCCTTCCTTTCTTTCTCCTTTTTTCTATTTCATTGGATAGGACAGAGAAAAATTGAGAGGGGGGGAAGGGTAGATAGACAGGGAGAGAGAAAGATAGACACCTGCAGATCTGCTTCACTTGTGAAGCTTCCCCCCAGCAGCTGGGGAGCCGGGACTTGAACCTGGGGCATAGTAACATGTGCATTCAACCATTAGGTATGCCATTGCCTAACTCCATGATGTACCTTTTTTTAAAAAAATGTAATCTTTATAAAGCAAATTTAACTTGAACAAGAGGTTATAATCCAGGGCATATTCACATATTTGGTTTATCTAAAATATTCTTGCGACAGAAGACTGGGAAGATACAAACAAGTAATGTATAGAACAGGAAGGTGTAGCCCCTGGTTTGAGCCCCTGGTTCCCCACCTGCAGGGGGGTTGCTTTGCAAGTGGTGAAGCAGGTCTGCAGGTGTCTTACTTTTCTCTCTCATTCTCTATCTCTCCTCCTCTCTCAGTTTCTTTCTGCCCTATCCAATAAAGTGGAAAAAATGGCCTGCAGGAGCAGGAGGAGCAGGAGCAGTGGATTCATAGTGCAGGCACCAAGCCCCAGCGATAACCCTGGAGGCAAAAAAAAAAAAAAAAGGAAGTTAGAAAAATCTAACAGTTAAAATTAAGACACAAGATAATCATATCTTATTTTATTGCACTGAGCCCTAGCAATACCCTGGTGCAAAATAAATAAATAAATAAATAAATAAATAAATAAATAAATAATAGGGGGCTGAGCAGTGGCACACTGGGTTAAGCACACATAGTACAAATAAGTGAGTTACATATTAAAACAATAATTTGTCATTTAAGTCATAAATTAACAAAAATCAAAACCTGAAAATATCAAGTATTGGCAATATTGTGAAGAAAATGGCCTTTTCCTGCCCCTCATCCCCATTCTTTTTTATTTTTTATTTATAAGATGGAAATATTGACAAGACCATAGGATACGAGGGGTAAAATTCCACACAATTCCCACCACCAGAAATTCGTTTCCCATCTGCTCCCTTGATAGCTTTCCTATTCTTTATCCCTCTGGGAATCATAGGTCTCTTGGAATAGACCTAAAATAGACCTACTAGCTTTTCCAAAATGGAGACCCCCAAATCTTCATCTGTAAAATTCTTGCCTTTAAGTTCATGATTAGTCAACAATTTCTTCTGCTTTATATCTTAAATCTTTTCCAGCCACCAGGTTCCATATGCTACCATGATGCCAACCTGACTTCCCAGGGCAGACAACCCCACCAATGTGCCCTGGAGTCTCACCTCCCCAAATCCCTGCCCCACTAGGGAAAGAGAGAGGCAGACTGGGAGTATGGGTCGACCTGCCAATGCCCATGTTCAGCGGAGAAGCAATAACAGAAGCCAGACCTTCCACCTTCTGCACCTCATAATGATCCTGGGTTCATCCCTTTTCTTTTCTCTCTTTCTCTCTTTCTGACAGAGCTGCTCAGCTCTAGCCTGTGCTGGCAATTGAATCTCAGGACTCTAGTGCTGCAGGAATGAAAGTCCTTTGTATAACCACTCTGTTATTTTCCCAGCAGTAAATGGCATTACTATACATAGCTGATGAAAGTATAAGATGGTACAACTATGAGAATCAATTTTGTAGTCTCTAATAATAAAATCATTATTTTTATATTACATTTATTAAAATAAAATTTAAATAAAATCTAAAAATCAGCATATCTTGATTGATTCTTTTATTTGTAATCAGCATATCAGTTATTCTTGCTTTTTTGAGTTACCACTAAAAAATCTTTTGTGTAGGAGGGGCACTTCTGTAGAGTAAGAACATTTGAAAATAAGTTCATACAAAATGAAAAAAAATGCTAAAGTTAAGGGTGCCAAAACTACTAAATAGGAGAAAGAACATTCTTTTCAATAAGTGTTTTGAGGAAACTAATATCCACATGCAAAATAATAGTTAGACCTTTACTTAAAACCATATACAAAACTGATTCAAAATAGGAACAAAGGCCTAAATATTTAAAAAAAAACAAAAACTAAAGCTACAGGGGCCAGGGGCGGTGCACTCAGTAGAGAACATACATTGCCGTGCTCAGGGGCTGGGGTTCAAGTCCCTGGTCTCCACCTGCAGTGGGGGACACTTCACAATTGATGAAGCATGAAGTAGGGCTGTAGGTGTCTTCCTTTTCCTCCCTCCCTCTGTCTAGCCTCTCTCTCTCTCTCTCTCTCTCTCTCTCTCTCTCTCTCTCTATATATATATATATATATATATATATATATACACACACACACACACATACACACACACACACACACACACACACACACACTGATCAGCTCTGGTTTATGGTGGTGTGAGGAACTGAACCCAGGATTTTAGAGCCTCAGGCATGAGAGTCTTTTTGCGTAACCATTATGCTATCTACCCCTGCCTAAACTTTATTTTTCTAATTTTTTAATATTTATTTTCCCTTTTGTTGCCCTTGTTTTTTATTGTTGTAGTTATTATTGTTCTTGATGTCATCGTTGTTGGATAGGACAGAGAGAAATGGAGAGAGGAGGGGAAGACAGAGAGGGCGAGAGAAAGATAGACACCTGCAGACCTGCTTCACCGCTGGTGAAGCAACTCCCCTGCAGGTGAGGAGCTGGGGGTTCGAATAGGAATCCTTATGCCGGTCCTTGCGCTTTGCTCCACATGCGCTTTGCTCCACATGCGCTTTGCTCCACATGCGCTTAACCCGCTGCGCCACCACCGACTCCCTAAACTTTATTTTGAAACTTAAAATAAATCTCAGTTAGGAATGGGGAGATAGTGCAGTGCAGCTGACTTGCATGTTTGAAGAGATTTCTTAGCTCAATCCGTGGCATTATGATATGCCAGTGCTGAGGAGTGCTCTGGTCTTGGCCTCTCTCACTCTCTCTCAAAATATAAACAAATGGGGGCTGGATGGTGGTGCACCTGGTTAAGTACACACATTACAGTGTGCAAGGACCTGGGTCTGAGCCCCTAGTCCCCACCCAAGCTTTGCGAATGGTGAAGCAGGGCTGCAGGTGTCTGTTTCTCTCCCTCTCTATAGCCCCCTTCCCTCTTGATTTCTGGCTTTCTCTATCCAATAAATAAAGATAATAAAAATTAAAAGTAAATGAATCGCTTGCAGCCAGGTAGGTGGTGTTGTGGATGAAGCACTGGACTCTTGAGCATCACACATGCTATAGTGGTTCTCTTGCCTCTCCTCTCGCTGACTGATTGATATCTAAATAAATCTCAGACATTAACATATTTTGTTTTGAATGAACTCTTAGCAGGTGAGGAAGATCTGTCTACGTTTTATAAAGTTTTGACAGTAGAACTTTACCTCTCCAGCTGAAGGAACTTGCAGGCCAACCATGTAATTCTGCAGAGACCCTATCGGAACGAAGGACTCAGGCACAGAGTAGGCAGCCTCCAGGGTGACCTTCAGTAGATTGCCTCCTAAAATCTGCGATGAGGTCAGTAAGGCCTCTGCCACAAATACTTTGACTTCAAGACAGCACTGAGAGGGAGAAAAATGTAGCACTTTGAAAATGCCAGAGGCCTCCTTTATTTTGCATGGTTTCATCTCAACTCACTAGTCAAGGTTAAGAAGGCCAAGGTTAATTATTTCCACCTAGAGGATTCAAATAACTTTCTCTAAATCCCATGAGCTAGCGATAGTGTCAAGAAGAAAAGTTATCTCTGCTCTAGAGTCCTCCCCCTCCACCAAGTAAGGTTAAGTAAACATACGTATACACTGGAGAATCTCATACTGAAGTGTTAGTTGCAAATAAGTGAGATTGGGTGTCTTTTATTTTTGGCTAATTTTTTAAAATTTTATTTATTTTCCCTTTCGTTGCCCTTGTTGTTTTTATTGTTGTAGTTAAAATTGTTCTTGTTATTGATGCTGTAGTCATTAGATAGGACAGAGAGAAATGGAGAGAGGAGGGGAAGACAGAGAGGGGGACAGAAAGATAGACACCTGCAGACCTGCTTCACCGCCTGTGAAGCGACTCCCCTGCAGATGGGGAGCCGGGGGCTCAAACGGGGATCCTTCAGCCAGTCCTTGTGCTTTACGCCATGTGCGCTTAACCCACTGTGCTACTGCCCAACTCCCTTGGTTAAATTTTTATGACTATTTTTTTTTGTAATTTTAAATGTGGCACTTTAAAACATTTGGGTTTTTATTAAGTCTTTAAAATCATAGCTGTTTAAACTATTTCTATTTTTTCAAGATAAGGAAGTAATTTTGACAGTATAATAAAGATATAGGTATGAATTTTTTAGAAGGGCTGCCAAGGAACTGGTTTCAGTGATGTATCTAAGTAGGGTAGTCCAAGGCAGCTAGTGGTTATTTTATGCTTTATTTTTATTTTTTTCATGAGATAAAAAGATGGGTTGATACACAAGAGTCAGAGCACTCCTTTGGTATATGCAGTGCTGGGAGTCAAACCAGGAACCACAGGCATGTACATCCTGTGCTCTAACAGTTAAGCTATTTCCTCAGCCACAGCCAACTAGTGTTTTATTATTGCAGAACAAAAAAGGATCTTTCATTTGGGGTCTGGGTGGTGGCGAACCTGGTTGAGTGTATACGCTACCATGTGTAAGGACATAGGTTTAAGCCCCTAGTCTCTACCTAGGGGGGGTTCACAGGCAGTGAAGTAGGGCTGCAGGTGTCTCTCTACCACCCCCTTCCACCTCAATTTCGGACTCTATCCAATAAATAAAATATTTTTAATTTTTCCTTTTGTTTTGCCTCTAGGGTTATCACTGGGGCTTGGTGCCTGCATTATGAATCCACCACGTCTGTGTCATTTTTTCAATTTTTTTTTTTTTTGGATAGGACAGAGAAATTGAGAAAGGAGGGGAAGACAGAGAGGGAGAAAGAAAGATAAGATACCTTCAGCCCTGCTTCATCACTTGCAAAGTGACCCCCCTGCAGGTGGGGAACCAAGGGCTCAAACTGGGTCCTTGTGCTTCCTACTATGTACGCTTAACCTGGTTTGCCACCACCCAGCCCCCTTTAAGTTTTTATTTCTTAGGATTTCAACAATAGTACGTATTGCTGCTAAAGAACTAAGCAATAATCCCCAAATTATGTCTCCAGTGGAAATGCTGACTTGGAAAATGCAGTGCTTTTAAGAAAATATAGAAATAGAAACAGAGGAATAGAAAGTTAAAGAAAACATGACAAGTTTCATGATGAAATTTATATTGTAATTGCATAATTTGTGATAAATGCTGTGTTAAGAGACCTATAAAAAGTAAAAAGCATCAGGAGGAAGTCAATATTTTCTGGAGGGGGGATACTAATATCTACATTGAGTTTGACAAGATGAAGTCAGTGATCTGAATAAGCAGAGAAAAGAAAGGAAATAATTCAAGTCAAAAAGAAGAGTCTATATAAAGGGAATTGAAGAGCACATTGTATTCACATTAAGTGGCGTTTTGAATTTTAGAACACAAAGGACAAGGAGGGGAGTATTGAGAAATGGGGTTGAACAAGTGCCAGGTGGCTGGACCCAGGGTTCTGACAAGATTCAGGATTGATTAAATTACTTCTGACACCATAGACAGTAAGAGAATATCTGGAGATGGCTACACACAGGACACCTCATGAGACCGTGTAGAGTGTGACCCTAGTCAGAACTCCAACAGAGTATTTATTGACCAAGGAAGGGATTACATCAAAGAGGAATGAGGAAAATCAAGTATGAATAGTACATACATCAGGGAAGGAAATGTCAGGGTGCTTTCATCAGGGCAAAATGTCAGGGTACTTGCAAAAGGGCGGGTTAATGCTTGACTATCCAGGGCATTGAAGAACGTTATATACCACATATGTGTCATATATCTTTGATACCATATGAAGTACTGGGACATATATATGAAATAGTGGGTCAGGCAGTAGCTTACCTGGTTAAGTACTCACAGTACAGTGCACAAGGACCAGGTTAGAGCCCCTGGTCTCCACCTGCAGGGGGAAAGCCTCACAAATGGTGAAGCAGGGCTGCAGGTGTCTCTCTCTCTCTCTCTTCCTTTCTCTCTCTCTCCCCCTCCTCTCTTGATTTTTGGCTGTCTCTATCCAATAATAAAAAATAAATAAAAACAAAAGGTTTAAAAACTTAAATACTGGATCCAGCCTCAGATCACCTTTGTACTTTTCCAGACTCCTATAGGAGTGCTGTCTTTTTGTCGCCAGTATTTTAATCCAGACTTAATGGTCTATTGACCATGTTATTCATTAAACTTGTGACCTCCACCAAACCCCTTACAGAGGGCAGAACTTTTAACCAAGGAGAACATGAGGTGCTGCATGTAAGCTTTTTTTTTTTTCTTTATTGGGGGATTAATAGTTTACAGTCAACAATAAAATACAGTAGTTTGTACATGTTTAACATTTCTGTTTTCCACATAACAATTCAACCCCCACTAGGTCCTCCTCTGCTATCATGATCTAGGACCTGAACCCTCTTCCCCCCACAGAGTCCTTTATTTTGGTGCTGTACACCAAAACCAGTCCAAGTTCTGCTCTGTGTTCTCCCTTCTGTTCATATTTTTCAACTTCTATGAGTGAGATCATCCCATATTCATTCTGCTCTTTCTGACTTATCTCAGTCATGATTCCCTCAAGCTTCATCCGAGATAAGGTGAAGAAGGTGACTTCACCATTTTCAATAGCTGAGTAGTAGCCCATTGTGTATATAGACCACAACTTGCTCAGCCATTCCTCTGTTGTTGGACACCTGGGTTGCTTCCCAGTAGCCATTACAAATGGTGCTGCTGCGAACATTGGTATACACAAATTTTGCATGTAAACTTTTAAATAAAGAAAGTAGTAGAAATATAGCAATGCAAACATGTACAAACAAGTAACAGACAAAATTAAATCAAGGGGTTTCCAGTAACAAGTAATAGACAGTATGAAATCAGGGGTCTCCAGACAGCAGGTTTCTGTTATAAAGATTGCTTCATGCTTCTTAAGGAATATGGACTTAGACATGTAAGTAGTGTGTGACTTCATAGTCATAGCACTAAGCAGGAGAAGAGATGGAATCAGGTTCACTTCTAAGCCACTCAAAGCACTCGGGAAGCTGAACTACCTGTCCTGGGATGTTCAAGACTGCCAATAGTTTTCTAGGCAGGGTTTTAAGGTAATAAACAGTAGGGATAAAGCCAATGAGAAACAGTTAAAGGTACCTAAAACACAGAAAAAATCTGGATTTGGCAAAAGGCAGATTTAGGGATTGTAATTTGGACCCAAGGAAGTAATCATGGCTGTAACACAGTCTCTATGTACATCCTATGGCTTCACAGAAAGAAAAAAAAAGTAGAGTTACATAAGATTCTAAATTCAGGTGCCTTTGTAATGACATCTATGAGATGTCATTATAGAGAAATTCTGTTGTCAATTCTGTTGTCAATGGACAAATTCTGTTGTCCATTGTGAAGTTTACATTTTGGTATTCAGGATATGGGTCTGGGCTAGGGCTGAATTTGAAGTCTTCAACATACTGTTTGGTGTTTGTTAAAATACTATATTTTAAAGTCACCTCAGGAGTATAAATAAAAGAAAAGGTGGCACTGGACAGAATCTTTGTGAGTAAAGACCATGAGGACCAACAGTACTCTTGAGTAACTTTCCCTCTTCCATAGATACCTAGAGGCTGGGAGAGTGGACCAAGGAAAAAAGATTTCCTGGTACAAGTCATATCAAATATAAAAAAGATACTAGATTGTATATTTATACCCAATACAAGGGAATTATATACTAGCACTGAAGTAATAAATGCCATGTTGGACTACATATATTTAGAATTCCTTAAAAGGTAGAAAGTCCATTAAACCAAATCTACAAAAAAAACAAAGCTAGAAAAAGAGAGAGAAAAGAAAAGAAAAGAGCCAACTATAGCAAATACAAGAATGAATTGTGGCAGTTTCAAGGTCAGAATCAACAAGAAAAAGGAAAAGGCCTTTTGACTGCTTTCAGAAGAGTTGAGTCAGCTGGGTTCTCCTCTCTCCTAGAGTTGGGCAAAGTAGAAGGCAGCCATGATTTTTGCCAAGCATTTCTTGCAGCAGAGTGTCAAGTATTACTGGTCATGAATTCCTCCACTGATTTTAGGAACTACTGAAAACATCACAATCTGCAGTTTGAAAACACTGTTAAGGGGACCTGGTGGTGGCACACTTGGTTGAGGACATATGTTACAATGCACAAGGACCCGAGTTCAAACCCCCACTCCCCACCTGCAGGAGGAAAGTTTCACAAGTGGTGAAGCACTGCTGCAGGTGTCTCTCTGTCTCTCTTCCTCTCTGTCTCCCCCTTCCCTCTCAATTTCCGGCTGTCTCTATTCAACAAATAAACATAATTTTTAATTTTTTTAAAAAACACTATTAAGTTGCCTATTCTAGGACTTAGTAGACCTTAGAATGACTTGGAAAGCATGCATGACATGTATGCAAAGTACACATTGTGACTTTAAGAAATTACTGACCCATTCTAAGGAGGCTCAGTAATCGGAAATATATATTGAAGGACAAATCACTAACATAGTCAATTAACACATGCTGCCCCCCCCCCCCCCCCCAGTAACTAGAAGTCGGCTACCTTGCCAGAGAGTTTGTTGGGCTCCTTCATTAATCCATCACAACATAGCTCAAGAGGCACTTCTAAGGCTGTCTTCTTTATGTCTATTCTTGGACAAAGTCACCAATGCCTTTAACCTGTGGCATTTTTTTTTAATATTTATTTATTTATTCCCTTTTGTTGCCCTTGTTGTTTTATTGTTGTAGTTATTATTGTTGTTGTCGTTGTTGGATAGGACAGAGAGAAATGGAGAGAGGAGGGGAAGACAGAGAGGAGGAAAGAAAGATAGACACCTGCAGACCTGCTTCACCGCCTGTGAAGCGACTCCCCTGCAGGTGGGGAGCCGGGTTTCGAACCGGGATCCTTATGCCGGTCCTTGTGCTTTGCGCCACCTGCGCTTAACCCGCTGCGCTACAGCCCGACTCCCTACCTGTGGCATTTTAATCATTTAATTATGTTGGATTATAATTTGTGATGTGTTCATGGACTCCTTGAAGATTAACATATGGGATTTTGTTTCCTTGAACCTACCACTAAGTGGAGCCTTACGAAGTGGATTTAACTATAGTGAATTAGCTTCATTACAGTTCACTCTTAGTAGCAGAGTTGGTATACTGAATAGCAGACTGAACTGTCCAGAGGTAAAATACTGATTACCTTTGCAGTTGATCGAAGAGATTCTAAAGGTGACCCTGGCACAGGGTGCAATGGGACCATAGTTTCAAATGAAGTCTCTCCTGTGAAAAGATCAAGTCAGGCCAAAGAAAGAAGGGTGAGCAGAGGTAAATGTGCTCATCCTTTCATCAAATTCACTGAGGTTGACATTTGCAATTCTCTAGTGGTACATTTTTTTTCTCTAGCGGTACTTTTTTTTTTTTTTTCTAGTGGTACATTTTTAAGCTTTGTTATTTTTGCTTTGAGAAAATCATCTGACCTTCTATTAAAGGAAGAAGATCCACCACAGCTTGAGCAAGAACTAAAGTCTTCTCATCTTTCTGTTTCTTTTCCTTTGGTAAAACTTCAGTCATAGTTACTAGAAGAAATCAAAACAAAGACAATGAGAACATGTCTAGCTCATCTGTAAGATAAGCAAGCTGCAGCAAGAAAATCACTGCCAGAGAAATTTCAGAGAAATGAACTTGAAATCCAAGAAGGTCCCATTACTGGTAGCTTCTGGTAGAAAATACTGAACCACCTCAGTGAATTATTAACATTTTTGCATGCACATTAGAATAAAAATATATTTAAGGGCCAGGCAGTGGCACATCTGGTTAAGCATAAATAGCATAGTACATAAGGACAGGGGTTCAAGCCTTCCCACCTGCAGGGGGAAAGTTTCAGGAGTGGTGAAGTAGTGCAGCGGGTGTCTCTCTGTCTCTTTCCCTCTATCTCCCCCTTCCTTCTCAATTTCTCTCTGTCTCTATCAAATAAGTAACTAAAATATATTTATATGCTATGTGTATATCATGATCCTCCTCAACTGATTTTAGGCTTATTTATTTTATTTTTTTTTTACCAGAGCATTGCTCAGCTTTGGTTTATAGTGGTACAGATGATTGAACCTGGAACTTTGGAGCCTCAGATATGAGAGACTCTGCGTAACTATTATGTTATCTACCCCCACCCTCAACTAATTTTAGTAAGTACTAAAACAGCACAACCTAAGTTTGAAAACACTTATTTTGCCTATTTGAAGACTTAGTAGACCTTAGAGTGACTTATAGAGAATGCATGATATATATATAAGGGTTTTCTTTCTGCAACTTTACCCAGTGGATTTACCCAAGATTTTTTTGTGAACATTTTAAAAAAATCCACAGAAAGTAGAGATTAAGATAATGAATATTCATTCATATCATTGTCATCTAGCTTTAACAGTAGTTAACAATCTGCCATATTTGTTTAATCTATTTTCACTTTTGCTGGAATACTTCCATTTACAACATGACATTTGATTCCTAAATACTAAAGTTTAATCTGGTGAAATAAAGCATTTGCTTAAATAACCACCATACAGTTACCACATCAAACAAGCGTGCAACAACACTCAGTCAACATGTAAGATTTCTTAACTACCCCTAAATCAATTTTGTAGCCCAGGGATTGAACCCAGGTCCTTGCACATAGTAATGTGTGCTTTACTGGGTGAGCCACCTGCTGGCTCTGTGACTATTCATTCTTTACTTTTAATCTATTTTTATTAGTGATTTAATATTGATTTACAAAATTATAAGATAGCAGGGGTACAACTCCACACCTCAGAGTTCTGGATCCCCATTCCCTCTACTGGAAGCTACAGCAGTTCTCTTAAGGTTGCAGATATGGGTCAACTATTATTTCTACAACTATCTGTCTATGTTTGTGTATATTTGCTCATTTTCCCCCCTATCGTTCTATTTTCTCTTCCTTCCCAAGTCACACATACATTATTGCATCCAAATGTTCCACCATTTTTCCTATTCTCTCTCCAGGTCCTTATGGAGTTGGAGTTCAGAGTCCTCTGGCCATCTCCTCCATTATTCCTCCCCCACTGGAAGCATGGATCAAAATTATTTTTGGGGTGCAAAAAGTGGGAGTTCTGGCTTCTGTAATTGCTTCTCCGCTGTACATAGGCGTTGGCAGGTCTATCCATACCTCCAGCTTGTTTCTATCTTTCCCTAATGGGATAGGGCTGTGGAGAGGTGAGGTTTCAGGATACATTGGTGAGGCTGAATGACTATTAATTTTTTTTTCCTCCAGTGTTATCGCTGAAGCTCAGTGCCAGCACAATGAATTCACTGCTCCTGGAGGATATTTTTTCCATTTTATTGGATAGGACAGAAAGAAAATGAGAGGGAAGGAGAAGATAGTAGGGAGAGAGAGAGAGAGAGAGAGAGAGAGGGAGAGAGAGGTAGACAGACATCTGCAGCAGATCTGCTTCAACATTTTTTTTAAATATTTATTTTATTTATTTATTTTGTTGCCCTTGTTGTTTTATTGTTGTAGTTATTGTTGTTGTCGTTGTTGGATAGGACAGAGAGAAATGGAGAGAGGAGGGGAAGACAGAGAGGAGGAGAGAAAGATAGACACCTGCAGACCTGCTTCACCGCCTGTGAAGCGACTCCCCTGCAGGTGGGGAGCCGGGGTTCAAACTGGGATCCTTATGCCGGTCCTTGTGCTTTGCACCACCTGCGCTTAACCCGCTGCACTACCGCCCAACTCCCCTGTTTCAACATTTTTAAAGCAAACCCATGCAGGTGGGGATCTGGGGGCTTCAAACTGAAACCTTGTGCAAGTCCTTGTGCATTGTAATATGTGGTTTAACCTGGTGCACCACTGCCTGGCCCCTTGACTATTAATTCTTAAGAAAGACTTTTTTTTTCTTATCCAAGATCCAGATCTTCTTTGTTTGAGTGACAGAATCATGGGGAGGAAAATGAAGGAGAAAGAAGCAGAAGGAAGCGGTTATATGCCTCCATGGGTGACTTTTCCCCAGCCAGGCAGAACTTGGATTACTGTTCTTAAACAGTGTTCCCAGGAATCATTCCAAATGTTTGTTCTGAGGAACAGCCTGCTAGGATGCTCCCCTGGCAACTAGGAACTGGTGGACTATGGTGGTGAGTCCTGAAGATTGTTTTCTTCCAGAAACTCAGATAACTCTTATGGGAAAAAAAAGGTTTGGATTACATTGCTCTATACTGTATAAATCTATACTATCTAGACCCCTTGGTCCCATATCCAAGAGTCTAAGATGTTGGAACATTGTTTTAGGATAGGCAATACAAGAGATATGCCCCTAACAAAACTCAAAAACAAATAAAAAGAGAAAGATGAATCAGGCCTAGGAGATGGATCACCTGTTGAACACACACTTTGCCACATAGCCTGGATCTAGCTCCATTAACACACGGGAGCAGCTGCAAATGAAAATTTCCATGAGCAGTGAAGTGGTTCTGTGATGTCTTTCCTTCCATCTGTGTGCCTCTCTTCATTTTGATTCTCTAAAAAAAAAAAATTAAAAAAGAAGATTCTACCAGGAGAGGGGGAATCATGTAGGAGAAGAACTCCAATGATAGTTTCATAAGAAAAAAAGTATAAGTAAAAAAAAAAAAAGTCTTACCACTTGTGGACATCTCCAGGACCTTGCCCTAAATCTAAAGGAGCAATGGGAAGGACTGTCCCACTCTCCAAAGGGAGGCCAGGTCAGCCTACGCTGCCACTTGATGAAGATTGGTCTTGAAACAAGTGCAACGTATAATGTTTCCAGCTGTGACCATGGACTGTGAGCTCAGACTGACAAGGGCTTGGAGGCGATGCAGGTTTCTGTGCTGATTAGGAATATATATGGGTCCTGAGTCAGATCAATGGGGTAAACAGTTTAATTCTATTTAAATATTTTCTTCATTATTGGGAGCTATTCTCTGCCCTGATCCAGCTTTCTAGCCCTATTCTCAATTCTGACACCACCTTCCAGACAATATTTTTAGTCCATTTTGCATGTTAACTATCAAGTTCAAGCAAAAATTACTAAAGTCAAAGGCCCCTAGGAACATACCTAAAACAGACTTCCTAGTTTCTTTACAACCTAAATTCCCTATTCTCATCTGCTCTACTCCTACATTTGGGTTCCTGTTTATTAAACATTTTGTCCTGCTTCATATCTTACTGCCTTGCAGACACCAAGTTGTAGATGCTACTATGATTTCATCCTGACCTCCCTGGGCAGACAACCTCACAAATGTGTGCCAGAGCCTCACCTCTCCAGAGCCTTAGCTGCCTAAGGAAAGACAGAAACAGGCTGAGGTATGGATTGACCTGCCAGCACCCATGCCTAACAGAAAAGCAATTACAAAAACTGGAATTCCCACCTTCTGAATCCCCAAAATAACTCTGGTCCATACTTCCAGAGTGGGAGAAATGATAGGGGAAAATAACCAGAGGGCTCTGAATTCCAGTTCTATCAGGACCAGTGAGAGAAGAGAAACAAAGGAAAGACACTCGGAAGTAGTAATAGTTGTAGGTGTGATTTAGAAAGGAAGAGAAGGCAGGACCATAGAAAAAATGGG
Source organism: Erinaceus europaeus (assembly GCF_950295315.1). NCBI lineage: Eukaryota > Metazoa > Chordata > Mammalia > Eulipotyphla > Erinaceidae > Erinaceus > Erinaceus europaeus. The sequence continues at coordinate 24,945,044 of NC_080162.1, forward strand.
CAAAGACCATCCACCTTCTGTGCCTCGTAGAGGGATGAAGAATGGGGAAACTTCTCATGGAGGGTATGGGACACTGAACTCTGCTGGTAGGGACTCTGTAGAATTGTACCCCTGTTGTCTTAAAATCTTGTTGATCATTGTTGAATCACTAATAAAAATTTTTAAAAAGAAAACAATGGGATATATATATATAGAGTCAACCCATAACTGTGACCTTGGGAGACCTACTGTAGTTTCCAATGGGGGGAATAGGGACACAGAACTCTTATGGTGGGAATGGTGTGGCATTATACCCCTGTTATCTCGTAAGTCAATATTAAATCACTGATAACACTTTTTAAAAGGACTGGGTGGTAGCACACAGGGTTAGGCACACATGGTGTGAAACACAAGGATCAGCATAAGGATTCTGGTTCGAGCCCTCAACTCCCCACCTGCAGGGCTTCATAAGTGGTGAAGCAGGTCTGCAGGTATCTATCTTTCTTTCCCCCTCTCTGTCTTCCCCCTCCTCTCTCCATTTCTCTCTGTCCTATCCAACAACAACAGCAATAACAACAATAAAAATATCAAAATGGAGAGAATGGCCTCCAGGAGCAGTGGAACATAGTGTAGGCACTGAGCCCCAGCAATAACCCTGGAGGCAAAAAAAAAATTTAAAAAGAAAGACTATTATGCAGATAGAGGAACAACATATCTTAGTAATAATACTGTGTAGTTGGAAACTGTATATATTAACCAACATGATGTCTCAGATATTTCTGGGCACTAAAAATATTCTGGCCTAAATAAAATATATTCCTGATATTTAAAAAATGTCCAGCAGGGGGCAGAAATTAATAATTGCTATGTACTATGGAGACTACAGAAGTTCAACAAAGGCTGTCAGGTAAATTCTAAGTTGCCCAATTAAATTTGAACTTCAGGTAAGTGATGAGTAATTGCTTGTTATGACTCAATTTTGTTTTTCAATTTTTCTAAATCTGGTAACCCTAAATACAGGGATAAAAAGAAAAAGCTCCCAATTCAGCTTAGAGTAAAAGGACCGCAAAGTTCAGTCATATATCAAAAGATCTTTGATACAAATTAAGATTAGTAGTCCATGGTGTCTGCCACCAGTGGGGTAGGATTCAAAGTACAGAACATTATTCCTAGATTATGAGTGTATTCAGCTATACCAACAAAACACTAACTACTTCCAAACTTCCTCATAAAGTATTTGTATGATTTGCATTTTCAGAAACAAAACAACTTACAGAACACAGGTTTGTGGGCGAGGTCATCTAAAGTGATTCCGCCTTCAGGACTGAACTCAAAACTGCTAGTGAAGTTGTATTTTGCGGTTCCTTCTGGAGACACTGTCACCTTGGCAGAGTCTCCCAGAATCACATTATTGAATTCTGCTCGAATAAAGGTGACTGGAGTGTCCCCTTTAAAACCTTTCTGTTGACAGAAACATAACACTTTACCATTATACTCACATCATTTCCCTATACAACTCATTTTGACTTTGACTAAAAATAATTCCAAGTTTTTCCAACAAGCTATATCACAAATACAAAATGGGTAACAGGAAGTCATTAACAAACTGTAGTCGTTAAATGAGACATTCTATTTCAGTGTTGAGGTTCTGCAAAAAAAAAAAATGTTTATCGTATTGTAAAAGTACATTATGGAAACTTGAACAAGTAAGAAAAACTGAAGGTTCTGGGAGGTGTGGCTAATGGCACACACTCTTCCCCCAAACAACTAAGACAACTATTGAACTTAACAAACTTCATCAGACTACAGCCGAGACTTCCAAATGCAGTAGCACTACAGCCTCGGCCACCAAGTTGCAGAGCTACTATGATTCCTAACCTTCCTGGGCAGAAGACCTTTCCAATGTGTCCTGGAACCTCACCTCTCCAGAGCCTGACCCCACTAGGGAAAGAGAGAAACAGGCTGGGGGTATGGGTTGACCTGACATGTCTATGCCAACGACCATGTCCAGTGGAGAAGCAATTACAGAAGTCAAAACTTCCACCTTCTACACCCCAAAAAGAACTTTGGTCCATACTTCCAGAGGGGTAAAGGGTAGTAAAAGAATGCCTGACCTGAGGGCTTTGGATCTCAGTCCCACTAGGATCTGAAGCACTTGTCACCAGAAATCTTTTTTTCACACTATCAATGAAAGGGAAGCGAATCTGGAAAGCACCAGAGGAAGCCAGGCACTGTTTCTTTTATCTGAGAGAGAAAAGTAAAAAAGGAAGGACATTTGGAAGTAGTAGTAGGTGTAGGTATGACTTAGAAAGGAAGTGCTGGTAGAACTGCAGAAATGCATGGGCATTGGATGTTAGGCCACAAACTATCAGATACTTAGAGGAAAATATTGTCAGAACTCTTTTCCGCATAAATTTTAAAGACATCTTCAGTGAAATGAATCCAATTACAAAGAAAACTAAGGCAAGCATAAACCTATGGGACTACATCAAATTAAAAAGCTTCTTTACAGCAAAAGAAACCACTACCCAAACCAAGAGACCCCTCACAGAATGGGAGAAGATCTTTACATGCCATACATCAGATAAGAGTTTAATAACCAACATATATAAAGAGCTTGCCAAACTCGACAACAAATAACCCCATCCAAAAATGGGGGGAGGACTTGGACAGAATATTTACCACAGAAGAGATCCAAAAGGCCGAGAGACACATGAAAAAATGCTCCAAGTCTCTGATTGTCAGAGAAATGCAAATAAAGACAACAATGAGATACCACTTCACTCCTGTGAGAATGTCATATACATCAGAAAAGGTAACAGCAGCAAATGCTGGAGAGGGTGTGGGGTCCTGCACTGCTGGTGGGAATGTCAATTGGTCCAACCTCTGTGGAGAACAGTCTGGAGAACTCTCAGAAGGCTAGAAATGGACCTACCCTATGACCCTGCAATTCCTCTCCTGGGGATATATCCTAAGGAACCCAACACATCCATCCAAAAAGATCTGTGTACACATATGTTCTTGCAGCACAATTTGTAATAGCCAAAACCTGGAAGCAACCCAGGTGCCCAACAACAGATGAGTGGCTGAGCAAGTTGTGGTCTATATACACAATGGAATACTACTCAGCTGTAAAAAATGGTGACTTCACCGTTTTCAGCCGATCTTGGATGGACCTTGAAAAGATCATGTTAAGTGAAATAAGTCAGAAACAGAAGGATGAATATGGGATGATCTCATTCTCAGGCAGAAGTTGAAAAACAAGATCAGAAAAGAAAACACAAGTAGAACCTGAAATGGAATTGGCGTATTGCATCAAAGTAAAAGACTCTGGGGTGGGTGGGTGGGGAGAATACAGGTCCATGAAGGATGATAAATGACATAGTGGGGGTTGTATTGTTAAATGGGAAACTGGGAATGTTATGCATGTACAAACTATTGTATTTACTGTTGAATGTAAAACATTAATTTCCCAATAAAGAAATAAATTAAAAAAAAAGAAATGCATGGGAAAAAAGAAATAGATATAGATATATAGTTACAGATAGTTATAGTAAGTAAATCCATATTATCTGCAACCTTGGAAGAACTACTGCAGTTTCCAATGGAGATGAGCACACAGAACAAGCATTATTATCTATCTCAGAATATTTCCTAGTGTTTTGCTATAGATATGTTTATATATATATAAATTTCACATACAATTTAAAATAAATAGATAATTTATTACATACTATCAGACTATATTGAAATAAGTACTTTTCACTTCATAGTTTGGAATGTTTTGTCATTTCTTTATTCTACCATTTTAAATAATTTATTTATTAATGGGTGGAGAACTAGAGTATCATGCTGGTATATGCCAGGTATAGAACTTGGGACCTTATACTTGGGAGTTCAAGGCTTTATCTGGGCCACTCTTAGAATTTTTTTTTTCTGCCTCCAAGGTCATTGCTGGGGCTTGGTGTCTGTACTACGAATGCACTGTACCTAGAGGCCATTTTCTCCATTTTGTTACCCTTGTTGTTGTTATTATTATCATTGCCATTGCTGTTGTTGTTGGATAGGGTAGAGAGAAATTGAGAGAGGAGGGGACAACAGAGAGGTGGAGAGAAAGACAGATGCCTGCAAACCTGCTTCACTATTTATGAAGCGACCCCCCCCCTGCAGGTGGGGAGATGGGGGCTCGAACAGGGATTCTTGCACCAGTCCTTGCGCTTCATGCCATGTGCGCTTAACCCTCTGTACAGTCGCCTGGACCTCCACTCTTAGACTTTTTAATAGTTACATCATATTGTGGTTTAATTATTTAAAGTCATCAAATGAAATCAATCACTAGAGCTCCCAACTCCAAAACATATACTTCTCACACAGCTGTCCTGAGCTCAGAGGGGTTTGAAGTCGACAGGTATTTTCAGATGGTAGAAATCAGAGGCACAGGTGTGTGTTCCTTAGGTGTATGTACAGAGTTCTTCCCCAGGCAGGCAATGAGGCCACAGCCACCAAGCAATGGCTGCTGGAAAGTCCAACAGCCCATTGGGACTCACCATAGCTGAAGCACAGTGAAAGTGATCATTGGCATTTTCCTGGGCTATGAACTAGGAGAGATTTGGCTTTATAATATCTGTAAGAGGTCTCCCATTTGCACATTCACTGACGACTTTAAAGACAAATGGAGCCCCTATTTTGCTGTAGAACTTTCTTCCTTATCAGTGTTCATGATTATAAAATAAATGTAGAGCCCCTTTATTTCTTACCTAAGAGAAAGCCTATTAATAAAGTGATTGAGTTAAAAAAACAAAAGGAAGAAAGGAAGGAAAAAGAAAAAGAAAGAAATCATAAGGGAAACTCCAGAAGAATTCATATTCTTTTCAGAAAAAAAAAAAGAATCATTGTTTAAGAAAACCAGAACCACTTCTTGCTGTCCATCTAGCAGATTTAGTAGTCAAATCGCCAGATATTTTACACACACAGCGATGCGACTTGCTCCAGTGAATACTGACTAACAAAGAATACTGAAGAGTAAGTGCTAGTGCTATGTAAAGTCAACAGGTTTGATGGTCAAGGATGATGCGAAACTCCACTTCTGTTGGTGCTCTCCCCACATCTTTCTCTGCCTCACCCCACAAGTAGGTGATAGGGAGCTCTGAGTCCAAAAGGAAATGTACTTTCAAGAAAAGTGAATATAGCAGGAACTTCTTAGATAGCCAAAAGTAATTTTACCAGATCATATCCATCTGTCACAGTGATCTGCACAGGTCTGCCTACTGATGACAACGGCTCCATGTCAGCACTTACGCAAAGACTCCGCGTCTTCTTTGCTCTGTGTAAATAGAATAAAATAAGCTGTACCCTCAAATACTATAGTTACACAAATTCCCACATTACATTATGATCAATATCAGGGGAGGGCCTGGGGGAATGGCATACATAGACCAGTGTTGTTTTGTGTCTTTTCCAACATTTGCTGCCAGATAGGCAGTGCTTTGGGGAGCTCATTACACGATGATCAAACACTGGTTAATTTGAACAGAGTCTGAGACAGGAAACTAACCTACTAAGCACAAATTAACACAAGACGATGAAGATATGAATATTGCATCCCTCCACGTATTATTCATCATACCCTTCATAAGTTTTTTTTTTTTTTTTGGGCGGGGAGGTATATAAAGCTGTCCTTAGAGACTATTTAGTCTTTCAGTGTTATAAAAATATATTTTGGGAGTTGGACAGTAGCGCAGCGGGTTAAGTGCATGTGACACAAAGTGCAGGGACCGGTGGAAGGATCCCGGTTCGAGCCCCTGGCTCCCCACCTGCAGGGGAGTCGCTTCACAGTCGGTGAAGCAGGTCTGCAGGTGTCTATCTTCCTCTCCCCCTCTCTGTCTTCCCCTCCTCTCTCTATTTCTCTCTGTCCTATCTAACAATGATGACATCAATAACAACAACAATAATAACTAGAATAATAAAACAAGTGCAACAAAAGGGAAAATAAATATTTTAAAATATATATATATATATATAAATATATATATTGAGAACAGCAGAGAAATCCATTGGGGTAAAAACGTCCTGACATATTCTTTTTTAGACAAAAATATTTTCCAATTATTTTACAACACTAAATACTGCATTTCAAAAGGAAATTGGTTATTTGATTTTAAAAAATTTTTATATTTATATTTATTTACTTTCCCTTTTGTTGCCCTTGTTTTTATTGTTGTTGTAATTATTGCTGTTATTGATTCGTTGTTGTTGTATAGGACAGAAAGAAATGGAGAGAGGAGGGGAAGACAGAAAGGGGGAGAGAAAGACAGACACCTGCAGACCTGCTTCACTCCTTTTGAATCGACTCCCCTGCAGATGGGGAGCTGGGGGCTCGAATTGCGCCACTGCGCTTAACCTACCACGTTACCGCCTGACTCCCAGTTATATGATTTTTTAAATGTGCTATTTCTGGGCTGGCAGAATAGCTCAGTTGGGAGACCCAGGTTCAAGTCCGGCCTCAGAACATTGGGGAAAACTTTGGTGCAGTGGTATCTTTCTCTTTCTCTGGCTCTGCCTCTGCTTCTGTGTTTCAAAAAAAAGTGGATCAACAACGGTGGGGAACATTCAATTCTCGGAAGGGAGACTGGACAACATACTCTACCTACTATCTGAGGAAGATGGGTCCTGAAATTAGTGTAGCCTGTAATGTTCCTAGCTGTGACCACAGAATGTGAGCTCAGACCTACAGGGATGCAGAGGTTACATAGGCTCCTGTGTTGAATATGGGTCCCAGGTCAAATCAATGGGGTTTACAGTTAACAATATTTATACACCTTTCCCATGTTTAGGAACTACTCTCTTCTCTGATCCAGCTTTCTGGTCCTTTTTCCAACTATGACACCATCTCCCCAGACAATAATCTGTGTCCACCTGCATGTTAGCTGGCAGGTGCAGGCAAAAACGAGCTGGATCATGGGCCCTTTGGAATATACCTAAAATAGAACTACTAGCTTTTTCCAAAATGGAGACCCCAAATCTGCATCTGCAATATTCTTGCCTTTAGGTTCATGACTAGTCAACAATTTATTCTGCTTTATATCTTTATCTCTTTTTTTCAGCCACCAGGTTCCAGATGCTACCATGATGCCAACCTGACTTCTCTGGACAGACAACCCCTTCCAATGTGTCCTGGAGCCCAACCTCCTCAGATCCCTGCCTACTCCACTAGGGACAGAAAGAGACAGGCTAGGAGTATGGATCAACCTATCAATGCCTGTGTTCAGCGAGGAAGCAATTACAGAAGCCAGACCTTCCACCTTCTGCACCCCAGAATGACTCCCAGAGTGATGAAAAAAAAAAAAAGGAAAGCTATCAGGGGAGGGGATGGGATATGGAGCTCTGGTGGTGGGAATTGTGTGGAATTGTACCCCTCTTAACCTATACTCTTGTCAATATTTTCATTTTACAAATAAAAAAATTAGAAATTCTTTTCTTGCCCAATTCCTAGCGCAATTTAATGCTATTTCAAATATTCCTTAGGACATACTTTGCTTAATGTGTCCAAGACTAGAGGTACAGATAGATAACTTGTTTAAATCCTTTATCTCCAGGTTTATACAGGGGCTAAATGGCCTAGACAACTTTCTTGTAAAATGTTACATTTCTGGGCCCAGGGGAGTAGCATAATGGTTATGCAAGAGACTTTTATGCTGCCAGCTGCCATGTCCAGTCCCAGGCACCGCAATAAGCCAAAGCTGAGCAGTGCTCTAGTAAATAATAATACTAATAAATTTACAATGATCTTTTTTTGCATCAATCCCCTATCAATAACATGTGTTAGGCCAATATCAGCCTGACCACAATTTAGTTAACACCTTAACTTATGAAGTGTCTAACTCCTGTGAATCTCATTTTCACCTTCTGTAAAGTGGAAAACATAACTTCTGATATATTTCACATTTGTTGGGTGTATTCACCAAAATAGTAAAACTGCTTTACGTATGAAGCACCAAGCAATAGTAGCATTCATGTGCTCAGCCCCACCTCACCCCACCCCACCCCACCGGCCCTTAAAGACAAGTAATGTCATTCATATCTACAGCCCTCCAGTTCCTGCCACCAAGCTTTGTCCGCAAGAGGCATTCCACGCACTTTTTATTGAATAATGAGTGCAAGAACTCTTACTAGTTACAAGTTAGGTCCGAGGACGTCAGGCGGGAACTCCTGTAGCCCCCGCTCGTGTTGTCACCTGCTCAGAAGTTGCTGCAGGGCAAGAGTCAGATGGGAAACAGGTCAGAGGGAGGAGAGGTTGGGACGGGGCGCAAAGCCGCAGGGGTCCAGCGCCCGAGGACTTGGGGGCATTTAGGGGTGTCCCCGAGTGTGCCTCTGTCTGGCGGTAGCTGAGGGCTGGTAGCTGCACCGTCTGGTGGAGAAGCTGGAAGACAGAACTGTCAGGAGTGAGTGGCAGCAGTCTCACCCGGAACAGCCACTGATGTGTTTGGGGGCAACTGTAGCAACCAGTCAGCTCTCGCGGGAACGTACCCCCCTTCCCAAGTTTACCCTAAAAGACTCGCGATAACTCGCTCGCGGGGGGGGGGGGGGGAAGGAGGGGGTAAGGGAGGGGGTGGGGGTGGGGAGAGGGTGGGGGTGGGGAGGGGGTGGGGGTGGGGAGGGGGTGGGGGTGGGAAGCTGGGATACTTTCTGCGACCCAGGCATTTTTGGGACACGTTTGGTTAAATACAATTTTGTTTTGTTGTTCCTTGGCTATTTTGATCTCTCAATTCTCTTCTTTCAACATGCCTCCAGACAGTGGAGAGGAACAACCAAAAGGAAGTGTATTAAAAGAGAGAGAGAGAGAAAATCCATGAACAGTTCTGAAATCGGATCATGTGTTTCATCGTGAAAAATACAGATAAGACTATTTTAAAAGTGAGACTTAATCTCTCACTGTTAGAATACTAAACATAATGCATTTGAAATTCAAGTTCAGCTTTCAGATAGCAAAAACTGCAAGAATCTGAAAACAAAGTGCCCATCAAGGATGGAGTGAATGAATAAACTGGTATATGTACAAAATAGCATAAAGCACCAATTATTAATATGGATCAGTCTTAGCGACTATACATACTTTAAAATGTTGTGATATTATGACTAGCCTGAAAGGTCTGTCATTGACCAATTCAGACAATTTTAAACATCAACATAACCGATTGATAATAATGGTCACTATTTATTGAGTAACATAAACACACACACGCGTTCACATTGATGTAAATAAGTGGAGAGAAATGAAAATACTTAGTAAGAGTAAAAAAAAAAAAGCCAGCACAGAAATGGAAATAGGGAATTAGAAATAAGGAAGGGGGGGCTCGGATGGTAACAGCAGATTAAGCCCACACAGCACGAAGCACAGGATCATCTTAAGGATCCAGGTTCGAGCCCCCAGCTCCCCACCTGCGGGGGTGGGGTGGGGGGTGGCCTTATAGGCGGTGAAGCACATCAGGTGTCTATCTTTCTCTTGGCCTCTCTGTCTTTCCCTCCTCTCTCCATTACTCTCTGTCCTATCCAACAACAACAGCAATGACAACGATAACAATAACAACAAGGGCAACAAAAGGGAAAAAATAGCCTCCAGGAGCAGTGGATTCCTGGTGCAGGCACAGAACCCCAGTGATAAGCCTGGAGGCAAAAACCAAGCAAAAAAAAAAAAAAGAAATAAGAAAGTGGGAACTGACACCTACTGGAGAGGTGGGTGATTCAGGACAGTCTCCAGTAGATGCCAAAGTTGGTAGGTAAAGATC